>NW_022631002.1:32313578-32913578 GCF_010015895.1 Lontra canadensis
GTATGTATGTATATATTTTTTTTTCTTCCTTTTTACCCTTTAGTGATTCAGACTCTAGCTAGGGTCTTGTGCACAGTCACACAAGTCCTCAAATATTCAGCATTGCCTGTAGCAGAAAAAGACTAGCAACAATCTAGACATCCGTTTACATAAGAAACATCCGTGTGTCTCATAAACATTAACTCACGTTAAGATTCAACAACACACCTGCCCAGTGGCATGGTCATTATTCATGATTCCCTTTTTCAGATACGAAACTGAGGCATAGAAATTAAGTCATTTGTCCAAGTTTATGCAGTGAGGAAGGGGGGAGCGTCAGGATTTGAACCCGCACTATCTGGCTCTAGGGGAAAACTAATCGAATTATGGCTCCAGCCCTTCAGTGGAATTCTATGGAGTTGGTTTAGAGAATGGGGGTAGTTCTGTGGATGTGGGTATGGAAAGACTCCTAAGATATTAACTACCAACATCAAGGTATCGAACAGTTCAGAGAGTAAACAATCATTTGCATCCCAGATGGGAGAAGAACACATATATGTGCTATGTTATGCAAAGAGCATTGCTGGAAGGACGCATGCAAAACCAGTAGGGGTACTTTCCCGGGAGGAAAGGGAAGACACAGAAACTTTTCATGGACTTTTTCTGGCATTGTTTTAACTGTTTATCATACACGTGTAATACCTGTTTCATAATATATAAGTTAAATGTAACTTCAAAAAGTTGGAAGGAACTATAAGTTCTTTTAAGATTTTATTTATTTATTTAAGAGAGAGAGAGTGCAGGGGCAGGAGGGAAGGAGAAGCAGGCTCCCCGCTGAGCAGGGAGCCTGACTCCAAGACCCTGAAATCATGACCTGACCAACCCTGAGATCATGACCTGACTGACTGAGCCACCCAGGTGCCCCAAAACTTCTTTTAATAGAACAATGGAAGGGGCGCCTGGGTGGCTCAGTCAGTTAAGTGCCTGCCTTCCGCTCCAGTCATGGTCCGGGGGTCCTGGGATGGAGCCCCACATTGGGCTCCTTGCTCAGCGGGGAGCCTGCTTCTCCCTCCCCTCTGCCTGCCTGCCACTTCCCCTGCTTGTGCTCTGTCTCCCACTATCTCTCTCTGTGTGTCAAATAAATAAATAAATAAATAAATAAAAGCTTTAAAAAATTGTTTAAAAAATAGAGCAATGGAAAATGTCATGTTTTGAATTTTGCAGAACTTACTTACCTTATAATTCAAGGTGAAAGACCAAAAGTGATTAAGTTCTTTATCTTTCACATGGCTTTAAACTGGGGGGAAGGAGATAGCTTATCAGGCTATTTTCTTTTCTTTTCTTTTGAAGATTTTATTTATTCATTTGATAAAGAGAGAGATCACAAGTAGGCAGAGCAGCAAGAAGTGGGGGTGGGGAGCAGGCTCCCTGCTGAGCAGAGAGCTTGATGTGGGGTTCAATCCCAGGACCCTGAGATCATGACCTGAGCCCAAGGCAGAGGCTTAATCCACTGAGCCACCCAGGCGCCCCATCAGGCTATTTTATCAAAACGTGAAAAGCATTAAATTCATGTGCAAATTTTAATGGAAATAATTGCATAATATGGTCGATTTCATTGGAGTGTGTAATGTTTTAAAGAGTGTGACAGGGACGCCTGGATGGCTCAATGAGTTAAGCATCTGCTTTGGCCCAGGTCATGATCTCACGGTCCTGGGATTGAGTCCCACATCGGGCTCCCTGCTCAGCAAAGAGCCTGCTTCCCCCTCTGCCTGCTGCTCTCTCTACTTGTGTTCTCTTGTCTCTCTGTCTCTCTCTGACAAATAAATACAACCTTTTAAAAATAAATAAATAATTAACAATTTTTAAAAAGACTGTGACAATTTTATGGGGGACTCCAGGAAGCTCAGTCAGTTGAGTGTCCAACTCTTGATTTTGGCATGAGATCAAGACCTACATCAGGCTCCACACTCAGCGTTGAGTCCACTTGAAGTTCTCTCTCTCCTTCTACCTGTCCCCGTACTTGCGCTATCGCTAAAATAAATAAAATCTTTTAAAAAATGTGATTTTAAACATTTTCTGACTTTGTACACTAATCTTTGAAATAAAAAAGGAAAAAAAAGCAGGCAACAATTTCAAATAGCTTTGTAAAATCATTTTGGCTCTATGTCCTATACCCGTTCCACTGTCTGCAATTTAAAATCTGATGGCCCGGGACGCCTGGGTGGCTCAGTGGGTTAAAGCCTCTGCCTCCAGTTCAGGTCATGATCCTAGGGTCCTGGGATCGAGCCCCGCATCGGGCTCTCTGCTTGGCGGGGAGTCTGCTTCCTCCTCTCTCTCTGCCTGCCTCTCTGCCTACTTGTGATCTCTGCCTGTCAAATAAATAATGAAAAATAAAATCTTAAAAAAAAAAAGTTCTCATTGAGAGAAAAAAATTAAAAACAAAAATGAAATAAAATAAAATCTGATGGCCCTAAAAATGACCCACTGTTCCTATTAACAACATTTATTGTGAAAAATCTTCATTTCGGGATGCTTGGGTGGCTCAGTCAGTTAAGCCTCTGCCTTCAGCCCAGGTCATGATCCCAGGGTCCTGGGATCGAGTCCTGCATCAGGCTCTCTGCTCAGCAGGGAGCCTGCTTCTCCCTCCGCCTCTGCCTGCCTCTCTGCCTGCTTGTGCTCTCTGACAAATAAATAAAATCTTTAAAAAAATTTAAAAAAATTAAAAATCTTCATTCCTTCCTGTTTTACTTGAATGACTTTGTCTTTTATGTTAAATAAACTCAAGAAATTGGTCCCTACAAATGAGAGTAGCAAAGTGTTTTTCCTGATTTCATACTAAATGGAAGTAATTAAAGGAGCTCCTTTATTCAAAAAGAATTTGTTCTTTTTATGGACAGGCATACATCACTGAAAATGTTAAAATTTTAGGGCAGCTGTGTTCTCAAAATTAGGATTCCTATATAAGATTAGGGAGGATAAAAATATACTTAAGCAAATACTGGAAGCCACTTGCTTATAATTTCTCACTCTACATAGAAAAAGGATATCTCAAGTTAATTCTGTTCATTAAAATAAGAAAATGCTCAATTAAGTGGGCCAGAATAGTTTCAATTAAAGATATAAATTTTTCCAATAGGGCAAAATTTGAGAATCTCTTACTACATAAAGACATTATAATTTTTTTGGTTAGAGAGTAAAACTAAGGTGAACTTGTTTTTTTTATTTATTTACTTTTTTAAAGATTTTATTTAGGGGCACTTGGGTGGCTGTCGGTTAAAGGATCTGCCTTCCGCTCAGGTCATGATCTCAGGGTCTTGGGATCGAGACCCACAACGGGCTCCCTGCTCAGTGGGGAGTCTGCTTCTCTCTCTCCCGCTGCTCCCCCCAACTTGTGTTCTCTCTCTCTCAAATAAATAAAACGAAAAATCTTAAAAAAAAAAAAAAAGATTTTGCTTATTTGTTTGAGACAGAGTGGGAGAGAGAGTATGACCAGGGGTAAGGGCAGAAAGAGAAGCAGGCTCCTGAGAACCCTGGGATCATGACCTGAGCTGAAGGCAGATTGTTAACTGACCAAGCCACCCAGGTGCCCTGTAAGGTGATTTTTTTTTTTTTTTTTAAACAAAGGTGAACTTTTAACTGGAAAAGAGGACAAGATAAAAAAGCCCAAGACACAAGACCTGGAAACTCTCAATGCTTCTTACCAACAGAAATAGTAAATGGGCTTCAAGGTATAGGAGGAAAAAAGAAAAACCAATATCTTTAAAAAGGAAATTAGAATTTCTTAGGGAAATGCTTCCTCAACTCAAACTACATGTATGTTCCACCTAGCTTGGTCCCGACTTTCCCATGTCAAGAAATAGACCATTATTTGATTTGCTCCGGAAGCTTTAAAGCAGGTGCGCTCCTGGGATTTTCTTTTGCTCTCTTCTCCACATCGAAGGCATGACTCAGTCACTCATCTGTTCGCTGAGAGTAAATGAGCAACCCTAACCCTAACCCTAACTCCATCCCTCAGCTGCTCTTGTCTCTTTTTGCCCTTGACAAATTCCCCAAGGTCTCTCTCCCTAGCAGCTTCCCTTCCCCGCCTCACACACTCCTACCCATGTCCCTAAACCAGTGGAACTTCTTTATGTCTCTTCTTAGTGGATCTTAACCCGTATTCCACACAATTGGCCCCGTCTATCTTCTGAAAGCATTCCCTGACCTTTCATTTTTCTGGATCTTCTCCGACCTCCCAGGGTCATTCCTTCTGTGTTTCCCTTCAGGTTCATCCTCCAGCCAGGCCACCAAATACTAGATTTCTCCAAGGCTTGGTCTCACTCCTCCCTCCTTTCTCTTTTTACTTCTTGCTAGACAAATAGTTCCCAAAGTGTGTTCCACACATCCTTTTGGGGGTCCCACAAGGTCCAAACTATTTTTGTAATAATACTAAAATGTGACTTGCTTTTTTCGCTGTGTTGATACGTTGCCTGTGGGCACAAAAGCAATGGCTCATCAGACTGCTGATGGTTCCTATGAATCAAGGCACTGACACCAAACTGTACCAATAGTTACTGTATTCGTCCCTATCACCCACTTACAGAAAAAAGAGCTCCACTTAAGAAGGTGCTTGATGGGGGCGCCTGGGTGGCTCAGTGGGTTAAGCATCTGCCTTTGGCTTAGGTCATGATCCCAGGGTCCTAGGATCAAGCCCCGCATTGGATCTCTGCATCTGCTCAGCAGGGTCTGCTTCTCTGTCTGCCTGACCCCACTCTCTCTCTCTCTCAAATAAATAAACCTTGAGGCACCTGGGTGGCTCAGCTGGTTAAGCAGCTGCCTTCAGCTTGGGTAGTGATTCAAGAGTCCTAGGATGGAGGCCCACGTCCAGCTCACTGCTCAGCAGAGAGCCTGCTTCTCCCTCCCTCTCTGTGTCTCTCCCTGCTTATGCACTCACTCTCTCTCTGTCAGATAAAGTCTTTAAAAATAAATAAATAAATAAAAATGATAATAAATATTTTAAAAAATAAATTCATCTTTTAAAAAAAGATTTTATTTATTTATTTGGCAGAGACAGACACAGCGAGAGAGGGAACACAAACAAGCAGGGGGAGTGGGAGAGGCAGAAGCAGGCTCCCCACTGAGCAAGGAGCCCAATGCAGAGCACCATCCCAGGACCCCGGGATCATGACCTGAGCTGAAGGCAGACGCGTAACGACTGAGCCACCCAAGTGCCCCTAATAAATAAATCTTTTTTTTTTTTTAAAGATTTTATT
Organism: Lontra canadensis; assembly: GCF_010015895.1. Taxonomy (NCBI): domain Eukaryota; kingdom Metazoa; phylum Chordata; class Mammalia; order Carnivora; family Mustelidae; genus Lontra; species Lontra canadensis. Next base: position 32,318,810 of record NW_022631002.1, read on the forward strand.
TACTTATTTGACAGACAGAGATCTCAAGTAGGCAGAAAGGCAGTCAGAGAGAAAGCGGGAAGCAGGCTTTCTGCTGAGCAGAAAGCCCGATGTGGGGCTCGATCCCAGAACCCTGAGATCATGACCTGAGCTGAAGGCAGAGGCTTAACCCACTGAGCCACCCAGGCGCCCCTAATAAATAAATCTTAAAAAAAAAAAAATGTGCTTGATGTTGTATGTTAAGTATACTGAAATTTTTAAAAAAATGCACTTGATGAATTAGTAAAAATATTTTTATTAAACCTTGACTCTTGAACATACCTCTTTCCATACAGGTATGTTATACTAGTACATTCAATAAAAAGACCGTATTTCCTTATTGAATTAATTTGGCAACTCAGTGGAAGAGCAATTGGCCATATAATTATGGGTCTATTTCTGGACTTTCAATTTTGTTCTTCTGATCTCTATGTCTTGCCTCAATAACTATAGTTTTACAGTACATCTTAAAATCAGGTTGTATAAATTCTCCAAATTTGTTCACCTTTCTGAATGCTGTTTTGAGGAAGCCTGGGTGGCTCAGTCAGTTAAGCATCTGCCTTCGGTTCAGGTCATGATCGCAGGACTGAGTCCTGCACTGGGCTCCTTGCTAAGCAGCAGGCTGATTCTTCTTCTTCCTCTGCTGCTCCCACTGCTTGTGCTCTCTCTCCCCCTCTCTCTGACAAATAAATACAATCTTAAAAATAAATAAAATAAAACAAAAGGCTGTTTTGGATATTCTAAATCCTTTGCATTTACACATAAATTTTATTTTTTTTAAAGATTTTATTTATTTATTTGACAGACAGAGATCACAAGTAGGCAGAGAGGCAGGCAGGGGGCGGGGGGAAGCAGGTTCCCCACTGAGCAGAGGACCCGACTCAGGGCTCGATTCCAGGACCCTGGGATTATGACCTGAGCCAAAGGCAGAGGCTTTAACCCACTGAGCCACCCAGGTGCCCCTCCACATAAATTTTAGACTCAGCTTATCAATTTCTACAGAAACACTTGCTGAGATTTTAATTGGGATTGCCTTGAATCTATAGACCAATTTAGGGAGAAATGTCATCTTCCAATCCATGCACACGGTATATTTCTCCATTCATGTAGGTTTTAATTTCTCTCAACAATGTTTTGTAGTTTTTAATGTACATGTACTGTATTATTTTTTAAGACTTATTTATTTTAGAGAGTGGGGGAGAGGGGCAGAGGGAGAGAGAGAATCAAAAAGCAGACTCCCCACTGAGCACGGAGCCCAAGACAAGGCTGTGGTGCGGGAGTCGGGGGTGGTTGGGATGCTGATCCCAGGACCCTGAGATCACGACCTGTGCCCAAATCAAGAAATCAAGAGCCAGACACTTAACCAACTAAGCCACCCAGGCACCCGTATACTGTGTATCTTTAAATTTATTCCTACGTACATTTTTGAATGCTAACATAAATATGATGGTTATCTGAATTTCTTTTTGGATTCTTCATGGCTAATATGTAGAAATATAACTGACTTTGGTATAACGATCTGGAATCCTGTGATCTTGCTAAATTTACTAATTCTAGTAGCCTTTTTGCATGCTTTTAAGGACTTTCTACATACGTAACAGCTGCAAATAAAGGCAGTCTCACTTCTTCCTTTCTGGTACATATATTACTTTTTTTTTTTTTACTTTATTACAATGGCTAGGAATTCCAATATGATACTGGGTAAAAGTCGTCAGACTGGAAGTCCTTGCCATGCTTCTGATCTTAAGCAAAAGCAATTCAGTCTTTCACCATTAAGTACAATGTTAGCTATAGGTTTTTTTGTAGATGTTCTTTAAAAGTTTGAAAAAATCTCTTTCTATTCCTAGTTTGCTAAGAATGTGGCATTTTTGTCAAATGCTTTTTCTGCATCTATTAAGAGGGTCATACAGTTTCCACGTCCATTCTGTACAAATAACAGAAAATGTGAATCAACTGGTTTAAACCGTAATGACTTTATCTCATAAAAAATCCAATGAAGGGGTTGGTTAGCTCCCTTCTGTGGCTGCAAGATGGCTCCAGCAGTGCTGTTTTTGCCTTCAATCTGTTGCAATATGTTGTTATGATTGAAGTATAGAAGGAAAATCTAGACTCACACAGATATGACCAATAGAAGCCAATCCCGGTAATTCCATTCCCCTTATCAGTGGCAGAAGGAAGGTATTTGACCTAATTCTGGCCGCTGATAACGTGAGGATACAGCAGACTGGCTGCATGGTGACCGACCCCAGCTCCTCTTTTGGGGCACAGACTAAGACTACATCCCCCAGTCTCTTACGCTGTGAGGGTAGTGTGGGAACGAGTTTTGGCCAATGGAATGTGGGCAGAAATAAGAGCTGCCACTTTGAGCTTCGTCCTAAAATTTCAAGTGAGATCCTTGGGTCTCTCTCTTCTACTCACCCATGAGGCTAAAAGGACTGGACTCCAATATCATGGAATCATGTAAAAGAAGGATCCTAGATCCTCAAGAGAGCCACCCAACTTGCATGGAACTGTGATGGGAGTGGGAAATACATTTTTATTGTGTTAAGTCACTTGGTCATTGAGATTGTTACAGCATATAGCATTAAATACTATGGCTGATACAGAGAGATATGCTGTGAGGGCTTCTGGGACAGGTATTCAGCTCCTAAAGAGACAGAAGAGGAGAGTGCCTGGGTGGCTCAGTTGGTTAAGTGTCTGCCTTTGGCTCAGGTCATGATCCCCAGGGTCTTGGGATCGAGCCCCATGTGGGGATCCCTGCCCAGCAGGGAGTCTGCTTCTCCCTCTCCCACTGCCACTGCCCCCACTCGTGCTCTCTCGCTCTCTCTCTCACAAAGAAATATTTAAATAAATAAAATAAATATTTAAAAAGAGAGAGAGAGAGGAAGACAAAGTCCTCTTTCTGGCTCTGGACCCTAATGTGTCTAGCCATCTTCCAACCACAAAAGGAAGCTAGCCTGTGTTCTGAATAAGGCAGAGCAAAAATGTGGGTAGAGATGGGATTATTTTTTTTAAGATTTTATTTATTTATTTGACAGACAGAGATCACAAGTAGGCAGAGAGGCAGGCAGGGTCGGGGGAGCAGGCTCCCTGCTGAGCAGAGAGCCTGATGTGGGGCTTGATCCCAGGACCCTGAGATCACTACACTTGAGCCACCCAGGCACCCCAAGATGGGATATTTGATACCACTGGGCTGCTGAATCAACCAGCCCTCTCACCAGATTTTATGTGAGGTAGTAAGTTCATTACAATTTAAGACGGTGGATCCACATTTTCTGTTGTTTGCACTCAAAAACAACTTATGTGATACTTAACAAATCAAAAACTCATCAGTCCCCCCACCGCCCCACCCCGCCGCCTGCTCCTCTTCTGGTGTTTCCTATTTTGGTAAATGGTAACAACATCCAACAACTTATGTAAGCCAGAAACCTGACTCAACCCTGACGCTTCCCTCCATCTTGCTGTTTTCCCCCCGTGTCGAACCCATCACCACCTGCTTTTATATCTTTTTACTTTATCAACACCACACTGATCAGAACCACCACCATCTATCTCCCAAACCACCCCAGTAACCTCCTGGCTGGTCCACCTGCTTCTCCTCTGACTCACCTCCAACAGCAGAGGTTTCCAAAATTTTCGTCTGACCATATCATCCCTCCTCTCTATCCCTCCCTGTTAAAAAAAACACTTAAGGGACTTCATTTTCCCACTGCTTGCAGGATAAAGACGTAACATCTTAAAAAACCCTGGTGGTCTGGCCCCCACCTGCCTCACTGGTCACACCTTGCAATGAACACCCACCACACGGGAGCTTCCATTGGTCCCTCATCCTTGTCTCACTCTCTCTGGCCCAGGATCTTTGTATATGATATTCTTTCCTCCTGGAAATGATCTGTCCTGTTTCTTCTCCTAGTTAACTGCTTCTATCACTTCTCCAATAAGTCTTTCCTGGTCTCCAGTGTGGCCTCATAGCTTCAGCTACCCTCTCTGTAGCATTTGTCACTTGTAATTTTACATAGATTCTATCTGTCTCCTACCAGCTCCTAAGCTATGTAAGACAAGGACTATATTTGCTTACATTGGTGTCCTCAATAGCTAACAGAATGCTCAGCACACAGGAGCTTCAATAAATCTGGTCAAGAATGAAGTGCTGGGGCACCTGGGTTGTTCAGTGGGTTAAGCCACTGCCTTCCGCTCAGGTCATGATCCCAAGGTCCTGGGATTGAGCCCTGCATCAGGCTCTCTGCTCACCAGGGAGCCTGCTTCCTCCTCTCTCTCTCTCTGCCTACTTGTGATCTCTGTCAAATAAATAAATAGAATCTTTAAAAAAAAAAAAAAAAGAATGCAGTGCTATATAAAGAAAGTGTAAATATATGGTACAAGATGCTTGAGTGTCTAGAACACTGACCCCTGATCTTGTCTAAATGATTACAGGAAGTTTCCCTATGGGAATTACTGATTGAATTGTGGGGTTCATTTTTGTTGTTGTTGTTAAGATTTTATGTGACAGAGACAGACTCGATGAGAGAGGGAACACAAGCAGGGGAAGGGGAAGAGGGAGAAGCAGGCTTCCCACTGAGGAGGGAGCCCGATGTGGCACCTGATACCAGGACCCCAGGATCATGACCTGAGCCAAAGACAGATGCTTAATGACTGAGCCATCCAGGTGCCCCCCCCCATTTTTTTTTAGGATTTTATTTTTAAGTAATCTCTATACCCTAGATGGGGTTTGAACTTATAACTCCAAGATCAAGACTCACATGCTCTACTGAGCCAGCCATATACCCCTGAACTGAGTTTTGAAGGATGAATAGGAGTTCACTAGATGAAGTGGGAAAAGAAGTGCAGCAATGGGTATGCACATACATGTGATGCAAAGAGCATGGCATGCTCAAGCCATGAATAAAGGGCAGAACGGACGACACTTACTGAGTGAGGCAGACAGCAGAGTGGGAGACCAGAGGGCCAAGCGGAGCCAGAGGACACAAAGGAGTCGTGGGTTGGATAACGGTATCATTCCATTTCGAAACTGGAGCACTGGCTTTTTCAGCCTTTTACATATTAGTTTCCTAAGTTTTCATTTTCATATCATTTCAAACAATGAGATGTTGTGAGAGTAGTTCAGAGAAGTGCCATGTGTCCTTTCTCAATTACTATTTGTTTACCTTTTGCTCTACTTGCTTCATTCTTCTTTCTCTCTACATTTATATACAAATGGGTTTTGTTTTGTGTTTTTTTTTTTTGAATCATTGGAGAGAAAGCCAGAGACCTCTTGTCCCTATAGTCTCTTCCATAAATAGTGATCGAATTGGGGATGGAAAATTGATGAGTTATCTAGTGCACTTTGCAGATTCGACTTGGTCAGTTGTCTGTTTTGTCCATTACCGCTGTTTCTATCCTGGTCCCACACCCAGTCCTGGATCTCACACTGTCCCATCAACTCATTTTGATACTCATCCAGGGTTGTCTTGGCAGTCAGAGTACTGTCGATAATTATGCTCTATCAGGACTCTATCAGGCAAACCTGGCCCAGGGGTCATGCTGCTTGTAGGATATGGCAAGGATTTTAAACTTTCTTTCTTTCTTTTTTTTTAAAGATTTTATTTATTTATTTGAGAGAGAGAGTGAGAGAGAGCATGAGAGGGGAGAAGGTCAGAGGGAGAAGCAGACTCCCTGTGGAGCTGGGAGCCCGATGCAGGACTTGATACTGGGACTCCAAGATCATGCCCTGAGCTGAAGGCAGTTGCTTAACCAACTGAACCACCCAGGCGCCCGATTTTAAACTTTCTATCTTGTGGGTAATGGGAAACACTGAAGTGACTGAGCATAAAAGTAAGGAAGAAACTTGAGTAAGTCATGTTTCAAAAAGGCTACTTTCACTCCATTGTGAACAGAAAATAACATGTGGGCAATATTTGTATAATAAATAAATGTTGAGTGCATAAAGACATTTGTTAAGGAACAGCTACATCTAGAATTCCTCAGAATACTTTCTGACTCAAATCTTGAAGAGTAACCAGTGCAATACAAAATTGCAATTCTCAACCTGATGTCCATGCATGAATCAAAAAAATCCATAAACATTCTGAACTCCGATGCAGGTACACATGTAGTGGTTTCAAAACATCTACCAGGGTGCCTGGTTGGCTTGGCCTGTAGAGCATGCAACTCTTTTTTCTTTAAGTATTTTATTTATTTGAGAGACAGAGCACTGGCAGGGTGAGGGGCAGAAGGAGAAGCAGGCTCCCCACTGCGCAGGGAGCCCAACATGGGGCTCAATCCCAGAACCCCGGGATCATGACCTAAGCTAAAGGCAGACGCTTAACCGACTGAGCCACCCAGCCGCCCTGAGTATGCGACTTGTGATCTTGGAGTTCTAAGTTCGAGCCCCACATCAGGTGTAGAGATTACTTAAATATAAAATCTTGGGGCACCTGGGTGGCCCAGTCAGTTAAACGTCTGCCTTCGGCTCAGGTCATAATCTCAGGGTCCTGGGATCGAGCCCTGAGTCAGGTTCCCTCCTCAGCGGAGCGTCTGCTTCTCCCTTTGCCTCTCCCTCATGCTTACTCTCTCGCAAATAAATAAAATCTTGAAAAAAAAAAAAAAGAAAATCTTAAAAATAATTATATACATATTTATGTACATGTATACCAATTATTTGATACTCCTCCCTTCAAGAAGTGGAACTTAATTTCCCTCCGTCAGTATGAACTGGACTCAGTGACTTACAACAAATAAAATTCAGCAGAAGTGATGGTGCGTCACTTCTGAAACTAGCTTTCTCTTCTCTCTCGGATGCTGACTCTGGGGGCAGCCAGGTGCTATGTCATGATGACACGCACACTGAGGAACCAAGGCCTCCTGCCAACAGCCATGTGAGCGAGCCACCTTGGAAGAAACCTTCCAGCCCCGGTCAAGACTTCAGTTGACTGCAACTGTGGCCAATATCTTTACTGTGACCTTGTGAGATCCTAAGGAAGAACCACCCAGCTAAGCTGCTCTTCAACTTCTCACCCCAAAAAATGGAGAGAAAATAAATTCTGTTATTTTAAACTACCAATTTTAGGGTAATTTGTTACACAAAAGAAAACGAATGCGGCGCATTTAGTGGAAGAGTCTATGATTCTCAGTAAAATTAATGACCTGAAAAAGGGTAAAAATTACTACTGTAAAATCAGTACTAGATTTTTAAAAATCTTTGGTTTTCATCCTATAGTTTCCATGGGTCTATTTTTTATACAAGTTTGGGATTAGGTTCAACAAATGAGAAGATTCTATTCTCCAAACCATTGGAAGACTCAAAAGAAAAATGCTGTCATGGGGTGCCTGGGTGGCTCAGTGGGTTAAGCCTCTGCCTTCGGCTCCTGTCATGATCTCAGGGTCCTGGAATTGAGACCCACTTCCGGCTCTCTGCTCAGCAGGGAGCCTGTTCCCCCCCCCCACCTCTGTCTGCTTGCCTTTCTGCCCACTTGTAATCTCTCTCTCTGCCAAATAAATAAATAAAATCTTTTAAAAATATATAAAAATGCTGTCATGGGGCGCCTGGGTGGCTTAGCCAGTTAAGCATCCGACTCTTGGTTTCAGGCTCAGGTCAACTCAGCGTTGTGAGATCGAGCCTCACATCAGGCTCCACACTCAGCAGGGAGTCTACAGGAGATTCTCTCTTTCCCCCTTTCCCTTTGTCCCTCCCCCGACTCGAGCACTCTCTCTTGCTCTAAAATAATAAATCTCAAAAAAAAAAAAAAAAAAAGGCACCAAGCTGAGAAAAGCAAACTTTACCCGAACGTATCAAACTAAGATCTAATAGAGTACTTAGTAGAAATTAAGCATGTTTTCATTTTCTGAGAAGAAACATCTACCATTAGATGGAACTATAATTCTGACAATACATCCAGAAATTACTGTTAAAGAAAAAAATCCAAGTTACAGAACATGATGTTCCCATTATAGAAACAATATATTCACATATGTACAGATGGAGATGTCCAGAAAAACTTCTACAAAGACAATAGCATTAATCAGGGATTTTTTCAGCGGTAAACAGCAAAAATTCATCATGGCTACCAAAAAATGAAGTTTATTATAAAATTCTAGAGAAGGTCACAAAATGGGTGAGGGGAGGACAATCAGGTTCTGCAAGTGGACAGGAAATGCAGACAGAGGGCACCAGGGACCCAGTGCAGCCATAGGAAAGCTCTGCAAAGCTTCCCCCGAAAACACCCTTTGGCCACAGGCCTCTCAATGCCACCACGAATATGTCAACTAACCCTTGACATGTGTTGGTTCCACAATGTTCTAAGTCCTCTGGCAGAAGCATCCAAGAAACCAAGAATTTCTTTGGTAACAGACAATCTGTTGGTATCATGGTCTACTCAGAAAACTGAAATCAGAGCAAAAATAAGAGACGATGATAGACGTTCTTCTGAAGGGGACAGAATGTATGGATTAGATGGGTACAAGAAATCCATAATTTATAAAAATAAACTGGCAGAGAAAGGGAGTCTTCTGCCAAAAGTGGATGTTTAAAATACTATAGAGCAATTTTACTATTGTTGCTGAAAAGAAAGAATTTCTGGATATTGTGAAATGAGTTCTGAAACGGCTCATGTCCTATATATTCGTTAAACACAATCAGATATTGGTCCATGCAATTTCAAAAAGGCAGGAAGCCAGTCTACAACAGAAGTAGGTAAGCAGGACTGCTGAAGAGATAAAGGCTCTTCCCTATCTTGACAACTCAAAAGATATTTCTTTGAAAGGCTAAATAAAAGCAAAAGATAAAATTGCAAATAAAGAAATATAATCAAATGACTGATATTTCAAAATCAACTCTATTTTAAAATGAGTTTCCATCTTAAAGAGCCCCCCGCCCAAAATTTTTTTTTAAATGAGAAGTAAAGCAGTGATTTTTATTTTTTTGGGCAAATATGCCATGGTTGGTTGAATACTTAAAAATACCTCCTAAAACAAAGGATCTCACATGAGTTCATACTTCAACACTTAAAATAGTGTATATTCCTACTGGAGTATTCTGATGATTTATAAATAAATACATTTTAAAGTACATTTTCTCCTACAGTCATACAGGAAAAAAAGTTTCTATTATACCATGCCATGCATAATATTCACATGATCTACTAAGCTATTATGTAAACAAAGCCATAAAGTATATTTAACCTTTTCCTATCTTTCCCTGTTGTTTGAACAGCAAAATTAAATGTAGCAATATAAGCCAAACTATCAATGGCTCAGAGTCTAAAATTTCTGGATTTCTGGATGGCATATTTTCTTCTTTTTTTTAAGGGAGGCAAGGGGAGGGGCAAAAGGAGCAGGAGAAAGAGAATCTGTGGGAGCCTCCACGGCCAGCGCAGATGCCGGGGCAAGGCCTGACCCCACAACTCTTGAGATCACGACCTGAGTTGAAATCAAGAATGGGACACTTAACCAAACGAGCCACCCAGGCACCCCTGGATGGCACACTTTCTTTTAATTTTTCTTTTTTTAATAATTTTAAGATTTATTTATTTATTTATTTATTTATTTGACAGAGATCACAAGTAGGCAGAGGCAGGCAGAGAGAGAGAGAGAGAGAGAGGCAGGCTCCCTGCTGAGCAGAGAACCCGATGTGGGGCTGGATCCCAGGAACCTAGGATCATGACCTGAGCACCCTGGATGGCACACTTTCTTTTTCTTTTTTTTTTTTTTTAATAATTTTAAGATTTGATTGATTGATTGATTGATTTGACAGAGATCACAAGTAGGCAGAGGCAGGCAGAGAGAGAGAGAAAAAGAGGGAGGCTCCCTGCTGAGCAGAGAGCCCTATGTGGGGCTGGATCCCAGGACCCTGGGATCATGACCTGAGCCGGAGGCAGAGGCTTTAACCCACTGAGCCACTCAGTGCCCCGGATGGCACACTTTCAATGTAAGAATTCATCTTCACTATTCAATAGGATGATTCTGAATTCAACAACTGCTTTAGAGGTTGCTTAATAAAACAGAAACTCACTAACATTCATTCATTCAACAAATATTTATCAAGAGCCTACTAGCCTGGGCACCTGGGTGGCTCAATCGTTAAGCATCTGCCTTAGGCTCAGGTCATGATCCCAGGGTCCTGGGATCGAGCCCCACACTGGGCTCGCTGCTCAGTGGGAAGCCTGCTTCTCCCTCTCCCACTCCTCCTGCTTGTGTTCCTTCTCTGGCTATGTCTCTGTCATATAAATAAATAAAATCTTTAAAAAAAAAAAAAGAGCCTATTAGCCTGTGCTAAACTGGAAATTTTATTCTCCTTGAAAACAATTATATTCTCTAAAAATCTGAAGTAGGGAGAACTCTGAAACTTTTCTTCATTGGAAGAATCCTTCTCTCAAAACCACAGTGAGATACCACTTCACACCTAGTGAAAATCACTACTATCCAAAAGACAAGAGGTAACATGAAAGGATGTGGAGAAAACTCTTAAGCACTGTTAGTGGGAATGTAAGTTGGTACAGCCACTGGTGAAAACAGTACGAACATTCCTCAAAAATTAAAAATAGAACTACCACATGACCCAGCAATTCTATTTTTGCTTATATACCCAAAGGAAACTAAAACTCTACCTCAAAAATATATCTGTACCCCTCATGTTCGTCACAGCATTTATGACAACCAAGACACAGAAACAACCCAAGTGCCCATCAGTGGATGATGAATAAAGAATACATAATGTCTGTACACACACACACACACACACGTGCGTGCGCGCACACACAATGAAGTACTATTCAGCCACAAAGAGAAGGAAATCCTGCAAATAATTTACGACACTATGTATGGACCCTGAGGACGTTATGCTAATGAAGTCAGTTAGAGAAAATCAAATTGTGTATGATCTCACATATATGGGGAATCAACAGAAGAAACCAAGCTCCTAGATCCAAAGAACACATGGGTGGTTGCCTGAGGTGTGTGTGGGGGCAGGTGGAGGGAGATGACAATATGGGGAAAGGGAGACAAAAGACACGAACTTTCAGTTGTAAGAAGTAATGGCCGTGATAAACACATGGTGCCATCGGCAATATCGTATTGTACGTCTGAAAGTTACTAAGAGACTGAATCTTGAAAAGTTCTCGTCACGAGAAAAAAAACATTGAACTGTGTGAGGTGATGGATTGAACTAGATGAGAAAGGAAAGTCCCCTGGGTACGAGGCCTTTTAACAGGACCACTGAGATCAGCTGTGGGAGGATTTTTAAACCTTCATCGACACCTCTTCTTATCAGGCAAATGCACGGACAATGGCGCTGGTCCAGGGCCACCCAACTCCTCCTGCCTCTCAGAGGATGAAGTCTGCTGAAACTCCCCGATCCCTCGCTCTAGCTGTCACATATTAACACAACGACACTGAGAGTAATGCTGGAGGTTCCTGCTGTAAGTCTTGTTTTAAATATTTCACATATGGTCGAAGCGATACCCATTACCAAGCAAAAAACCCAGGACCAGGGCTATCTGGTTATTTTTAAAAAGACCGTGTAAGACACAAAGCTTTCAGTTAAAAAGTTATTTATTTAAAAATATTTCCTCCTGATTCCGATTCTGTATCCACTTAAACACGGAGTGAGGTTACAAAGCAGTAAGTGATCAGCTCCGTTTGTATAGAGGCTGACAATGACCTCGTGAATTCCCTAGTATATTCTACGGAAAAGTGGAATACAAATTCAGCTCATTCACTTCTGCACAAAAGGGAAACACAACTGGCATACTTCATAACCAAAAAACTTTTATGAAGTTTGTCTTCGTATTTCAGTTTATAGAGACTTGGCTAATACAAAACGATGCCTGCTCGCTTTGGCGGCACCTATAAAATGACACTTGCTTAAAAGAGCGTCCAAGCAATGCTCTGGATTTTCCTTTCCTGCAAAATTCCAGGAAAACATGATCGTCTGGAAGGTTCTTTGCGGCTCATGAAGAACCACCTGAGATTCCTGTTTCTACTCTTCCACTCCTTGGGTTTCCAGTGATTAAAACGTGCTGGAAACATAATTTAGAGAATACTAAAAATGCCACAAAGATCCCAAGGCTTAAAAGAGCTTCTGACCGGCTTTGAAGTTCTTATAAACTTCAAATTAATGGACAGGATATGGGCATTGAGAAATGATTTTTAGAAACACATACACTCCAAGGAAATACGTTAGTACTCCTTAGCACTGAACGCTTGGGGCGAGAACTGGTCTCTCTTTCAGTGGTTCAAGTAGTCAGTCTTTTCTCAACAGTTTCTTGATAAGCGACAAACCTTCTCAAATTCATCTTCACATTGTCGAGAACACACAGCTGGTCTGGACTGTATTTACCTCTCCCTTCTTTTCGTATCTGCCAAAAAAATCATATGTGATTCGGTATGCGTTCTGAATTCCTTCAGATAAGAAAGCACGTGACCTGGGGCGTGTTCTTTTCGGAACGAAGAGCCGCCAGAATTTGGTGAAAGATTTTCGCTTTCCAAGGCAAAAGAATACGGTGTGTGAGCCCGAAGGAGAAATTAAGATTATGCACTTTTAAAAAATGATAGGTACAAGAACGGCTGAATTGCAGACTTTAAAAGAGTAAGTTTTATGGGATGTGAACCAGACTTCACCTCTGGAGAGCGGACCTCAAATTTTAGTGTGCAACAGAATCACCTGGAAGGCTTGTTAAAAAAGCAGGTTGGTGGGCCCACCTGCCGTTTCTGATTTTCAGTAGGTCTGGGGTTGGGCCTGGGCATCTGCATTTGTAACACGTTACCAGTGAGTCTGCTCACGGGACAACTCTGAGAGCCAGCCCTTTAGGGAAATTCTTCGGTAAAGTGCATTGTATCATACTGCAATGCAACTTGAGGTCAAACATATACCCGACAGTCCTCAATGCAACTGTGGCTTCGTTCACAGAAGCACTTCGTATGAAAAACTACAAGCTGCTCTTCTGGCTAACAAAGAAATTTCATTCGGGCTTTAGACCTCTGAGAAAAGAAAAACACTTAATTAAACATCATTAGCATAGCACTGCATAGCCAGTAGGAATCTCAATCAGAACAGCCCTCCCAATGGTTAGGGGTTGTTTTGCTGGTTCATAGTTTACATAACTCCTCTCTGAGCATTGGCTTCTGCAGTCTGAATTCTCAACTACATCTGCTTTCCTTACAGCTGCAGGGAAATAGGGGGTATTTTCTCCTCACCATGCAGACTCCTTTTTCAGATGTTTCAAGGGCCTGCTTGCACCCTTTAAGAACACTGTGGATACCCGCCACGTACTGGTATGGAAATATCTCTAGGACACAGTGTTAAGAGAAAACACAAAGTGCAGGTTTGTGAATATGTTGGGTTACATTCTGGATAACGAAGGGGGAAAATACTAAGGCACATTTTGTCTTTATGTGGAGAAACATCACTCAATTTGGTTACCGATGAGGCAGAAAATAAAGGGAATAAAACCTCTCACTGCTTAAAGAACAGACAAGTATGGGTGAACAGAGGGTCAAAAGACACAAACTTCCAGTTATAAACTAAATAAATCATGGGGATATAATGCTCAGCATGGTGACTCTGATTGTATATTTGGAAATTACTGTAAGAGTAGAGCTTAAAAGTTCTCATCACAAGAAAAAAATTTTCCAACTATGTGTGATGATGTTTGATTTAACTAAATTTATTATAGTAGTTATTTCCCAGTATGTACATGCATCAAATCTCTACACTGTACACCTAAAACTAATACAATGTTATATGTGAACTGTATCTCAATTTTAAAAAATAGCAAAAAAACAAACAAAACAAAACAAAAACCCAAACAAAAAATCCTACAGGCTTGAACAAAGGGTAATTAAGAGTAAACTATTCAATTGTTTCCGCCAGACTTAAGTTACCTCCTGGTGAATCTTAGCTCAATAAATGTCAGTCACTATGATCACATTTTTAAATAGAACATGCCAAAACATGAAAACATTAAAAACAAACCAATTCTGATGTCCTTAAACCAACACTGACTTAGATGTAACTATGACACAGAATGTACATGGTGTATGCTGCTACTTTTCTAAAGAAAAGTATTTCCTATTCCTTAAAAAAAAAAAAAACTTCAGAAAATCTAAATTATAAGACATACAATCATATTCTCCTAAAAAACATCACAGAGTTCTCTCCTTGAGAAATCAATTCTGCATCAGAAGCCTGAAATTGGGGGCGGCTAGGTGGCTCAGTCAGCTAAGCTTCCGACTCTTGGTTTCGGCTCAGGTCATGATCTTAGGGTTGTGAGATCGAGTCCCACGTCTGGCTCCACACTGGCAGAGTCTGCTCGTCCCTCTCCCTCTGCTCATCCCCCTGCTCTCTCTCCCTCTCTCTAAAATAAAAAAATAAAAATAAAAGAAATACATATCGGAAAACAACAGAAGTAAGCTAATTTTTCATCCAAACCTCTATTTTCTTGACAAAGATTTGAAAGCAAATATTTAATCTGAAATCTAAAAGCAAAAAATATGAATATTTTTATTTCTCAAAATGACATTGTTTATAAATGGAAATTTTGTTTGTTTTTTAAGTAAACTCTGTGCCCAAGGTGGGACTTAAACTCATGACCCTGAGATCAAGAGTCACATCCTCCACGGACTGAGCCAGCCAGGTGCCCCTGGAAAGGGAGGTTTAGATCACTGGAGAATGGTAAACTTCAATTTGTGGACATAGGATTCAAGGCTGTTTTTAAAATTCCTGGTTGCCTTTCCCTGGTCACCAAGTTTCTGAAAATTACTCTTTGACTCAAAGTTAGCTTTGATGCTTCTAGTGAAACAAAAAAATAAATAAAAGGGTAAATGAAGGTAGCTACATTCTCCGACAGAGACCAGCCTGGAGTTTGCCCTTTTTTTTCAGAGCACCAAAAGGAAATAGTCATAACATTGGAATCAAGCTGGAATATATTACCTGTAATGACATAAAATAAATTTACAACACCTATGAAAGTGCTTTGTAGGCTAAAGACTGTAGTGCTTCTCCAGGAGCACGGTGAGCATTACTGAACTCATCTAGAAAGGGAACCGTGCCCACACCATTCTGGCCCAAGTCACAGTGATTCAACAGCAAGGCCTGAGCTCTGACTCAGGCAACAAGCATCCTCCAGTTCCAGGGAGGCAGCGTTCTACGAATCACAGAGAGTGCAAGGAGGGAACTACAGACACCCGTTCTCGAAGGATGGCTGAGACCTAAGCATTTCAACACAAAACGGCTCCATACCTTCATTTTGAAGACTGGCTGGAATTCTTTCAGAGCAGATAACAATTTAATCTGAACTGAGGCCCTTTCGGCTTCTTTACCATCTGCGAAAACATCGAAGAGAGCATCCAAGGCTTCTCCTGCCACCACGAGGGAGGGATCTTTGGTGGCAACCTCAAGCAGAAAGCACCCAATGGTCTGGAGACAACAAGGCACACTGTTGATTGTCCAATATTCTAACATCAGTTTCCAAAATAAGTACTAACTTTCAATGTGGTAACAATTCACGTATGGTATTTTAAAATTTAGAAATGCCAGAGACAAATTAAAACTTGGAAAGAACTAAAGATTAAAGACTTCACCTATACTTATAAATACACCAAATATAATATCAACAAGATAACTTAAGTATATTAGAGTTTCTATTCCTAAATTAAATCAATTAAAATTTCCCCTCTATCTCCCCCAAAAAGGCTTTCCCCATGGTGTCAAAAATACAGATATATGTCTGCAACAAAAAACATGCTTTTAAAACTATATGAAAAAGTAAAATTATATGAAAAACACTCTAGGGCAACTAAAAAAATGAAACTTCATCTCTTTCTGACTCCTGTGATGATCTTTAACACCCATCCATCCTTTGAGGATTAGCTAGCTGATGAACAGGGCATTCCCAATCTGTGAGGAACTGTTCGAGAGTGAACTTACTTTGTTTTTGGCTGTTCTGCTTCACCCTTTATGTCTCAAGGGTGATGTGCACATCTGGTATTATCGGTGGGAGAGTGGAAATGCTAAGAACAGCGAGTCCAAACTCCAGCTGTGACATAAATAACAGACTGACCCTTAGAAAGTCCATTACCCGCTCTGGACCTCAGTCTTATCTGAATTTAAGTACTTGAGATAACCTCTAGGATAGTATTTAGAGTTAATAACCTATAATAAAGTATGAAGCACATACGATCACCTATGAAGTAGTCTTATTAAAAAGATCAACATAAATTTGAATGGGATCCAGGTTTAGATCTAACTTGTAGTCTGCAGAAAATACAGAGGATAAAGGAACAAGCTTAACACCACATGGAAGCAATCAGACAAATCCAGAAGGTTGGAGGCTGTGAGACAACTGACCCCAGAATTTGAGGAATAAACAGGTGGTAGTAGAGGTGCCCGGCTGGCTCAGTCAACAGAGCATGTGACTCCTGATCTCAGGGTCATGAGTTCAAGCCCCATGTTGCGCACAGAGCTTACTTAAGAAAGAAAGAAACAAAAAACAAAAAGCAGGTGATGAGAGGTAGTGCCAGGGTAATGGCAGGGAGAGAAGTTTCTAGATTGAGAGAAGCTTAGATGATCCAAAGCCAAACATAACATGTAGACTTGACTTAGATCCTCATTTAAACAAACTATCTATAAACAGATGTTTGTGGAACAACTGGAAACATGTGAGGATGGACCATGCTGAAGACATTAAACAGTGAACGGGCGCCTGGGTGGCTCAGTTGGTTAAGTGCCTGCCTTCAGCTCAGGTCTTGAGCTCAGGGTCCTGGGATGAGGCCCCATGTCAGACTCCCTGCTTAGTGGGGAGTCTGCTTCTCTCTCTCCC
Organism: Lontra canadensis; assembly: GCF_010015895.1. Classification (NCBI taxonomy): domain Eukaryota; kingdom Metazoa; phylum Chordata; class Mammalia; order Carnivora; family Mustelidae; genus Lontra; species Lontra canadensis. The sequence continues at coordinate 32,335,639 of NW_022631002.1, forward strand.
TCTGCTGCGTGCCCTTGCCCCGCTCTTCCCCTCACCGCACCCTCCACCGGTGCTCTCTCTCAAATAAATAAATAAAATCTTAAAAAAAATTTTTTTTTTTTTTAAATCACATGTTATGCCTGAGAAAAACTTGCTGCTCCTCCTAAGTGGATCTTGGAAATTATAGTCGTAAGGGACAGGAAGTGATGAAACACGTACATGCTCATCTGTATCTGCGTACACATACACAGCCACATGGCTACGTTCTCTCTCACTAATGTGTCTATATATCAAAATTCCCTAGAATAAACAGAAGAATGGAGTAACCATGGCTGTCTCTCTAGAGTCAAACTGGGGGGGGCTGGAAAGTTAGTAATGGAGAGGGGTCTTTCATTATATATTCTTTTCTACTTTTCTAAATGTTTTCTTACATGCATGTATCATCTTTTAAAATTAGGTTCTAAAAAATATCAGTCACTGGGGTCCCTGGGTGGCCCAGTCTAGTTAAGCATCCAGTTCTTTTTTTTTTTTTTTTTTTTTTTTGAGAGAGAGAAGGAAAGAGCAGGGGGAGGGGCACACGGAGACAGGGAGAGAGAAGCAGACTCTATGCTGAGCCAACGCAGGGCTCAATCTCATCACCCTGAGATCATGACTTGCTCTTGATCTCCACTCCGTTCTCAACCTCAGTGCTGTGAGTTCAAGCCCTGCATCAGGCTCCACGCTGGGCATGGAGCCTACTTAAAAATAAAACAAAAACAAAAACCAGTCGTTGTAAAGTTCTCAGGAAGTCTAATAGTTTATTACCCATTAATTAGTAATAATATTTCAGCAATTATTATTAGCACAAAGAGGGGCAATTTTACTACCACAGTCCTTTTAGTTCCTAGGGATGCTGTGTCTCTAACATTGTAGTTCCCCAGCAACTGTGCTGAGATAAAACGCTGTAAGCAAATATGCTGAGTGAGTTCCTAATGCACTTCCCACTTAAAACTTACACAGTGATAGCAGAGTGAACTGTGTGGTATTGTTCAGAATGTGCTTTAGTCTGGCGTGCTAAAGCAACTGGGGAGTTGTTCCTTCATTAGTACGAGAATATAATATGCATACATTTTATGCAACAGCAAAGGCAGAGGCACCTGGGACAATTCTCAACTGGGCCTTTCACTAAAAACAAATTTATTTCTGAAAAAGTATCTCAGGAATAAAGTTAAAAGTGACCAAATGCAACTCAGTTTTTCAAGTGCCTACCTAATTCATATAGGCAAATCAAACCAAAGGGAATATTTTAATAATGTACCTTAGTAAGCAACTTCTCGATAGGATTTCTTCTCATGATGTCCATAGAAGTTTTTAAAAATCCCACACCAACAGTTTACTCTTCCCCCTCTTTCTAACGATTTAATGCTTTACGTTGGAAGCATATAGTTTTACCTTAAGAGTTTCCAGTGTTCCATCTTCTTTGGCGAGGACGCTGCCCGTGATTCCTAAAATACTAACAACGTTTACTCTAACCCCGGTGTTACCACTGTGAATGCCGGCTGTGCATAGTGTCATCAACTGATTGGGAGTTATACACTGTTGAAAAGGAAAGAGAATATTTACAGTGTTAAACTCAACCAATGCCAACAGCATGTGCAACAACAGTGATAGGAATGACAACAACAGAGAAGTTATTACATATCTAATCAGTGCCCAGTACAGCTGGTAATTCTGAATAAATATGAGGCCTGTTCACGTCACTGTCATTATTCCATCTACCACAGCTGTAAGCCCAGAAGAGGGACTTCGTTTCCCATTAGTTTTACTTGAAGAAGACTTTTGGGGGGCATCTGGGTGGCTCAGTTAGCCAAGTATCTCCCTTCAGCTCAGGTCATGATCCTGGGGCCCTGGGATTAAGGCCCATGTCGGGTTTCCTGCTCATCGGGGAATCTGCTTTTCCCTCTCCCTCTCCCTCTGCCTCCTCTCCTACCCTGCTTGTGCTCTCTCTCCTTCAAATAAATAAATAAGATCTTTAAAAAAAAAAAAAAAGACAACTTTCAGTCAGATGTACACAAACCTATTTAAAGAGATCCTAATTTCTTTTAAACATTGATCCAAAAAAATGTTTCGAAAGTGTACATAGAATATGTAGCTTTAATAAAAATTGGCTGAAGCCATACAAGTTGAGAAATAACCCTGAGATGTGCGTTGTTACAGGAAATTATTAGAGACTGTAGAAACATTAAATTATACAGTGCTTCTACTGCGTAGTGATAATTTTCATTTAAGCTAATCTGAACACACCCGTGGATGCAGATATCACCAGAGAACTCAAGTTGTCGTGTTGCCAAACCATCACCTGTGAGCACCAGCACAGTGTGGTGACTAAGGGCTTGGGATCAGACATCCTGGGTTCATATCCTGGCTCCTCTCTCTCCCCTCCCCAACTAAGGTCTCCATTTCCCCATCAGGGACATGGGGACAGTGGTCACCCTGCAGAGTTGCTTTAAGAATTAAATAATGCACATCAAGAACTCACTAACTGTTAGATATTATTATATATAAACATACTGAACAGTTCTAAATCAAACTCATTTCTGAATCATCTGCAGTGTTTCTGCCAAACCTAAAGGTAACAGCTAATATGCCCCAGTTTCTTAGGAAATAATCTAATGGAAACAATCTTGCCAACCCTGGGATGCCTTCCAGCTGAACAAGGCTGCTGGGAATGCCGGAGGCGTGCTGCTTTACTACCAGCCCGAGTCACAAAGGCAAGCTGCCCCATATGCACAAGCCAACAAGGCAGAGAAATGGACAGGGAGCCGGACAGTTGTACTGTACTCTCAGTGCTGTTACTCAGCTACTCTGGTCCCTGGTTTTCCTCTCCTTGCAAAGCACGAGAGCCAGGCTCCTTCTAGTCCTCGAATTCCATGCTCGTGCCCAATGTACAGCCAACCTGAGGATTTATGGTCTTAATATATATGAATGCCCAGACATTAACTGAGCATGAGCTGGGAGGAATTCTCTTTAAGCGTCAGGCTGGTCCAGTTAACTACTGCTGAAGATCATGGAATATCAATAAAAAGACTTTATATTCCCATGGCCCTACAGTATAGGGTTTTTAATCCTCTCTCCATTATTACCATTCCCATGTCAAAGAAATTGAGGGTCAAAAGTTATGTTCTTGAAAAAAATTCTCAAATATACAAAGAAAAAAACTGAAAAAGTTTAGACTAGATGCCAAAAGCACATACTGTATTTAACAGTAAAGCACCAGAGATGTTCTCATTAAACTGTGGACCAAGATAAAGTTTGGGAAGCACGGCTCCAGGGTGTGGCCATGGAATGACTAAGGTAGGGAAGGAAGACCAGACCGCCAGAGAAAGGGAGGTCCAAGAACTTCGAAGCCAGGTGATGGGGGGACATCTATGTGGATCTTGAAGTCACCCAGAATCATGACAGGACTAGCAAAGAGTAACAAACCCCAACAGCAGGAATCTTCAAGGAACAAAGGGTGGCCCAGGGCATAGTAGGTGGCTGTAAGCAAGAGAAGTAGGTGGTATGGCCTAATGACATGTTAATCAAAACTGGAAGATTTTATTTTATTTATTTATTTTTTAAAGATTTTATTTATTTGACAGAGAGAGATCACAAGTAGGCAGAGAGGCAGGCAGAGAGAGTGAGAGGGAAGCAGGCTCCCCACCAAGCAGAGAGCCCAATGCAGGGCTCAATCCAAGGACCCTGAGATCATGACCTGAGCCAAAGGCAGTGGCTTAACCCACTGAGCCACACAGGTGCCCCAAAACTGGAAGATTTTAGAAAAGGGGCAGGGATGGTTTAGCACACTGGTCCCCAAACTTTGTGTGCAAGCCAATCACCCAGAGAACCGTTAAAATATAGATCACTGGGCCCCTCCTCAAAGTTTCTGCTTCAGTGGATTGGGGGCGAGGCTCTAGGATTTGCCCTTATATTCCAAGAAGAAAAAGACACCGACCCAATAGCAAAACTGGCAAAAGACAGGAGCGGTTACAGAAAAAAAATGCAAAGGCCCTTGAAGCACATAAAGAGACATCCAATCTCCTACCGTAAGACAAATGCAAATTTAAGTTGGTATATAATGTCTCAACTATCAAACTGGTAAAAAAAATCTAACGTTCTGACAACATTACTCTGTTTCTGAGGCTACAGCAAAACAGGCATTCTCCAGCTCTGCTGTAGGAAATCCAAAACGCCTCAATCTCAGAGGAGGAGACTAGAGCAATAATCAGCAAAATCACCAATGCATCTCTCCTCCAACTCAGCAAGCCCACTTCTCCGCGGAATCCATCTCCAAGACACCAGGGCAGAAACACGAAATAACATCTGTAAAAAGGCTCTTCCCTACAGTTCTAGTCGTAATAACAACGGACTGGAATGAGAACCCCCATCAACAGGCCGGCTGAACGAGGAGGGACACCAACACAATGGAGTAACAGGATGTGGAACTGTGAGGAAGGAATGAGGAAGGTGTCTGTACACAGTGATCGAGAAGGAAGAAAAGGCAAAGCAGGGTGCAGCAGCAAGACTCTTAACAGAACAGTGTCTGCGTATTTGCTTCTGTTTCCCAATTAAGAACAATGGAATGATAAATCAAAACCTGAAAAGGACAGGGGCAAAGGGACAGAAGCGAGACTAAATAAAAATAAGTAAGTGGAATTGTTTTAAAACATACATAACATAAAACCTGCCACTTTAACCTTTTAAAAAAAGATTTATTTATTTGAGAGAGAGAGAGAGAAAGCGAACACGAGTGGGGGGCGGGATGTGCAGAGGGAGTGGGAGCAGCTGACTCCCCGGTGAGCAGAGAGCCCAGGACTCTGCGATCATGACCTGAGCGGAAGGCAAGGCAGATGCCTAAATGACTGAGCCACCCAGGTGACCCTAACCATTTTTCAGTGCATAGTTCAGTGGCAGTAAATACCTTCAGACTGTTGTACCACTAGCCAATACCACCATCCACATCCAGGGCTTCGTCATTCCATACTGAAACCGTCCCATTAAACAGTATGTCCCTACATTTCCTCCCTTCCCCCAATCCCTGGTGGCCACTGTTCCACATACCGTCCTAATGAATTTAACTATTCTAGGTCCCTAATATATGGAATCATACAATATGTGTCTTTTTGTGTTTGGTTTATTTCACTTAATGTCATGTTTTCAAAGTTCATCCATGTTGTAATATGTATAAGAATTTCTTTCCTGGGGCCTCTGAGTGGCTCAGTGGGTGAAAGCCTCTGCCTCCGGCTCAGGTCATGATCCCAGGGTCCTGGGATCGAGCCCCGCATCGGGCTCTCTGCTCAGCAGGGAGCCTGCTTCCTCCTCTCTCTGCCTGCCTCTCTGCCTACTTGTGATCTCTGTCAAATAAATAAATAAATCTTTAAAAAAAAAAAAAGAATTTCTTTCCTTTTCAAAGCTGAATAATATTCCTTTATATGCATCTACCATATATTTCTCTGAATATATCTTGGTATCTTGGTTCAGTTTTAACTCTGAAATTGTGTAAATATTTTATATAATTAAAAATTAGGGGCACCTGGGTAGTTCAGTGGGTTAAAGCCTCTGCCTTCGGCTCAGGTCATGATCCCAGGGTCCTGGGATCGAGCCCCGCATCGGGCTCTCTGCTCAGCAGGGAGCCTGCTCCCCCCACCCCTCTCTGCCTACTTCTCTGCCTACTTGTGATCTCTGTCAAATAAATAAATAAATCTTTAAAAAAAAAATTAAGTCTCTTAAAAATAGGAAAGCTAAAAAAAAAAAAGAAAGAAAGAAAGAAAGCTAAAACAACTGAATCTAACTTTACAACAAGCCAGAAAGAGAATATTGTCAAGTAACTTGAAAATACAGCAATCTGACTATACAGTCTCAGAGGGGTTGTGAGATCAAGCCCCAAGTGGGGCTCTGTGTTCAGCAGGGAATCTGCTTAGGATTCTCTCTCCCTCCTCCTCTGCCCCTTCTACTCGTGCTACTCTCTCTCCCTAAAATACATACATACATACATACATACATAAATTGGACACTTAGGTGGCTCAGTGGGTTGGGTGTCTGCCTTTGTCTGGGGTCGTGATTCCAGGGTCCTGGGATCCAGTCCCACATCAGGCTCCTTGCTCTGCAGGGAGCCTGCTTCTCCCTCTGCCTGCCTCTCCCCCTGCTTGTGCGGTCTCTGACACTCTTTCTCTGACAAATAAATAAAATCCTTAATAAATAAATAAATAAATCTTAAAAACAAAACAAACAAAAAAGTCCCATGAGTTCATAATGATATTAAAACAAACAAACAAACCTCACTCACCACTTTTAGAGACTGCTAAGGGCACTAATTCATTATTTTGGAAAAATCCTATCTTTTTGGTACGAGCTTTGTTTCAAAGTTACCAAATAACTGATGAGACAGAAAGTTCTTATAGAAGAATCATAGCTGGGCTGCGTGGGTGGCTCAGTTGGTTAAGCAACTGCCTTCGGCTCAGGTCATGATCCTAGAGTCCCAGGATCCAGTCCCGAATCAGGCTCCCAGCTCCGTGGGGAGTCTGCTTCTCCCTCTGACTTTCTCCCCTCTCATTCTCTCTCTCTCTCTTTCAAATAAATAAATAAAATCTTTAAAAAAAAAAAAAAAGAAGAAGAAGAAGAAGAATCACAGCTGGGGCACCTGGGTAGCTCAGTGGTTAAATCCTCTGCCTTTGGCTCGGGTCGTGATCCCAGGGTCCTGGGATTGAGCCCTAAATCGGGCTTTCTGCTCAGCAGGGAGCCTGCTTCCTCCTCTCTCTCTCTGTCTGCCTCTCCGCCTACCTGTCTATCAAATAAACAAAATCTTTAAAAAAAAAAAAAGAAGAAGAATCACAGCTAATAAATGTAAAAGAAATGACAAAATTAAGATGTCTCCATTTTGCAACCACTGATAAGTAATAGATCTAGACAATATTAATCACTCCTGGCTACAACCATTAAATGAATCCACTGATTAATCCTTTATTAAAGAGAGAGGAAGGGCGCCTGGTCGCTCAGTGGGTTAAAGCCTCCTCCTTTGGCTCAGATCTCGGTCCAAGGGATTGAGCCCCACATCGGGCTCCCTGCTCAGCAGGGGGCCTGCTTCCCTTCCTCTCTGTCTGCCTGCCTCTCTGCCTACCTGTGACCTCTGTCTGTCAAATTTAAAAAAAAAAATTTTTTTTTAAATAGAGAGAGAGGAAGAGAACGAATGAGTCAGGGGAGGGGCAGAAGGAGAGGGAGAAGCAGACTCCCTGCTGAGCACAGAGCCTGATGACAGGCTCAATCCCAGGACCCCAAGATCATGACCTGAGTCCAAGGCAGCCGCTTTGCCAACTGGGCCACCCAGGTGCCCCGAATCCACTGATTAATCTTAACATCACCAATTTATGAAAATATATAATTTGTGATATAAAAGTAGAAAATACATACAGCACTATGAATTATTCTTCCCAAAAAATCTGATCCTGAATCTAATTAAGACTCTAGATCTAGTTCCTAGTTTATAGAATACATGAACAAGAGAGAGACATGTCAACACTACCATCGTGAGAAACCAGCCAAATCTCATAATGGAAAAAATTCTATAGGACAAATGATAGTTCTTCAATGAATAAATAATATAGGGAGGGGGAGTTGGTAGGGAAAATGTTTTAAACTAAGAGATTTAATAATCTGTGAATATATTAAAACCACTGAATCGTGCACTTATTTTTTAAAGATTTTATTTTTTTGAGAGCAAGTAAGAGAGAACAGAAGCGGGATGAGGGACAGAGGAAGAAGCAGACTCCCACTGAGCAGGGAACCCGACTCGGGGCTCAATCCCAGGACTGAGAATCAGGACCCGAGTCGAAGGCAGAAGCTTAACCGACTGAGCCACCCAGTTGGCCCTGAACTGTGCACTTCATTTATTTTTTTAAGATTTTGTTTATTTATGTGACAGAGAGAGAGAGAGAGAGCACAAGCAGAGGAGTAGGAGAGGGAGAGGGAGAAGCAGGCTTCCCGCAGAGCAGGGAGCCCCATGTGGGGCTCGATCCCAGGGCCCTGGGATCATGACCTGAGCCAAAGGCAGATGCTTAACGACTGAGCCGCCCAGGCACCCCTGAACTATTATGCACTTTAAATGGGTGAATTGTATGGCTGGTATGTGAAATAAATCCTCACTAAAGCCGTTAAAAAAAAAAAATTTTTTTTAAACCAAAGTATCAACCAAAAGCAGTAAGTGGATCTTGTTTGGATTCTGATTTAAACAAAACAACTGAAAAAGACATTTTTGTGGAAATTAGGAAAAAGTGAACTCAGGCTGATATCAACTGATAATTAAGCAATGCCATTAATCTGGGGCTATGGTACTGTGCTCGAGGTTTTAGAAGTCCATTTTCTGTCACAGACACATAATGAAATACTTACGGGTGAAGGAACATGACTTGCTTTAAAGCAGTCCAGAAAAAGCCACATGTGTAAGGGAGAGGAGAGTAACGAGAACGCCAGGACACGGCCAACTCTGTGACCCCTGCAGCTCATATGACACTATTCTCTCTGCTTTTAGAGATGTCTGAAAATTTCCTTAATAAAAAAGCGAAGAATAAAAGTGGGAGAGCAGCTATCACAGAGATGCCGCTGGATTACTATGGAGGGTCAGTAGGCAGGCATGAAAATTTCTGTAAAATGTTAAAGAAGACAAATGACATTCATAGAAGATATTTGTGACAGGTATGTCAACTAAGTTACATCAGTAAAAAAATCTGTGTGTGTGTTGGTAGCAGCGGTGGGAAGAAACAAAATACATCACTTTCTATTTTAAGGATTTTTGCTTTCTTTTTATAAGGATCATATACTCCTCTTCTAATAGGAATACTTAAAAAAAAAAATCAAGGGGCACCGGGGTGGCTCAGTGGGTTAAGCCTCTGCCTTGGGTTCAGGTCATGGTCTCAGAGTCCTGGGATCGAGCCCTGCCTCGGGCTCTCTGCTCAGCAGGAAGCCTGCTTCCCCCTCCCCCTCTGCCTGCCTCTCTGCCTACTTGTGATCTCTCTCTGTCAAATAAATAAATAAAAATCTTAAAAAAAAAAACAGTTAAGTAATTAAGTTTGCTTCCATAATACAGAATCTTTGTGGGTTACATATAAAATTTTTTTAAAAAATCTTACCTGAGAAATGTTCTTGGAGGCCATTGTTTGCAAAAGGGCCCTCAAGGCACTACTTATGGCTTCTAGAAAGTCAACGTGTTCAGCAAAATCTAAAACACAAAAATGAAATATAAATTTGTCTTCTCTAAGTTACTTTGTAAAAAAAAAAAAAAAATAGAATCAAAACATCGCATGTTAAATGTTAATATATGCTATTATAATTAAAACATTTTCAATGTTAAGCCCAAACTTCTAGTTAAGAGCCCCCTGTGAACTGTATACTTGACTTTGAAAGACGACCACAATTGAAATAACCATAATAAGGGAGCATTCTATAGACAGTCCTTGCCTTCTAGGTGCTGGATTTTCATTTACTTCGGGCTTTAGCCCATGATACACCTAAGCTAGCTTTCATAGACACAATTCAGCTTTTCATAGATTGTCATCACGGTGCTGGGCAAACCTCGCACAGAGAGGTCTCCCAAATCAGAGTGCTTCCTAGGCAGCCCAAACCTACTACCTACCCAAGAACTATTGCTCGTGCAAGGCTAGGCCACTATACCGCCGTGGTTTCAGTGGCTTCTGTGGTTTTTACCGACCCAACTTCCCCTTCCCATTCCTGCTCATTCTTACTCTTTTCTTTCTTACTCCTGTGATGGGAAAGGGAAGCGATGGACTTGCTGTGGTAGATTATACTGTCCGAAAATAATCACGACGGTCTATTTCCCCTCCCCTTGTGGGGGTGGGGGACTTTGTGATGTCAACCAACAGGACACATGAATGTGACAGGCCAGGTCGTGAAAGGCAACATGACCCGCACCTGACTCACTTGTGTTTGCTCTCTCCATTCTCTCTCTCAACTCTTGCTCTTGGAACCCAGCCACCACGCTGTAAGGAAGCCTAGGTCACATGGCAAGGTCATCTTGCTCTGACTGACAGCCCCTGTGAACCAACCATCAACATGAGCGAGACTTCAGACGATTCTGGCTCCTTGTTCTCCAGCGGAAGCCCTAGGGTAGTCTTCTCAACCCAAGCACTAGATATTCCGCACAGATAATTCCTACACACCCTAGGATATTAAGCAACATCCCTGACCTCTGTCCTCTAGACAACAGCAGCAACCCCCAAGTTGTAACAACAACAAAAAATGCCTCTAGACATTGCCAAATGGCCCCTGGCGTGGGGAGGACACGGCGTGGGGAAGGGAGCTGCCCCTAGTTGAGAACCCCTGGCCTAAACATTGTGGAGTGGAAACAAACCATCTCCACTGTGCGCTAAATTCCTGACCTATAGAAACCATGAGGAAACACATGATTATTGCTGTTTTAAGCCACAAAGTTTGGGGATGCGATAAATACCGTGGCTTTCTGCGCTCTGGTGCCTGGAGCCCTATAAAGATTCCAATGCCCCTTTGGGGGCTGCCTGCATGAGAATGAGGCAGCTTCCACACAAATCTGAATCAGAGCTTATAATATTTTTTTTGCCTCTCATGATCAGAGATATACATTATGTACTGAATTAGGAAATTCCTGTACATTTCACAGAACGGACACTAGGATAGCTTTAGGATCAGACAGGCCTGGGATGGAATCCTACCTCTGACATTATGTGACCCTCCTTTTGGCCTCTGGTCAAATGTCACCTCCTCAGACAGCCCTTTCCACACGAACCCATCTAATAGGCCCTTGGAACCCAGCCACCGTGTCAACCAATTCTGCTTTTATTTTTTTCTTCCGCGATGAAATTACATTTAAATCTTTATTCATCTGAGATTGTAAGCTCCATGAGCATCATGGTCTTGCCTATCTCATTCATGCCTGTATCCCTTGGATCTAGAATGGTGCATGGCATAGAGGGTTCAATAAGTATGGGCTAGGGGTGCCTGGGTAGCTCAGTCAGTTAAGCATTGGCCTTTAGCTCAGGTCATGATCCCAGGGTCCTGGGATCAAGTGCACATTGGGGTCCCTACTCAGCAGAGACTGCTTCCTTCTCTCCCTCTGCTGCCATTCCCCCTGCTTGTGCTCTCTTCTCTGTCAAATAAATAAATAAAATTTTAAGGGGCGCCTGGGTGGCTCAGTTAGTTAAGTTTCTGCATTCAGCTCAGGTCATGATCCCAGGGTCCTGGGATCGAGCCCCATGCTGAGCTCCATGCTCAGTGGGGAGCCCGCTGCTCCCTCTCCCACCACTCATACTCTCTCTCATTCTTGTGCTCTCTCAAATAAATAAATAAATAAATAAAAATCTTAAAAAAAAAAAAAAAAAAAGCATGTGCAAAAGGAGTGAGTGCCCCTGCAGGGGTTCCTCAACCTCCCGAAATCCCAGCTTCCTTACCAGGAAGGTGGGGTAACAATGCCTCGCTCATAAAGCCTAGTACCCAAAAGGCACTCAAAACTTGCTGTGAAGTTGTTACTACTAAAATTCAAAAAGTTGCCATGGCTCTAAAAGCAGGGTATATTTATATCTGATCACAGCTATGAAGTGTAGCCCTAGAAATTCATGAATTGCACATAAAACAACGAATCTGTATCATGAGGAAATCATTCAATATGAGCTAGAACACATTCAGAAACAATTTTTCCTGTCTTGCATTCTTAGAAAAATAACCATGACCTTAGATTCAAAACCCTAATGTAAACCACATTACTGTTTTACATTATGTGTAATTCATACTCTCCCTAAATTAAGGAAACATTCGGGTGATTTTTATTAAATTCACATTTCTGGTCATTTATCCAAATTTGGGAAAGGAGCTTCAAACTACCCTACCTTTCCGACAAATTCTCAGTGAGGGTCAACACATGTGGTATTGTTAAAGAAATTAAGTAAATGTCAACAGAAGTTAAACAGAAGGGGTGACCGAGGACATCTTTCACCTCGACAACTTTGTACAGCATCTAACCATCTCTAGCACACCTCGATGTACGTAAATAGTCAAGCCACAAGTAACTAAGTAGCAGATTTTTATTTAGGTGACTTTTTCAGACTGGTTTTCAATGTTCTGATAAAGAACAGGAAACATATCCCAGAATGGGTGCTATTACCATTTTAATTATAACGAAAAAGAAAGCTCTCCGCTTTCCCAAATGTGGGAAAACAGGGAACCCTAAAGGATTATAGAATTCATGTAATGGAGCAAGTGATAGACTGACCCAACCTGAAAACACAACATTGCTAAAATGTTCTTGATGTTTTAGAGATCCATAGCTTTTTTTTTTTTTTTTAAAGATTTTTTTTTTTTTATTTTAAAGACAGATCACAAGTAGGCAGAGAGGCAGGCAGAGAGAGAGAGACGAGGAAGCAGGCTCCCAGCTGAGCAGAGAGCCAGATGCGGGGCTCGATCCCAGGACCCTGGGATCATGACCTGAGCCGAAGGCAGAGGCTTTAACCCACTGAGCCACCCAGGCGCCCCAGATCCATAGCTTTTAATGAAGGAGACAAAGATGTTAATGTACTGAATGCAAGGACCAGAACCTGAATTTAATTAGCATTAAAATACATTAGCATTAAAAGTAAAGCAAGGTAGGCAGAGTTGTACGATCATCATACACTTAATATTCAAACATGGTAACACAAAAGCTAGAGAAATACGGCCCCATCCTCCCCAGAAAATTCTCCCATAATGGTTGATATTATCCACATAGAACCCACGAGACTTCATTATTTAATAAATCTCAATGTTCCAAAGGAATTTTAGAATACCATCTCCAAATATGAGCAATTCTTTATCAAAAATTTCATTATTTTCTTTTTTTAAAAAGATTTTATTTATTTGAGAGAGAGAGATCACAGGTAGGCAGAGAGAGAGGGGGAAGCAGGCTCCCTCCTGAGCAGAGAGCCCGATGCGGGGCTCGATCCCAGGACCCTGAGATCATGACCTGAGCCAAAGGAAGAGGCTTAACCCACTGAGCCACCCAGGCGCCCCTCGAAAATTTCATTCTGATAAGGAGAGGTTCTGTCAACAATACCCATGAACTTGGAATTTATGTAAAGTATTTAATTCTATGTTCCCACAATTCAGAAACTTTCCATTATTTCTCCAAGGCCGAGCTTGGTATCGTTTTCCTGTGATCTTCCAGATAATAAATGTGTAAGCATCAGTGACCACAAATAGCCACGTGAACTGAGAGAAACACACCCACGTGTTTTCTGTGCAGCAGAGGCACAGAATGTGTGTGCTCTCCTGTCAGTGGAACAAGCTCTTTAGACTGGCTGGAGGTGGAGCTTCTGGTACCTTGACTGGGACTCCCACCGAAAAATGGCAATTTGTTCTGCCAGACAGGCAGACACGATTTCCTTGGGGTAGGCAGATCTTGGAAGCTGTGACAGGCTAGGCCTTCTCGCCTGGGGCCTGGCTGTGTACAAGCCCATGTGGCCCAGCTCCCTACAGGGGGCCCACGTGAAGGATGGATGGGAGTGGGCCTGAGCAACAGCATCCCTCCCTGTCTTCCACTATGGGATATTCGGCTGGACTGGAGGCAGCCAGAATATCAGCAGGAGTCAGAGAAAACATCCCCTCTCCAGTAACCAAACCCCCCCAACCCAACCATCCAGATCTCTGCCTGGTTTATAACGCTGGGAGACAAACACAAAGCTATAGTTATCCGGCCAGCCACACCAACAAGCCACCTCTGTAGCCAGAGCCTGCCCAGTCTTGTCTCTGTCCTGTGTTAGGTGTGGCTGGGCACGGTTTTCACATGATCACACCAGCTAAAGAATGCGTAGCCTGAGATCACTGGAAAACTACATCCGCTGACTAATGCTGGTCCGTAGAGACAGAACAGTAACTATATACGGGTTTCTGAACATTTACTTTATTTTTAAAAACTGACCTAGAGGGGCGCCTGGGTGGCTCAAAGAGTTAAGCTTCTGCTTTCGGCTCAGGTCATGATCTCAGGGTCTTGGGATCGAGCCCCGCATCGGGCTCTCTGCTCAGCAGGGAGCCTGCTCCCTCCTCTCTTTCTCTCTGCCTGTCTCTCTGCCTACTTGTGATCTCTGTCTGTCAAATAAATAAATAAAATCTTTAAAAAATAAAAAAATAAAAAATAAATAAAAACTGACCTAGAACTTCTGAAATGTGCACTACTAAATGCACAGCACCTTGTATTAACTTGATGGTGTGCAAAATAGGGACACCTGGGTGGTTCGGTCGGTTGAGCGTCTGCCTTTGCTTCAGGTCATAATCCCAGAGTCCGGGGATGAAGAGTCCCTTGTTGAGCTCCCTGGTCAGTGGGGAGCCTGCTTCTCCCTCTCCCTCTGCCCCATCCCCTGCTCGTGCACGCTCTTTAAATTAAAAAAAAAAAAAAAAAAAAAAAAGATGTCTAGAAGAACTGGGGAATGGGGCACCTGGCTGGCTCAGTTAAAAGAATGTGCAAGTCTTGATCTCAGGGTCACTGAGTCTGAGCCCCACATTGGGTATAGAAATTACTTAAAAATTAAAAAAAACTTAAGAAAAAAGGGCGGGGGGCACCTGGGTGGCTCAGACATTAAGCGTCTGCCTTTGGCTCAGGTCATGATTCCGGGGTCCTGGGATCGAGCCCCACACTGGGCTCGCTGCTCAGTGGGAAGCCTGCTTCTCCCTCTCCCACTCCCCCTGCTTGTGTTCTCTCTCTCGCTGTGTCTCTCTCTGTCAACTAGATAAAATCTTAAAAAGCAAACAAAGAAACACACACATACTTTTCATATTAAGAATGGAAAAATACCCAAGAAAATTGGTAGCGTGATGGACACTGGGAGAGGAACTGGATGGTATGAGGAAAAGGAGAGAGGCTTTCCGCTTTATGTCCTCTAGTAACCTGTAAATTCTGTAATACAAGCACGGATTGCCTGATCAAATGTAACTCAAATGGTTTTATGTTTAGGAAAAAAAAATAAAGGGCGGCTGGGTGACTCAGTCGTTAAGGCTCTGCCTTCAGCTCAGGTCACGATCCCAGGGTCCTGGGATCGACGCCCGCATCAGGTTACCTGCTCAGCGGGAAGCCTGCTTCCCCCTCTCCCACTCCCCATGCTTGTGTTCCCTCTCTCGCTGTCTCTCTCTGTCAAGTAAGTAAATAAAATCTTAAAAAAAAAAAGAAGAAGATGAAGAAGAAAAATAAAGACTAGAGAATTACCCAAATATCTTCATGGGGCCTAATATTTATATGTGTGATTCAGCCTTATTGGCCTGATATAACTGGATGCAACTAATTTTAATAAAAAATAACAGTATAACCCAAAGACCAGCTTACAAATGTTGTTTGGACTCAACGCCACTGGCAACTACAACTTTGTGCTTGGAAAAGGTTTCTGCAGGTTGGAGGACAGGCACGGCACAATACCAAGTCCACGTTCCTCACCCTTCAAAACTCTGCTTGATCCAAATAGTCTTTCACGGTGAGGCCTGACTATTTACCTGGCTGAGAAAAAAGCAGCTGGGACAGATGTTGTGCAAGTGTCTGCAAGGCTGCAGGTCCCCCAAGGTGGTCCACATCCAGGAGGGATACAAGACTCTGGAGACACACGAGGGCTCTGCACTGGATAGTGTTCATTCTGGAAAGGAAGGCAAAGAATGCAGTCAGTTCCTCCAGTAGTTACCCAACAGAATTCAGTATTCCCTGGTAACCTAAGCTTCAGACTCTGACTGGGAATACCCGTACGCAGTGTGTGTGACTATTAACAAAGAATCTTAAGGTGAACTGATTATCTGCCTCATCAAATTGCTTGAGCACCCGGGGCCCGAGGCACAACTCCCTTTATGAGTCATAAGGAATTTGCTTTGGAAGAATTTCTACACATGGTGGCATCAGCAAAACGATTCTGAATTGTGAAACAGGACAAACATAAAGTGCTCAACACACATACAGAGTTTAACAGTTTATAGAGCAAACACCATGCCCCTAGATAAGAAACCCGGCTCACACCCTCACAGGGCATCTATCCCTTCCCTCTCTGACCCATGAAGGTCGGCACTATCTGTACTTTCTTGGTCTCCTTTTGGGGTTTACCACCTAGGTATGTATCCTAAAACAAAACAGTCAAGGGTTGCCAGTTACTGAACTTTGTGAAAACGGTATCGCAATGTGTATATTTTTGGGGGCCTTACTTTCTTGTTCAATGTTCTAGTTTAGCTTTCTTTCTTTCTTTCTTTTTTTAACTGCTGTATATATTTTACTGGGTGATTCTGTCAAAATTTATTTTTTTCTCCTGCCGCTGCCGGACACGGAGGTTGTTTCCTGGTTGCGGCAGCTGGAGCCACACTGCTATACACATTTAGGGCACAATGCACACATTTTTCTAGGGAACAGTCACAGGAACGGGGCTCTTCAATCTGGGGGGAGTCAGCTTCTTCTGGTTAGTGGTTCATCCTTTCATGGAATAACATAAGGACAAAGAGTTTTGAAAACAGAAAAGCTCTTACTTTCTAATCAAAGATTTCCAAGTGGGACTCCTAGAACATAGGTCAACGGCAGTGCTGTTTGGAAAGGCAGTTTTCTCAAAAATCTAGATTTAAGAAAGGCAGCAAAGCAAAGGTTAAAGAGTAGCATCGGTTTACTCACGATCCCTTTATCAAGTCCCAACCTACTACCTCCAGGCTTCGGAAGGATCTACTTTCCAGCGTCCTCCCACTACCGTTACTTCTAGCTTCTTTCTTACCAGCTGCCCACAGTCTGGAAGTGCAAGCAAACCTCTTTTGCATACATGGTGAATAGCTCTTGTAAGCCCTTCCTTCCCGTGCTCCACAATGAGGCTGGACTTGAAACAGACTACCTTCTTTGGGATGAGGTAGTTGGTGAAAGCCGTGTGAACCTCGTGGGAGAGGCAGAGGGGAGACAGCAGCTGCCCACCGCACTCACTGAAGGAATTCTCCATAAAGGCATCGCTCTCATCACTGCTGGAGAGCTCTTCCCACTCATCATCGGAGGGATCTGGGAAGAGTGCAAACCACACGTAACTGGAGTGTCTAAGACAGTCCTCATGGAAGCTGCCCTTTCAGTCCAGGGAAGAATGTCTGAACTTTGTAAATGGGTAACAAACCTTCCGTGCAGCACATGTTGACGATAATTTCCAGGGCAGTCTGCTGGGCCGTCAACAATGCTATGGTCTCTCTCAGTTCCTTGTCGGTGGACTAAAGGGAAAAAAAAAAAAAATCCAACAACCAACTCTCTATGTTTGGGAAAAGATTTTCACACGAATGTCCTTAGTTGGAGCCTATTAGATGATTTTTTTTTTTTACCCCTGGAATAGAGTGCACGGGGCATGGGGCAGCCAGAAGAACAGTCATAACGTGCTGAAGTACAAGCAAGCATTAGGACTGCTCCTGCCCCGAGCAGCAGGGGGCTGTTAACTGGGCTGCCATATATCTGTACAGTTATTCTCTAGGTGTTGCTTAGTTAGCTGGAGAGAAGAGAAAAATATTCAGGAATTCTGAACTGAATTCACCCTGAAACTTAAAATAATGTGTTAAGAAGTAGCTCAGCATTCTACGATTAAAACAAGAGCTCATTTCAGAGACCAGGCACTTACCCACAATAAACCAGCTTTCAGATGCTTAGATGCTCCTTGGAAAACACTGCGTTACCAAGAACTACTAATGAGCCCTTGTGTGACCAACAGGGCCTGGCTAAGGTGCAGACAGGCTTGCTTCCTGGGTTTCCCTGAAGCAGGCGAGAAAGCATCCTAAACACTTCAGGGCACCTGGGTGGCTCAGTTGGTTAAGTGTCTGCGTTTGGCTTAGGTTATGATCTCAGGGTCCTGGGACTGAGCCCCCACTCAGCAGGGAGCCTGCTTCTCCCTCTCCTCCCAGCTTGTGCTCTATCTCTAACAAATACATAAAATCTTAAAAAAAAAAAAAAGTATTCCTTTAAGACTGAAGAAAGGGAAGAACTTTCTTCTCTGGAAATAATTAACATGAACTTATCAATTACCATACCTAAAACGGGCTGTATAAATTTACGCGACCTTAATTCTCAAGTTACCTATGAAAAGTGAAATAGCTACAGTGATATTGCAGAACAGTGCATAGGCTAAAAATACGGTATATTTTATTGTCTGAATGTTTCCCCCTTTCAACAAGCTTCTAATTGTCTTTTAATGCCTGTACCATATTCCATTAAATGGATACACTATCATTTAATTTGGCATATTTCAGATTACTTGGATATCTCATTTCCTTAGATTTACTGGGTCAAAGGGTCAACTATAGGGCCTGTGACATGTTTCTATTTTCTTTTCCAGAATGTTCACACTGATTTATAATCCTCCAGCAACTTCTTGTACAACAATTTGACTGCAATTTTGAACCATATTCAAAGTTATTATTAAAAAATAATAAATAGGGGGCACCTAGCTGGCTCAGTCAGAGAGCATGCAACTCTTGATCTCGGGGTTGTGAGTTCAAGGTCCGCATTGGGCATAGAGATTACTTACATCAAAATCTGTAAAATAATAAAAATAAGCTTGGAATAAAATTATTATTAAAATATAATTATTTAATTAACTTATTTTTTATAAAAATTATTTTTAAAAGCAAAGTGCTCATTTAAGATGTAGCTTAGGGGGTGCCTGGGTGGCTCAGTCAGTTAAGCGTCGACCTTCGGCTCAGGTCATGATCCCAGAGTCCTGGGATTGAGCCCCGCATCAGGCTCCCTGCTCAGTGGAGAGCCTGCTTCTCCCTTTCCCTCTGTCTGCCGCTCTGCCTACTTGTGATCTCTGTCTGTCAAATAAATAAATAAAATCTTTAAAAGATGAAGCTTAGGAATCCCTTTATTTATTCTTTTTAAAGATTTTATTTATTTATTTGACAGACAGAGATCACAAGTAGGCAGAGAGGCAGGCAGAGAGAGAGGGAGAAGCAGGCTCCCCACTGTGCAGAGAGCCTGATGTGGGGCTCGATCCCAGGACCCTGAGATCATGACCTGAGCCGAAGGCAGAGGCTTAACCACTGAGACACCCAGGCACTCCACAGGAATCCCTGTATTTATATTCCTTTTATTGTTGGGAAGAACATATATAAAAATTATCCCTATCTGCTTCATGTGTGTATGATATTCAAGTAAGCAAAGGTCTATTACAGTTGACTCAGAGCTAAATAAGACATGTTGCTGTGCTCCCATCCCCTTAGAGGAACCCTGAAGTTAAGTTCTACTTCTTTATAGAATTCTCCTGCTCAGAACCATTCTCTGCTTTTTACTGTCATCAAATGAACATAAAGAACCAGTCTTGACAAAATGTTATGACATCTGAGATTTGCTCCAAAATATGCGAAGTGGGGAAACAGACGAAATAGAACAGACTATGATTTGATCACTGAGAACCGGGGAAGCTGGGCAAGTAGAACTCTTCTACTTCTGCACCTGTTAAAATGACAGATTGGGTTGGTTCTCTTTACATATTTGTGTTATACTTTCTTAGTTAAATGATGCAGATCAAAGGTTTTGATTCCAAAGGCTTCCTGCACTAGCCACCAGGCAGTGGGAAAGACCAGAGCTGTCCGGACAGTCCTTATTCCGGACACATATCAGCAGGACGCCCAGCACCCTACTGGCACTTAAACACTGGCTGACTGACCAGCATGTTAATCACCCGGTCTACTCAGTTAGGTTAACAGACTGTAAGAAGCAAGCTTTCCTTATAAGAAAACATTGCATTTTATAAGCACCAATGTTCTACTTTTAAATAATACGAACATGGGTGCCTGAGTGGCTCAGTGGGTTAAGCCTCTGCCTTCGGCTCAGGTCATGATCTCAGGGTCCTGGGATTGAGCCCCGCATCAGGCTCTCTGCTCAGTGGGGAGCCTGCTTCCTCCTCTCTTTCTCTGCCTGCCTCTCTGCCTACTTGTGATCTCTCTCCCTCTGTCAAATAAATAAAATCTTTTTAAAATAAATAAATAAATAATACAAAGGAAAACAAATGCCTAAATAGTGGTTAATTTCCAGTACTTTTTACGACGTGGCACTGAATCTTGGTAGACATGCATCTCAGTCCCCACCTTGCTGCTACAGGAGTTACCGGGAAGCAAGGCTGGAAGGTGGAAGGATGCAAGAGCGCCGCTCTCCCGCCCCCGGACAAGGGATTTCAGATACTTGAGTGCACAGACAGCCCCGCTGTACTCCCTGCTCCCGCTGATGGGGAGCCGGTGTGGTCAAACAGGGTTCCCGTGTTACTGGTTGGGCCGCTCTGTGCAATACCACAACTGTAGAGCCTCCAAGCCCTGACCCGGCACATCCTGACCTTCCCTGAGGGGGTTGGGGGGAGCGGGAATGTCTGTCCCAGATCTGTAACCCCCTTCCCATGACAACTGCAGAGAAAATGCGGCTAGGGTTCCCTAGAAACACCTCTTTGGGAGGACACAGCACATGGCTCTGCCTCTATCTTGTTTTACTGATTGAAAATTCTAATCAGACTACAGAACAAGGAGTAAACCTGGGGTTCAAATACGTGCCCGCCCACACCAAAAGCGGTGCTATGATTCTAAAGCAACTTTACGACTTGCAAGCAGCTCAAGGGCTTAACAGGATGCTGTGAACGGAAGGGCGACCCACCCATGGGGGCTGGGAAGGTCGTTCTCCTGAAAACACTTCAACTTCATTAAAATACCCCCAACTCAGGCTCTATAAGTCTCTGCGAATCCAGGAAAGTAGGACACTGTTCTATTTATTTTCAGGTATATTCCGCTTAAAGATCTCTTATGTTGGGCATAAACGTCTCAAAACCCAAAGACTCTGACTGAAGACAGCTCTGTTTCAGTTCACTCGAGGTGGATCAGGAGAGGCCACACCTGGAACCACAGAAAGCCTGAGGACAGGACTAGGGCTCCTCCCTCTCAGCCTCTGCCATCTTTCTTCAGAACTCGGCCATCAGCGGGCTAACCCATCACCCTGCCTCCAGGGCCCCTGACGACACTAACAGCTTTCACCACGCTGTTCCCATCCCATCCCTTAAGACAGCTAGGTGTGGGGCGCCTGGGTGGCTCAGTGGTTAAAGCCTCTGCCTTCGGCTCAGGTCATGATCCCAGGGTCCTGGGATCGAGCCTCACATCGGGCTCTCTGCTCAGCGGGGAGCCTGCCTCCTCCTCCTCCTGCCTCTCTGCCTACTTGTGATCTGTCTGTCAAATGAATAAAAATCTTAAAAAAAAAAAAAAAAAAGACAGCTAGGTGTTCCGTCCAAGAAGCCTTCTCCAACAACCTCTTCATCTCCTCTCCCATCAGGGCCATCCATCCAGCGTGCCTCGCTGTACAAACGACCCCCTCGGAAATCTGTGCGCAGCCCTATCCCTGCTCTTAGCACGAGCTCTGCCACGTGTCCTAACTATGTGTCTGTCCTCCCAAGTTGGAAAAGGTCCCTGGAAGCAAAAGAATGTCTCAGTCATCTTTCTAGCATCGGTATTCGCACCGTGCCGGGCACGCAACAGGAGCATAAGAAAATGCGTACCTGAGCGAATAAAGCCAAGCCACTGTGCTCCCTGACTTCCCAACAACATCTTCCCAAACCATGGCCCCGTCTCTGCTGACGGGCTCTGCTGACCTGCTCCCGGCCCGAGTGCGATCACTCGTACTCCGGCACGGCGCGCTGGCAAGCACAGGAAACCACGAGTCCTCCCAAGCACCCAGCCACCTCTGCTTAGCAGTGGTGGGCGAATGCAGACGGGGCCTGCTATTTTGGTAAGGATAACTATGAAAACAAGAGAGACAAAAATGCAGGGCACATTCCAAAGTAAAAACTCCTTTGCTACGAAGACAATCTGGTGGAGAGGGTAACTGAAGGGGGGGAGACACAGGAGTTGGGAAGACGACTGCACACTTCTAACAAAAGCTCTGACTTGGGTCGCTCCCCTCTTGGAAATCCTCGGTATAGAAAAGTTTCATTCTGTGGGGTGCCCGGGTGGCTCAGTGGGTTAAAGCCTCTGCCTTCGGCTCAGGTCATGATCCCAGGGTCCTGGGATCAAACCCCGCATCGGGGTCTCTGCTCTGTGGAGAGCCTGCTTCCTCCTCTCTCTCTGCCTGCCTCTCTGCCTACTTGTGATCTCTGTCTGTCAAATAAATAAATAAAATCTTTAAAAAAAAAAAAAAAAAAAGAAACGTTTCATTCTAGACAGATGTTTTCTCCCCCTTTGGGAGCAGATTTCTAACGCTTCAGTGAAAGCCAACGGGGAAACATGACGGACTGCTACTAATAGTCACTTTATAGCTAACTGACCCGCAACAGCCTTCTACAGAGCGCAGGATACCTATCAGAAGAAAGCGGCTGCGTGAATCCAGGCTTGCGCGTATCCAAGGGACTTACTGGAAGCAAATCTGAAACGAAGGTTTTCCTTCTGACTTTCCTTTTGTGCGGGATCTCTTCCATTTCATCATCTTCCATCAGAGCATCACGGCTGGCACTCTCCAGCACGTCTTCCGTCTCTGCAGCGGCTTCTAACCTCTGCTTTTCAGCCTCCTGCATTCGAATTACCGTCTCACCAGCGTCCAGGTCCAGAACGTCAGACAAGACCTTCAGTATGGCATTTATGATTTCTGCCTGACTCTTGGATGGAATAATGTCCTTTAGGTTCCAAATGGTACCTGGGGGGAAAATGCATGTAAGGACAAAGGACTCGCCTGTGAAAGCTCTTATTAAATACAGTCTCCACAAGATTGGTTCTTTTAAGCTCAGGTGTAATTAAAAAAAAAAAAAAAAAAAAAAAAACCTCAAACCCTCTGCCTGTGTTTTTTTGTGAAATGTAAAAAAAAAAACTTTGCACAGAGGCAGCAGCAGCTCCCTACAGTCCAGCATGATCCTCTCTCTTCCTTGGCACATGATGCCTCTCTTGGACACACCGCACAGCAACAGATCCAGAGAACACCGATCAAGTTTCACTTGAAATGACAAATGAAGCTGCCTCGCTCTTTTTCATCTTAGCCTGAGCTGCCCTCCTAGGCAGCTTCTTCTATTCCAAGAGAGGAATGAAATGCACTAAAATTCCAAGGTCTCATCGACAAACCAGACAGCAGGTTCTTGGTTTTTTGCTTATCAGAAAAGAACGGGGAGGCGGGGGCGCCTGGGTGGCTCAGTGTGTTAAGCCTCTGCCTTTGGCTCAGGTCATGATCCCAGGGTCCTGGGATCGAGCCCCACATTGGGCTCTCTGCTCAGCGGGCAGTCTGCTTCCCCCTCTCTCTCTGCCTGCCTCTCTGCCTACTTGTGCTCTCTGTCAAATGAACGAATAAAAATCTTTAATAAAAAAACACAAAAAAACAGAAGCTACCATTAAGAAGGCAGACAGACTAACTGAAAAAAAAAAAAACACCCTGGAAAATAATAATAATAATAACATATATACAATATATAATATATAATAATAATACATAATAAATAATAAATAAATAAAATCAATTAAAATAAAATAAAATGAATAATAAAATAATATTAATTAATTAATTAATTAGTAATAATATAATAATAAACAAGTCACTGCTCAAATCAAAATACATCCTGGATATGGACCCAAAAGATTTGAAAGCAGGGACTCAAACAGATACGTTGCCCACCCATATTCACAGCAGTATTATTCAACAGCCACCAGCCCAAGTGCCCAATTCCTGATGAACGGTTAAATAAAATATATACATATAGTGGAATGTTATTCAGCCTTAAAAAGGGAGGAAATTCTGACACACACTACAACATGGAAGAACTCTGAGGACATTATATCAAATGAATTAGTCATAGTTGGTACAGCATACAACTCTTGATCTCAAGGTTATGAATTCTAGCCCCACACTGGGTGCAGAGCTTACTTTAAAAAAAAAAAAAGATTAAAAAAATAAAATAAATGAAATTAGCCAGTCACAGAAAGAAAAACACTGCATAATTCCACTTCTATGAGGCACCTAAAAATTCAGATTCATAGAGATAGAAAGTAGGATGATGGCTGCTGGGGGTGGGAGGGCGGGAAAATAGGAAGTTGTTCAATGTATACGGAGTTTCACTTTTGCAAAAAGAGTCCTGGAGACTGGCTGCACAACAGTGAATGTGCACTCAACAATGGTCAAGATGGTAAAGTCTATGTTACATATATTTCACTACTTTAAAAAACAACACCTCTCGGGCGCCTGGGTGGCTCAGTGGGTTAAAGCCTCTGCCTTCAGCTCGGGTCATGGTCCCAGGGTCCTGGGATCGAGGCCCACATTGGGCTCTCTGCTCCGCAGGGAGCCTGCTTCCTCCTCTCTCTCTGACTGCCTCTCTGCCTACTTGAGATCTCTCTGTCAAATAAATAAATAATTTTAAAAAATCTTTAAAAAAAACAAAAAAACAAAAAACAGCACCTCTCAGGATAAAATTACCGCTGCAAGGGCAAGACAAAGATACATACAGAAGATATATAAACTACCCACTCCTCAACAGACCGCCAGATTATTTCTTATCTCTACACTTAGAAATCCCAAGGGAAAAGGAGCTGGGAATACAGAATTTATAGAAAAGTGAGTGGTCATGTCCTAGATGCCCACAGACTATCTCTGAACTCCCTGGTTCATAACAGGAGAAGAGCCTGACAATAGCACTTCATACAAAGACGTAGCTTGTTAAATTGAGGAGAACCTAAGGCTCCGCAACTATCATAACCTCTTTCATTTATTTATTTATTTATTTGACAGAGAGAGTCACAGCAGGAGAGGAACACAAGCAGTGGGAGTGAGAGATGGAGAAGCAGACTTCCCGCTGAGCAGGAAGCCCAATACAGGGCTGGATCCCCGGACCCTGGGATCATGACCTGAGCCAAAGGCAGACACTTTTTTTTTTTTTTTAAAGATTTTACTTATTTATTTGACAGACAGAGATCACAAGTAGGCAGAGAGGCAGGTGGGGGCGGGGGGGAAGCAGGGTCCCTGCTGAGCAGAGAGCCCGATGCGGGGCTCGATCCCAGGACTCTGGGATCATGACCTGAGCCGAAGGCAGAGGCTTTAACCCACTGAGCCACCCAAGTGCCCCCAAAGGCAGACACTTAACAACTGAGCCAGCCAGGCACCCCATTACTTTTTTTTTTTTTAAGATTTTATTTATTTATTTGACAGAAAGAGACATCACAAGTAGGCAGAGAGGCAGGCAGAGAGGGGGAAGCAGGCTCCCTGCCCAACAGAGAGCCCGATGAAGGGCTCGATCTCAGGACCCTGAGATCATGACCTGAGCCAAAGGCAGATGGTTAACCCACTGAGCCACCCAGGTGCCCCCCATAACCGCTTGAATTAAGGATCGCCACTTAAGTATTACGATTTTCAGAACAGACATAAATAAGCACAGGAGGTCACTATGTGGTGAAAATGAACGAATGACTGAATTCTGGCTTCCATCTCGACCCATTACAAATGACTAATGAAGCACATTGTCGCCTATGGCTAAATTTTACCTGCCACCAATGTCTTTAATAGAATGTACTCCATGGAACTGACAGGAGAAAGCATTGCTGACTCCAATATGTGCAATCCTGGGGCACTGAAAGATTTCAGCAGCTCTGGGTTATCTTCAGTCACTGTCTGCAAACAATATGCTAGAAAGATAAAAATTAAGTATTAAAACACAAACGAATTCTGCTAGGATAATTTACACCAATCTAACTCATCAGAAAACATTTGCATCTTTTTTTAATTTCGTATTTAAATTCAATTTAGTTAACATATACTGTATTATCAGTTTTAGCAGTAAAATTCAGTGATTCAGCAGTTGCGTACAATATACCCAACCCAGTGCTTATTCCATCAAGTGCCCCCCTCAACGTCCATCACCCAATTACCCCATCCTCCCACCCGCCTCCCCTCCAGCAAACCCTCAGTTTGTTCCCCCGAATAAACAGTCTCTAATGGCGTGCTTCCCTCTTTTTTTTTTTTCTTATTTTCTATTTCCTTCTCTTCTTCTATGTTCATCCTTTTTGTTTCTTTAAATTTCACATGTAAATGAAATCATATGGTATTGGTCTTCTTCTGACTGACTTATTTCACTTAGCATTATCCTCTCCAGTTCCATCTGACATCGGCATCTTTATAACTTCTTCAGACACAGAGAGCTTTAGTAAAGTAAGCATACTTCAAGGATGGTAGGTGCAAATGGGGCTTCTCAAATGGTCAGTGCAATGAAAGATTTTTTTTCCTCTTCTTTTTAATTCTTAATTCCTTACAAAATACACTTTTACAAAATACAATTTAAAAGGCTCTTAAATATTTTGACAATGTAGGGGCGCCTGGGTGGCTCAGTAGGTTAAAGCCTCTGCCTTCAGCTCAGGTCATAATCCCAGGGTCCTGGGATCGAGCCCCGCATCGGGCTCTCTGCTCCGCGGAGAGCCTGCTTCCCCCTCTACTGCCTACTTGTAATCTCTGTCTGTCAAATAAATTTTTAAAAATCTTTAAAAAAATATGTTGACTATGTAGAATTATTATGAACATTTATTAAGATTTTTCCTCAATTTCTGTACGTATCAGGGACCAGTAGCAAACAGCCTGCAGGAGAGAGATCACTTTTAGCAGTCCTGTTATTGAGAGCAAGCCCTGGGCTTGGGAATATTCTGGCTTCCTTTAAATTCAGCATGACCTTGGGGCACCTGGGTGGCTCAGTGGGTTAAAGCCTCTGCCTTTGACTCAGGTCATGATCCCAGGGTCCTGGGATCGAGCCCCACATCGGGCTCTCTGCTCGGAAGGGAGCCTGCTTCCCACCTCTCTCTCTGCCTGCCTCTCTGCCTACTTGTGATCTCTGTCTGTCAAATAAATAAAAATCTTTAAAAAAAATGAGTAAATTAAGAGATGGCTATCATATTATAAGACATCTGACCCCTTTAGTGCTTAACTCTTCCCTTGTGTTAAACAAGACAATGGATTACAAATAGCAAATCAGAAATAATTAAATGAAAGTATCAGAACAGCTGGGATTGCCTGACAGGTTTGACAGAAGAACCTCTGAAGCACAAAAGAGAAAGCAAACCCAAATGTGTTTTTCTTAGTGCATTCCAAACAAATCCATTTCTTTCCAGGTCTCAAAATTTCATAGTTGATCATGCCCATCAAAATTAGTCAAAATATATACTACTGCTGGGATCTAGTTTGGTTCCCCAAATACATTTGTATACAAATCTACATATACACATATATCCAAATATAATTTTTTTTCATTAAGAGACTAATTAAATTCACTTTAGCAAAAAGCCAAGAGAAACTGTGGTTGCTACCATAAAGTCAATACAAGATCAAAGAAAGCCATGTTAATACACAGGATGGAACCTCAGAAGTTCACTTTATTGTATGTAAACCCTGCTTGATTTTCAAACGAAAGTAATTTGACATTTGTTTAAAAAATCATGAATGTAGGGGCGCTTGGGTGGCTCAGTGGGTTAAAGCCTCTGCCTTCAGCTCAGGTTATGATATCAGGGTCTTGGGATCAAGCCCCATATCAGGCTGCCTGCTTCCTCCTCTCTCTCTCTCTCTCTGCCTGCCTCTCTGCCTACTTGTGATCTCTGTCTGTCAAATAAATTAAAAAAAAAAAAAATCTTTAAAAAAATTAAAAAATAAAAAAAATCATGAATCTAGCTAAATGCAGAAGGAAAACATTATTATACAATGCAAAATTACTTTATTCTGATCCTTTTTTTATAGTTTATTAGAGAACAAAAATTAAAAATAACTAAATCTACAAGACGAAAGATACAAAAATAGAAGTGAAGTTTTTCTTTTAAAAGCTGTTAACTAACTTTTTTTTTTTTTTTAAGATTTTATTTATTTATTTGTCAGAAAGAGAGAGAGAGAAAGCACACAAGCAGGCAAAGAGGCAGGCAGGGGCAGAGAGAGAGGCAGGCTCCCTGCTGAGCAAGGAGCCCAATGCGGGACTCGATCCCAGGACCCTGGGATCATGACCTGAGCCAAAGGCAGCGGCTTAACCCACTGAGCCACCCAGGCGTCCCTAAAAGCTGTTAACTAACTTTTGTGAATTTCCCTAATTGTGAGGAAAAGCTGTCCTCTGAGATTAAAAGCCACCTGCCAATTTCCAAGTTCAACTGTTTTTAAAATCCACATTTAGGGGTGCCTGGGTGGCTCAGTGGGTTAAAGCCTCTGCCTTCGGCTCGGGTCATGATCTCAGGGTCCTGGGATCGAGCCCCATGTCGGGCTGGCTCTCTGCTCTGCGGGGAGCCTGCTTCCTCCTCTCTCTCTGCCTGCTTCTCTGCCTACTTGTGATTTCTGTCTGTCAAATAAATAAATAAATTCTTTAAAAAATAATAATAATAAAATAAAATAAAATCCACATTTACTCATAAATCACCCTTCTGCCAAAGATTCCATTTTGAGAAACTGATTTTTTAATTTTCCCCAGTAGTATTTATTTCACTGTTTTTTTCTATTCTCTTTAAAGTATCCATTAGAGCCAAGAGAAGCATCAGGAAGGGGAATACATTTAATCCGTGCCAGGAGAAATGCACAGTTAAATAGAAGGACAGCTTGATGCCTGGTCATTATAATGGGTAGAAAAGAAATGCTTTTCATCAATTATTTCTCCACTCCCCAGAGTTCAGTTGGGCCACCCACCCTCGTCTGTCTCTCCAAACAGACAAGAACTCCCCACTATGGCTCTCTAACCACACAGAGAGAACATAAGGGAGTCAAGACAGCTGAAGCTGCTGGGCTCTGCTCTCCCTTTCCCACAGAAAGGAAGCAAGCCTTACATGAAATTTCAATCACTTATTTTCCTCTCTCAAAAAAAGCACAGGGGGCGCCTGGGTGGCTCAGTGGGTTAATCCTCTGCCTTCAGCTCAGGTCATGATCCCAGGGTCCTGGGATCGAGCCCCGCATCGGGCTCTCTGCTCAGCATGGAGCCTGCTTCCTCCTCTCTCTCTGCCTGCCTACTTGTGATCTCTCTGTCAAATAAATAAATAAAATCTTAAAAAAAAAAAAAAAAGCACAGGTTATCAGTTTTCTGCTGGGAGTATGAGATAGTGGTACCAGACATTTAAATAAGTCTAGATTCCAATTAACTTGGGCTCAGAGGCTTGGTAGTTGTGGGTTACTGTTTCTCAGCAAAGGGGAGATAAAAGCTTCAAGAATTAATAAAGTGTTCTAAGAATGGTAATATACTAGAAACCACACCTGCTCACATAATTACCTTTCTCCCTTTCAGAGTGAAGAGCAGGAAAATTGTATGAGTAAGTAAAGTATTAATCACAGATTTCAAGAGATTCAGAACAAATACAACTGAGTTACACATTTATATATAAAATGAGAAAAAAAATTACTCCTATAGAGGAAACATGCTATATTGGAATAAATCAGGCCACACATACTTAATAAATCATCACTTTTTCTTCACTTACCTACTGAAATAGCCAGGTCAACATTGGTGGGAAATCTACTTAAAAACTTTAATACAATCTCCAAACACCCTTCTTTGTTGAATATAGATACTGCTCTACTACTGCATTCACTAAATTGAAGGGGGAAAAAAAAAGTTTTACTATTCACATTTTAACATTAAGAAATCAACCACAGCAATTCATGAAAAGATAAATTAGGCTTTATTAAAAAAACTCCAAGAATTGAAGTCAAACACCCCCCATTTTTACAGATGAAGAAACTAATGCCCATTTTTATTTACGGTACATAAACAAAACTGACTATCTGTATTTTTATTTCTATCACAGTAGGACACTGTAGCCAATCTCTTTACCTGCATGCCAGTTTCCTTATCTGAGGCTGGAGCTGGGAGAGAACTTAGAAATAATTTACTTCTATTCCTCATCTTATACATAAGAACACGTAGGCCCCAAAAGGTGAAGTGATCTATCCAAAGATTGCACACTTTGGGGCACCTGGGTGGCTCAGTGGGTTAGAGCCTCTGCCCTCGGCTCAGGTCATGATCCCAGGGTCCTGGGATCGAGCCCCGAATTGGGCTCTCTGCTCAGCAGGGAGCCTGCTTCCTCCTCTCTCTCTGCCTGCCTCTCTGTCTACTTGTGATCTCTGTCTGTCAAATAAATAAATAAAATATTTTTTAAATAAATAAATAACAAAGATTGCACATTTTGTTAGTGGTGGTTCCTTGGGTCCAGCCTATTATTCCTTCCAGTACATAATATAAGTTAAAGTAAGGATAAAAGGCCTCTATACTTATACAAAAGGCACTAATTTCAAAGAAAACAAAACTAATTTATTTCCTCTAGACTGCTATTATAATTTCAACAAGCAGAATCTGCAGTCGACAAAAGAGAAATTACATGATACATTTGAACGTATGCTACCTTTAAAAAAAAAAGGTCAGAATTAATGTTAAGAATGTTCTTAATAAACATACACACTAAATACAGGGTAAACAGAGCTGATTTCAACAATCTGATCCCTGTTTCCAGAGAAGAGTACTCCTCCAGCTTATCACACACAGGCAATAAATGAGAGTGGACCAGAGTATTAAACAGAGTTGACTCAATTATGAAACTCAATGCTGTTATCTAAAGATAAACTATTTTCTGCCCTGCCTGCCTGCCTATCTACCTATCCAGTTACCACGACACCACTATGAGCCTGCCCACAAGAGTCAGGTATAGTAAAGTCAGGTATAACCAGCAAGATAAGGCATACATGTGTTAAAGTAATTGCAGATGTGTACATGTGTATGCAACTTAAATATATACAACTTAAAACACGAAGTATAAAACAGAAATGGGAAGAGCTAGGACAACTGGAAATGATATAGATAGGGCTCACAGGCATTCAGGAAAGAGAGTACAGACAGTACTTTTTCAGGTCCTTTCCAAAGAAAGGAAGGAGGGCTAATGCTCCCACGAAGCACTGACAGCAGCGATTCACACCAAGGAAAACAGAGACTGCAGTTTAACAGAAAATCCCTGAGCCGTGTTTGCAAAGGAGGCTGTGTTTGCAAAGATTCTTACCATATATTCCACAGCACATTCATGGCCTCATTGGCTATGTTCTCAATAGAATTTCTGTTCTGATCTTTTTTTTCTTGTGGAGACATCTCATTTGAATCCAGGCCAGCGCTACACTGTAACCAAATATCATGATTAGTACCCTGGTTCAAAAGAATAATTAAACAAAAAGGCTAATGATAGTGAAGAATAGCAAAAACTAAACATCAGAAATTATAGTGCTTAACAAGCTCATCAAATTGTCATAAGCAGTACCCTTCCCACAATCCTGCTCCCTTCTGGCAAGAAATACAGGCAAGGAAGATCACAAGTCATTGTACAAACTGGATACAAAGCACTTAACATTTTAAAATATAAAATCAATACAAAGTATTTCATCTCATGCAGTAAAGAGAGTAAATCAGGCACAGAAAGGTAACACGCAATAAGCCCACTGTCCATACAGTGCCTTCTATGTGCAAGGCACCAGTCTAAGCGCTGTCCATTAAGTCACTGAATCCTGACCACACACCAGTGAAGCAGATCAGCTACTACAAAGAGGAAACTGAGCTACTGGGAGATTGCTGAAGCTGTAGTTAGTACCCGGCAGAGCTGGGATTCAGACCCAGGTATGCTGGCTGCAAAGCTGGTGCCCAGTACCACTGTGGTCCTGCCCCCTCTAGCATAATACAGGGCTTGCTCTAAAGCAGGGCTTCTTGATCCCAGCACCACTGGCACTTTGGACTGGCTGATTCTTTGTTGTGGGGGCTGACATGTGCATTGCAGGATGTGTAGCAGCACTATGGTCCTCTACCCACTGCACACCAGTAGCAACACCTACCCTCAAATCAAAAACGTCTCCAGACCCTGCCCAATGTCCCCTGTGGGGCAAATCACCACCAGTTCAGAACCAACACTCTAAACAGAGTAAAACTGATGCCACTCAACAAAATTGGATATTCTTTATAAAGACCTAACTAAAAATTATCCATCAAGGGGCCCCTGGGTGGCTCAGTTGGTTGGACATCTGCCTTAGGCTCAGGTCAGACCTGGGATTGAGTCCCACATTGGGTTCACTGCTCAGCAGGAAGCCTGCTTCTCCCTCTTCTTCTGCCACTCCCCATCCTTGTGCTCTCTGCTCTCTATCAAATAAATAAATAAAATCTTTTAAAAAAAAAATCATCCACCAATACAGAAGAGTGGACCAGAAGCACCTTAGAGAGGGGGCCTCTTCTATTTTTTTTTTTTTTAAGATTTTATTTATTTATCTGACAGAGAGAAAGAGAGATCACAAGTAGGCAGAGAGTTAGGCAGAGAGGGAGGAGGAGGCAGGTTCCCTGCTGAGCAGAGAGCCTGATGTGAGGCTCGATCCCAGGACCCTGAGACCATGACCCGACCCAAAGGCAGAAGCCCAACCACTGAGCCATTATTTTACTTTATTTTTTTAATGTAGTAGCCCACACCAGGTGCGGAGCCCAGCGTGGAGCCCAATGTGGGGCTTGAACTTACGACTCTGAGATCAAGACCTGAGCTGAGATCAAGACTCAGTCACTTAACTGACTGAGTCACCCAGGTACCCTGATAAAGAGCTGCTTAATACCTGAACTTAATACCTGAATTATCATGCAATAAGTTGGCATGATACTAAATTGGAAAATGTAATCTTTGTAGCAAGTCATGCCTCAGCTTTCTCAGCTGTAAAACAGGAAAACCACCTTCCAAAATGGCCTGCTGCAAGGATTAAATAATACATAAAACACCACCTGACACAAAAATAAGCACTCCATAAAGACTAATTATTTTTATTTACAAAATTTAAGGTCTAAAGGAAACAGCCTATAGTTTTAGGAAGGTCCTTTCCAACTAGCATATAAATAAAGAGAGTAGGGTCAACATAATAGAGATTGGTATCAATGATGAGAAATCAATGTTTCTAGGAAAAGAAACAAAATTCCCATAGAATGTTTTGAGAGAAGACAAAATAACTAATACCAAAATGCTAAAAACAAACAAAAAAACAAATTAAAAAAAAAAAACACTAAGTGTGTATACAAAAAGCTACAGTTAAAAGCTACCATGTAGATATTTTAACCAGCACCTACCTCTTTCAGCAGTGCAACCAGAGGAGTCATGATATCCTTAGTCACCATGTCATCACAAACTTCAAAACCTCCACAAGCACTGAGGTTTCTACACACAAAGTTTAAAATGTTTTACTTTCTCTGAGCACATGTCACAAAACCCTTTTAAGCTCTCAAATTTAATCTCTACCCACATTTAACTTTCCCAGATGAAAGTGCTTATGATTTCTGCAAGATACTGCAGAACCAATCCCCAGATTTCCATCTGTTCTGATCCTTGTTCCACGTAACAACTTAATTTTGAAGTTTGAGACAATGCACAGGTGCACGGCAACAGAGAAGGGAGAGGGGAGAAGACTTCCTATTTAATGCAAACAAATCACAGCATGATCTGATATGAAGGGACCTTTTCTTGGGATGAAGACTTCAAGGCAAGCAAGGGTGAGGCTGAATGAGAGCCCCCGAAGGAACCCCGGCAAAATTGAATTCTAATTGGGAAGACACTGCTTGCTTGTCTTCTGTGTGCACAGCAGCGCAGGCGCTGAGGACATGGAGATGAAGCAGAAGATGTCCCCACAAACTTCCAGGTGCTCCCAGGACATGCAAGCCTCAGAGATAGGGTAGGGCTTCCTACACGCAGTTTCCTCCAGCATGTGGCTAATCCCCATCCCCCCATTAGGGTTTTCTTCTGTGAGCCCCCAGTTACATCCTCTCATAGCACCCTGTGTAATTACCACTGGTTGTAATTATACACTTGTGTGATTAATTTGCTTAATGCCCATCTCCCTCAGTACTGCAAGATCCATTAAGGACAGAAATTATGTCTGTCTTATTCACTAACATGTGTCCACAGCCTACCTAGCCCATTGCCTGGTGCTAGGAGGCACACAAAACACACTTGCTAAATCAATGAATGAAACATAATGTAACAGAGTGGCAAGAACTGCAAATATTAACTTCTACTCTTGCCCCCTCTACAGTCCATTCTCTGTACAGCCACCAGAGTAGCCTTTTTAAAAGGTAAAATTAGATCAGGCCACTCCCGCTCACAAATAGGCCCCTTAGCCCTACTCCACAGACTCTGTCCATCACTCCAACCTCATCTCCTATGATACCCACCCCCCCACACTCTGTTCAACCACACTAACCTTTTTTTTTTTTTTTAAGATTTTATTTATTCATTTGTCAGAGAGAGAGAGCATGCAGGGGACCACAAGCAGGGGGAGCAGCAGGCAGAGAGAGAAGCAGGCTCCCTGCTGAGCAAGGAGCCAGATGCAGGACTCGATCTCAGGATGCTGGGATCATGCATGACCTGAGCTGAAGGCAGATGCTCAACCAATTGAGACACCCAGGCGTCCCAACCTTTCTGTTCTTTAACCATGCCAAGTCCTCTGCTGCCTCAATGCTTTGCTGTTCCCTCCGCGGGGAATGCTCTTTCCCTGGATTTTCATGCCTGGCTCTGATGTATCAGGTAAGTGTCATCTACGGATCTGAATTTAAAGTAACTTCCCGCCTCCGGCTCATCATCCTCCTGGTACTCTCCATAGTACTTCTCACTATCTACTATTACCCGTTTTACCAGTTTCCTAGTCTCCTGTCTCCCCATCAGCATGGGTTCTGTGGGGGCAGGGACCTGGGCGGGGGCAGGGACCTGGGCGCTCTTGCTCAACGCTGTCTGCTCAAACCCCCTGCACCTAGAACACCTGCCACACGCACTGGAAGAGCTCACGAAACCTCGGGACTTTGGAGGGTTCTTGGAGAGCGCGGGAACTATGTTAGGCCTTGCGGGCAGGCTCCCTGACAGATAGCTGCTGCAGCTCAAGCAGCCAGCCGGACAGATGGAATGTGTGTGGCCCGGGAGGGGTGGGCTCCCCTGGAGTCTGCAGCCTGAGTTCACATCCCCCGCTCTGCAAATGGGAGACCCTGGGCAGTCGTGGGTGTCCCGAGCTGCCGCAGGCAAGTGCACGGTGCTAAGCGACGGTCCGTGGCACATACGCGTGCTGGCTAGCGGCCGCGACCCCCTCTCCCGGCTCACCTCAGCGCGCCGGCCGCCGTCTCCCTCACCGCCAGGCTGGGGTCGAGCAGCAGCGGCCCGAGGCGGCGCACTGCATCCCGACGTGCCAGGCCCGGCAGCGCCGGCCGCTGCTGCACCAGCCGGGCCAGCCCCGCGCAGGCGCACTCGCGCACCTCCGCGCTCGGGTGCTGAAGCTGCGGGAGGGGAACAAGTGTCAGAGGCGGCGCAGAGCGCAGGCGCGGAGACCACGACACGGGTGAGCCGAGCGGCCCCGGGGCTCCGCGCGAGCCCCGCCCCTCGCGGCCCCCGCGAGCCCCCGCCTCACCTTTTCTAGCAGCTCCGCCGCCGGCCCGTCGTCCTCCTCTCCCTCGGTCCCGTTCGCCGCCGCTACCGCTTCGGCCTGACAGTCGCCCGTAGGGGAGAACTGAGGTCGTTTGAAGCGCTTCGTCCGGCTCTTGCCCATGGCGATGTGCGCTGCGGGGGAAAGACCGAGAGAGGAGGGCAACAGCAGGACGGTGGATGCTGCTGAGCTGGTGGCAAGGTCCTGTGGCCGATGGGGTCTCGGGGCCAGTGCTCAGCCGGGCCCGCTGACGGCCCGAGCCCACATGGGGAAGCAGTGCGCAGGCGCGCCGCGTGTCGGCGGGCAGGAGGTGCTGGCGCGGGGACTACGCAGGCGCAATGGAGGATGGGCGGAGCCAGACCAGGACGAGGGGTGGACTTCTGTTTCCTCCGGGAAGGAAGCGGCTGGACATTAAACGGGTCTCCCACCAGCTGCTTTGAGCGCGCGTCTCACCAGCCGCTGACGTTTATTGTCACTGAACCTTGCCAAACCTTTATTTCCGTGGTAACCAAAGGCGACTAAGGATACCTAACTTGCAAGGCTATTGTGAAGCTTACCTAAAATTGTGTAAAGCGCCTAACACCAAATCTGACGTATTTAATTTATAGGTGCTAAAAATTATTAACCACGATTTTGTGTGTGTGTGTGTGTGTGTGTGTGTGTGTTTTCCCAGGACCTAGCACAACGGCTGTCATAGTCAGAAGTCCAGTTAATGTTTTAGAATGAATGCACGTATATTTTTTATTTTTATTTTATTTTTTAAGATTTTATTTATTTATTTGAGAGAGAATGAATGAGAGAGAACATGAGAGAGGAGGTCAGAGGGAGAAGCGGACTCCCCAAGAACTAGGAGCCTTATGCGGGACTCGATCCTGGAAGTCCGGGATCATGACCTGAGCCGAAGGCAGCCGCTCATCCAACTGAGCCACCCAGGAGCCCTGCACACCTATTTTTTAAAAAGATTTATTTATTTGAGGGGGAAGAGCAGAGGGAGAGAGAGTCTTAAGCAGACTCTGCTGTAACCACCGGGGGCTGGATCTCACTACTGGAGATCAGGACCCAGCGCAAACCAGGAGTCATTGCAACCGACTGAGCCACCCAGGTTCCCAAATGTATATCAGCTTTTGATAAAATGGACTCCCTTAAGTTAATCTTCCTGCCTCGGTTTCCTCATTTGTAAAAATGAGAAAACCAATAATAAATACCTAACGGAGTCGGTATAAGGATTAAATATGTTAAGTGTGTTTAAGGTGCTAAGAACATTCACTGGCACACAGTAAGTATTACTACATGGTTTTGGTTTAAATGTTTAACAGCAAAATGATTCTTGAACAAATTATTGAGCTCCAGGTACAGTGCTGGGCAATGGAATAAAGCAATAACCAAAGCAGATTTGGTCCCTGTCCTTTGTCCTTGTCCTTAGGGGGGTTACAATTTAGAGAGAGCTGTGTTAAATGCATAATTACGTAATAGTTGAATAGTTCTAGTATAGCACTAAGAAAGAAGGAATTACACAAGAGGATCTTCTGTAGTCTTTACAATTAAACATGTACATATCGAGCACCCCCAAAATTCATAGCTTCCAGGTCAATATTGTATGGGAGAAAAGTTCTACCCCGTGGCAACCCTCCCTTCAAGGAGTGGACCGTCCAGTATGGGAAATAACATTAGTTACTATAGCATATTTTGAAAAATAGTCACAGAGGTGTAGCTAAGCTTGTACAAATTTTCTAGCTTATCAAAGACCACTATAAGTACAAGGACAACGTGGAGCACCAAATGTATATTGGTAGGTTTTACTTCCTACATCTGTCTATTTGGTGGGTTTTATCCTGCCACCTCCCCAGTCCGAGCTATTGTCTTCTCTTGCCTTGACCGCAGGGCCTTCTGGTCTCTCTTTTCCTACCTTGCCTAACCATAAGAGTAGCTAGAGTGATTTTTTTTCTTCCATCCTTCTTATATTCACTCCCTTGACTAAAACATTTCAGTGGGGGACGCCTGGGTGGCTCAGTGGGTTAAAGCCTCTGCCTTCAGCTCAGGTCATGATCCCACGGTCCTGGGATAGAGCCCCACGTCAGGCTCCCTGCTCCGCGGGGAGACCGCTTCCCTTTCTCTCCCTCTGCCTGCCTCTCTGCCTAGTTGTGATCTCTGTCTGTCAAATAAATAAGTAAAATCTTAAAAAAATCAACAACAACAAAAACCTTTCAGTGGTTTCCCTTTCTCTGAGAATGAAGATCCGAATCTTACCAGGTAGCAGGTAGGAAGCAGCAAGGCCGGATTCCACCTTCATCTCACGTTACCTCCTACACTCTGGCCCTTAGCCACCCTCCACAGGGCCGAGACCTCCTCTGCCTAAAGACCTTAAAAAGGCCCAGTCCCCATCCTTGTCCTGGTGAATGCCATGTGTCACTTCTTCATAGGTAGCTCCTGTGATTTCAAAGTCTGAGACAGAGCTCTCTTGAGACTGCACTTGTCTTGTTCCCTTGCTTCAAAGAACAGCTCAAAATTAATTACTATTTCATCTTTTTAAAGATTTATTTATTTGAGAGAGAGAGAGAGAGAGAGAGCGAGCATGGGGGAGGGGCAGAGGGAGAGGTAGATAGAGTTTTTTTTTAAGTTTTTATTTATTTATTTGAGAGACACAGTATGAGCAGGGGTAGTGGCAGAGGCAGAGGAGAAGCAGGCTCCCCACTGAGCAGGGAGCCCTATGCGGGGCTCCATCCTAGGAACTTGAGACCATGACCTGACCTGAAGGCAGGTGCTTAAATGACTGAGCCACCCAGGCGCCCCGGGGAGAGGGAGTCTTAATTAGACTCTGTGCTGAGCACAGAGCCCACCGTGGGGCTCTATCTCACCACCCTGAGAACCTGACCTGAGCCGAAACTAAGAGTCGGATGCTCAGCTGACTACGCGCACCACCCAGGCGCCCCTTAAATTCATTGTGTATAACACTCAGACACACCCCCACACAGCGCCTCCAACAGCGCACTAAACCCAGGGAGGACGAGACTGCCCATTTACACACATCATGTACTCCCAGCACTGGCCCAACAAGGCCTCTCTGGCACAGAATAGACATGTAATTTCTCGAATGAATAGAGATCACATAGTCAGGAAAGAGTTGGGCATGCCATCCAGACAGAACAGGAGGAGATTTAAAAAAAAAAAAAAATTATGTTGTTTCTCTGACTGTGGGGATGAGCAAGAAAAAATGGTCCAAAACCTTAGCCCGGGACAACCCTGTGATCTGTTTTCATTAGTTACTCTTTCCTGGGAGAAATGAGCATTTGTGTTAAAATGAATGATAAACTTTATTTGATGAATGTAAGATCCTTTCTGGGAACTAGAAAGACAGCAGTTTTAGGAGGAGCCTGGTGACCTTTAACTGGTCTAATAATCTGTAACCAGTCACTTTTTAAAAATCCAGTCAAGCAATGATTATCCAACCATCCTTTTTTCCTACAAATTATCTCTGTTGAAAGGGAATTTTTGAATTAGACTGCATAGAGCCTCTTTCCTTGATACAATAAAAATGTTTATAGGGGTGCCTGGGTGGTTCAGTTGTTAAGCGTCTGCCTTCAGCTCAGGTCATGATCCCAGGGTCCTGGGACCTAGCCCCACATTGGGCTCCCTGCTCAGTGGGAAGCCTGCTTCTCCCTCTCTCACTCCCCTTGCTTGTGTTCCCTCTCTTGCTGTCTCTCTCTCTCTCTCTGATAAATAAAATCTTTTTTTAAAAATGCTTATACTCAATTATTGGTCACATACATTTTAAATAGGAGCTCGCTGTTCTCACAGATTCCTGTTTCTCTCCCTTCGTATAAATGTAATCTTTCTGAAAAAATACTCTGATCAGGGTGCCTGGGTGGCTCAGCCAGTTAAGCATCTGCCTTTGTCTCAGGTCATGATCTTAGGGTCTTGGGACCTTGCTCAATGGAGCCTGCTTCCCCCTCTCCCCCTGCCCCTCCCCACTGCTCACGCTCTCTTGCTCGTGTTCTCTCTCTCTCTCGCAAATAAATAGAATCTTACAAAAAAAAAAAAAAAAGAAAGAAAGAAAAGAAAACACTCTGATCTCTATTTCTTAAAAATCTTTGACAGTCTTGGGTAGGTACGTGACTGAACCACGTAGAATCAGGTTCAAATCTTTACATAACATACCCCATGTCAACAGAGCCAACACATCATTTCCCAGGAGTCTCCCTAGGCATCTCAGAATCTCCCTTGGACTTTCCGTTACCTGGGCCTGGGGGAACTGTATGGCTCAGCAAGTTTCCCCCGTACACCATGTCATGAATCATCTCAGTTTTCCTGGTATGCAGTCTCCCATCTGTTTATACCTCCTATGAGTTTTAGGGCCCTAGAAATGTACTTTTGTTGAGTGACTGCTTACATATGGGCCTAGCCCCTTTGAAGTTAAAAACTGAATTATAGATCAATAAATTGTAAATAATTTTGTCCACTTAAGATACAAATTATTTCTATTGAGTAGAAAATATAACCTCAAAGGATACAATTCCATTGCCTTGGAGAACATTGTTAATTTGATGTCTAATCTTAGCTAAGCAACTGTTTCCTCACTGACTATACATTTCTGTTTCTCTTTTAAACCAGCTTTCCCATCCTCCTGGTTCCTTCCTTAAGGAACTGGCACATAGTTACTATGTTCATATGAGTCAATTTTTTAACTTGTTGCACATAATCCTTTGTTTGTTCATGTAGTAAGGAAGGTGTTCACCAGGTACTATGAAGTGAAGAGGCAGGTCATAGAGCAACATATATAATATAATCCCATTTTTTGGAAAAACACATAGAGGAAATATCTATGAAAGTATATATATCATAGGGCGCCTGGGTGGCTCAGTGGGTTAAAGCCTCTGCCTTTAACTCAGGTCATGATCCCAGAGTCCTGGAATCGAGCCCCACATCGGGCTCTCTGCTCAGCGGGGAGCCTGCTTCCTCCTCTCTCTCTGCCTGCTTCTCTGCCTACTTGTGATCTTTGTCTGTCAAATAAATAAACAAAATAAAATAGAAAAAAAAAAAGAAAGTATATATATCAGGACTCCCGGATGGCTCAGTCAGTTGAGCTCAGGGCATGATCCTTGGAGTCGAGTTCCACACTGGGCTCCCTGCTCAGCAGGGAACCTGCTTCTCCTTCTGCCT
Source organism: Lontra canadensis (assembly GCF_010015895.1). NCBI lineage: Eukaryota > Metazoa > Chordata > Mammalia > Carnivora > Mustelidae > Lontra > Lontra canadensis. The sequence goes on from NW_022631002.1 coordinate 32,376,164, forward strand.
GTGCTCTCTCCCTCTCTCTGCAAATAACTAAATAAAATCTTAAAAAAAAAAAGAAAGAAAAAGAAAAAAGAAAGGGGGAGCCTGGGTGGCTCAGTGGGGTAAAGCCTCTGCCTTTGGCTCTGGTCGTGATCCCAGGGTCTTGGGATCCATCCCTGCATCGGGCTCTCTGCTCAGCAGGGAGCCTGCTTCCCCCACCCCCCAACCTGCCTCTCTGCCTACTTGGGATCTCTCTCTGTCAAATAAATAAATAAAGTCTTTTAAAAAATGCTTTAAAAAAAAAGAAAGAAAGAAATTATACATATCTAAGTAGCACCTGTGTTGGCCTCTGGGTAGAATTGAAGGAGAATTTTTTTAAAATCAGATTTTTGGCCTGTTTTATTTTGGGGGGTTTTCTAGAATGAGCAGTTAGTATTTGCCTAATTTTTTAAGTCATGAAAAAAATTTTTTAAGGAAATACAGTATACTTCTTCCCTCCTCAATGTGGCCCCCACTTCCCATTACCTCTGCACTCACCTATCACGGGTCAATGGACGCCCATGGTGCCCAGAAGACAGTGCTGTAAGATATGGGATTCCTGCCATGGCTGTAAGGTCTGGATGAGCAGTTGACACTTTGTTGCTAATGTCAGCATCATTCATCTAGATACTGTTGGATGGTGTTTGCTGGTTATTTATAGCACAAGAGTTTCATATAGTAAAACCATCTTACATTTGTAGAACTCATAAAACTTTAAAAAATTAAGTTTAAAAATTATACGTAGGGGCACATGGGTGGCTCAGTGGGTTAAGCCTCTGCTTTCAGCTCAGGTCATGATCTCAGGATCCTAAGATCAAGCCCAGCATCGGGCTCTCTGCTCAGCAGGGAGCCTGCTTCCCCCCCTCTCTCTCTCTGCCTGTCTCTCTGCCTGCTTGTGATCTCTCTCTCTCTCTCTGTCAAATAAATAAACAAAACCTTTAAAAAAATAAAAAATTAAAATTAAAATTAAAAATTAAAAAACTTTTTTTTTTTAAATAGGCCCATTTAATATTGCAGAGTATTTCCTTCGCTCCCAGGTAGGCAGCCTTTCCTTCCTATTGGTAGTTTCTTTTTTTTTTTTTTTAAGATTTTATTTATTTATTTGACATACAGAGATCACAAGTAGACAGAGCAGCAGGCAGAGAGAGAGGGAAGCAGGCTCCCTGCTGAGCAGAGAGCCCGATATTGGTAGTTTCTTAATCTTCTCGCTCAGGTCTCAGCGAACCCCCTCGGTCAAGGTAGTTGTGGGCTTTTCAGTGAAGAGCTGGTACATTCCCATCTGGTTTTACTTGGGCATGTCAAGGCTAGCTGTGGGTCATCCAATGACTACTACAGTATTTCAGAACTCCTTTGATTTTTTTACTTTTTTTTAGGAACCAAAAGAAATTTATTTATAAAATTTCTTACTTGACCAGTGGTGAGAACCAAGAAACACTATGCCAAGGAATAAGCAACCCCACTAATAGCCTTTAAGCCAGTTTGTACACAAGAACAACCTCTTGATGATGAGGCTAGAAAAGATGTCCCTTCTGCAGGTCTTCCATTGCACAAGGAGATACACCTAGCCACAGGGATCTGTGCAAGTAACAACATAGTATCTGTAGACTTAGCCAAACCAAGGCTTCTAGAGTGCTATTCCTTGTCTACCTTACACAGCTGTTTAACTACTCTTGTTCCTTTCCTGGTTGGCTTCTTTCTCTTTTTCTTTTCCTTTGTTGGTTTTTGATTTTTTTTCCTCTGTGTCTCCTTTCCCTCTCTTCCACTGTCAGCCCCTTTCTCTTGGCCACAGTTGCCTTCTTTCTCTTCTTTATCATGAACACTGGTGTAAATGGCTTTGCAATAGCTTTCCAGTTCTGGGCAATTTCAATGGCAAAAAATTCTACCCGGGGGGGCAAAGATGGTGTTTTCCTCAGGATAGCCCCGAGACCAATCCTGTTGTAGCGAAGTACTGTAACTCAAGTCTTCCACGATCCTGTCAAACCTCAAGCAGAATGACCCCCACTTCTCTTTAGCTGATTCTGATTTGAGCTCTTCTGAGCCCAATACATCAAGCCTGGATTTCTCAACATTTCCCCGAAACTCAGAAAAGATTTGGTCATCTGCTTTGGTGAGTTTCAGGAAGTGCGGGTCAACTGATGAAATCAGCTTGTAGCTGTCTTCAGGAGCCTGCATTGCTTTCGTGACCCAAGCCATCCCTGTATTAGGATTGTTGCCATCAGATGCAGCTGGGAGACAACAGGCATGCGCCATGGACACCGGTTCCCCGGAAACTGACTCAGCAGCCCCACTAGTCATCTCTGTGGTGCAACCCTCAAAGCGAGTGCCCATTTCCCGGCAATGACTATTTGTGTGCTCTTTCTGCAGCTGGTTGGAAAGTGAGGGCTCCTTTATTTATTTTAACCTAATCTCACTTTGGTTTTAAAAAAATAACTATGAGCATTAAAAAAAATAACTATGAGCAATCACACATTTTCCTTCTTCTTCTTCCTCTTCTTCTCCTCCTCCTCCTCTTCCTCCTCCTTCTTTTTTAGCAATCACATATTTTCACTTTTGCATTACCTTCCATGCCAGATCAAAATCAGGATTTGTCCAATTTTCAGGTAAAAATGGAAGTAAGGAATTTTTTTTAAAAAAATGACTGACAGCTGTTTTATGCATCTCGAGTAGTATAAAAAGTTTACAAATTGACTAAGGAATCTGTGTCAAATGTGATATAACATGCAAAGCTAGGTCAACTCTAATCATGGTTGCAAGTATGCAAAAGAAAAACACAGTCTTTCTCTAAAAAGTTCAGACTTGGGGCACATGGGTGGTTCAAGCTTCTGACTTCTGATTTCGGCTCTGGTCATGATCTCAGTGCCATGAGGATCATGCCCCCATCAGGCTCCCAGAGTCAGCTTGAGATTCTTTATCACCCTCTGCCCCTCCCCACATTTGGGTTCATGTGCGCTCTCTCTCTCAAATAAATAAATCTTTAAAAACATATATAGAAAGGCAAGGGGTACCTGGGTGGCTCAGTCAGTTGGGCATCTGCCTTCGGCTTGGGTCAAGATCCCCAGATCCTGGGATCACTGCTCAGCAGGGAGCCTGCTTCCTCCTCTCTCTCTGCCTGCCTCTCTGCCTACTTGTGATCTCTCTCTGTCAAATAAATAAATAAAGTCTTTAAAAAAAAATGCTGGTATCTGGATGTCATTGCCTGAAATGGGCCAGATCAATTTTGTGCTGTAGGATATTTGTAGCTTTGTCCCTGAAATCCATTGCCTGCCTTGTTGGCTGTTTGGCCCAAAATAAAACAAGACAAAAACAAACAAAAACACTGTGACAAATACCTAGGTTAGAACAAGTCACTTCTACCTGGTGAGATTTACTCCTAATACAGATTGCCCTAAATCCCATCTAACCCACCCAACCTTTGGAAAGGGATAAACCTTAAATGGCTATGATCAAAACAGGTAATCCTGTGCCAGAATGCTAAGAAACATCCTAAAGGCATATTACTTACCCTAAAAGTCAACAAAACCAGTTGTTCCATATCATTGCCTAAATAAGCATTGTGTTTCTCATTTTAGCCCTTTCAGTGGGTATACAGCAACTGGAACTCTCAATCAGTGCTGGTGGGAATGTAGAACAAAGCAGTTGCCCTGACACCCGGCAGGCTCAGTCAGTACAGCATGCTACTCTTGATCTCAGGGTTGGGCGTTGGAGCCCCATGTTGGGTACAGAGATTACTTAAAAATAAAATCTTAAAAAACAAAACAAAAACCACAGCAGCCACTTTAGAAAACCAGTTTGGTAGGTCTTCATCCTGTACTCAGTTTACAATCCAGCCATTCCACCTCAAGGTATTCCCAAGAAAAGTTAATAAACCCACAGATTTACACATGAATATTCATAGCAGCTTGACATGAATATTCATAATGGCTCCAAACTGGAGCTAACCTGCCCATCCACAGGTAAATGAAGAGGGGCGCCTGCGTGGCTGGTTGGTGAAGCGTCCAGCTTTTGGGTTTCAGCTCAGGTCATACGTTCAGGGTTGTGGGATCGAGCCCTGTGTGGGATTCTGTGCTGAAAGGAGTTTGCTTGAGATTGTTTCCTCCTCCTTTCCCCCTCCTTCCCGGACCCCCCCCCTGCCCTGCCCAATAGCACTCTCAAATAAATAAATAAATAATAAAATCTTTAAAAAAAAACAGTTAACTGAAGGAACAAAAAGGGAACAAATTATGGGTACATGTACATAAAATCTACATATACATAAAATCTCAAAAACATGTTGAGCCAAGGAAGCAAGACACAAGACTATTGTACTGTATGATTAGCTATAATTTCGTTTATAGTGAAACTACAGAGAAAACTCTAGAAACCACAAATCCACAGTAATAGAAGTCAGACAGTAGTTGCCCAGGGCAAGGGGCTGGGGACAAGAATTGACTGGGAAGTGGTACAAGGGACCCCTTGAGTGATGGAAATGTTCTGTACCTTCCTCGTGGTGATTATTTTTTTTAATATTTTATTTATTTATTTGTCAGAGAGAGAGAGGGAGAGAGAGCAAGCACAGGCAGACAGAATGGCAAGCAGAGGCAGAGGGAGAAGCAGGCTCCCTGATGAGCAAGGAGCCCGATGTGGGACTCGATCCCAGGACGCTGGGATCATGACCTGAGCCAAAGGCAGCTGCTTAACCAACTGAGCCACCCAGGCGTCCCCCTCGTGGTGATTATTACATGGGTGCTACATTTATCAAAATTTATCCAGTTTTGTAGCTAAAAACTATATTTTATAATAAGAGAATTATCATCTGTGAATTAAACTTAATACAGTTTATTTTATTTATGTATTTATTTATATTTTTAAAGATTTTATTTATTCATTTATTCAATTTATTTATTCATTTATTCAATAAAGATTTTATTTATTCATTTGATACAGAGAGAGCACATGAGCAGGGGGAGATGTGGAGGGAGAGGGAGAAGCAGACTCCCTGATGGGCTGGGAGCCGGAGGTGGGGTTCGATTCCAGGACCTAGAGATATGACCTGAGCCGAAGGCAGATGCTTAACCATCTGAGCCACCCACCCAGGTGCCCCAGTTTATTTTTTTTTAAACACCTATAGAATTTATCCCTGTTTTGATCACTTCCCCAGATTCACTGGTGATTATAATGGGTTCCATTCCCTATTCGGAGAGTGAGAGTCCTATGGACAGTATGTATGCATGTATGTATGTATGTATGTATGTATTTTTAAGATTTTTTCATTTATTTGTCAGAAAGAGAGAGCACAAGTGGTGGGGGGGCAGCAGGCAGAGGGAGAGGCAGAGTCCCCACTGAGCAGAGAGCACAATGTGGGACTCAATCCCAGGACCCTGAGATCTTGACCTGAGCTGAAGGTAGACATTTAACCAGCTGAGCCGCCCAGGCGCCCCTCATTGACAGTATTTATTGAGCCATTGCTATGGGCACTGCTCCAAGAGCTTTGTGTGTATAAGCTATTTAACCCACCAACAAGCTCATGGGATGTTGATATCCCCACATTGGAGACAAGGGACCTGAGGCACAGAGAAGTTACTTGCATAAAAACACATGATTTGTAAATGACAAAGAGGAAATTGAACCTACATAGTCAGACTTGAGTTAGGTTGTAGCAACTGCAGTATATTGTTTCCTCCTGGTTTTATTCTATTTTTTTAAAGATTTTATTTATTTATTTGACAGAGAGAGAGATCACAAGTAGGCAGAGAGGCAGGCGGGGTGGGGGGGGGGAGCAAGCTCCCCGCTGAGCAGAGAGCCCGATGCAGGGCTCGATTCCAGGACCCTGAGATCATGACCTGAGCTGAAGGCAGAGAGGCTTAACCCACTGAGCCACCCAGGTGCCCCTCTCCTGATTTTACTTTTTATTTTTTTTTTAAAGATTTTATTTATTTATTTGACAGACGGAGATCACAAATAGGCAGGCAGGCAGGCAGAGAGAGACGGAGAAGCAGGCTCCCTGCTGAACAGAGAGGCCGATGTGGGACTCGATCCTAGGACCCTGGGATCATGACCTGAGCCAAAAGCAGAGGCTCTAACTCACTGAGCCACCCAGGAGCCCCTGATTTTATTTTTTAAAGTAGGCTCTACACCCAACATGGGCTTGAACTCCCCACCCCAAATCAGGAGTCACGTGCACCACTGACGGAGCCAGTCAGGTGCCCCTGTCTCCTACTGAATTTGCTGGTAGGCACTGAAGAGCTAGTAAACTGCGGAAATCAAAGTTTTAATAGGAAACACCAGATAAAGGAGGAACATGGAAAAAGACTAAGAGCAGAACAAGGTTCCCAAATTAGGCAAAGGCCCCCTAGACCTGTTTTTCCTCTTGTAAAATGAACTACTCCACCTAGCAAACTCATTTATTTAGCTGCCTCACTGAAAGGAAGAATTTCATGGGCATACAGTATCTGAAAGTCATAAAGGAACAGCAGTCGCTGCTTTCCTTCTGCCCAGCCCCAAGCCCTCTCTGAGAAGCAAACACCCTCAACCCTTCTACCTGTTTCTTCTATTATTATCCAAATATTCCCAATGAGAGCTAATATGCCTTCTAATTTGTCAGTATCATATATCATTTCTAGACTTCTTGCCCCAGTAGGTAAGGAGTTAGCTCTCCTCTACTCCCTCTCTCATTTCTCCCTTTATCCAACAAAACCGTCCCACAATTCTTTTTCTTAATGTATTCTTTTTTTGAAGACTTTGTTTATTCTTCTAAAGAAAGAGAAAGAGAGAGCACAAGCAGGGGAGGGGAGGGAAAGGGATAAGCAGACTCAGGCTGAGCGCAGAGCCAGATCCCAGCTCCCATGACCCTGAGATCAATGACCTGAGCTGAAACACTCAACTGACTGACTAAACCACCCAGGCGCTCCTCCCACAATTTTTTGATTAAATCAACAGTTGCCATGTAAAGTGCTAGGACAACGCAAACATTGCACACTACTGAACTAGGAAGTCCACTAAAACCACAAGTCTTTCCTTATACAATCTTTCATTTTTCGTGGGGTTAATAATTGCCTCCCCCGCCCCATCATCCTGGTTTCCCATCAGTCTGTCACTATTTTTTCCTAAATTACCAACATCTTTGTCTATCAACAGTATTCCCCATATGCTTAAATGTAGCAATTCAAGTTTCTTCCCGGGGATCTTCCTCCCTATCTTCCTACCCTATCTGGACTGGGAGTTCCCTGGGGACACTGCATAGCAGTTCTCCTGGACTTTCACTGGGCCTTTTGTATTGGACTACCCTTTTCCTGTATGGTTGTTAGTACATGAAAATACGGTAGTGATGGTCACTGTGATAATGCTGTTCACTATGAAAGCTCGTGGCAGGAGTCACTCTATGTTATTTATGGGAAAAGTATTCTATAAGCATAAGTTAAGTTTACAAATCTAATCAGGTATAATTTATACATAGTGATTTCATGGAAAAACAAAGCTGGAGGTAACAAAATTCCAGATTTCAAATTATATTACAGAGCTGCAATGATCAAAACTGTATGGTACTGGCACAGAAGTAGACACGTAGATCAACAGAACAGGAGAGAAATCCCAGAAACAAACCCACAAGTGTATGGTCAATTAATCTTCAACAAAAGAGGCAAGAATATACAACAGGGAAAAGATAGTCCCTTCAACAAATGCTGTTGGGAAAACTGGACAGCCACATGCAAAAGAAGGAAACTATACCATTTCTTACACCATATGCAAAATAAACTCAAAATGGATTAAGGAACTAAATGTGAGACCTGAAACCATAAAAATCCTAGAAGAGAGCACAGAAAGTAATTCTTCTGACACAGCCATAGAAATATTTTTTCTAGATATGTCTCCTGAGCCAAGGGAAATAAAAGCAAAAAAAAAAAAAAAAGGCAAAAACAAATAGCCAAAAAACTACTGGGACGATATAAAAAATAAAAAGCTTCTGCACAGCAAAGGAAACAATCAACAAAATTAAAGGACAACCTAGTGAATGGGAGAATATATTTGCCAATGACATTTCCAATAAAGGCTTAATACCCAAAGTATATAAAGAACTTCTACAAATAAACACCCAAAATCAGAATAGATGTAAAAACAAGATCCATCTATATGCTGCCTATAAGAGACTGATTTTATTTTTTATTTTTTTGGAAAGATTTTATTTATTTGACAGGGAGAGACACAGGGAGAGAGGGAACACAAGCAGGGGAAGTGAGAGAGGGAGAAGCAGGCTTCCCGCTGAGCAGGGAGCCTGATGCAGGGCTTGATCCCAGGACACTGGGATCATGACCCAAGCCAAAGGCAGATGCTTAACAAATGAGCCACCCAAGCACCCCAAGAGACTCATTTTAGATGTAAAGACACCTGCAGATTGAAAAGTGAGGGAATGGAGAACCATTTATCATGCTAGTGGACATCAAAAGAAAGCTGGAATAGCCATACTTATATCAGACAAACCAAATTTTATACCAAACACTGTAACAAGAAATGAAAAAGGGCCTTACATCATAATTATGGGGTCTACCCATCAATACGATCTAACAATGAAAAATATTTATGTCTCCAACTTGGGTACAATTAAATATATAAATCAATTAGTAACAAACATAAAGAAACTCACTGATAATAATAAAATAATAGTAGGGCACTTTAACAACACCCCACTTACAGCAATGGACAGATCATCTAAGTGGAAAATCAACAAGGAATCAATGGCTTTGAATGACACACTAGACCAGATGGACTTCACAGATATATACTGAGCATTCCATCCTAAAGCAAGAGAATACTCATTCTTCTCAAGTGCACATGGAACATTCACCAGGATAGATCATATACTGGGTCACAAAGCAGCCCTCAACAAGTACCAAAAGATTGAGCTCATACATGCATATTTTCAGATCACAACACTAGGAAACCAAGTCAACCACAAGAAAAAATTTGAACTGCGGCACCTGAGTGGCTCAGTGGGTTAAAGCCTCTGCCTTCGGCTTAGGTCATGATCCTAAGGTCCTGGGATCAAGCCCCACATAGGGCTCTCTGCTCAGTGGGGAGCCTGCTTTCCCTTCTCTCTCTGCCTGCATCTCTGCCTACTTGTGATCTCTTTCTCTCTGTCAAATAAATAAGTAAATAAAATCTTAAAAAAAAAGAAAAGAAAAAATTTGGACAGATCACAAATACATGGAAGTTAAAGAATATCGTACAAAAGAATGAATGGGTCAATCAGGAAATTAAAAAATAAACAGAGGCAAATGAAAGTGAAAACATGACAGTCCAAAACCTTTGGGATGCAATAAAGGCAGACTGAAGAGGCAAATGTATTGCAATATAGACCTACCTCAAAAAGCAAGAAAGTGTCAAATATACAACATAACCTCACACCTAAAAAGCTTGAAAAGGAACAGCAAATAAAGCCTAAAGCCAGCAGAAGAAGAGAAATAAAAATTAGAACAACAACAACAACAAAAAAAAAACAATACTGGGGCGCCTGGGTGGCTCAGTGGATTGGGCCTCTGCCTTTCGCTCAGGTCATGATCTCAGGGTCCTGGGATCAAGCCCCTACACTGGGCTCTCTGCTCAGCGGGGAGCCTGCTTCCCCCCTCTCTCTCTGCCTCTCTGCCTACGTGTGGTCTCTGTCTGTCAAATAAATAAATAAAATCTTTAAAAAAAAAAAAAAACCAATATAGAAACAAACAAACAAAAAACCAACACAGAAACAAAAACAGTAGGACAGATCAACAAAACTAGAACTTCTTTGAAAGAATTAATAAAATTGATAAGCCCCTAGCAAGATCTATCAAGAAGGAGAGAGAAAGAACCCAAATAAATAAAATGGTGAATGAAATGAAAAGATCACAACTAACACCACAGAAATACAAACAATTATAAGAGAATATTATGAAAAATTATATACTGAAAACTGGGCAATCTGGAAGAAATGGACAAATTCCTAGAAAAATACAAACTACCAAAATTGAAACAGGAAGAAGTAGAAAATTTGAACAGACCCATAACCAGCAAAGGAATTGAATCAGTAATCAAAAATCCCCCAACAACCCAAAGTCCAGGGCCAGATGGCTTCCCAGTAGAATTCCACCAGACATTTAAAAAACAGTAAATACCTATTCTTCTCAAACTGTTCCAAAAAATAGAAATGGAAGGAGACCTTCCAAACTTCTTCTACAAGGCCAGCATTACTTTGATTCCAAAACCAGAAAAAAAAAAACACTAAAACGAGAACTCCAGGCCAATATTTCCAATGAACACGGATGCAAAAATTTTCAACAAGATACCAGCAAACTGAATCCAACAATACAGTGGAAGAATTATTCACCACCATCAAGTGGGAATTATTACTAGGCTGCGGGTGGTTCAATATTCATAAATCAATCAATGTGATATACCACATTAATAAAAAAAAAAAGGATAAGAACCATATGATCCTCTCAGTAGATGCAGAAAAAGCATTTGCCAAAATACAGCATCCTTTCTTGATTAAAACCCTCAATGAAGTAGGGATAGATAGAATATCAGAAATGAACATTATAAAGGCCATATACGAGAGACCCACAGCAAATATGATCCTCAATGGGGAAAAATTGAGAAATTTTCCTCTACAATTAGGAACAAGACAAGGACGACCACCCTTCCCATTACTATTTACATAGTACAGGGAATCTTAGCCTCAGCAACCAGACAACAAAAAGAAGTAAATGGCATCCAGATCAGCAAGGAAGAAGTCAAACATTACTATTTGCAGATGACAGGATACTCTATGTAGAAAACCCGAGAAACTCCACCAAAAAATTCCTAAAGCTAATATATAAATTCAGCAAAATTGCAGGATATAAAATCAACATACAGAAATCTGTTGCATTTCTATACACCAATAATGAAGCAGCAGAAAAAGAAATCAAGGAATTGATCCCATTTGCAATTGCACCAAAAATAAGATACCTAGGAATAAACCTAACCAAAGAGGTGAAAGATCTGTATTCTGAAACCAATAGAACACTTATGAAGGAAATTGAGGAAGACACAAAGAAATGGAAAAACATTCCATGCTCATGGATTAAAAGAAAGACATTGTTAAAATGTCTATACTACCCAAAGCAACCTACACATTTAATGCAATCCGTATCAAAATACCACCTGCATTTTTCACAGAGCTAGAACAAACACTCCTAAAATTTGTATGGAACCACAAAAGACCCCAAATAGCCAAAGCAATTCTGAAAATGAAAAGCAAAGCTGGAGGCATTATCATTCCAGATTTTCAGCTATCTTACAAAGCTATAGTCATCGAGACAGAATGGTACTGGCACAAAAACAGACACACAGATCAGTGGAACAGAATAGAGAGCCCAGCGGCGCCTGGGTGGCTCAGTGGGTTGAGGCCTCTGCTTTCGGCTCAGGTCATGATCCCAGGGTCCTGGGATCGAGCCCCGCATCGGGCTCTCTGCTTAGCAGGGAGCCTGCTTCTTCCTCTCGCTCTGCCTGCCTCTCTGCCTGCTTGTGATCTGTCAAATAAATAAATAAAATCTTAAAAAAAAAAAAAAAAAAAGAATAGAGAGCCCAGATATGGACACGCAACTCTTTGGCCAACTAATCTTCAACAAAGCAGGAAAAAATGTCCAATGGAAAAAGACAGTCCCTTCAACAAATGGTGCTGGGAAAACTGGACAGCCACATGCAGAAAAATGAAAGTGGACCATTTCCTTTCACCTTATACGAAAATAAATTCAAAATGGATGAAAGACCCAAATGTGAATCAAGAAACCATCAAAATCCTAGAGGAGAAAATAGGCGGCAACCTCTTTGACCTTGGCCGTAGCAACTTCTTCCTAGACACATCACCAAAGGCAAGGGAAACAAAAGCAGAAGTGAACTATTGGATCTTCATCAAGATAAAAATCTTCTTCACAGTGAAGGAAACAAACAACAAAACTAAAAGGCAGACTATACAATGGCAGAAGATATTTGCAAATGACATATCTCATAGTATCCAAAATCTATAAATAACTTATCAAACTCACCCTCAAACCCAAATAATCCAGGTAAGAAATGGGCAAAAGACACAAACACTTTTCCAAAGAAGACATCCAGATGGCTAACAGACACATGAAAAGATGTTCAACATCTCTCATCATCAGGGAAATACAAATCAAAAACCACCATGAGATACCACCTCACACCAGAATGGCTAAAATTAACAACACAAGAAATAACAGATGTTGGCGAGGATGCGGGAAAAGGGGAACCCTCCTACACTGCTGGTGGGAATGCAAGCTGGTGCAGCCACTCTGGAAAACAGCATGGAGGTTCCTCAAAAAACTCAAAAGGTTCAGAATAGAGCTACCCTATGACCCAGCAAATGCACTACTATTTACCCAAAGGACACAAAAACACAGATTCATGGGTGCCTGGGTGGCTCAGTGGGTTAAAGCCTCTGCCTTCGGCTCAGGTCATGGTGTCAGGGTCCTGGGATTGAGCCCCGCATCAGGCTCTCTGCTCAGCAAGGAGTCTGTTTCCCCCTGCCCCCCGAGCCTGCCTCTCTGCCTACTCTGTCAAATAAATAAAATCTTAAAAAAAAAAAAAAAACAGATTCAAGGGGAATACGCACCCTGATGTTTATAGCAGCAGTATCAACAGTAGCCAAACTATGGAAAGAAACCAAATATTCATAGAATGATCAATGGATAAAGATGTGGTGTGCATATATATATTGGATTAGTACTCAGCCACCAAAAAGAATGAAATCTTACCATTTGCAATGACGTGGATGGTGCTAGAGTATTATGCTAAGCAAAGTCAGTCAGTCAAAGACAAATACTGTATGATTTCACTCATCTGTGGAATTTAAGAAACAAAACAGATGAACATACGGGGCAGGGGCGCAGAGAAAGAAGGAAACAAACCGTAAGACTCTTAATGACAGTGAACAAACTGAGGGTTGATGGAGAGACGTGGGTGGGGGATGGGCCAGGTGGATGATGGGGATTAAAGAGGGGACTTATGATGAGTACCGCGTGTTGTAAGTGATGAATCACTGAATTCTACTCCTGAAGCCAATACTGCACAGGATGTTAACTAACTAGAATTTAAATAATTTAAAAAACAAAACAAAACAGAGGCACCTGAGTAGCTCAGCTTTTTAAGTGGCCAACTCTTGATTTCGGCTCAGATCATGACTTCCGGGTCTTGGGATTGAGCCCGTCACCTCTGTGCTCAGCAGGAAGTCTGTTTGAGGCTAGCTGGCTCTCTCGCTCTCAAATAAAAAATAAATCTTTAAAAATAAAAACGGGGGGCACCTGGGTGGCTCAGTGGATTAAGCCTCTGCCTTTGGCTCAGGTCATGATCTCAGGGTCCTGGGATCAAGCCCTGCATCGGGCTCTCTGCTCAGCATGGAGCCTGCTTCCTCCTCTCTCTCTGCCTGCCTCTCTGCCTACTTGTGATCTCTGTCAAGTGGATGGATAAAATCTTAAGATTCTCTTCCCTCTCCACAACTCCCTTTCTCTCTCTGGGGGGAAAGATAGATAAATCTTAGCATTTAGTCTTTTTTTAATAGATTTTATTTTTTATTTAAGATTTTATTCATTAACTTGACAGAGACAGACACACAGAGAGAGGGAGAACAAGCAGGGGGAGTGGGAAAGGGAGAAGCAAGCTTCCCACTGAGCAGAGAGCCCGACGTAGGGCTTGATCCCAGGACCCTGGGATCATGACCTGAGCTGAAGGCAGACGCTTAACGAATGAGCCACCCAGGTGCCCCTTTTTAAGATTTTATTTACCCACTTGAGAGAGAGAGAGAGAGGTCGTGCAAGCACGAGCAGGGGTAGAAGCAGAGGGAGAGAGAAAGGGAGAAGCAGACTCTCCGCTGAGCACAGAGCCCAATGTGGGACTCGATGCCAGGACCCCAGGATCATGACCTGAACCACAGGCAGATGCTTAACCGACTGACCCACCCATGCATCTCCCAAAACCAGGGGCACCTGGCTGGCTCAATCAGTGGAGTCTGTGACTCTTGATCTTGGGTTTGTGAGTTCGAGCCCCATGCTGGGTGTAGAAATAGTTAAAAAAATTTTTTTAAAAAGTAACCTCTCCCAAAACCAGATAAGCAAATTATGTAAGAAAGTGATTTTTTTTTTAGTGTAATTATGTACAAACCTTATTTTAATACCAACGTCAAGATTAATTCCTTCAACAGAGCATCCTGCCAGGTACTAAGGTATTGGGTACTAAGGACCTTGGATACTAAGCATCTACAAAGAACAAGAACTCAGAAGGAAGTTAGAACACAAAGAAGTTATCTTACATACATTATTTCATTTAGTCCTTATAACAGTTCTGCAAGACAGCTACGAATAGGTCCAAATGAGAACAGTAATGTTCAGAGAGGAGTCACCACCCCAAGTAGCTAATGGGTGAACCAGAACCCTAAACAAGTCAGCCTGCCCCTGGGGCTCTTCCACTACACACTGCCTCAAGCCCCCCCGCCCCCCGACTTGGCAGATGACATCATGCTGCCAGCCACATTCAAACACTGCCTGTGTGTCCCCCTGACCCAGTGACCCTTCAGATCCCTTTGGAAAGAACTTCTTTAGAGAACCCAATGCAGGCTGGACCCCCTTCCCCTGGGCATCTACACTGACCTTTCATAGCACTTAGACCACGTGGTAACTGCTGGATCATTGGCCCGCATCCCCACCAGTTCTGAGAGAGCAAAAAGTCTACCTCACACATTTTCCATACCTTCCTACCCGCCCACGTGCCCTTGCCACGTAAAGGGCAGTCTGCAAAGATGATAAAAAGAGAAACCCCAGGGGCACCTGGGTGGCTCGGTCAGTTAAACAGCTGCCTTCAGCTCAGGTCATGATCCCAGGATCCTGGCAAAGAGCCCCAAATCCAGCTCCCTGCCTAACAGAAAGCCTGCTTTGCTTCTCCCTCTCCCTCTGCCTGCCACTCTGCCTACTTGTGCTCTTTGTCAAATAAATAAAATCTTAAAAAAAAAAAAAAGAGAAACCCCAAAACTTTCCGTAAGACATCCTTTCACTTTCATTTTTTCTCTCAGACTTGCATAGCAGACAATCATACTTTAAAAAAGTGTTTTTAAAATGTGTTTCATGGGCGCCTGGGTGGCTCAGTGGGTTAAAGCCTCTGCCTTTGGCTCGGGTCATGATCCCAGGGTCATGGGATCGAGCCCCACATTGGGCTCTCTGCTCAGCGGGGAGCCTGCTTCCTCCTCTCTGCCTGCCTCCTCCTCTCTCTCTGCCTGCCTCTCTGCCTACTTGTGATCTCTGTCAAATAAATAAATAAAATCTTAAAAATAAATAAATAATAAATAAATAAATAAATAAATAAATAAATAAAATGTGTTTCAGGGGTGCCTGGGTGGCTCAGTGGGTTAAACCTCTGCCTTCGGCTCAGGTCATGATCCCAGGGTCCTGCAATCGAGCCCCGCATCAGGCTCTCTGCTTGGCAGGGAGCCTGCTTCCCTCTTCCCCTCTGCATGCCTCTCTACTTGTGATCTGTCAAATAAATAAAAAAGAAAAAGAAAATAGAAGTGTTTCATGATGCAGACAAGATGTGCTCCCAATTTTTAGAGGATAAAAGAAATGATACTCGGTGCAAAAGTATATAGAAAGTGTAGTCTGAAGGAAGAATAAAACTTGAGTTTCTGTGGTTTCAGCAGGAGGAAATGACAGGGGAGCTGTCAGGGCTGAGGACAGAGCATCTGTCAGCCAAAACAATTCTTAGCCCAGTCTCCATAAAATGTCAATCAAGGGATGCCTGGCTGGCTCAGTGGGAAAAACACGTGACTCCTATTTATTTGACAGAGAAACAGCAAGAAAGGGAACACAAGCAGGGGGAGTGGGAGAGAGGGAGGCAGGCTTCCCGCCAAGCAGGGAGCCTGATGTAGTGCTCGATCCCAGGATCCTGAGATTGTGTGAGCCGAAGACAGACACTTAACGACTGAACCACCCAGGCGCCCCTATTTTCTCTAGATTTTTATTTATTTGAGATAGAGAGGGGCCATGAGTAGGGGAGAAGGGCAGAGGGAGAAGCAGACTCCCCACTGAAATGCCTGACTCAGGATTCGATCCCAGGACCCTGGGATCATGACCTGAGCCGAAGGGAGCTGCTTAACCAACTGAGCCACCCAGACACCCCAAATATAATTAAAAATAAAACGTTTTGGGGGGGCATGAGTGGTGAGGGTCAGGGGGAGCGTAGCAGAGAGGGTGTGGTGAGGGTCGGGGGGAGCGTAGCAGAGAGGGAGAGCAGACTCCCCACTGAGCATAGAGCCCAACTCAGGGCTCGATCCCGGGACCATGACCAGAGCCAAAGGCAGACGCTTAACCAACTGAGCCACCCAAGTGCCCCAAGAATCTTTTTTTTTTTTTTAATTTATTTATTTGGCAGAGAGAGATCACAAGTAGGCAGAGAGGCAGGCAGAGAGAGAGGAGGAAGCAGGCTCCCTGCCGAGCAGAG
Organism: Lontra canadensis; assembly: GCF_010015895.1. Classification (NCBI taxonomy): domain Eukaryota; kingdom Metazoa; phylum Chordata; class Mammalia; order Carnivora; family Mustelidae; genus Lontra; species Lontra canadensis. Next base: position 32,392,667 of record NW_022631002.1, read on the forward strand.
AGCCCAATGTGGGGCTCGATCCCAGGACCCTGGGATCATGACCTGAGCTGAAGGCAGAGGCTTTAACCCACTGAGCCACCCAGGCGCCCCAAGAATCTACATTCTAATGATCACATTCTAATGGCTCCTGAGTTAAGTATCCCCCCCACCCCCACACACACACCAGTTTTTCAATCTGAGTCAAGAGACTTGAACTCTGGTGCTAGTTCTGTCTTTAATGGCACAGTCGTTGAGTGTCTGCCTTCTACTAGACAGTTAAGTAAGAGACCTCATCTGGAACTAGTCTGTATCTGACACATGTGTTGTGCTTTCTAACCTTAAGTGCTACAGACTTTCTATGAATCGAGGGAAAAAAGCCCAGTCGCTAATTATATATAAAGTATTTATTTTTATGCACATATTTACCTACAAAATTTACAGACAATCAAACTGTGCCGAATACATAGCGTACCCTCTGATGACTTCGTAGGAGCAGAGAGGGTCTTATTGCTGCAGTTTTAAGAATAAAATCTCAAATACGTCAACGCCAAGATGGACAGTTAAGTTAAATGGCAGCCTTGTTAAAAAGGTTTTGTCCTGTGAGTGAATTTTCAGCTTCATGTTAAATGGAATTTAAAAGACTGCTCATGAAATAACTTAAACCTTTTCAAAATCATCTAATAAACAGGTAAAAGGCACCTCCAGTTCTTTAAAATACTTACAGCAATCCCAATAGTTTAAGAGTAGGGCAATTATAGTACAGGTGGCTAAAATGCATACACAGTATGTCATTAACACTCTCGGAACAGTGAGAATTGTAGACTCTAGTTTGGGGCGCCGCTCCCAAGTCACCCCGTGATGCAGCGGCTGATCAATTACACCCGTGCCAACACTAGTGTAAAAGCACGCCAACCGTGGCGTTAAGATCCAATGATCTAAAACAAGGACTATCAAATTCCCGGACAGTACATAATTTATAACTAAACTTGTATATTCAGAAGCCTTTGGAGTGTTCTTAAAATTATTAAAAAATATATAAAGTATATTTAGCATTGAAGGAAAACAACAAAGTGGAAATGGTTACCATGAGAGTGGTTGAAGTTCACTATCTAGTTTAACAAAAATGTTTTCTCAGAAGAACATCTATAATTTCTCACAACATAATGGAGATGAGTCTTTCTCAGTTTACACTCGATCCGATGTTTTTCTTGCATTATGATTAGAACAGAGGGGTGTAAGAATGAAAGGCACAGCTGTGCGCGATAGCTGGGTGTTCTTTTGAAGAGCCATGGGGCCAGCCAACGGATGCTCCCACGATACTGGTGCAGGAGAACAAAGTCCACGGAACGCTTCCCTCTTTGACACTGGCATTGATTTGCTATTTACAGTAGTTTGCAAAAATACATTATAAAAACTGGGATGAGGTTCTGTTTCTAAGTTTAACTTAGTAACATCTAGACATACTTCATCTGCAGAAGTCGCTGCAGGGTCTGAAGTACTAAAGTGACACTAACACTGTAACACAGATAATCAAAGGTACCAAGCACGGGGGAGGCGAGTCATCATCATCGAGATCATCTGGGTAAATATTGCACACTTCTTGTCAGTTGTTGCTATGACCTTCACATATCCAACTGTAAAAGGAATCCTTTATGGCTTTTTGCTGTATCACTCATTTGAAGAAAGGCTGTTTTAGGTCCCATAACAATGAGTGCACATTGTCACTGAACATGAGGTCTAGGTTTCAAAATGAGTTTTCCTGTCTGTAAAAATGAAAGAAAAAAGTTTTTCAATACACAGTTCCATTAAAAACATCACCACTTATCCATAAGCCTTGAAGTACATTTGAACGGTACCAGAACATCCTTTATATGAAGTTTAAATATTTTTTTAAAGATTTTATTTATTTGACAGAGAGAGATCACAAGTAGGCAGAGAGGCAGGCAGAGAAAAGAGAAAGGAGGAAGCAGGCTCCCTGCCAAGCAGAGAGCCCGATTCAGGACTTGATCCCAGGACCCAGAGATCATGACCCGAGCCGAAGGCAGAGGCTTTAACCCACTGAACCCACTTTAACCCAGGTGCCCCAATATGTAAAGTAAATATTAAGCAATGAACAGTTATGTTTTCCAAGTTTTGTGTGGAGTTTTCTTCCTAAAATCTTCATTATTAAGATTTTATTTGTTTATTTGACAGAGAGAAAGAGCACAAGCAGGAGAAGTGGCAGGCAGAGGGAGCAGTAGCTGTGGACCAGGGAGCCCCATGCAGAACTCGACCCCCGGACCCAGGATCATGACATGACCTGAGCCAGAGGCAGATGCTTAACGAACCCAGGCACCCCTAAAATCTTCATTACTTTAAAACAACCCATTTGGAGTGCCTGGGTGCCTCAGTCATTAAGCGTCTGCCTTTGGTCAGGTCATGATGCCAGGGTCCTGGGATCAAGCCCTGCATTGAGCTCGCTGCTCAGCGGGAAGCCTGCTTCTCCCTCTCCCACTCCCCTTCCTTTGTGTTCCCTCTCTAGCTGTCTCTCACTCTCTGTCAAATAAACAAATAAATGAATCTTATAAATATATAAATGCATAAATAAACAAAACAATCTATTTGATGAACTCCCTGTCCACTGGCTACCTAAAAATCTGCCAATCAATCCCATAAATAAAATCCCAACATGTATAAATTCATGCTCCTTGTCAAATGAAATTTATAAAACACAAGTATATGTATCTGAGCAGAAACATTTTTCCTTCACTAACATTAAATTTTTACTTTCAGGTGAAAATGTAAACCAATGATTGAGCACTAGACACACACTGCTGATGTTCAGTGTAAGTGGATGTTAACTCTTCTGTAAGGTCAACTGCCCCCCCCCCCCCACCAGCTTTTTCTTTTAACCGAGCTCTAGGGGTGGCTCCGTCGGTTAGGTATCTGTCTCTGGCTCCAGTCATGACCCCAGGAGTCTGGGACCAAGTCCCACATCGGGCTCCCTGCTCAGCAGGAAGCCGGCTTCTCTCTCTGCCTACTACTCGCCCTACTTGTGCTCTGACAAATATTTTTTTAAAAACTGAAGAAACAAATAAATAAATATAGTTCTAGGGGCACCTGGGTGGCTCAGTTGGTTAAGGGTCTGCCTTTGGCTTGGGTCATGATCCTGGGATTGAGCCCTTCTCCCTCTCCCTGCCACTCCCCCTGCCAGTGTTCATTCTCTGTCAAATAAATAAATAAATAAACCTTTAAAAATAAAGTCAGCTCTACGCCCAACATGGGGCTTGAACTCACGTTCCCAAGATCAAGAGTTAGATGCTCCACTGACTGGGCCAGCCAGGTGCCCTGGCCCAACTGTTATTTACCCAAAGAAAAGGTACATGCCATATAGTTCAAGTAACTCCACTTTTGGGAGTTTACCTGAAGGACACAAGCACAAAGCTGTACATAAAGATGTTACTAATTTGGGCACCTAGGCGACTCAGCTGGTTAAGCAATGGAATCTTGGTTTCAGGTCATGTCATGATCTCATGGGTTGTAAGATAAAACCCTGCATTGGGTTCTGAGCTCAGCAATGAGTCTGCTTGAAGAATCTCTCCCTCTGCCTCTACCCCACTTGTGCTTTCTTGTGCATACTCTAAAATAATCTTTAAAAAAATGTTACTAATTCTTTCATTCAACATTTACTGAGTGTCTGCTGTGGGCCAGGCCTTGTGGGAGATACTAGGGATCCAAGAATGAACTAGACACACTCCCTCATCCTCCTGCAGCTTAAGTTCTGGCAGAGAATATACAACATATGCAGTATGGAAACTGCAAACAACTGTATGACCAACAGGGCATTATATCATGAGGTATCCATAAAAGAGGGCAGTGTGTAATTAAACAAAATGGAAGACCCTCCCGCTTTCAAAACAAAACAAGGCTCCATGCCCAGCATGAAGCTCATCATGAGGCTTGAATTCATGAACCTGAGATCAAGACCTGGGCTGAAATCAAGAGCTGGACACCAAACTGACTAAGCCACACAGATGCCCCAAAACAGAAGACCTTAGCTGGTATAGTGTAGATAAAAAGCCCAAGACTTTGCACATGGTTCATGTCCAATAAATGGTGGCTCTTAAAGCCTAATACTGGATCAAAGAAGCAGATCTGAAAAGTCCGTAATACCTAAGAAGCAAATGAGAATGGGCAAAGCAACATAAAACATCTTTGGTTGGTGAGACTCTAGCTGGTTTCATTAATATTTTGTTACTGTGATTCTTGGGTTAAAAGTGCTATCAAGATTCTGATCACAAGGGGCGCCTGGGTGGCTCAGTGGGTTAAAGGCTCTGCCTTCAGCTCGGGTCATGATCCCAGGGTCCTGGGATCGAGCCCCACATCGGGCTCCCTGCTCAGTGGGGAGCCTGCTTCCACCTCTCTCTCTCTCTGCCTGCCTCTCTGCCTACTTGTGATCTCTGTCAAATAAATAAATAAAATCTTTAAAAAAAAAAAAAGATTCTGATCACAAGATTCTCACTTTAACTTCATTTTTAGCCGTTTAACATTTGGTAATTCCCTGGTAATGTTGGTAGAACTTTGATGCTAATTTTTTCGGTTTGAAATACCTCAGTTGAGGTATAACTTATACAGTATATAACTTATATACTGCCTGGGCGGCTCAGCCAGTCAAGTGTCCAACTCTTGATTTTGGCTTAGGTCATCATCTGAGGGTCCTGAGATTGATTCCCGCATCAGGCTCAGTGCAGAATCCGCTTGAGATTCTCTCACTCTGCCTCTCCCCCTGCGTGTGTGCTAAGTAAAAATCTTCACACACACACACATATGCCCACATAGCCATCACCCCGTTCACACTAGAGTATCACCACCACCCAGCAAGTTCTTCCACATCCCTTTCTGGTCAATGGGAGCCCCACTCCTGAAATAGACGTAACTACTTCCCATAAATTTTGCCCACCTCTGGTCTTTAAACACATGCAATCAGAGAGTATGTGCTCTTTCGCATCTACTTTCACTCAATGTGCTTCTGCGATTCATCTATGTTATTATGTTCCAGCAGTATATGCTGTTTTATATTGTTACTACGATACACAATACACAGTATTCCACTGTGTAAACAGACCACTATTTGTTTTACCCAAATTTTTTTTTTCTTTAAAGATTTTATTAATTTGACAGAGAGAGATCACAAGTAGGCAGAGCAGCAGGCAGAGAGGGGGAAGCAGGCTCCCTGTTGAGCAGAGAGCCCAAAGCGGGGCTCGATCCCAGGACCCTGGGATCATGACCTGAGTTGAAGGCAGAGGCTTTAACCCACTGAGCCACCCAGGCGCTCCCCAAGGTCTTAATCTATTTTAAATTACATGAAAAGACATTAATGTAATTTATTAAAAAATCAAATACATAAAACCTGGATGACTCAGTCAGTGAAGCATGACTCTTGACCTTGGGGGTATGACTTTATTTATTTAGTTTTTAAAAGATTTATTTATTTATTTGACAGACAGAGATCACAAGTAGGCAGAGAGGCAGGCAGAGAGAGGGGGAAGCAGGCTCCCCGCTGGGCAGAGAGCCCGATTCGAGGCTTGATCCCATGACCCTGGGATCATGACCTGAGCCGAAGGCAGAGGCTTTAACCCACTGAGCCACCCAGCTGCCCCATGGGGATGTGACTTTAAACTCCATGTTGGGTATAGGGTTACTTTAAAAATAAGCAAACAATTTAAAATGTTTTCAAATATACATAAGCTGAAATTCTTCCTTCCATTTATCTCAAATTCTAGCCCTCTTAAGAGAAGAAACCAGTTTTAGCATGAACTCTTCCAGACCGGGTTCTATGATTTACATCCACATATATAAATAATAAAAATCTGATGTTTCTGAGCCATCCGGCTCAATCAGTTAATCATCCAACTCTTGGGTTTCGGCTTGGGTCATAATTCGGGGTCATGAGATCAAGCCCCTGTGTCAGGCTCTGTGCTCAGCAGGGAGTCTGCTTGAGATTCTCTCTCTCCCTCAGCCCCTCCTCCTTTCTCCCTAAAATAAAATAAATCTTTTTTTTTTTTTTTTTTAAAGATTTTATTTATAGGGTGCCTGGGTGGCTCAGTGGGTTAAGCCTCCGCCTTCGGTTCAGGTCATGATCTCAGGGTCCTGGGATCAAACCCCGCATTGGGCTCTCTGCTCAGCAAGAAGCCTGCCTCCCCCTCTCTGTTTACCTCTCCGCCTACCTGTGATCTTTGTCTATCAAATAAATGAGTAAAATTTAAAAAAGAAAAAATATTTTATTTATTCATTTGAGAGGCAGAGAGCACAAGTAGGCAGAGAGGCAGGCAGGGGGAGGGGGGAAGCAGGCTCCCCGCTGAGCAGAGAGCCCAATGCGGGGCTCGATCCCAGGATCCTGGGATCATGACCTGAGCCGAAGGAGAGGCTTTAACCCACTGAGCCACCCAGGCGCCCCATAAATAAATCAAACTTAAAAAAAAATTTGGTGTTTCTAACATGCTAAAATATTTGAAGGTAAAAAATACGACTTGGGATTTGTTTCAAAATAATCTGATGGAGGAAGGTGGGCAGGGGTACACATGAAATAATGGCCATGAGCTAATTATTGTTGACACTGACCAGTGGGGACACAGTTCATTATACTCTCCATTTTTTTGTCTGGAAATTTTCGTAATTAAAACTTTCTTACAGGGGGCACCTGGGTGGCTTAGTGGGTTAAAGCCTCTGCCTTGGAGCCCCACATGGGGCTCTCTGCTCAGCAGGGAGCCTACTTCCCCACCCCTGCCTGCCTCTCTGCCTACTTGTGATCTCTGTCAAATAAATAAATAAATAAAATCTTAAAAAAAAAAACCTTTCTTACAGATGAAGATGTGATACACACACACAAACCGCGTGCACGCTGGAGTATTATTCAGCCACAAAAAAGAATGAAATCTTGCTATTTGCACTACATAGACGGAGCTCAAGAGTATAATGCTAAGTGAAACAGAGAAAGACAAATACTGTGTAATTCACTCATTATGTGCAATTTAAGAAAAAACAAAAACAAGCAAAGAAAAAAAGACAAATCAAGAAAAAGACTCAATTACAGAGAACAAACTGATGGTTACAGGAGGGGAAGTGGGTGGGGGGATGGGGGAAATAGATGATGGGGATTAAGGGGTGCACTTGTCATAATGAGCACACGGTGATGTACAGAAGTGCTGAAATCACTCTATGGTACACCTGAAACTAATATAACATTGTATATTAACTATACTGGAATTAAAAAGAAAATGGTACTAGGGGGAAAAAAACTACAACAACAGGGGCGCCTGGGTGGCTCAGTGGGTTAAGCCGCTGCCTTTGGCTCAGGTCATGATCTCAGGGTCCTGGGATCGAGTCCCGCATCGGGATCTCTGCTCAGCAGGGGGCCTGCTTCCCTCTCTCTCTCTCTCTCTGCCTGCCTCTCTGTCTACTTGTGATCTCTCTCTGTCAAAGAAATAAATAAAATCTTAAAATAAAAAAAAAAAAACTACAACAACAACAACAAAAAAGAAGATACCAAACGGAGTGTACCATCCAGTAGTTTACTTCTTGCACTTCACGTTATGCCCTGCAGAGCCTTCCATGGCCATACGGACAGATTTACTTACAATTTCCTACAATGTGGCTACACCTCAGCCTGTTTTACCATCTCCTTGTTGGGAAATGTAAAGCTGGTTTCCATTTTTTCCCTACTGCAAAGCATGTTGCAATGACGACCTTGTACCTGCCTCCTCGTGTGCATGTGACTGATGGTCCCCACCAAGGGTAGATGGAGAGAAGTAGAATGGTTAGGTCATGAGACATGCCAATTTTACATTTTACAGGAATGATGAAAACTGCCCTCTAACAGGGCTATCCCAGTGTATATTCTCAACAAGCAGTGCATGGGTTCATCTACTTTACCACAGTACTGGACTTTCAATTTCTACCAATGTAAAGGTAGGTAAGACAAATGAAAACTCAATTTTAGGGGCACCTGGGTGGCTCAGTCGGTTAAGCATCTGCCTTGGGCTCAGGTAATAATTCAGGGTCCTGGGATCAAGCCCTGTGATGGGTTCCCTGCTCAGTGGGGAGTCTGCTTCTCCCTTTCCTTCTGCTTCACCCCATGACCCTCCACTCATGTTCACTCTCTCTCTCTCTCAAAAAGAAAAAAAGAAAAGAAAAAGATAACTCAGTTTTACTGTCCATTTCCCCAATTACAAATGAGGCTATCTGTAGTCCCACTTCTGTGAGATGACTTACCTCTTTCCACATTTCAAATGTACTATTTATCTTTTTTTATTGATTTTTAATAGGTCTTTATTTTATATTTTATCCTCTATTAGATATCTTGCCAATACTTTCTTTTTATATGTTTTTTTTTTTTTTCAGTAATCTCTACACCCAATGTGGGGCTCAAACTCACAACCCTGAGATGAAGAGTCACATGCTCACCGACTAAGCCAGCAAACAATTTCTTCTAATCACTGCTCATTTTCTTGCCTTTTGCTGTATAATATTTTCAAATGTTGGTGCAATTAAAGGTATCCAACCTCTTCCATGATGGTTTTTTGTTCTGAGTCTTAAAAAGTTTTTCTACACCAAGATCATAAACATATTCATCTCTGGGGCACCTGGGTGGCACAGTGGGTTAAACGTCCAACTCCTGGTTTCAAGTCAGGTCGTGATCTCGAGCTCCATGTTGGGCTCCATACCGAGCAGAGAGTCTGCTTGGGTTTCTCTCTTCCTCTACCCTTCCCCCAACTCAAGTGTACGTGCATGTTGTATTACTTATTACACTAATAAAGAAATCTTAAAAAAAAAAACCATTCATATGTACTTTCCTCTAAGGCTTATGAGATACGTATGTCTTTTTAAATATATTTAAGACTTTATCTGGACTTTAATCTTTTTAATTGATGTGAAAGAGATCTAAATTCATTTCTTTCTCAAATGAAAAGCCAATTACCTCAACACTATTAGCCCATTTCTCCCCGTTTGACTTGAAATACTATACTTATCCTCTAATTTAAAAAAAAAATCAAAGTGTTTAGTCTTTATTCTCTTCATTGATTTAGTGGCTTTCCTGGCTTAGTATCTTTTTTTTCCTCTTTATTCTTATTTTCTATACTGGATAAGTATTATTTGATAGTTTTTTTAACTTGAAGGTAAAAATACCTTTATAAATAAAATAAGAAATCAAACCTGTGAGATACTCTAGTATATCAATACATGATTAACTTTTAAAAACAGTCGGTTTGGGGGCGCCTGGGTGGCTCAGTGGTTAAGTGTCTGCTTTTGGCTCAGGTCATGATCCCAGGGTCCTGGATCAAGCCCCCATCTGGCTCCCTGCTTGGTGGGAGGCCTGCTTCTCCCTCTCCCACTGCCCTTGCTGTGTTCCCACTCTGTCTCTCTCTCTCTGCCAAATAAATAAATACATAAAATCTTAAAAACAAAACAAAACAAACAAAACCAGTCGGTTTGTTAAATTTGTATTCTGTCAATTAATTTGAGATCTAATTTAAAATCCTACATACAGGGCGCCTGGGTGGCTCAGACAGTTAAGTACCTGACTTCAGCTTAGGTCATTACCCTGGGGTCCTGGGATTGAGTCCTGCATCGGGCTCCTGGACATTCTGCTTCTCCCTTTGCCCCTCCTCCACTGCTTGTATTCCCCCCTTCTCAAAAATAAATAAATAAAATCTTATTTTTAAAAATCCTATATACAGAATATCATTAGATAAATAACAGTTTACAAATCCAACACCCAACAATCCATTTTTGGCCAATAATGACAACTGTGTATTGAATTTAAGACAGCTTCAATCATAAGACACATCATGATTTTATGTCATTAAGATTAAACTGGTGCCTGGATGGCTCAGTCAGTTAACCATCTGCCTTGGGCTCAGGTTGTGATCCCACGATCCTGGGATGGAGCCCCACAACAGGCTCCCCGCTCAGTGGGGAGCCTGCTTCCCCACTCCATCTGTTCCTCCCCCCTGCTTGTGCGCTCTAAATTAAAAAAAAAAAAAAAAAAAAAAAAAAAAAAGAAAAGAAATGAAAGATTAAACTGGGAGTACCTGGCTGGCTCAGTGGTACAGCATGTCACTCTAGATCTCAGGGTCATGAGTTCAAGCCCCATACTTGGCATACAGCTTACGTGTTTTAAAAAAAAAAAAAAAAAGGATACTGTCAACTCTACCAGTTGACCTGTATGATACTACAGATCATTAGATGCATCTCAATTTTTGAGATGTAAATATGGGTCTTAGGATCAATACTATAAGGAATATCTCCACTATTAATCCATGCAGACAATTTTTTTTAAAGATTTTATTTATTTATTTGAGAAAGAATGAGCACAAGCAGGGTGAGTGGGCCCAAGGGAGAAGCATACTCCCTGCTGAGCAGGAAGCCTGATGTAGGACTTGGGGATCCCTAGGCTCTGGGATCATGACCTGAGCCGAAGGCAGACGCTTAACTGACTGAGCCACCCAGGTGCCCCATGCAGACAATTTATTAATGTCTGCTTTATTTAAGCCAAAACATTTCAGTCCTTTCATGCACATCTACAATTTTCTAATGTAAACAATACTCACATCATCACAAGACATATTGTATTCTGCTAATACAGTTCGACATCGAGCAGCTATGCTGAAAAAATGTGGTCAAAGGAAAATTTATCATATGAAGAATAAGCTTTTAAAACAACACCTAGATGATCAAAAAGGTGCTTTAATTTCATTCAGAGAATAAAAGTCAATTTTGGTAAAGGATACATTGATGGTGCAACGACCCTCTTGTGTATTCCGGCAAAGAACAAGCCTATTAGAGTAATACAGCTAATAGTGAAAAATGGGTGATTCCATAAAGATGTGAAGAAGGACACCTGGAAAAGAAGAGTTTGAAATATAAAAATGTTCAGAATCTCAGAACAATACTAATTTTTACCTCCCCACTTATGTATGCATAAATATATGTAGGATTTTAATCATCTGAAATATGAGGATTTGAAGAACTTAAAATAATCCTAGTTGTTTTGCTGTGCCATGCAAATAAAACCAGTTATCTATTTTGTATCTTTAACGTAGTAAGATAATATAGCAATATTCCCTCCATCAACTTCAGACTTTAACCATTAAAAATTCATTCTTATAATCAAAAACCATCCTACCAAAATGTTTACTAAACTCTCTCTGGTAAAAAACAATTTAAAAAGCAGATGACGAGAGACATCTGACTGGCTCAGCTAGTAGAGCATGTCTCTTGACCTCAGTAGTCATGAGCTCAAACCCCATGTTGGACATAAAGATTACATACACACAGACACACACACATATATAGAAGCACAAGCGCCACAGGAGTAGACGTGGTCCTGTGCATCTCTGTTCTTCCAGTATGTGAAATAGTGCTTGGCAAACGTACATGCTCAATTAATACTGCTAAACGAGTGAAGATAAGGTCTCTGGTCTGAAGTCAATGAAAATACAAGTCAGCAGTGATATAGTTACTCTCCCCGTTGAAAAGCTTCCTTTCAGGACTGGGGCAGCCTCTATCATTCATAACCTGGTCCCAGGCCAACCATTTCCTGCTGCACCCACATACATGCTACTGTACTTCTCCTCTCCTACATGGCCCCAGAAGATTCAGCTCCAGTATAATCCTCCCCTTTCTGTGGAAGCAAAAAGTGAGTTTGGTTTTAAAGCTACTGAGACTTATTTATTTTTAAAGATTTTATTTATTTAGGGGCGCCTGGGTGGCTCAGTGGGTTAAAGCCTCTGCCTTCGGCTCAGGTCATGATCCCAGGGTCCTGGGATCAAGCCCCGCATCGGGCTCTCTGCTTGGCGGGGAGCCTCCCTCCCCCTCTTTCTCTTCCTGCCTCTCTGCCTACTTGTGATCCCTGTCTGTTAAATAAAATAAAATCTTTAAAGATTTTTTTTTTAAGATTTTAAAATCTTTGAAGATTTTTTAAAAAGATTTTGAAACCTTTAAAGATTTTTTTCCTTAAAGATTTTATTTATTTATTTGACAGAGAGAGATCACAAGCAGGCAGAGAGGCAGGAAGAGAGGAGGGGGGAGGCAGGCTCCCCACTGAGCAGAGAGCCCAATGCGGGGCAGGCTCCCACTGAGCAGGGCGCCTGACTTGGGGCACAATCCCAGGACGCTGGGATCATGATCTGAGTTGAAGGCAGATGCCTAACTGACTGGGCTACCCAGGCACCCCTGAAGCTACTGAGATTTAAATGGACAGAGGACACTCAAGCAGGGAAAGATGATTAGTAGCTACCTATAAAGAAGGTAGGTTTAGGGGCATCTGGCTGGGTCAGTCAGAAGAGCATGTGACTCCTGATCTTGGGGTTGTGAGTCTGAGCCCTATATGGGGTACAGAGATTACTTAGATAAAACTTAAAAAAAAAAAAAGGGTGGCAGCGCCTGGGTGGCACAGTCAGCTGAGCATACATCTCTTAGCTTTTATTCAGGTTGTATTTTCAGGGTTGTGAGATCAAGCCTTGTGTCGCCCTCAGTTGGGAATGTGCTTAAGATTCTCTCTCTCTCTCTCTCTGCCCTTCTCCCCCACCACTTGTCGTGCTCACGTTCCCTCTTTCTCAAATTAAAAAAAAAAGAAAGAAAGAAAAAAAGAATGAGCATTTAAGAGAAACAAAGAGCTAATTTCAGATCTGGGCATAAGAGAGGACAGCAGGAAATAAGACAACGGGAGTATGTAAGACAAGAGTCTAGGATCCAGGACTAAAACAAGAGGGGGCACTGAAGCCAGACTACTGGGGGATAGCACTATAGTTTGAAAGAGGAAAAAAGATGTGTTTAGAGTCTGGAAAAAGAAATCCAATGGACCAGGAACTAAATGGGAGCAACAGAACTAAGCCAAAGGCATCTATACTCCACTCATAACAAGAGATGCATACATATTTCAAGACCAAGAACTAAACTTACAAAAAAGACCAGGTAGCTGGCCTAGTATGCTACTGGTTAAATAAATTTGTCAAAAGAAGAAATGAGAGACTGACAACATCAGAAGCGAAGAAGCTCCCAGAAGGATGAAATTCTGAAAAGGTTAATGATCCAGAGGAATGTCTTCTTAAAACCTTCAAGGAGAGCTTAATTCCCACAGGCCAGCTAGATTTCACGTGGCCTGCACAATGTAAGCACGTGTAGTGTCTTATACGTCAATTTTAACTAGATCAGTCAACATCACCCTTCTTTCCTCCACAGCAATGATCAACTGCATCGAAATACCGGTTCCCCCTTTAGATCAGGCATTCATGTACTTTCTAGCTTGCTCTACTCCTTCTCTCCTTGGATTCTTCCAGAAAATCGCGCACTGGCTTTTGAGTCTGCAACTCCTGCTAGAGACAACTGCTGTTTAAAACTCCTATCAGCTTTGAGGTTATTAAATACTGAAATCTAAAGAGCTAACCCTTAGGCTAATAGTTATATTCTCACCTAATTTAGAAAATTACATTAACTACAGAGTTTTGGGTCTATTTCAAATTACATTTAATTCTGTGTTTTATTAAGATCTCAACTAGCTGAAATCAGCTTATATTTTTCCCAATTAGAAGTCAGATTCATTTCCCAAGATAGACCTTTTCAATCTTCTTGCCAGCCTCCTCACTCTTCCCCTGAAGATGAACACCAAGCAGAGCCTTAAGAGCAGACTTTTATAAATGAACACACAAGAGAGTTTCCTATCTGCCATAAAAACCCCTCTATTAATGTAAAATTCCATCACCAGTCTCCCCTACCTCCTATTCTTTTATATCTCCACCCCAATGGATAAAGGCAGGGAGACTACACGCTAAATAATCCCCTGGCTGCCTGAACTGCCATCTGGACTGCTGACAAAAGCTTTGCTATTAGGTTTTCCTTCTGTATAAACCAACAGGTTATAAATAAAGCTACTGGAAGCAGTCTACCTAATTACAGTTTAAAAAGGGATGTGGGCTTGAAATTTGAGAAAAATTAGACCACCACTATTACCTAAATAAAGCTGCACTGAGGCAAAAAAAAAAAAACTTCACTGAAATACTGGAGACTACTGCTTCTCTAATAAAAAAAAAACAAAACTCAGTTTGAAATTAAGGCACAAGTTAGTAGAAAGAAGCAGAATTTTGAGAAACATTCTATCAGGTTTGATCAAAAGGATGCTTCCAGAAATAACATTATGAAATCTTTTATTGCATTTGGTATAGGGATGTTCTTGTACAGTGCCCAATGGGAGTTCTCTCAGGGTTTCCTATATTAAATTTCAGGCAGGAAATTCTTTTGAAGATAAATGCGGAGAACAAAATCTTTGCTAGCTTACGGAACTCATACATGTGTTCTTTTCACAGAGAAGGAAAACCATGGAACCAACTGTGACTTTATGGATTAGGTAACTCAGAGTCTAATTTACAACTCAGTTCTGGCAAGTGTGGTGGCCCATATGACCTTGTCTGTGACCTGGTTTCCCTCCTTTGACCCTCTAGTCTAATCTTTTTTTTTCCCCCCTCGATCTTGATGTTTTATTACATTAAAATTTTGCTGTTTTATCATGTTTCCCGCAAAGACATTTCAAATGCTTTGTGGGATGATGAAAGGTACTACCAAATTTAAGTCACAGAAGAAAATGAAATTTTATACTTTTTAAAAGCTGGCACAGATGATATTAAATGAACAAAAGAGAAGACAATTTTTATACTGAAATATGTACAAACTGTGAATATGAAATGTAAAAAGATACGTAAGAAGTTCAGAAATGAGTAAGTAGTGTAAGTGGGGTATTTCTTAGGTCTTTTTCCCTGTAAAAGATACTTAATCTACAACACACAACCGAAGTTTTTCTTAACCAAATTAATATAAGGCATATATTTAATATAATGATTAATGTCACTACTAGCAATAATAGGTAGCATTTGGGTAATACTTTACAATGAACAAAGCACTGCTACATTATCTCATTTAATCCAGTAAAGATTTTAAATCAAAACTTCTACCTTTTGTGTCTCAGGATCTATTAACCAGTTCCAGGCACCAGTAGCTGTGCAGACAGATACCACTATAAGAAGCACTGATGAAAGATAAACACGAAATTAGTAAGGAAATAAGCTGTTAATACATTTATACTAATACCACCAGTTCCTAATCAATGAGAGCGAAAGGACGCAGCACTTTATTAAATGGAAAATACATTGGACTGAGGAATTAGGAAACTTGCTATATGACTCTGAGGAATTCTCTTACATACTATGAACCTTAGTAATTGAGGATGATATTGTTCCCATTATTACATTACGCAGAACTTACCAAGATCAACAAATTAAAAGCAGTAGGAACTTTTGACATGCTTTGTGCTGATTTTGCAGATCCTACAAATTCAAATTAAAAAACAAAAACACCTCTCATTTTCTACGTAAACAAACCAAACAATGACTCCTTTATGAATGCACTGAGAATCCTGGCTAGAGGATTCTGCCTTTAAACAACGGCTGCTGAAACGGCTGCTATCTAGAATGTGGAGCTCACTGATCAGTGTCAGGTTTTCTTCAGAGACTTAAAGGAAGTTCAGGGTAGAAATTACTGATGGTAGAACTCAGAAAACCTTCTCCTCACTAAGCTAGAATTATTTTAGGAATTCTAAATAGATCCTAAACAAAACTCAAGAATGAATGATACAGAGGTGCCTGGGTAGCTTCACTGGTTGAATCTGTGACTCTTGATCTCAGGGCTGTAGGTTCGAGCCCCAAGGGAGATGTAGAGATTACTTAAAAATAAAATCTTAGGGATGCCTGGGTGTCTTAGTCGGTTAAGCAGCTGCCTTTGGCTCAGGTCATGATCCCAAGGTCCTGGGATCGAGTCCCAATTCTGGCTCCTTGTTTAGTGGGGAGCCTTCTTCTCCCTCTGCCTGCAGCTTCCCCTGCTTGTGCGTTCTCTCTCTCTCTCTCTGACAAATAAATAAATAAAATCTTCTAAAAAATGTTTAAAAAAATAAATAAAATCTTAAAGAAAAAAAGGAATTAAAAAAAAAGGAATAAATGGTACTACTAGAAAATAATAAAGGGGCACCATGACCTAGTTAATATTCTGGATATCAAGGTACTGTCCTTCAGTTAGGACACATACAGTTTTAAAATACAAAGACCAAGATTCAAAGAGCAATAGAAACATAAAACTTTACCTAGAATTCCTGGTGATTTACTTTTAGAAGTGGCAAATCACAGGAAAACAATCTCATTTTAGGTATTTAAGAACAGAATCAAAATTTCAGAATTACATTTTCAGAACAGATTAAAACTTTCTTATAATGCTATATTTCTAGTAAGAAATACATCATACTACACAGATTTTTCTTTTGAAAAATGAAGCAGGGGTGCCTGGGTGGCTCAGTGGGTTAAAGCCTCTGCCTTGGGCTCGGGTCATGATCCCAGGGTCCTGGGATCGAGCCCCACGTCGGGCTCTCTGCTCAGCGGGGAGCCTGCTTCCCCCCCACCTTCTCTGCCTGCCTCTCTGCCTACTTGTACTTGTGATCTGTCTCTCTGTCAAATAAATAAATAAAATCTTAAAAAAAAAAAAAAAGAAAAATGAAGCAAAAGCAAAATCAAACCCACTGGCAGGGACTCAAACACATACTTTTCGCTGGTACATTAACCAAGCTGATGTCATTTGTTTGTAAGCACTGAGACCATGAATCACAGAAAAAGTAAAGTATATTCACTATAAGATACCACAGCATCATATACATTTTAAAAGATTTTCAAGTAGCAGTGAAGTAAGGTTTTAGGGGTAATTTCTCCCTTAAGCCAAAGAACCTGAGAAAATCATTACTTGTAAATTCTGACCAATCAGAATTCTCACAGCATACAAACAGAACTTTGCAAATAGATCGAATAAAAATACCATGAAAAATCCAGACACAGAAAAAGGCTCCTATCTTCAACAGTGCTCTCTGGCCCCACAAACTGAATTACACTTTGAAATAAAACATGTTTTCAACATGTGCTGTTGTACTTCCCTATTGGCAGGAATTAAATTTCAGTAACACACGTCCAAGAAACTAAAACTGGTCCCAACATAAGTTAGCAAAGCATTTTGTTTGCTGAGGTCATCATTTACATATTTATCTGCATTTCCTAAGTATTTCCATGGGGCAATAACCATTTTTTCAAACCCTATTTTACAGTACTCATGACATTTTGAAAAGCCAGTTGCAAGGTGAATTTGTTTGCCATGACAGGCTGCAAAGCAACACATTCCTTGTCTGCTAAAATTGACCCAAGCTGATTTCATAACCTTTGCAGGTGTATGTTAAATACAATTTTCCTCAACAGAATTTTATTTCGATAGTTTGTAGGCAAACTATAAAAATGGTAAAGATCCTCCTGAAGTTTTTGTGTGTGTCGTTTACCAATAGTTAGTATTTAATAAAAAGAAGTGCATGTATTTTGATGGAAAAATGAAAATCCAACCATATGAAATATTGTCCTTTTAGTAGAGCCACTTCCTTTTCTTAAAGATTTCTTTGGTGGGGGTGCCTGCTGGCTCTGACGGTAGAGCCTCCCACTCTCGATCTTAAGGTTGTGAGGTCGAGCCCCACAAAGGCTGTAGAGATGACTTAAAAATAAAATCTTAAAAACTTTTTTCTTTAGGATGCGTTGTTTACTAAGTTAAAAAAATTCAAAAACTGTCAAAACACCAAGGAAATCTTATGGTTTAGTAAAAGCATTTGTTAGTAAAAGAGTTTACACAAAAGCAAATCATTGCCAGGCAGAGATAAAAGTACCGATTGTCAGTTTATTTTCCAAAGAAACGTTCAAGAACTTACTTCTCCAACGTCCAGTGGCAGGTTGCAAACAATGAATATATTCTGTAAGTCTCCTCTCAAAAGCCTTGAGATCTAGGTAAAAAGATTTCAATTTTCCAATTGAGCCACTCTTACTAGTTTGCATCCATTAAGATGAAATTTTAAGATACTCTAACTGCTTCAGGTCTTACACACCAACTTACATGTATCACTGCACTGTTTACTTCGTTTACTAGGACAGCTTTAAGCACTTGACAGAAACATTACGTTTCTTTAATTCCAATTTCACATATAAGGAAACTGGCTGGTTCACTTTTAGGAGCTTCGTAAAATGGTATGTGGAAAATCAGCAGCAGCCTCAGCCGGCGCCAAAAGCTAGAATTTTGGGGGTTGCAAATAAAAGGATCAGAATCAGGTCGGGTTTTAATTCTGCCGGAACCAAGAACCTTCTACTAGAACAACGTATTCCCTAACATCAAAGTCTTCGAGGTCTCTTTGACCGCAACGACCCGATTCCGATTTCTAGCCCTTCTGTGTAATTAATTAATGGCTACGCTTCGCGTCCGGTCTCACTGGATTTCTGATTCGGCTAACGGGTGGGTGTGGAGACACTCCCCTTTCCTCCCACAGAATGGGTTACAGGTGACCCACCGGGCACTCTCAGAGCTCAAGCTCGGAGGCCTTCTGAAAGGGGCGTCCAAAGTGCTCCTGAGTGAGCAAGGTGGGCTAGCTTTCCCCAATCGAGTCTTTTTAAAGTTTAAAAGGAGATCAAGCCACTCCCTTCCTGTGACAGTAAACCAGAAACCACAGCAGGAATTACGGGTCCATTTCCCGGGGCTATCGAAATAAAACTGGGTGAATTAGCATTCACAAACCGCAAAATGCGAAATGCTTGTTAAGGAATAAAAAACAAAAGTTGCCCAGACTAGGGGCTCCCGGTCTGAGCTGGGGAGATGGGAGAGCTGACGCAACGTCCCCCAGCGCCCGCGCAGGCCACGCGCGCGGGAACCAGAATCCGGCCGCCTCTGGCCGCCCCGAGGCCCCCGCGGCCCCGGCCCCTTCAGTCCATCCTTCACGGCCTCCTCTCCCCGGGGCGGGGTCTCCGTGACTCTAGCCCCTCCAGCTTCCGGGAGGAGCCCGGGACCTGCCCGGGTGACCCAGGAAGCCCACTCTACCTTCCGCCTGCTCCAGCGAGTTCATGTCGGGCGGCAGCTCGGGTCACCGCCGCGGCCCCGTCCGCATCGCAGCTCCGCGGCCCCCGCCCGGCCCGCAACGCCAACTCCCACCTCTAACCGCTTCCCTCCGCCCCTCACCGTCGCACCGCCCCTTGCCTACACCCGCTGCGGTCATTGGGCATCTCTGCCAGACCCGACAACTAAGACGGCTTTCTATTGGTTAGCTCCCTCACGGGCCTCGGGGCCTAGCGTTGGACGGTCTGCCGGAGGGACCAAGACCTGCCGGCGGCCGGGCTGGTGTAACGCTGGCGCCGCCTCCTGCCCCGGGGAGGAACTGCAGCCTGTCGGAGCCAATACGCTTGTAAGTGTGTATTCTTAGTTTCCTGCCTGGTTCTTTCATTCCTCAAATATTTATTGAGCGCCCTTTACCTTCTGGGCAGTGTTCTGTTCACTGACGAGGCGTAAAGAAATAAAGGAGCTAGCTCTTCCCTCTAGGATTCGAGGGGATACAAAACTAATGAAAACCCAAATGATGGATTTAGGTTAGAGTACCTCTTTCCTTGAAAGCCCAACATCTTTTTTTTTTTTTTTAAGATTTTATTTATTTATTTGACAGAGAGAGATCACAAGTAGATGGAGAGGCAGGCAGAGAGAGAGAGGGGGAAGCAGGCTCCCTGCCAAGCAGAGAGCCTGATGCAAGACTCGATCCTAGGACCCCGAGATCATGACCTGAGCCAAAGGCAGCAGCTTAACCCACTGAGCCACCCAGGCGCCCTGAAAACCCAACATCTTAAGGAAGCATTTCTCCCTTGGTTACTTTTTTCTCATGTTACCCAATTTTCCCAAAGTTTACCAACTTTCATAAATCATAAAGAAGGCAAAGAAAGTATGACTACGTTTATATTTAGTTAAAATGTTTCTTGCTAATTTCCTTGTGGTCATTCATTCATTCAAGAACTATTTATTGGGAGATGTTCTAGGCACTGTGTTTTAGCAGGATACACTTATGAGGGGCGCCTGGGTGGCTCAGTGGGTTAAAGCCTCTGCCTTCCGCTCAGATCATGGTCCCAGGCTCCTGCGATTGAGCCCCGAATCCAGCTCTCTGCTCAGCAGAGAGCCTGCTTCCCCATCTCTCTCTGCTTGCTTCTCTGCCTACTTGTGATCTCTCTCTCTCTCTGTCAAATAAATAAATAAATAAATAAAATCTTAAAAAAAAAAAAAGATACACTTATGACCAAGACAGAGGAGATTCCTGTCTTATTAGAGCAAGATAGAGGAGATTGTTGTCCCATTACAGCAGGTGATAAATATGCAATAAGTAATGTGACTCTTGATCTTGGGGTCCTGAGTTGGAGTGTGCCCCTAGGTGTTAGGCTTACGGTTTACTTAAACACACACACACACACATGCAAATAAGTAATTGATTTCAGATAAAGATAGTTGTATGAGGGAACTAACAGAGTAATTCCATATGATGAGCCAAAGGAGGGGTAAATAAGTAAACAAACAAATTTAAGCCATAAGGCAAACTCTCCATTTTCACTTCTTGATCAATGTTCCATTTCTCCATCAGCAAGTCTTGTTAATCACCCTTCCCTTTGGGACCCAGCAGTGTTAGAGAATGGTTATTGAATATCTGTTATATTACAGACTCTCCTGGGCAAGATCTCGGGGAGGTGAGGAGTGAGACAGACGGCTGAATAGGACAGTCCAAAGCACTGTGATAATGGGAGATTTGCTAACTTGCCTTCAAAGGAGACCTGATGGGGCACATGGTGGGTTCTGTAGGTGGAGCCTGTGACTCTTGATCTCAGCTTGTGATTTTGAGCCCCATATGGGGTATAGAGATTACTTAAATAAATTATTTAAAAAAAAAAAAAAAAAGCAAGACCTGCTAATTGCAGGTTAGCCTGTTTGCCTGATGGGGTAAGCAAGTTTCTATTTCTAGCAAGATCTTGGGACAACAGAAGGAAGACCAAGAACTACCTCCTGGGTACTCCCTGTCCTCTCATTTTCAACTGTGCTCAAATAAATGTTGAACGTGTCTTTGAAAGAGTATACATTCTTAGTGTGTCACCAGCATCTGCATGTATGGGTTCTGGGTGTTCAGAGGCAGTAAGGGAGGAGAGCAGCAAAATGGGCCTCATAGGTTAGGAAATTTGGAACCCCAGGTATTGGGGAGACCAAAGGATATAGATTTGTAAAAGCATCGTGTCAATGAGATTTGGCAAGAACACAGTCAACAAGAAGTCGTAAATGTTCAGGCACTGGGACATAAACTGGGAATGCAAAGATATCTACAACTAATTCCTACCTTCTATAAGGGTAGAACTCAGTGTGAAAACAAAATGAAACACCAGCTGAAAACATCAGGGATGAGATGAAGATCCACTTTGAAGAGGGCAGTCCAGGACAATAGCTAACGATTGTTATATTTTTCCAGGGGGTTTGGCACGACACCTTTTATACTTCAGGACTGCTATAGCTCCTTTAAACCCTCCATCAACAGCTCTGAGTCCAAGAGTGTCTATCACACCCGTTGCGGAGATGAGTTTATAGATGAGCAGGTGAATTGATCAATTCCAACCCTGTGGCTGGAGTTACTATTGACCTTTCTCTCTCTCTTCTTCCACGAAGTACATCAGATCACTTGGCAAATCTTATTGGCTTTGCCCTCGGCATGCCTCTACCCTGAGATTATGACCTGATCCAAAGGCAGATGTTAACCAACTGAGCCACCCAGGCGCCCCTTCATGCATTTTTATTTATTTAAAAAATTTTGGGGTGGGGGGGTGCCTGGTGGCTCTGCTTGGCAGAGAGCCTGCTTGGCGCCCCTTTGATGGATTTCTATCTTTGTTGTTTTCCGTCGATGTCCTCTACTAACTACTTAAATTACAATATTTGGTAATTCCCCCCTTATAAAACTTTTCTATTATTTTCCATGGGTTAAAAGTGGCAGGGCCTTGGTGCCTGGGTGGCTCAGTGGGTTAAGCCTCTGCCTTCGGCTCCAGTCATGATCCCGGGGTCCCGGATCAAGCCCCACATCGGGCTCTCTGCTCAGCAGGGAGCCTGCTTCCCCCTCACTCTCTCTGCCTGCCTCTCTGCCTACTTGTGATCTCTGTCAAGTAGATAAATAAAATCTTAAAAAAAAAAAAAAAAACGTGGCAGGGCAGTAGGCAAACTTCAGGCCATATGACGGCTCAGCCCAGGTGGGGAATTTCAGTCCCTTCACTGGGCACCCATTCGCAGCCTAGGATGCGGTGGGGGAGGGGACGGACACAGGCATCCCTCCTATGGGGGCTTTTAGGGCAGGAATGGTGATCAATAGTGATTCTGAATCTTTGGGGGATTCCTCCAGTTGCTTTCGACACCCTGGGACCTCTGACCTGTCCTGAGTGGGACGCCACCCAGGACTTAGGGGTGGGATACGGTAATGAACCTTCTTTACTTTTCTGGGAGCATGGCCTCAATACTAGGCTTCTTCTTCGGTTCCCTTGGGGTAACATTTTTTAAGAGTGAAAGAGAGAGAGAGGAGGAAGAGAGGGAGAGGGATAAGCAGGCTCAGCGCAGAGCTGGACGCGGGCTTGATCTCATGACCCTGAGATCATGACCTGAGCTGAAATCAAGAGTCAGATGCTTAACGGGATGGGCCACCCAGGTGCCCCTTGGGATGTCTTTTAACTCACTGGAAACAACTCAGATTGCAAAATTTAGGAAAGGACTGATCTCCTGTAACCCTTCATGGCCACAGTGGGATTAGTCAGTTGCATCTCACCCGCAGGAAACAGGGCAGAAAGTATTTGCCGAAAGGTGTCTGGCTAGTAAACCCTTTCCTGAGATGCTGGAAGATAATCATCTAAACAGGCCTCCTCCAGATAAACCCAGGGTGCTGGAAACACAGGCCCTCCCTAGCGAAGGGGAACCGGACTCTCTTGTCAGTGTTCCTCCTGCTAATAGACATGGGGGCTTCTCCCTCACTTATTTCTTAGGTTAATGGCTATAATTGGAGTCAACTGTGGTTGGTCTCCCTCGGGATGGGGACTTTCAGGAATATTCTCAAGCAGCTGCTGGAAACTCCCTTTGTTTCAGGGAAATTCCATCTTCTCTGGCCCGACATGGACTGACTAACCCTTCCCCCCTTGCTGGTGGGAAAACATGGCGTCTGCTTCCCTGTTGGAGCTGATGAGCTCTAAAACCGGGAACCCTTTCTCAGCCTTCTGGTAACATTTTGCCTGTTCTGTCTCCCCCCACTCCTTCTCCTGTTTCTGCACCACTTCTGGCACGGCCTTCATAACTGGTTTCTAGACCATCCTCAGTGCCTCAGGCACCATGCCCCTTCTCCCCTCAGGGTTCCTTCTCCCCTTACTGTCAAGGAGCAAGAATAGCACCCCCTAGACCTAACACCACCCACTCCAGAGTTCCCCAGCAGTGTCTCTGGTAAAAACAACAATGGGGAAGATCCAGGTGGAGCAGAATTCAGTATGTAAACTAAGTTTAGTGGTTTAATTAAGATAAGTCTTTAAAGATACCAGGACTAAATGAGAAACTTTGATTTTATCAAGGTTTGCTGAAGGTCAAATAAGCTCATATTATCTGTTGCAATTTGTTAGCAAAAAGACAACTTAAAAGGATGGTTAATCTTGTCTGCCTCAAAGTTTTCAAAGGGTAATTAAGGTAGCTTTCAAAGTCTTTGGGAACCTGAAACTTAAAATAGTTTTGCTTGGACAATAAATGGGATTAAATTCACTGCACATCTAGGTCTTTTCCAGGTAGGATAAAGTGCTAACGCATCAATTACTGGATATAGGTTTATGCTTTTGACTTCTTCTTACAAAAAACAAAGGATATTTGGGTCTGTTGGTAAACATGCTTTGTGCTTAATGGGTTCATAAATTTGCCATCTAAAGAATTCTGGTGTGGGGCACCTGGGTGACTCAGTGGGTTAAGCTGCT
The DNA here is from genome assembly GCF_010015895.1 of Lontra canadensis. Lineage (NCBI taxonomy): Eukaryota > Metazoa > Chordata > Mammalia > Carnivora > Mustelidae > Lontra > Lontra canadensis. Next base: position 32,416,561 of record NW_022631002.1, read on the forward strand.
GCCTTGGGCTCAGGTCATGTTCCCGGAGTCCCGGGATTGAGCCTTTCATTGGGCTCCCTGCTCAGCAGGGGAGCCTGCTTCTCCCTCTCCCTCTCTCTGCCCCTGTTCCTGTGCTCTCTCTGGCTGTGACATCTGTCACCCCAAAGATCGCCAGGGTTGATTCGGCTGATCTGGCTGGCTAATGTCCCCTTCCTCCCTCACCGCTCCATTTGCGTCCCTCCCGAAGCTACGCGCTCGGTCGAAGAGGACGACCTTCCCCGATAGGAGGAGAGGACCATTCTTCGGTCAAGGGTATATGAGTAGCTTTGCTCCCCTGCTAGAACCTCCAAACAAGCTCACTCACTCTCTCAAATAAATAAAATCTTTAAAAAATTATAAAGAATTTTGGTGTAACAGTTCACAATTGGTTAGTAGTTTGTCTTCACTGGAGATGAAGGTTTCTAAGAGTGCAAAATTCTACTAATGTAGAATGTAATTAAGACTGACGGGAATTAGGGAAACAACTCTATGTAGAAAAGTAGGAGATACGTAAGAAAGATACAAGGAAAGGGACTGCATTTTTGTTGAAGGTAAAAGAAGGTAATTTTGTCCTACATGAGACTGGTTGTTTGGAAAGAAATGACTTGGGACAAAATCCGAATACAAAGGAAAGTTGTACAAGCTTTCTGAAGGGAAATCCTTGGAGAGGAATTTTGGTGTGGTCAGGACAGACGAAGATTGAAATGAACAGATCTTAAAGTACACTGGTATAAGACTGAAAGTTTGCTTTCTCTCAGTTCAAAAAGACAAGTTTTCTTGAATTGTTGATCTGCTCTTGATAACAAAATGTCAACAGTTGTTTTCTCTTTGGCCGCCCAGAGAAACCAGTTTCTATCTGTTGCCTTTATAGTGTCTTTAACATTCCTAATTCTAGCTGGGCATGTCCTTTAAAACTTTGAGGTTTTAACGAACTTCCCAAGAATAAAATTATGATCAAAGTCTCATTGACTAATCAGGTTTGTTTGTTTGGTATGTTACCTTCTGGGATAAGGTCATCATCACTCGATATTCTGTCTTGAAGTGTTACGTGTCACAGAAATAACCAAGTTTCCTTGTCAATTGCATCATAACAAACTCTCAGATCATTAACAATGTCAATATATGAGTTTTTGTTATTTATAATTTTTCTCAGTCTCTTGCAGAATGAATTTCCTGGGGTGCCTGGGTGGCTCAGTCATTAAGCATCTGCCTTGGGCTTAGGTCATGATCAGTGGGAAGCCTGACTCTCCCTCTCTTACTCCCCCTGCTTGTGTTACCTCTCTCGCTGTTTCTCTGTCAAATAAATAAAATCTTAAAAAAAAAATAAGTTTCCTCTTGAAGAAGATTCATAAAAAGGACTGTTAGGACAAACAACAAGTAAAGATATTCAATATCTTTAAGATCAAAACTGAAATAGGTAAAAATTTCCAGAACTAACTAAACGTTGCATTTGAACTGAACGAGAATTAGTAACATGAGACTAAATGAACTAAAGGGATGATTATACTATCGTGACTCTTGTTTGAAACACTGCTAGTTCTCTAATGTTTGCTCTGCAAGATTAAAGAAACTTTGTCTTAAGATATCTATGACTTACAGAAACGTGATGAAGTATTTATTTGTGAACAAATCAAAGCATTTAACTTTCCTACCTGAACCCTCTGAAATTAAAAAGGTCTCAGTAAGTATTCTTTCCTCCATGGCAATCGCTGTCATTTGCATAAATTTGATGAGAATCTGTTCGCCTTGTAAGAGATGATCTCTTTAGTTCATTTAGTCCCATGTTACTAATTCTTGTTCAGTTTGGATGCAGCTTTTAGTTACTTCTGGAAATTCTTACCCATTTCAGTTTTGATCTTAAAGATACTGAATATCTTTACTTGTTGTTTGTCCTAACAGATCTTTTTATGAATCTTCTTCAAGAGGAAACTTACCATTTTTTTTTTTAAGATTTTATTTAGCTATTGGAAACGTTGGTTGTTTTACCAAGGCTTTGACTGGAGTGTCATTTTTTTTTTTAAGATGTTTATTTATTTATTTATTTATTTGACACACAGAGAGAGAGAGAGAGATCACAGGTAGGCAGAGAGGCAGGCAGAAAGAGGGGGAAGCAGGCTCCCCGCTGAGCAGAGAGACTGACGTGGGGCTCGATTCTAGGACCCTGAGATCATGACCTGAGCCGAAGGCAGAGGCTTAACCCACTGAGCCACCCAGGAGTCCCCTGGACTGTCTTATTTGAGAGAGACATGCATAGACTCAGATATGACCAAACAGCTTTAAGGAAGTGAGGTTGAATTTATGAAACCTGGAGCCAAAAAGCACCCTGGAACTGTTGGCCTGGTACCTTGCTTACAGGTTCCCAGCAGCCTCACCGGGTGAGTGAAGAATGTCATTTCCGGACAGGTGCAGGAACCTCGGAATACACTGGAGACTTCATGAAGAGGAATCTGCCCACATCGACCGGTATTGCCGACATCTCTGATGGCGAGTACTTGGCTTGCCTTCTGGCCTGGAGAGGCTACTAAAAATTCAACCTAGAGATCCCTTACAAAAGTTCCAGCAAAGCAGATTCTAAAAGATCTATATGATCAATCATTATTCTTGCTGACCTTATCTAAATTAGGCCAAGTCTGTCAAAACTGACCTTGTTTTTCAAATAAATTAGTCCTGGTTTGGCTATCTCTGATTAAAAATGAGGATTATTTTAGAGAGAAAAATTATGTTTCAATAACACACCTTTGTGGATGTCAAATTCTAGATCTGATTGTCTTTGAATGTTTGCTGTCTACTTAAGCTAGAGAACTTGAGGTAAACTTCAGAGAAATTACCACAGTAGCTCATGTATAGACAATCTTCTTGGTTGTTATTCTGTGGGGATAATAACAGGACCCCATGGGCATATGATTATTTGAACAACTGGGAAATGGGATCAATTCCCTAAGGATTGTATAACTCAACTGGCACCTTGAAGCATTCTAGGTGGCTGGGATGATGAATTTTTTTTTCCTAAAAGAGCATACCCAGTCTATCGGCTTAACTATGGACTTTGTGGAGATAATGATGACCCCACTTTCCCTATGATTGGACTTGATGATGCATCTGGGGATGCCCTTATCTCCTGAGACAAGTCTTCTCCCACTTGCCAGTGATTCCTCATAATTAACATACTGTTAAGGCTGGACCTCAAACAAAGAAGTCTTCTTGGTGGTATTATCCCTTAGTTATATTTATCCTAAAAGCCACCTCTCTTGACAATTGCAAACAAAGGCTTTAGCCAAGCATACAACAGTTCTCCTGGTTGGAGCTTCAAAGCTCACTATGGGACCATCCCTGATTGTAATGACTTCACATCAGGTCCAGAGTGTCTTAGAGACCAAAGGCCACCAATGGATGATGGGAGGCAGACTTATTAAATACCAGGCTACACTTACAGATATGCCTGAAATAATACTTGAAACCTGTCAAACTTTAAGCTCCACTACCCTTATGCCTGGACCTGACCATCGTCCTTCTATAGAGCATAAGTGTTCAGAGGTTACTGGTCTTGTTTTTGCTAGTCAACCAAATTTAAAAGATGCCCCTATTGAAAATACAGATGACAGTTGGTTTACTGATGGCAATGGTTTCATGGAAAAAGGAATAAGAAAAGCTGGGTATGCTGTAGTGTTCACTTGTGCTTTGCAATCACCAAAGCACTAAAAATTAATATTTATTCTGACTCCAAATATGCTTTCCTAGTCCTACATGCTCACAGAGCCATTTGGAAGAACAAGGGATTATTATCAAGCCATAACTCCCCAATCAAATAGGGGCCTGAAATTATTACTCTTCTTAAGGCTGTACACCTACCTAAGGACAGAGCTATAATTCACCTCAAAGAACATCAAAGGATAGGACCTTAGGATCTAGGGGAAACAATTTGGTAAACCGTGCAGCCAAGAACGTAGCACAGAATAAACAAATATTAAGTCTAAGAGAAATTGTCCCTATATTTGGACTACCAGTGTCCCTGCAAAGTAACAATGGACTGTCTTTTATTACACAAATTCAAAAGGTGGCCCTCCAAACTGACTAGCCCTTGACATCTTGACTGCAGTTAAAGGGGCCCAGAATTCTATGACTATCTCCTAATGGGACAATGGCTATGTGGCTCTAACTTGTGTTCATGGCTTCCCCCAGGCTGCACAGGCCCCTGTACCCTGGGTTTTGCCTAGAGGCACGGATGCATTATTAAGACCATTATCAACCTGGTTAACCATCCAAAGTGAAAATAATGTTGGACAAGTTCTATGTCTCATTGGTATGAACAACTAACATCCATTTTAGTTCCCTCTATGGGACTGGGGAATGTTGTTCGGCACATGGAAACTCTTAATAAGTACACAAAGCCCTCAGTGACGCTCAAAATAGCATTTCTCTACTAAATACTGAACTAACACAAATGTGTAAAGCAGTTTTACGGAATAGAACATTAGATATTTTAACTGCTACACAAGCTGAAACGTGTGCTGCTATCATAAACACTGAATGCTATGTGTATGTTCCAGATTAACACAAAATATTTCTGGGACTCTGACATGAATACTCAAGGTGTTGCTTTAAAGGTCCCTGGGTTGCTCTGTCGTTAAGTTCTGCTGTTGGCTCAGGTCAGGATCCCAGCATCCTGAGATAGAGTCCCACATCCGGCTCCCTGCTCAGCGGAAAGCCTGCTTCTCCCTCTCCCACTCCCCCTGCTTGTGTTCCCTCTCTTGCTATCTTTCTTTCTGTCAAATAAATAAATAAAATCTTTTAAAAAGTGGGTGCTTTGAACTATCCATCTCTTTCCTTTAATGATTGGTTAAACTCTTGGACTGGAAGAGGATTTTTGTCCGCTACCAAAGGACTTTTTTTTTTTTTTTTTTAAGATTTTTAACCCACCAAGACATCCATTGGTAATTATCTGGGGTCTCATGACTGAGGTTTTCTTAGACGATAACAAAATGACCCTTTCCCAGTAATAGCTAGCCCCTCAGGGTCCTGGAAACCTTGCTTCCAGAATTCCTTAGAGACTTACACTATCCCTAACCCCCTCCCAACTTGGAAGGATATAATGGGTCACTCTTTAATGACCCCAGTGTAGCTCTTTCTGCCCAGGGGTCCTGTCCCTGTGTTTCAATAAAACCAACTTTTTGCACCAAAGATGTCTCAAGAATTCTTTCTTGGCCATCGGCTTCGAACCCTAATGTGTTTCCTACATCAATAATCTATCATCAAAAAATATTTTATTGCTCTCTCACTAGATTAGGTCCTTCTTAGGACTGTAGCAACTTTCACTTCTGCAAAAGGATGTCTTACTCTGTCCTCAGACCCTCCCATCTCCTGAGTTTCTGGAAAGTATCAGAAATGTTTTAGCAAGAGTTATCAAACGAGAGCTAATTTTGTGTGGTCCTCTTTTACTTAGAGACAACTTGCTGAACCCAACACACTCAAAAAAAACAATTGGGAAACACTGTAATGTTAGTAAATTTAAACACATCTTTGCTAATTTTTTTTGCTAATAGTTTTTGTAAATAAAAAGGCTTTTATCTTATAACACAACTTAGGGGCACCTGGGTGGCTTAGTCTGTTAAATGTCTGCCATGTTGGCTCAGGTCATGGTCCTGGAGTCCCAGGACCAAGCCTGGGATCCCGCTCCCTGCTCAGCGGGCGGTCGGCTTCTCTCGCTTCTTCTGCCCCTCCCCCTGCTTCGGCAATCTCTCTCAAATAAGTAAGTGAAATCTTTTTTTTTTTTTTTTAAGATTTTATTTATTTATTTGAAAGACAGAGATCACAAGTAGGCAGAGAGGCTGGCAGAGAGAAAGAGGGGGAAACAGGCTCTCTGCTGAGCCTGATGTGGGGCTCGATCCCAGGACCCTGAGATCATGACCTGAGCCGAAGGCAGAGGCTTAACCCATTGAGCCACCCAGGCGCCCGAATTTATAGACATTCTTAACTGTCTACTCTAGTTGCCCAAATTGGTCCTCATTGTAAAACCAATCAACGAAATCACACTTTGTTTCTGCCAGAAACATTACTTTTTTTCAATGCAAATCCCTGAGAAAAACAACAGGAGCCAAAATTGCTTGTATCCAAAACTGTACTTCACTCTGAACAGAAATCTGTGCAAGATAAGAAACCCAGGAGTGTAGGATGGATTTAACGTGCCCTTTTTTTTTTTAATTTATTTATTTAACAGAAATCACAAATAGGCAGAGAGAAAGAGAGAGAGAGAGAGAGAGGAGGAAGCAGGCTCCCTGCTGAGCAGAGAGCCTGATGTGGAACTCCATCCCAGGACCCTGAGATCATGACCTGGGTCGAAGGCAGGGGCTTAACCCACTGAGCCACCCAGGCATCCTGACGTTCCTGGTTTTAAAGATTTTTATTTATTTATTTGACAGAGAGATCACAAGTAGGCAGAGAGAGAGGAAGCAGGCTCCCCGCCGAGCAGAGAGCCCGATGCGGGGCTCGATTCCAGGACCCTGGGACCACGACCTGAGCCGAAGGCAGAGGCTTTAACTCACTGAGCCACCCAGGCGCCCCAACGTTCCTTGTTTTAAGAGACTTCCGAGATGCCTCATTTTCAAACAAGGAGCCCTGGTAGCACCCAGCTGTCTCAGTTAGTGGTGTATATGACTTTTGATCTCAGGGTAGAGATTACTTAAAAATAAAATTAAAAAGAAAAGTCTTTAATTAAAAAAAAAAAAACCAAAAAACAAAGGTGCCCAGACTGGTTCCCCCGCCCCCGCCCCCGCCGCCCCCGTCTTTTCCACACCCAGCCCGCTCCATTGTAATTCAGAGTGGCTGGAGATGGGCCTTTCTTCTGTAAAGTGAGCTTTGGTGTGGGGGTGGGGAATCTCCGGAGAGGAGACTGCAGTCCCAGAATGAGGGAATGGGCGTTCAGGTTCTTTGGAGCCTCCCCTCCCTTGCTGTCTCAGTCTGGGCGCTGGGGGACTGCTTGGAGGACGTGCACTCACTTGGATTCTCCCCCAAACCTGCTGTTCATCCATCGTCACTGTTTTAGTAAACGGCCCAGCATCCGCCAGGTGTTCAGCCAAGAACCTGTGGGTCAGCTTTGGTATTTCTCTTTTCCCCTCCCCCAACACTCCTTAAAGCCCATCCATCATGTCCCATCACTTTTTTCCCAAACTGAATCCCAGATTTTCTCACTTCTCACCTTGACTTCTGCTGCCCAAGTCCGGGCCACCATCACCCTTGCCTGCAAGATTGCAAGATCCTCTCAACTGTTTCCCTTTCTCCTGCCTCCCATCCTGCTAGTCTTCCTCCAGATGTAGCCAGGGCTCCTGTCTCTCCCTTATGTAAAATTTTCCATTGTTTTCCTTTGCACTTAGCATAAATTTTGAATAATATTACTTATTAGGGTGACCAGTTTGTCTTGGGCCGAACCGGATAATTGATCACTCACAAGGCTTAGCTCAGTGGGTTCTGTCTCTGACAGCCTCTGTCACTGCTTCTTACAAGATTTTCCTGCCACCTATGTCTCCTCCCCCATTCCCTAAACTTCCCTCTTTGGTTTATTTGACTCCAATCACGTGGGCACTTTGTTGTTCTTGAGAGGCCCAGGTGTCTCAGGACCTTTACACTTGCTATTCCCCCGTCGTGGAGCTCTTTTGCTCTTGGCTTGCTCTTGCATATTGGCTTCGGCTCAATGTTCCCTCCTTCAGGAGTCCTTGGATCACTCCAGCTTTTACCATGATTGTCAGGCCCCCACGCCTTCCTACTTATTCATTGTGGAATTTGAGGCTCTCTGTGCTTCACTTCCCACAAAATAGAGACGGGCGTTATCCTCAAAGGGCTGGAATGGCGGACATAGTAAGATACCCCTTGCTCGGGCCTCAAATCGCTGCTGAAACAAAGTAAAGTCTTCATAGCAACGGTGATTATCGCCCTGTCCTGTTTTCTTCCTAGCTCTTGTCAATATTTGATCCAATTACATTTATATACTTACTAATTTCACGTTTATTGTCTGCCTTTAACTAGAATGTTGAGTTGCATCCTGGTGAAGATCAGGTTTACCTCCTCCAGTGCCTAGAATGGTTGCCTGGCACATATCAAAAGCTCAAGACGTGTTAAATGTGAATGAAGCTTGATGTTTGCTCACAATGGGAGTGTACCTAATGCTACCCAGTTGTACACTTAAAAATGGCTAAAATGATGTATTTTACCAAATAAGAAAATGTATAGTGCGGTGCTTGGGTGGCTCAGTCGATAAGCATCTGGCTTTGGCTTGGGTCATAATCCCGGGGTCCTGGGCTTGAGCCACGCGTCGGGCTTCCTGCTCAGCGGGAAGTCTGCTTCTCCCTCTCCCTCTGCCCCCATTTTTGTTCCCTCTCTGTGTTTCTCTGTCCAAATAAGTAAAAATTAAAAAAAATAGAAAATGTACACTAATGCCACGTAATACATACTTGATAGCTTTGATGGTTACAAAAAAAGAAAATGGAATGACAAAGCATCCCAGGAATGGTTAGCCCCTCCGAGAGGGGGACAGTTTGGGATTGCAGGTTTCAGGGACTTTTTTTTTTTTTTTTTAATTAACATAACACTCCTCCTTTTCATTTGTTCATCAGCATGCGTGCCCTCCTGGGGAGGTGAGCGGGAGGTGGGGACAGGAAATCCCAGGAGTCTTGCCTCCGAGGTTGAATTCTCCTAAAAGAACTTGGCTTTCTTCTTCCTCCTAGTGCTTTTGGAACCCCTCAGCCTGTCACTCACCGGTTTCGTCACTCTTCGATGGACAGAGTTTTTGCAGCCGAACGTGCCACTTACCGGCCGCTGGATCTCAGGTAAGTTCCTCTGCTGCTGTTTTTCCCTTTTAAATGTTAACAACAATAAGAAAAGCTCCCTTCCAGGATTGGTGTGAGGGCTGAGCACGATAAAGTATGCGAAAAGCTTAGAGAAGTCCCCACCTTCTTCATCGTTAGTGTTACGGAAATGTTTGCTGTTAATATTTTTATTATCCATCCAGATACTTAAGCCAAAAATCTAGGAGTTGTTCATACCCTTTCCGCCATTTCCAGTGTTCAGAATGGATCTTGGAACCATTCATTTTTCTTCTAAATATTCTCAAGTTTTGCCTTTCCTACTCGTCTTTATCCCGTTCAGAGACATATCCAATGTGTCTTCGTTTCCATGTGGTCTACCAGTTGTTCCAGCGCTATTTACTCCTAGTCAACCTCTTCCCTGTTGGTCTTCCTGGAGAGTGCTGTGATGTAAAAGTTTCTGTACGTGCAGGGGTCTGTTTTGGAGTCTGTTCCATTGGCCAGTGGTTAATGATTTTCCTTCCTCCTCATTCCTTATGGGCACTGCATCAGCAAGTCCGTGATACCTTCAAAACACATTTCAAATCTGTTTCTTTGTGCATTGCCACCCTGCCATCATTTCTCAGAAACAATCGCAATGGCTCCGATCTTACTGCCTACCTGCCCCTTTTTCCGGTGGAACTCCCCTATCTCTAGCCATTTTCCTTAGTGATGTAGGAAAGATGTTGGGGTTTGAAGCCCACGGCCAGGAAAGAATTCTTGAGATATTTTTGGTGCGAAAAGGCGGTTTTGTTAAAGCACAGGGACAGGACCCGTGGGCAGAAAGAGCTGTACTGAGGTCAGGAGGAGTGGCCCATTGTATCCTTACAAGTTAGGAGGGGGTTAGGGATAGTGTAAGTCTCTAAGGAATTTTGGAAGCGAGGTTTCCAGGACCTTGAGGGGGCCAGCTATGTTGAGAAAGGGTCATTTTGTTATCGTCTAAGAAAATCTTAGTCATGAGACCCTTCTTGTGCATATGGGTGGGTTCTATACTTGGGGGGAATGATTGCCAAGGTAAATCTTGGGGGAGGGTAGAGATGAAGGAAGATTCTAAAAGAAGTTTTTCTATGTTCAAGTAAACTTACAGGGTCCTGGGGGTAGGGCTAAGATTTCCTTTTGCCCTTAGAAAAGTATCAGTATCAGGCATTGAGTCTCTAGAGGAAAGTCACACTGCCTGCTTCAAGGACTTGTCAATGGGCAGTAAGGGAATTTAATAATTTTTCTTCTGCCTTTGTTTCCCACATCGCTTAGTGCAATCCAGGAGACCACATTCTTCTTTAAAATGACATAATGTTTGATATGTACAAAAATACAGAAGGATGCCGGTGAAGGTTAAGAAGCATGACCACAGAACAGTCTGTGAGCCCACCTCACCACCTAGGAAATGGAAGAGTAGTAAATTCTTTGATGTCCTGAATGACCTCAACACTACCTGGGACCTTGTTCTTTAAAAAAAAAAAAAAAAAAAAAAGGTTCTTTTAAAACTATTCCTTTGCTTTCTTTTATCTATCTGTCTATCATCATTAATCAAGTAATCTCTACACCCAATGTTGGGCTTGAAGTCATAACCCCGAGATCAAGAGTTGGTTGCTCTTATGACTGACCCAGCCAGGCTCCCCACCCATGCTTTCTTCTATAGTTTTACTACATGTATATATATTCCTAAGCAATTTATTATCTGTTTTTGCTTGTAAATTTTACAAAAATAGTGTCCCATTGTGAATACTCCTCTGAGAATTGGTTGACTTGTTTACTAGTACTGATAACTAAGATCCATTTGTGTTGGTGGATGTAGCTACTGGACAGTCATTTCTTTTCTTTCTTTCTTTCTTTCTTTCTTTCTTTTTTTTTTAAGATTTTATTTATTTGTCAGACAGAGAGAGTACAGGCAGGCAGAGGCAGAGGGAGAAGCAGGTTCCTGAGGAGCTAGGAGCCCAATGCGGGACTCGATCCCAGGACGGTGGGATCATGACCTGAGCCGAAGGCAGCCGCTCAACCAGCTGAGCCACCCAGGTGTCCCTGGACAGTCATTTCTGTTGCTACTTAGTAATCCAACGTAGGATCCATTATTTGCTGCTAATAGGCATTTGATTGCTACTTTGCTTTTCTGTCTTATTCCTGTTACGAACGATGCTTGTGCGTGTCTCCTGGTGCACTCCCATAGGGGTTTCTTCTAAGTACTGGCCTTCATCCCCCACATCCCCATTCCTCTCTGTGCTTTGTCAGGACCCAGTACACTAGACACATACATTTATCCTGCTTTTAGTGGTGCAACTTGGCATTTTCTATACTATTCTATTTCATTAAAAAAATTTTTTTTTTATTTTGGGGCGCCTGGGTGGCTCAGTGGGTTAAAGCCTCTGCCTTCTGCTCAGGTCATGATCCCAGGGTCCTGGAATCAAGCCCCACATAGGGATCTCTGCTCAGCAGGGAGCCTGTTTCCTCCTCTTTTGCTCTGCCTGCTTCTCTGCCTACTTGTGATCTCTGTCTGTCAAATAAATAACATCTTTAAAAAAAAATTTTTTTTTATTTTTTAAAAAGATTTTATTTATTTATTTGATTTGACACAGAAAGAGAGATCACAAGTAGGCAGAGAGGCAGGCAGAGAGAGAGAGGGAAACAGCTTCCTGCCAAGCAGAGAGCCCAATGCGGGGCTGGATCCCAGGACCCTGGGATCATGACCTGAGCCGAAGCAGAGGCTTTAACCCGCTGAGCCACCCAGGTGCCCCTCTATTTCATTTTTTTAAAAAAGATTTTGTTTATTTAAGAGCAAGAATGAGAGCATGAGCAGGGGAGAGACAGAGGGAGAGGGAGAAGCAGACTCCTGCTGAGCAGGGAGCCCAACGCAGGACTCGATCCCAGGACTCTGGGTTACTGACTCGAGCCAAAGGCAGATGATTAACCTACTGAACCACCCAGGTGCCTCTGTTCTAGTTCATTTTTAAAACAGAAGTTGAGGGATGCTGGCTCTGTCAGGTTTAAGCGTCTGACTTCCACTCAAGTTACGATCTAGGAGTCCCGGGATCCAGCCCCTCATGGGGCTCCCTGCTAAGCTTCTCCCTCTGCCACTCACCCTGTTCCTGTTCTCTCTCTCTCTGTGTCTCTCAAATAAACAAATAATTTTTTTTATTTTTTTATTTTTTTTATTTACACAGGTCACAAGTAGCCAGAGAGGCAGGCAGAGAGAGAGAGGAGGAAGCAGACTCCCTGGCAGAGACCCCCATGTGGGGCTGTGGGGCTCGATCCCAGGATCCTAGGATCATGACCTGAGCCGAAGGCAGAGGCTTTAACTCACTGAGCCACCCAGGCGCCCCTAAATACATAAAATCTTAAAAAAATAAATAGAGGGGCGCATGGGTGTCTCAGTGGGTTAAGCCTCTGCCTTCGGCTCAGGTCATGGTCTCAGGGTCCTGGGATCGAGCCCCGCATCGGGCTCTCTGCTCAGCGGGGAGCCTGCTTCCCTTCCTCTCTCTCTCTGCCTGCCTCTCTGCGTACTTGTGATCGCTGTCAAATAAATAAATAAAATCTTAAAAAAAAAATAAATAGAAAAGAAGATGATCCAGGGCGCCTGACTGACAACATCTGCAGAGCATGTGACTCTTGATCTCTGGGTTGTGAGTTGGGTCATGAGTTTGAGCCCCATGTTGGGCCTAGAGCTTACTTGAAATCAGGCAAGCAAGCAGGAGGATGGAGAGCATTTCGTTCTGAATGCCTAAAAAGATTTTTTTTTTAAATTTTAAAAAGCTGTTGATCTGCAAAATGATTAAATGACCAACCAATCCACAGTGTGGAAAATCCCCTAGTCTAGGGGAGCCTGGCTGGCGCAGTCACTAGAGCATACAACTCTTGATCTCGGGGTTTGGGGTTCAGGTCCCACGTTGGGAGTACAGCTTACCTAAGAAAAAAAAAGAAAGGAAGAAAAAGAAAAACCTGTGGTCGATTTTGGGTATGTACCTAGAGAGAGATGCTGGGTCAGGGAGCGTGAGCATAGTCAACTTTATCAGAACAAATTGCTCTCCTAAGTAGCTAAAATAATTGACCCCTCACCAGCCCCATACTAGAATTAAACATGGTAGTTTTATTTTATTTTTTTAGATTTTTATTTATTTATTTGACAGACAGATTGTAAGTTGGAAGAGAGGCAGGTGGTAGGGGCGGGGAAGCAGGCTCCCTGCTGATGCGGGGCTGGATCCCAGGACCCTGAGACCATGACCTGAGCTGAAGGCAGAGGCTTTAACCCACTGAGCCACCCAGGCACCCCTATAGTTCGTACTTTTTGAATTAAAAAAAAAAAAATTCTCTCTTCTGAACTCATAAAGATAGCCTCCAAAATTTTCTGCTTAACAAATTTTGAAAATTTAAATCTTTAGTCACCAAGAACTTGGGCAGTTTTTCTTTATTGCCCCTAGTAGTCCTATTTTTTCTTACAGATTTTAAAATGTATTTGAAAGAGAGTGCAGGGGGATGGGGCAGGAGGGGGGAGAAAATCCCAAGTGGACATGGGGCTTAATCCCATGACCCCAAGATCAGGAATAGGGCTGAAACCAAGAGTCGGATGCTCAACTGAGTCAGCCCCCAGGCACTCATGGTAGTTCTATTTTCAATTTTCTTTCCTTTTTTTTAGAGATTATTTATTTGACAGCCAGAGATCACAAGGAGGCAGAGAGGCAGGCAGAGAGAGAGAGAGAGAGGAGGAAGCAGGCTCCTTGCTGAGTGAGGCTCAGTCCCAGGACCCTGGGATCATGACCTGAGCTGAAGGCAGACACTTAACCACTGAGCCACCCAGGCACCCCCAAACCAACTGTTTTTAAAACTTAATCATGTATTGACATATTAAAGTATCTCACAGGTTTGATTCACTTATTTTATTTATAAAGGTATTTTTACCTTCAAGTTAAAAAAAAATCAAGTAATACTTACCCAATATAGAAAATCAGAATAAAGAGCAGCAGACAGAGAGGGAGAAGCAGGCTTCCTGCTAAGCAGGGAGCCCGATGTAGGGCTCAATCCCAGGACCCTGGGATCATGACCTGAGCCAAAGACAGATGCTTAACTGACTGAGCCACCCAGGTGCCCCCTTTTTTTCTTTTTTTAATTAAGTAGTTTCCATGCTCAGCGTGGAGCCCAGCTCAGGGATTGAACTCATGACCCTGAGATCAAGACTTGAGCTGAGATCAAGAGTTGGATGCTTAACTGACTTAGACACCCAGATGCCCCTCTGTACACTTTTTTTTTTAAAGATTTTATTTATTTATTTGACATAGATAGAGAGACACAGCAAGAGAGGGAATACAAGCAGGGAGAGGGAGAAGCAGGTTTCCTGCGGAGCAGGTAGCCTGATGCGGGCTCCATCCCAGGACCCTGGGATCATGACCTGAGCCAAAGCAGATGCTTAATGACTGAGCCACCCAGGCGCCCCCTCTATCCACTTTTTAACCAGTTTTTTTTTTTTTCCCCATTGAGTTGTGTGAGTTCTTACACATTTTGGATATTAACTGCTTATCAGATACATGATTTGCAGATATTTTCTCCCACTCCATAGGTTGCCTTTCCATTTTGTTGTTTTTCTTTGCTGTATGGAAGCTTTGTACTTTGATGTAGCCCCACTTCTTTCTTTTTGCTTTTATTGCCTTTGCTTTTGTCAACAACTCCCAAAAAATCATTGCCAGGACTGCGGTCAGGGACTTAACTCCTTATGTTTTCTTCCAGGAGTTTTATGGCTTCAAGTCTTAACATTCAAAGCTTTAATCTATTTTGAGTTGATTTTTGTGTAGCATAAAATAATGGCCCGGTTTCATTCTTTCACAGAGGCTTAACCCACTGAGCCACCCAGGCCCCCCCTCTGTAGGGTAGATTTAAGAGAGGGTTTAAAAAAATTGTAAGTTAGGGACTCCAAGGTGGCACAGTTGTTAAGCATCTTCCTTCGGCTCTGGTCATGATTCCAGGGTCCTGGGATCGAGTCCCACATCAGGCTCCCTGCTGAGTGGGGAGTCTGCTTCTACCTCTCTCACTTCCTCTGCTTGTGTTCCCTCTCTGGCTGTGTCTCCTCTCTCTGTCAAATAAATAGATAAAATCTTTTTTAAAAAAATGTAAATTAGATCTTCTCCCTTCCCTGGTTATAACTTGATAATCCTTTTCCATTGCCCTTCAAATAAAACCCAAATTCTTTACCTAAACACATACAACCTAGTCCTGTCTCTTCAGTTTTATCTTATAAAACGGGCACCCTCACCCAGAACTGGCCAGTGTCACAGTCTTCTGGTCAGTTCCTCTTGCTTACCTCAGCAATAGTCAGCCAGTGTTTCACTTCTGCTAGAAGACTTCCCATTGTCCCACTGTCCACCTTCTGCCTGGCTAGCATCCAGCTCAGATCTCTACTTCATAGATACCTTTTTTGAACCTCTTACTCAAAATCATTCAGTTAATGCCCTTTTTTTTCTCTCAAAGATTTTATTTATTTATTTGACAGAGATCACAAGTAGGCAGAGAGGCTGGTAGGGAGAGAGGGGGAAGCAGGCTCCCCGCCGAGCAGAGAGCCCGATGTGGGACTGGATCCCAGGACTCTGTGATCATGACCTGAGCCGAAGGCAGAGGCTTTAACCCACTGAGCCACCCCGGCGTACCAGTTAATGCCCTTTGATAGCCAAACAGAGTGCTCTGTTTTCCCTTCTAACTCTATTGTCTTTGGCAGTTGTTTGGTTCATTTGTCTCTGCCTGATGTCTGGTTTCTTGAACAGCCTACAAGCTCCCTGGGAGACCTTGGCTCTTTGGCTCACCATGGCACCTGGTGCATTGTTTAGTACATAATGCATACTCAAAAAATGATTGTCAAAGGACCAAAGGCAAGGAAAGAGGAAGGGAGAGAGGGACTTCTATCCTATAGCTTGGAAAGCAGAAGCAAAGCCAAATAAGGGATGCAAGGGGTCAGAAGTAAGTGGGCTGGGTTTCAAGAAGGTCGTAGAGGGGGCCCCTGGCTGGCTTTGTCGGTAGAGCATGAGACTCTTAATCTTGGGGTCCTGAGTTTGTGACCCATGTTGGGTGTAGAGTTTACTTTAAAAAAAGGCCTTGATGGTTTTATTTATTTATTTATTAAGATTTTATTTATTTATTTGACGAGAGAGATCACAAGCAGGCAGAGCAGCAGGCAGAGAGAGAGGGGGAAGCAGGCTCCCCGCTGAACAGAGAGCCCAGTGTGGGGCTCCATCCCAGGACCCTGAGATCATGACCTGAGCCGAAGGCAGAGGCTTAACCCACTGAGCCACCCTGGTGCCCCGGCCTTGATGGTTTTAAAAATCATGTCATTTATGCCGTATAGAATGTATTATAGTTGTCAAAGCTTCAAATGATACAGAACTGTAAGGAATATACTTTTAAGTTTATTTTTACCACCCACTCTTCAGACCCACGCCCCATCTCCAGGGTAACCACATTTATTGCTGGTTTGGTAAATATCTTTATTTTATCTACTTACACATTTTTGCATATATACCAAATACATTTATATACATACAGGGTTTTTCTTTTAAAGATTTTATCTATTTATTTGACAGAGAGATCACAAGTAGGCAGAGTGGCAGGCAGAGAGGGAGATGCAGGCTCCCTACTGGGCAGGGAGCCCAATGTGGGGCTCGATCCCAGGACCCCGGGATCATGACCTGAGTGGAAGGCAGAGACCCAACATACTGAGCCACCCAAGTGCCCCAGATTTGTTTTTCTTTTTTGCAGTCATGTATAGCATCCTTTATTGTGTGAGATGCTCGCTTCATTTAAAAATAAGACATGGAGGGGCGCCTGGGTGGCTCAGTGGGTCAATAAGCCTCTGCCTTCAGCTCAGGTCATGATCTCAGGGTCCTGGGATCGAGCCCCGCATCTGTCTCTCTGCCTGCTTGTGATCTCTCCCTTTGTGTCAAATAAATAAATAAAATCTTTAAAAATACGACATGGAAATCTTTCCATTTCAGTTCGGGTAGATATTTAACCAGCTCACAATTGGTGGACATTTAGTCTGTTGAAATAGCTCACAAGTATAAACAGGGTTCAAGTGAAAGTGCATTGTATCAGTCAGGCAGATGCTTAACAACTGAATCCACCCAGGTTCCCCAAGTTTCACCTTTATAAGAAGAAAAGTGTTCTTGGGGCACCTGGGTGGCTCAGTGGGTTAAGCCTCTGCTTTCGGCTCAGGTCATGATCCCAGGGTCCTGGGATCGAGCCCCGCATTGGGCTCCCTGCTCAGCTGGGAGCCTGCTTCCCTCTCCCTCTCTGCCTGCCTCTCTGCCTACTTGTGATCTCTCTGTGTCAAATAAATGAATAAAATCTTAAAAAAAAAAAAAGAAAAGAAAAGTGTTCTGGACGGTGGTAATGGTTGCACAATATTGTGTATAGGCTTCATGAGCCAGAACTGTATACTTAAAATCTGTCATAGATTTTATATTATGCATACTTTACTGTAAATAAAAATAGTAATTAAAAAACCCATACCAAGAGCATACAGATTCCCTTGTATTCAGAGTGTTGGAGGAAGAGAAGGTTAAACTTATAAAAAGAAAAAAATCCATACAGATGAATTTGAAATAGTTCTGGGAACATATAGTCCCAGACTTCCAGATCTGTATCAAAATTTTATTAAGATTTTCTTTTCTATTTATTATTTTTGAAAATATTTATTTATTTATTTTAAGGGGTAGAGGTATAGAGAGTCCTAAACACACTCTGCACTGAGCAGGGAGACCGACAGAGGGCTTAATCTCATGACCAGAGCTGAAACCAAGAATTGGACTCCTGTGCCACTCTGGTGCTCCTTTAAGAGTTGATTTGATCTGATTTTTTTTTTAAAGATTTTATTTATTTGACAGAAGGGAGACACAGACTCCCCACTGGGCAGAGAGCCTGATGAAGGGCTCAATCCCAGGATCCTGGGATCATGACCTGAGCTGAAGGCAGACGCTTAACCAAATGAGCCACCCAAGTGCCCCAAGATTCTATTTTTATGCGATCTCTATAACCATCGTGGTACTCGAACTTACAACCCCACGATCAGGAGTCATATGCTCCACCGACTGAGCCAGCCAGGCACCCCTAGATCTGTATCAATTGGTTCGTAGATTGGTTAGGTGCT
Source organism: Lontra canadensis (assembly GCF_010015895.1). Taxonomy (NCBI): domain Eukaryota; kingdom Metazoa; phylum Chordata; class Mammalia; order Carnivora; family Mustelidae; genus Lontra; species Lontra canadensis. The sequence goes on from NW_022631002.1 coordinate 32,434,525, forward strand.
TGGCTGCAAAAATTGAATAGAGGGGCGCTTGGGTGGCTCAGTGGGTTAAGCCTCTGCTTTGGCTCAGGTCATGGTTTCGGGGTCTTGGGATTGAGCCCTGCATCTGGCTCTCTGCTCAGCGGGGAGCCTGCTTCCCCCTCTTTCTCTCTGCCTACCTCTCTGCCTACGTGTCAGATCTACTTGACAGATCTCTGTCTGTCAAATAAATAAATAAAATCTTAAAAAAAAAAGTTACAGTAAAGAAGTCCCATTGTCTTAAAAAATGAAATTGTCATCAGTGATTTTACTAGCCAAAATGGACTTATTTGGGAATAGCAGGGAATTGCAATTCAGGACAAACAAAATAAAGCAAAAAAAAACAAAAACAAAAACAAAAACAAAACCTAGCCCAATAAATAAAGGAGAGAAATGTTATTTTATGGGGAAGTAGGAGTAAGTGGGGAGGAGTTGTTTTGAGTGAAATCCACTGGAGAAACCCACATGTTCAGGGTAACAGTGGTTTCTCATTGGTTGAGTTGCTGGGGTAGTCGATTTCTTGTGGGAGATGCAGTGTACATCTTCTTCCTTTGGGGGTTGATGATTCTTTCCTAAAATTGACACTGAGTGTATGGCTCCCTATTTTAGCCTCCTGAGTTTATTTTAGGGAGGAGTTTCTTTATTTTCACATTTCCTCCTTTTGATCCAGATACTTCTCTGAAAGCATCACTGATCAAGAGTCATGTTTTCTTAATTCCCTGGCCTTTTGTCTTTGGTGCCAAGAAGGGCCTTTCTTGGGTGTCATGTCCCAGGCTGGAGGGAAATTGTACAGATTAGAAACCTGCTGTCACCAGAGGTGCCTCGGTGGCTCAGTCAGTTAAGCTTCTTACTTGGGCTCAGGTCACGATCTCAGGATCCTGGGATCAAGTCCCACATCAGGCCCCTTGTTCAGTGGAGAGCCTGCTTCTCCCTCTGCCTGCTGCTCTGCCTGTTTGTGCTCTCTATCTCACACAGACAAGTGAATAAAATCATTAAAAAAAAAAAAGAAACAAGAAACCTACCATCACCTTTGTGCAACAAGGAGGGGTAGGGGGAGAAGTCAGGCACTTACCATGTATTGTCCATATTTATTAAGATCGTGAGCATTGGAGATCATCATCTTGGGCCCATCATTTGTACAAAGGTTTAATAGGCAATAAGTACAGAATGAAGATAACATGACAATTCCACATCATACTGTGGTTCTAAGCCAGGACCCAGGGTCTGAAAGTAGCCAATTGAAAATATTCATTGACACTTTTCCTGACTTAGAGGACAAAAGTTCTCCCTCTGACTCCAGGCAAACCTGGAGTCGACTTTGCCTTCTGGAAGTCCCTGTTTAAAGCAGCCATGGAGGCAGAACCATGGGTATTGCAGAAGCACAGCTGGAGAGTTGAGCAAGGGCAGTTGGGAAGACGCGGTGCAGGTGTGAACAGGCAGCATTAGCTGATGAACCTTTTGCAGAACATCAGCGCTTCACAGACATGTTAACAGCATTGTTAGCTCAAAATAACTGGAATCAAAGGTGGGATCAGTAATACAGCCTGTAACGTTGTAAATTTAGAAATCAGGAACTCAGATAAGAACCCCAAATCAGGAGGCACCTGGGTTGCACAGTCAGTTAAGCATCTGCCTTTGGCTTAGGTCATGATCTTGAGGTCTTGGGATGGAGCCCCATGTCGGGCTCCATGCTCAGTGTGGAGACTGCTTCTCCCTCTGCCTTTGCCCCTCACTGCCCCCTACTCTGACCTCATGCTCGCTCTCTCGAATAAATAAAATCATTTTTTCTTTATTAACATGTAATGTATTATTTGCCCCTGGAGTACAGGTCTGTGAATCGTCAGGCTAACAAATTTTTAACACTCACCATAGCACATACCCTCCCCAATGTGCATAACCCAGCCACCCTATCCCTCCCCCCTCCCCCAGCAACCCTCCGTTTGTTCATTGAGATTAAGAGTCTCTTATGGTTTGTCTCCCTCCAGAACCCATCTCTCTCTCTCTCTCTCTCTCTCTCTTTTTTTGAAGACCGTGTTTATTCATTTATTTGACAGAGAGAGAGGGCACACCAGCAGGGGGAGCAGCAGGGAGAGGGGGAGGGAGAAGCAGACTCCTTGCTGAGCAAGGAGCCCAGTGCAGGACTTGATCTCAAGATGTCAGGATCATGACCTTAGCCAAAAGAAGGCACTTAACCGACTGAGTCACCCAGGCGCCCCAACAAATGAATAAATAAAATCTTTAAAAAAAAACCCAAAATACAAAAAACCCCAAAAATGAACCCAGGATCAGCTAATAGTCCAGTTGAAAAAGACAGACTTCTTTGAGTCCTAAACCTTATAATCGGCCTGGCCTGGACGTTTTGGGAAAACTATTGTCAGATGTCCTCTTACAGATACCTTTTTTTTTTTAAAATTTATTTATTTGTTTGTTTGACAGAGACACAGAGAGAGAGGGAACACAAGCAGGGGGAGTGGGGGAGGGAGAAAGAGGGAGAAGCAGGTTTCCCACTGAGCAGGGGGCCTGATGCTGGGATCATGACCTGATCTGCCAAAGGCAGACGCTTAACAGCGGAGCCACCCAGGCTCAAGTAATCTGTACACCCAATGTGGGGCTCAAACCCAAAACCCCAAGATTAAGAGTTGCACACTCCACTGACTGAGCTGGCCGGGTGCCCCGTCATCAGATGTCTTCAATTCTGGAACATATACTTGAAGGTCACCAGATGGTGTGCAGGCCCAGTCAGGATTTGGTGCTTTCTTTAAATGTGTCATGCAAATCCCAGAGTCTAGTTCCTGGAATTTGGTCACATGGGATTGGTTAGCAGTACCTGATGGGGCCTTTCCAGTGAGGCTTAAGAGAGTCTTTTGGAAGTGTATGTGTGTGTTTTTTTTTAATAGATAAAATCTTCAGGTTGCAAGATGTGATGCTTTAAGATCTCCATCTTCTGAGCACACACTGTAAAAAGACTGCTCTACCAAAGCATTTTTTTTTAAAGGAGGCTTCACGACCCTAAGATCAAAAGTTGCATGCTCAAGGGGGCGCCTGGGTGGCTCAGTTGGTTAAGCATCCGACTCTTGATCTCTGCTCAGGTCTTGATCTCAGGGGCGTGAGTTCAAGCCCTGCATTGGGCTCCATGCTGGGCGTGAAGCCTACTTAAAAAAAAAAAAAAAAGTTTCATGCTCTACCGACTGAGCCAGCCAGGCATCCCAGCATGGCTATTTTTAATAGAAGCAATTAGGCCTTTACACTATTGAAGTATATCCTTTATCAGCTGTGGCTCAAAGGAGGCAGGGACCAAATGCAATGGGCGTCCTATGACTGTCTCAAAGGATGAGACTCGGTGAGTTAGAAAAAGGTGGATCTGAGATTGAGAAGGACCAACAGCAATGCTTGTGGTCAAAGTCGTTAGAGGATTTCTTTCTTCCTTCCTTCCTTTCTTTTTCTTTCTCTCTTTCTTTCTTTCTTAAAGATTTATTTATTTGAAAGAGGAAGAGGGCTGGCCAGTTGGGGGGGAGGGGCAGAGGAAGAAGTAGACTCCCCACTGAGCAGGGAGCTGGAGGTGGGGGATCCTGGGACTCTGTGACCATGATCCGAGGCGAAGGCAGATGCATAACCCAGGTGCCTCAAAAAGTATTTAGGATTTCTACAAATTTTGCCAATTGAATCTTAATGGTGCCATTAGCGCTCAACTGAAGGATTAAGGATGGGGTGCACGGTGAAAGTGTTGTTACTGGCTGAAGAGTACAGATTTATTGAAGCCCCTCACCGGGAAAATGGGTTCGTTGATCATTAGGAAGTCCAGGAAGGATTCCCCAGGTACGTATAATCTTTTTAAACAGAATTTTAGCCACACAAGAAGTAGTGGCCCATTTACAGATGAAAGCCTTAGACCACTGAGAAAACATACAAACCATGACTGAAACATATCCCATCCATGAGATGGGAGGAGCTGTATGAAACCGATTGGCCAGACCTCCAGTGGGCCATTGGCAGTTCACAGGGTCTGGGTGCAGACCGAGCACGGGTCCTTGGACTGGACTTTGGACAGGTGGGACACAAGAGGTAGGCACTTTGTAGCCTTATTAATATTCCTCCGCCATTATTTTTTCAGGAGTGCTGTCCCTTTGCTTTAAGGTACATACAGTAGTAAGTAGTTGGAATTTTAGAATTTCTGGAATGGCTGGAACAGTATTGGGTCCAAACCAGAGTTCTCTCTTTTTTATTGAACCAACATTTATTAGATTTCCAATATTGTTTTTCCTTTTCTGGGGCCAATTGTTCGGTGTCTTTGGTCAATTTTTTCAAATTGTCATTTGAGAGAACATCCCTCTGGACCATGACAGAGGTTTGACTATTGGTTTCCTTGAGAGAGAATTTTGGCTGGAAATAATCCGTGAGGTGGTTTCCGCTGGCCTCCAGGAGGTTGAGTCTGGAATGCCAAGGACATTTAATAGCCGGAGTAGCTGGCAAAATTAGGGCATCAATCAATTTTGGGTATAGAAGCCATTTTAAATTTCATTCCCATTAGAGGTAAGGAAACCTCACTGTTTCCATGCCATTCCCACGTTATGAGCTACTTCAAAGGGATATCAGTTATCTGTATGAATGTCTGCGGTTTTACCTCTGTCTGAGGTACAAGCCTGAGTAAAGGCGTATCACAGCCCATTGGGTGAAGGAACCAGAGGCAAACACCCTGCTTCACCGACACCAAACAGTTGCAGTAGCATGCCCAGCACAATATTTAACATTTTCATCCTTTAAATAACATCCACCAGGGGGCCCTGGCTGGTTCAGACAGTGGACTGTACGACTCTGGATCCCGAGGTTGTGAGTTCGAGCGCCATGTTCGTGTAGGGATTACTTAAAAAAAAAAAAAAAAAAAATCTTAAAAAAGGACCCATCAGTAAGCCATGAAAAATCTTCAGCTAGAGAAGTTTTCTATAAATAGTCACGGGGAGGCAAGATCAGTCAGTGTGAAGCAGTCATGAGGGGTCTCATCTGTGGAGGCAGGGGGGGCGGTGTGGTGGGTAGAATCCGAGCAGGGTGGAGGTTATTGCTTCAAGAAGTTATAGGAGGGGTGCATGAGTGGTTCAGAAGGTTGAGCATACGCTTTCCGCTCAGGTCATGATCCTGGAGTCCTGGGATTGAGCCCCGAGTTGGGCTCCTTTGCTCAGCAAGGAGCCTGCTTCTCCCTCTACCTCTGCTGCTCCCCCTGCTGTGCTCGCTTGCTCGCTCTGTCAAATAAATAAATAAAATCTTTAAAAAAAAGTTATAGGAGGAGCAGTTAGTGGAAGATGTCATAGGAGGTGAGGTGATTGGCAGCAAAGGATTGAGTGATGGAATTCAGGAGGGCTTTTGCTGCAGGATTTCCTTGGCAGTTTCTTCAGTCACCTTAACCGATAGGGCAGTGGCAGGAATGGCTCTAAGGCAAGGGGGATGTCCCCAAGCCCCAGAATCCACTTGTTTGCTATAATGCCCTATGGATTGTTGATGGTCTCTCTGTTTTGGGGCGAGCACTCCAAGGGATGTCCTTCCCTCTCACATACAAAAAGGAAATAGGAGCTGATAGGATGGCCAAGGGCAGGGGACTTTATTTTAGGCTTTTCTTTAAAGTCCCAAGAGCTATGTTACCCTGATCTTTCTAAATAATAGGGTCAGTTTTTTTTTTTTTTAAGATTTTATTTATTTATTTATTTATTTATTTATTTGTCGGAAACAGAGAGAGAGAGAGAGAGAGAGAGCACAAGCAGGCAGAGTGGCAGTCAGAGGCAGAGAGAGAAGCAGCAGGCTCCCCACTGAGCCAGGATCCAGATGTGGGGCTCGATCCCAGCCTGAGTCAAAGGCACCGGCTTAACCAACTGAACCACCCAGGCGTGGGTGTTGGTTGTTTCTTAGTAAAGTGCATAGAAGTTGAGCCATAAGAAAAGTTCGGAATCCAGTTTTGACAGTAGCTAGCTAGTCCAAGAGAAGCTTGTAATTACTGCTTAGTTTTAGGTTTGAGGAAGTTCAGGATGCCATGAAATCTACCTGGTCCCAAATGTAACTGTTGTTCTGAGATCAGGTGCTCTAAGTATCAAACCTGAGCTTGAGCAGGTTTTTTTTTTTTTGACTACGATTTTCTTTGAAGACTTTATGTGCTTTAATGTCCATTTATTTTTTTATATTTTAATTTTTAAAGAGTTATTTGTTTATTTTAGAGAGAGAGAGAACCAGAGAGACAGAGCATGAGCCAAGGGGAGGGGCAGAGGGAGAGGGAGAAAAGCAGATTCCCCCCTGAGCATGGAGCCCCATGCAGGGCTCAATACCAGGCCCCTGGGATCATGACCTGAGCTGAAATCAAGAGTCAGACGCTTGACCAACTGAGCCACCCATGCGTCCTAAGGCCCAAAGTTTAACAAGTGGACTGTCTTCCTGTGAAGAGGTTTGAAGAGTGGAGAAGAGAAGCAGTCTGTGCGTTGAACAAAGTAGAGGCTGCAGAAGGCTTTATATCCTGCAAATCAACTTGTAAGATTTGTGGAAAGTAAGGGCTCTCTGAAGCCTTGAGCCATCACTGTGTAGGTATGTTGCATTTCTTCCCAGGTGAAAGCAAAAAGAGGTTGACTGTACTTAACCAGAATACTAAAACATGTCCTGTGTCAACCAGTGACAGCAAAAAATTTGCTTTCAGTGGTAGTGGTTATCAATAGCAGATGGGGTGTAGGAACAATAAGGTGCCAAGGGATAACAGTGTTATTTATTCCTTGAAAGTCCTGGACAAAACTTCATCCTCAGTCATTGGGTTTTCTCATGGGTGAAGTTGGGGTATTAAAGGAATGAGTGCAGGGGATAATGAGGCCCTGAATCTTGTAATCCTCTATTATGGGCTTGATACTATGAAGGGCTTCTTTATTTATAGAATATTGACTAGTTCTGGGGAGGGGTTTTGAGTGATCTAGGGGAGATGCACTGTGGATTCTGCCAATATCAGTTAAAGATTTTGCTCCTAATGAGGTTGGTAGCTTATCCAGTAAGGATACACAATCAGTGTCCCCCACTCAAGTGTAGTGGTGTCAGAGATAGAGCAAATCAGAGTTATCGATGCGTCCTTTAATTCACCCAGTTGGCTAGTTTGATTACTGCTGTCAGTTTCTGGAATTATTTAACCCCTTTTGGGAAAAAGAAATTCCAGCATGATATTTTTCTAAGAAATCTCTGTCCAGTAAAAATAGGGAGGAAGGGGGGGGCGCCTAGGTGGCTTAGTGGGTTAAAGCCTCTGTCTTCAGCTCAGGTCATGACCTCAGGGTCCTGGGATCGATCCCTACAAAGTGCTCTCCGCTTAGCAGGGAACCTGCTTCCTCCTCTCTCCCTCTCTGCCTGCCTCTCTGCCTACCTGTGATCTCTGTCAAATAAATAAATAAATAAATCTTTAGGGGCGCCTGGGTGGCTCAGTGGGTTAAAACCTCTGCCTTCAGCTCGGGTCCTGATCCCAGCGTCCTGGGATCGAGCCCGGAGTCCGGCTCTCTGCTCGGCAGGGAGACTACTTCCTCCTTTCTCTCTGCCTGCTTCTCTGCCTACTTGTGATCTCTGTCAAAAAAAAAAAAAAAAAAGAGGGAGAAAGGAACTAAGGGCAAAAGGGTGGGTAAGTAAAGGGGCCTAAGCAAAATGGAATAGTTCAGAAATTGGAATCTGTTGAGGTTTGTTAGAGAACCACACTATTTGAACTATTTTAGTACTCTGAGCCAAGGCCTGCTTTATAGCAGTGGGATTAAGCGCTGATGGTGTAGCGCTGGTGTCAGTAAAGACACAGAGAGATTTCATTCCTAATCTGGAGAGTTTTTTCTCCAGGCTGAATAGAAGGGAGGATTGGGAAGATCCTCGATAGTTTCTTGGAATGCCATCTTTGGGAATTAAGAAGCCATTGGAAAAGGCTGGCTGGTGGGCCGAAGGTGCCTTAAGTTGGTAACGATCTTTTTCCCAGTGTTCTGGCTCTTTGCAGTAACAGCAGAGACCATGAGGTTTTGGGTTTTGTTTAGGAGCCTCCATTTGTCAGGATTCAAAATTAAGAATCTTAGTGGTTTGTCTTTTAGGTGACTCACCTAGCATGCAGGTGAGCTGGTTTGCCACATTAACTCAATGTGGAGCAGACAGAGTTTCCCATTTAATCCTTGTCCTTTATTATTTTTTTAAAGTTTTTTTTTTTAATTTACTTATTTTTAGGGGCGTCTGGGTGACTCAGTGGGTGAAGCCTCTGACTTTGGCTAAGGTCATGGTCTCAGGGTCCTGGGATCGAGCCCCGCATCGGGCTCTCTGCTCAGCAGGGAGCCTGCTTTCCCCCTCTCTGCCAGCTGCTCTGCCTGCTTGTGATCTGTCTCTCTGTCAAGTAAAAAAATAAAATCTTAAAACAATATATTTATTTGAGACAGAGAACACAAGCAGGAGGAGGGAGAGGAAGAAGCAGAGTCCCCGTTGAGCAAGGAGCCTGATGTAGGGCTTGATCCCAGGACCCCATTATCATGATCCAAGCCGAAGGCAGATGCTTAACCCGCTGAGCCACCGAGGCACCCCCATCCTTGTCCTTTAAAAGAGAAATTTCCTGGTTCAGGCCATTAACAAATACGGAGTTAAAGCCTACCCAAGTGGATTCAACATCTGAAGGAAGCCCAGAATTTTTTTTGAAAACAATCTGTAGTATAAGAGTCATAAACAAGTTCCTCAAATCTTTGTGTGCAAGCCTGAATTTGTTCCAGTCAACAGGCTGACCAGACGCTACCACAATTGCTCAGTGGAAGTTTTCCGCATGTGTTTTCAGCATTTACCAAAAGTTAGGGTTTTGTTTTTCTAAATCCTGTTCAGCATGCTCCCATGGACAGATGTCATCCAATGTTTGGCTTGGCTGTCACCAACAAGCATGTGGGCTCAGTGATACAGATCTGAGAAACCAGGTGGGTCATTTTGAATAACTGTTAAATTCATCAGCAAACCTATGGAGGTCCTCAGTCACTTTAGGAAATTCTTTTTTCTGTGGCTCACAATCTGGCTTTTGTGCTGGGAATGTAAGAAATTTCAGATTTATTTGGTCCCCCAGAAACCTGTTTGTCTTTTTCTAATTGTTTGCCTCACTTAGCCTGGAAATTGTAATTTGCAGAGGGGCAACTTTATTTTTTATTTTTATTATTTATTTTGAAAAAAGATTTTATCTATTTGTCAGAGAGCACGCACATAGGGGAAGCGGCAGGCAGAGGGAGAAGCAGGCTCCCTGCTGAGCAAGGAGCCCAGCACAAAGCTTGATCCCAGGACACCGGGTTCATGATCCCAGCAGAAGGCAGGTGCTCAAACGACTGAGCCACCCAGGCATCCCAGAGTGGCAATTTTAGATTCCTGATAATATTTGGAAGCTTCATAATACTTAACCAAAATAGGCATCCATTTCAGCTTTGACAACTCTAAAGCCATGGTTGTGCAATTTGGTTTTGAGAAAAGTACGTTTGGGGAGATTGAAAGTTCCCTATAATGGGCATTGGTGTTGGAATTATTTCTGGTTACGTCAGTCCATTTAGTTAGAAAATAGTTTCTAGTTATTTATTTATTTTTGTAGTTTATTTTTTTAAAAGATTTTATTTATTTGAGAGAGAGACAGAGTGAGCAGTAGGAGAGAAAGAGGGAAGCAGACTCCCTTCTGAGCAGGAAGTCTTATGTAGGACTTGATCCTAGGACCCAGAGAGATCATGACCCGAGCTGAGGGCAAATGCTGAACCAACTGAGCCATCCAGGCCCCCCCATATTTATTTATTTATTTATTTAAAAAGTTGGTTTATTTTTAAGTAATTTCCACACCCCACTGTGGGACTCGAACTCAAAACCTTGAGATCAAGAGTCACACACTCTCCTGATCGACCCAACTAGGCTCACCAAGGGATCAGAGTTTTTATTTTCATTCATTCATTCATTCATACATGCATTTATTTTTAAAGATTTTATTTGTTTATTAGAGACAGAGAGAGAGAGGTGGAGGGAGAAGCAGGCTCCCCACAGAGCAGGGAACCCATGTGGTACTTCATCCCAGGACTCTAGGATCATGACCTGAGCTGAAGGCAGACACTTAACAACCTGAGCCACCCAGGCATCCCAAAGTGTTTATTTTTATTTTTAGTCTTTTAAAATTCATTTTTTAAAATTTTATTTATTTATTTGACAGAGAGAGATCACAAGTAGGCAGAGAGGCAGGCAGAGAGAGGGGAGGAAGCAGGCTCCCTGCCAAGCAGAGAGCCCGATGTGGGGTTCAATCCCAGGTGGGATCATGACCTGAGCCAAAGGCAGAGGCCTAACCCACTGAGCCACCCAGGCGCCCTTTTAAATTCATTTTAAAAAGATTTTATTTATTTCAGAGAGTGCATGTGAGCAGGTGGAAGAGGGAGAGGGAGAGGGAGACGCTGACTCCCTGCTGACCAGGGAGCCTGTCCTGGGGGCCTGATTCCAAGCGCCTGGGATCATGGTCTGAGCTGAAGGCAGATGCTTAACCGACTGAGCCACCCTGGCACCCCAAGACCACAGTTTTTAAACATAAAACTGGCAGGAGTCCCAGAAATAGTGTGTGTGGGGGGTGACTCAAAACATTTTGATGACTGGAATCCCATTTCTTAGAGGTTTTTTTTTTTTCTTTTTTTTTTAGGATTTTTTTTTTTTAAGATTTTATTTATTTATTTGACAGACAGAGATCACAAGTAGGCAGAGAGGCAGGCAGAGAGAGAGGGAAGCAGGCTCCCCGCTGAGCAGAGAGTCCAATGTGGGGCTCGATCCCAGGACCCTGGGATCATGACCTGAGCTGAAGGCAGAGGCTTTAACCCACTGAGCCACCCAGGCACCCCTAGGATTTTATTTTTAAGTAATCTCTACACTCCATGTGGGGCTTGAACTCACAACCCTGAGATCAAGAGTTACATGCTCTACTGACTGAACCAGCCAGGCGCCCCTTAAGGGTTTTTCTCTAGAGCAAAAAGAAAAATTCCTAAACTGCTATTCTAATAGGAATGGCCCAGTTCCCAAAAGGAATTGGGCTAACAGCCAGCACAATCATGATAGGAACAGTACAGTTCCAAAATGGAGTCAGACTAAAGGCCAAATGAGTACTCTCAGAAAGGAAAACCCTTTAGACAGATCCCAAATAAAGGCCAGGGAGCTTAAAATGTAGAGAGCAGAGTTAGAAATTCAGGAGAGACAAACGTCACTTCAACTCTAGAGTCATCAAGAAAGCAATGAGCTCAGTGGGTCCTTTGGATACCAGCTCCTGTTTGCTTACCAGTCTTGGAGTTTGTGTGTGTGTGTGTGTGTGTGTGTGTGTGTGCGCGCGCGCGCGTCCTTGCTGGATTCCACTTATGACACCAAGTAATGTCCCTAATCATAAAACAGTTACTTTACTATCAAAAAATGGGTTTATTTGGGAATATCAGAAAATTGCAATTCTGGACAGACCCACTGCAGCAAAATCCATAGGCTAGTACAACAAAGAAAGAGAAATGTTATTTTATGGAGAAGAAGGAGGAATCTGGGAGAGGTTGTTTTGAACAAAAGTCCCCTGGAGAAAAGCAAGATTTCAGCGTGATGATGGTTCTCATTGGCTGAGTTGCTGGGGTAGTTAATTTCTTAGAGGAGATAAAGTGAACATCTTTTCTTATTGGGGTCTGTAATGATCATTCTTTCTTGTGATTATTCTTCTGCTGGGTCTGTAATTGACCATTCTTCCTGTGTTTGACATCAAGTGGTATGGCATAAGACCTCCCCCTTCTGGCCTCCTGGCTTTATTTTAGTGAGATTTCCTTTTATTATTTTACACAACCCTGAAGATGACCTAAAAGATCCAAATTGTATTGGAAGCCAGAGGGGTTTAGTAAAGCTGCAGATGTTTGAAAAGGTGTTCTAGAGACAGTTTCCTGTGAGCATAGATTAGATTCTTATCCTGAGGGCGCCTGGGTGGTTCAGTCGGTTATTCCGCTGCCTTCAGCTCAGGTCATGATCCCAGTGTCCTGGGATCGAGTCCCGCATTGGGCTCCTTGCTCTGCAGGGAGCCTGCTGCTCTCTCTGCCTCTGCCTGCCGCTCTGCCTGCTTGTGCTCTTGCGTGCTCGCTCTCTCCCTGACAAATAAAATCTTGGGGGAAAAAAAAAAAGATTCTTACCCTGATACAAGAGCAAGAAAGGTGAATTTATTGAAGATGTAAAGGAAAGACTCTCTTTTTTTTTTTAAGATTTTATTTATTTATTTGATAGAGATCACAAGTTGGCAGAGAGGCAGGCAGAGATGAGGAGGAAGCAGGCTCCCTGGTGAGCAGAGAGCCCGGTGTGGGGCTTGATCCCAGGACCCCGAGATCATGACCCGAGCCGAAGGTAGAGGCTTAACCCACTTGAGCCACCCAGGTGCCCCAAGGAAAGACTCTCTAATACTTTTTGGGTTTTATTGCCCTTTTAAATGTATTTTTTATTATAGTAAAATAAACAGAACAACATTTACTATTTTTAAAAAGATTTATTTATTATTTATTTATTTGACACAGACAGCGAGAGGGAACACAAGTAGGGGGAGCCTGATGTGGGGCTCCATTCCTGGACCCTGGATCTACGACCTGAGCCAAAGGCAGAGCTTTTTTTCTTTTTTTTTTTCTTGTAAAACTTTTTTTTTTTTTATTTGAGTTTTTTTTTTTTTTCTTTTTTAAGATTATTTATTATTTATTTGACAGATCACAAGTAGGCAGAGAGGCAGGCAGAAAGAGGGGGGGAAACAGGCTCCCTGCTGAGCAGAGAGCCCAATGCGGGACTCAATTTCAGAACCCTGAGATCATGACCTGAGCAGAGGTCTAACCCATTGAGGCACCCAGGTGCCCCCAAAGGCAGAAGCTTAATGACTGACCCACCCAGGCACCCCAACATTTACTATTTTGACTATTTTTTATTTTAATGCTTTTAAAAAGTTTTATTTATTTATTTATTGGGGCGGGGGAGTGAGCTTAAGTGGGGAAAGGAGCAGAGGGAGAGGGACAAGCAGACTCCACACTGAGTATGGAGCCTAAGGCAGGGCTCCATCCCAGGACCTGAGATCATGACCTGAGATCCTGACCTGAGCTGAAATCAGGTGTCAGACGCTCAAGTGACTGAGTCACCCAAGTACCCCTTATTTTAACTATTTTTAAAAAAAGATTTTATTTATTTATTTAGAAAAATATTTCATTTATTTATTTGAAAGAGAGAGAGATTGAGAGTACATGATCAGGGAGGAAGGGTAGAGGGAGAGGGAGAAACAGGCTCCCAGCTGAGCCAGGAGTCCAATGTGGGACTCAGTCCTAGGACCCTGAGATCAAAACCTGAGCTGAAGGTGGACACTTAACCCACTGAGCTACTCAGGTGCTCCAGAGATTTTATTTATTTACTTGAGAAAGGGAGAGACTGTATGAGGTGGGGGGTGGGTGGGGGGAGGTAGAGGGACAAGCTGGCTCCCAGCTGAACAGTATACCCAACTCGGGGCTTGATCGCAGGATCTTTGGGATTATGACCCAAGTTGAAGGCAGACGCCCAACTGACTGAACCACCCAGCTGCTCCTATTCTAACTATTTCTAAATGTACAATTCTGGTGCATTAAATGCATTTACATAGTTGTGTAATGATACTACCACCATGTCCAGAATACTTTTCATCTTGCAAAACTAAAACTGTACCCATTAAACACTCAGCTTCCCTTCCCCCAGTTCCTGGTGACCACCATTCTGCTTTTTGTCTCCATGATTTTGACTTTAAGTACCCCATGTCAGGAGAATCGAATAGTATTTTACTCTTCTGTGAATAGCTGATTTCACTTAACATTTGGTCCTCAAGGTTCATCACGTCATGAATGTGTCAGAATGTGTCAGAATTTCCGTCCCTTTGAAGGCTGAATAATACTCCAGTATATGTATCTATCACCTTTTGTTATCGATTCATTACCTTTTGACAATTGGGCTGCCATCTCAAGATTCTCGGATTCCTCTAGAAGCAAGCAGCATGAGAAGAAGAACAGCTATTCCAAGGTCATCAGACCAAGTAGATGAAATGAAGAATACTTTACAAATTCTGAATCAAACTCTCACCTTGTCTTCTGGTTTTGCTCTTGAGATCTTCGTAGGCTAATTCTAGTCATGCTCCTCTGCATTCTCTGCCTATTTACTGAACCATAAGGATGGAAAGAATTGCTTTTATGTTAACCTTTTTTTAGTTTTATCATTTTTTTTCTGGGTACGCTATTATAGCTGGTTACAAAGGGCTCATTCAGTATCTAATCTTTGGAAAAAAAGTGATCACTATGCATATTTCCAATTTTGCTTTGTATGCTGGTCACTTTCCAATATTCCCCATTTCCCAGACAAAACGGGTAAAACACCTTTTCAGAGACAAAAGCACAGGGGAATAGGACTTCTTGAAAATCAGTACAGGGCGCCTGGGTGGCTCAGTGGGTTAAGCCTCTGCCTTCAGCTCAGGTTATGATCTCCGTCCTGGGATTGAGTTTCCCATCGGGCTCTCTGCTTGGCAGGGAGCCTGCTTCCTCCTTTCTCTCTCTGCTTGCCTCTCTGCCTACTTGTGATCTCTCTCTGTCAAATAAATAAATAAAATCTTTAAAAGAGAAAAAAAAGAAAATTGGTACAGTCATAGACCTAACAAACACCAACCTAATTCATGTTATGAAATAGTTTGCAGAAAAGGAAAATGTATTTGGAAAGACTGGACCCAACTTTGAGACCCAAGGTTGGCACTAGAAAGTGTTAAGAGAAGTTATATTTAGGCTTCCTTGCCAGAAAGAAAGTTTATTTCATTTAAAAAAATTTTTAAAAAGATTTTATTTATTTGAGAGTGAGAGAGAGTGTAAGCAGTGGGAATGGCAGGCACTGGGAGAGGGTGAAGCAGGCTCCCCACTAAGCAGAGAGCCCAACACGAGGCTCAATCCCAGGGCCCTAGTACCGTGACCTGAGCTGAAGGCAGATGCCCAACAGACTGAACCACCCAGGTGCCCCTCATTTAAAAAAAAATTTTTTTTTTTAAAGATTTTATTTATTTATTTGACAGACAGAGATCACAAGTAGGCAGAGAGGCAGGCAGAGAGAGAGGGGGAAGCAGGCTCCCCGCCAAGCAGAGAGCCCGATGCGGGGCTCGATCCCAGGACCCTGAGATCATGACCTGAGCCGAAGGCAGAGGCTTCTAACCCACTGAGCCACCCAGGCGCCCCGATAAAAATAATTCAAACTTAAAATTTATTTAGTACATAAATATCAAGGAAATTACATTTAACATTTCTTTCAAACTAGGAGAATGAGTAACCTGGGTGGCTCAATCAGTTATGCGTCTGCCTTCAGCTCAGGTCATACTTCTGGGGTCTTAGGATCAAATTCCACATCTGACTCCCTGCTTGGCGGAGAGCTGCTTCTCTCTCTTTCTCCGTCTGCCCCTCTTCCCTGCTTGTGCTTTCCCTCTCTCTCTCCCTCAAATAAATAAATAAAAATAAAATTAAATAAGAGGATGTTTTTCATTAAAGCTATATATCATCGGGTGCCTGGGTGGCCCAGTTGGTTGGGCGACCTATTCTTGGTCTCTGCTCAGGTCTTAATTTCAGAGTCGTGAGTTTGAGTCCCATCTTGGGCTCATCTTAAAAAAAAAAAAAAAAGGGTGGGGGCACGTGGGTGGCTCAGTTGGTTAAGCATCTGCCTTTGACTTATGTCATGAGCCCAGAGTACTGGGCTCCTTGCTCAGCGGGGAGCCTGCTTCTCCCTCTCCCGCTGAATGCTGCTCCTTCTGTTTGTGTTCTCTCTCTCTCTTTGTCAAACAAATATATAAAATCTTTATTAAAGAGGAAGTTCCATAGCCTTTTAAATTCAATAATTGATAGCCAATAAGCTAAAGGAAATAAAATGTCCTTTTAAAATTCAATCTTTCTACCTGCTTTGCAACGTCTTTCCTGCCTATTAGGTCTTGTTTTGAAAGACCTGCTTGAACTACCCAAGCCCAGACCCCCAACCCTATAAATTTCCTTTCCTTGTCCCCCCTTTCTGAGATACTATTGAGACTGTCAATGTAGAATTCTCCATTACTGCAGGAAGTCTGACAAAGTTAGATGTGCTTGGTCACAAGTTTTCTGGTTGTCTTTTGACGAGCTGCCCATCAAGTATTACTTTGTGAAACTTGAGTTTTAGTTTTATGGGTGTGTGTGTGTTTGTGTGTGTGTATACACTGGAAAGGGATGTAAAATGTGTTGCATCTGTGGGTGGGGATAACAAAGTTAGAAAGTCACTCATTTGTTGTCATCTTCTAGAATGTAAGCTGATGGGCACAGGATTTTTGTCTTCCCTGCATTCTCCCCAGTGAGCAATTTCTGGAGCACATTTAATTGTTTTGTTTGGTTGTTGTTGTTGTCTGTCTCTTTTGCACATACATAATTGTTAAATGTTGGAATGAGTGAAAGAACGACTGTGTGATTGAAAACATGAAAGGCAGGGGCGCCTGGGTGGCTCAGTGGGTTAAAGCCTCTGCCTTTGGCTCAGGTCATGATCCCAGGTTCCTGGGATCAAGCCCCACATCGGGTTCTCTGCTCCACGGGAAGCCGCTTCCTCCTCTGTCTGCCTCTCTGCCTACTACTTGTGATCCCTGTCTGTCAAATAAATAAAAAAAAATCTTAAAAAAAAAAAAACATGAAAGGCAAAGGGAAGGGCAAGGAGGGATGTGCAAGGAAAGGGCAGAGGAAAAGGAACAAGAAAGACCAGTCAAGAAGACAGTGTGTGGGCCTACACCTCCCAGCCTGCAGGGGCGCTGTGGGCCGATTGCCCGCGAGGTGTGGGGGGGCGGGGCCTGTTGGGGGGGCGGGGCCGCAGGCGCGCAGGCGCGCAGGGAGAAGTGAGAGTGGAAAGGCTTGAGGAGGAAAGGCGCGGGACGCTGAGTGAGGGAACCTTGGAAGAACACCTTGGTCCGGCCGGGTAAGTGTCCCACCAAGGGCAGAGGGGCCCCGGTCTTGCCTCCCTGCAGTCCTTGTGCCCCTAACCACCTCCCGACTGGAGAGCCTGGGGAGGCGGAGGCGGGCCGGTGCCTCAGAACCTATGTTCTGGCTCCTTGGGGACCTCAGTTTCTCCAGTTGAGAAGTGGGCAGGTGGGCCTGGTTCATTACCTGGGGATGAACCGGGAACCCCCGGCAGCCTCCCCTGCCTCCGTTACAGCCTGCCTGTGCATCCTCTTGCCTTCCCGCCTTGGCGTGTCCTCGTCGTCAGCAGCAGGTTGGTGCTGTCTGGATTAGCCCTGCCTTGGCCTCCCTTTACCTCCTTGGGAGTTGGGGGTGGGCTCTTGCTAATGTGCTGTGACTGTTTCCAGTTCATTCTTTCTGCCAGTATTTACCGAGGCAGCGGATTTGGTGATTGCACCAGGCTTCTGCGGTCGGACGCGTGTGTGCATGTGGGTGGACCGCTGACGAGCTGTGTGTCCCTGGGCAAGTTATCTTAACCTCTCTGTGTCCACTTAAACATCCCCAAAATAGGGTAGTGATAGATCTTACTTTATAGGATCTTTTGATGGTTCGATGAGTTAATATGGATAAAAGTTTAGAACAGATACATTCTGTTGCACCATTTCTAAAGTGCCTGTGCTTCCCTGCCTATTACCATACAGTTCTAATTTTGCTTCAGTCATTATTTAATAACCGTTCTGATTGCGTAATGCTTGATTAATAAATTATTCCCAGGAGAGCAAGACAGTGTTCTTACCTGCTTGCCCTGTATCCCCTGCACTAAGCTCCATGCCTGAGTCGGGGAGTCTGAGGCCAAGGTTGGCTAGGCTGGGAGTATGGAAGTGATCAAGAGGGTTGTGCCCTGTCTGAAAGAGGCATTTGATCAAGTATGGCATGTTTGGGTCTTCTGTGGGAGTTTGGTGACCCAGAAAGAAATGAGTTAAGGTCAGTATTACTCTAGAAGGAAGGGTGCCTGGCTGGCTCAGTGGGAGAAGTGTGAGACTGTTCTTGGGGGTCCTGAGTTTGAGCCCCCTTTTGAGTGTAGAGATTCCTTAAATAAATAAAATAACAACTCTTGAAGGAATTGAATGTTGAAAGCTCCAAACTGAGGTTTATGGTTTTGTTTTGCCTTTGGTCATCTTTGTAATTCAGCTTTATCCCAGTCCCAGCGGCAGTGGGGGCCAAGAGGCTACCTATTTTGTTTTTGTTTTTTTGTTTTTTGGTTTTTTTTGAGGCTACCTATTTTGCAAGGCAAATGCCTCCGGCCATGGCTCTGCCATAATGGGGGAGTGGGAGCAGACTAGAGGCTACCTGCATTCAGTGTTGGCTTTCTAATCCTGCCCTTAGCTAAGTGTTGAGAATGCTATTGTGTTTGGGTGGGTGACCACTCGTCTCTAGGATGAGGTTTTATTTTGCTAGTTCCCATGACAGGCTGACCTGTGGGGTGACCCTCTTCCAAGCTCATGGTGGAAAAATTTATCTCCTTCTTACACACTTGTAAATTGACAATTAACGTATGTTTTTATTATACTTCTAAGGACTTGTAAAGGGTATCATGACCATCCTATGCTGTGGTTTTCATATGTATGTTTTAGTCCTATTTTGAGTAAAATCCAGGAGGTGTAGATTGCACTCATTTGGTTTATGGAAATTAAATGGCAAAGCACCGATCAGGCCAAATTGATCCTCAGTGTCCAACCGAGAAGTCTGAGTTCACTTTTTTTTTTTAATATTTTATTTATTCATTTGACAGAGATCACAAGTAGGCAGAGAGGCAGGCAGAGGGAGAGAGGAGAAAGCAGTATGGGAGTGATCAGCTGCAAGATAAGTAGATCTCTACACCCACCTGCCAAATCTTAACCAGTTTCTATAGAGATCTTAACCTGCATTCAGTCATGTGCTGTCCATATGGTCTCAACATCACATCGCTCCCTGAAGGCTTTGTTCTAGGGCAGCCTCTGGGAGTAGGAATGGCGAGGTGGATGCATAGTCCAAGGACAGAGAAGGGGGCAAGGAGCCTCCTGTTGCTGAGATCCTGCTCACAGGTCATGTCCTCTCAGTGACCTCCTCCACCAATAATATGTAACCTTTGGTGACTGGCTTCCACTGTGGTGTGCTGGTTTTGGGATTCATGCATGTTGTAGCATATCTCAGTACTTAATTCCTTTTTATTGCTGAGTAGTATTTCATGGCATGGATATCCCACATTTTTTTCTTTTTACCGGTTCGCCAGTTGATGGACATTTGAATTGTTTTCGTCATTTGGTTCTTGTGAGTAATGCTTCTGTGATCATTCGCCCACAAGTATGAGTGTGGACGTGTGTTTCATTTCTCTTGGGTAGCTGGGTTGAATGGCTGTTCATGTTTAACTTTTTAAGAACCTACTAAACTGCTTTCCAGAGGGGCTGTACCATTTTACATTCCCAGCAGCAATAGATGAGGGTTCCAGTTTCTTTACCTCCTCACCAGCCCTTGTCCTTTTTGTAAGGTTTTATAGGTGAGATACACCACACCAGGCGAGATAGGCACAAGGCAAGGTTTATTAAAGGCACCCTCGGGTGAGGTTCTGCGACTCTCCTAGGAGAGGACAGTCGGTGAGGTAAGGGGTTAAGTGAGCTTTTACGGCTCAAAACCATATTTGGTAAGGTTAGAGGTTGGGGTTGGAAAGTCCCAAAGTGGCTGGTTTCTGTTTCTGGTATAGGTTTTAGTTTACTCAGGGTGACGAGTCCTTGACAGATGTCCTTCTGGTGGGAAAGTCCTGGGTAGGGGAAGATGGCAGCCTGGAGGCCATTTTATTTGTTCTCCTGCATTCCCAGGGCCGCTCACCCAACACTTTCGGTGATACCCATCCTAGTCAGTGAAGTGCTGTCTCTTTGTGATTTAAACTAAAAAAACAAAACCAAGACTAGAACCAGTGGTACTGTAATAGCGCTGTGTGTGACAGATGCTGGCGACACTGTGGTGAGTACAGTGCCACGTATAGACTTGTTGAGTCACTAGTCACTGGGTGGCACACTTGAAACGAATGGGATGTGTGTCACTGGTACATGAATTTTAAAAAATTGTGGTAAGACACACATGACAAAATTGCTGTCGTAACCATTTTTTTAAAAAGACATTCATTTATTTTTATTTTTTGTCTATGTATTTATTGATTTTGACATTCATTTATTATTTATTTATTTATTTATTTATTTAAAAGATTTTGTTTATTTATTTGACAGAGAGATCACAAGTAGGCAGAGGCAGGCAGAGAGAGGGGGATGCAGGCTCGCTGCTGAGCAGACAGCCCGACGCGGGGCTCGATCCCAGGACCCTGAGACCATGACCCGACCCAAAGGCTGAGGCTTAATCCACTGAGCCACCCAGGCACCCCAACATTCATTTATTTTTAGAGATCAAGAAAGAGAGTGTATGCGTGGGGGGAGGGAGAGAGAATCTCAAGTAGACTGTCTGCTGAGTGTGGAGCCCCACGTGGGTCTCTGAACCAAAATCAAGAGTCAGATGCTCAGCTGACTGAGCCCCCTGGGTGCTTTTGTGTGTCCAGTTCAGTGGTGGAAAGTATGTTCACGTTATGTGTAACCAGTCTCTGGGACTTTTTGCAAAACTGAAACTTCTTGCACATGAAACAGCAACTCCCTATTCTCCCTCCTCCTAACCTCAGGCAACCTCCATTCTGCTTTCTGTTTCTATATATTTGACTCCTCTAGATAATCCCATATAAGTGGATTCATAAAATGTTTGCCTTTTGTAACTGGCTTATTCCATCTGGTATAATGTCCTCGAGACTCAAACATGGTGTAGCGTGTGTCAGAATTTCGTTCCTTTTTAAGGGTGACTATTCCAGTCTATGTATATACCACATTTTGTTCATTCACTCTTCCAATGATGGACCTTGGATTGCTTGCATCTTTGGGCTGTTGTGTGTGAACTGTGCTGCCATGAATATGGGTGTACAAACGTCTCCCAAGACCTTGCTTTCAGTTCTTTTGGGTATATACCCAGAAGTGGAATTAATGAATGATAACGATAATTCTATTTTTTTTTTTTTCTGCATCTTGGTGATCACATTTATTGAAAGCATTGGAAAAAAAAATTAAAATGCCCGTTAGCTTAAGAATTTTTGAGTTATCTGTAAATCAACTTATTTCAGGAGTGGAAGAATCCTTGGTCACTTCTTAATATCAAAATTTACGCAGGTTTCTTTTTTGAATGTCTTCTACATTTAAAGAGGCAATCATACAAAAACTCCTATATTCCAGACACGATAAATTCTTTGTTTCAGCCAACTCTTAATGGAGGGGCAACTAGTACAACACCATCTCCCCGGACAAAAAGCATCGGAATATTCGTTTTGTTGATTTATATATCTCTTCATATGTTTCCTCATCAATTTCTATAGTAGTCACAGTTTCTTCCACATCTCCCAATATCATATTAAAGATTTTTTTTTTTTTTTTAAATTTGACAAACAGATCACAAGTAGGCAGAGAGGCAGGTAGAGAGAGTCAGGAGGAGGAGGCAGGCTCCCCGCTGAGCAGAGAGCCTGATGTGGGACTCGATCCCAGGACCCTGAGATCATGACCTGAGCCGAAGGCAGAGGCTTTAACCACTGAGCCACCCAGGCGCCCCCCAATATCATATTTAAATGCTGATCATAAGCATGTAATCTGCCTCGAAGCTCTCTGTCATTTCTCATTTTCACATAAATTCGCTCATCCAGGCTGAGCCTGATGAGATCCAGGGGCTCTTCTACGGTGTTGGTGGTTTGTTGCTGGTCCACATCGTCCGCCATGTTTCAAACCCTGCGCCCTTTCCCCCGATAATTCTATTTTTAATCGAGGAACTGCCATTCTGTTTCCTATAGTGGCTGCACCATTTTACATGTCTGCCAACAGTGTGTAAGGGTTCCAATTCCTCTACACATCTACCAACATTATTTTCTGTTTTTTGATAGTGGCCATCCTTATGGGTATGATATCATTGTAGTTTTGATTTGTACTTTACTTATGACTGATGATGTTGATCACCTTTTCATGTGTTTTGTGCCATGTGTACATCTTCTTTGAAGAAATGTCTACTTAAATCCTTTGTCCATTTTAGGGGCACGTGGGTAGCTCAGTCAGTTGAATGTCCAACTCTTGGTTTTGGCTCAGGTCATGATCTCAGGGTCTTGGGATTGACCCCCTAGTTGAGCTCCATGGCCAGTATGGACTCTGCTTGATTCTTTTCCTCTGCTCCTCCCCCTTCTTGTGCTATTTCTCTAAAATCAATCAATCAAATCAAATAAAAAAAATCATTTGCCCGTTTTACTTATTTAAAGATTTTATTTATTTATTTATTTATTCGTCAGAGAGAGAGAGCGAGAGAGCGAGCTCCTGCGAGGTAGAGCGCACCAGCAGGCAGAGTGGCAGGCAGTGGCAGAGAGAGAAGCAGCCTCCCCACCAAGCAGGGAGCCCGATGCGGGACTTAATCCCAGCTGGGATCAGGACCTGAGCCAAAGGCAGCAGCTCAACCGACTGAGTCACCCAGGCTTCCCCATTTGCTCGCTTTAAAATTGCATTATTTTTCTTTTTATTATTGAATTGTAAGAGTTCCTTATATGTCCTGAACACAAGGTCTTTATCAGATACAAGATTTACAAATATTTTTGTTTTAAAGATTTCCTCTTTGTATTATCTTTCTTCCTTTTTTTATTTTTTAAGATTTTATGTATTTAGGAGCAACTGGGTGGCTCAGAGGGTTAAGCCTCTGCCTTCAGGCTCAGGTCCTGATCCCAGCTGAGATTAAGTCCCGCATCGGGCTCCCTGCTCAGTGGAGAGTCTGCTTCCCCCTCCCCCTCTGCCTGCCTCTCTGCCTAATTGTGATCTCTCTCTGTCAAATAAGTAAAATCTTAAAAAAAAATGACAAGTTGATTTTTATCAAAACTTTAAAATTTTGTGCCTTAAAAGACACCATTAAAAAAAATATTTGTAGGGGCACCTGGGTGGCTCAGTAGGTTAAACATCTGCTTTCAGCTCAGGTCACCATTCTGGAGTCCCCAGATGAAGCCCCACATCGGGTTCCCTGCTCAGCAGGGAACCTGCTTCTCCTTCTGCTTCCCACGGCCCCCCCCTTGTGCACTCGCTCGCTCTCCCTGACAAATAAAATATTTTAAAAAGTTAAGAATTGTATACTTTTGACTCTTTATTTAGGTCTGTGATCAGTTTTTAGTTGATTATTGGTTATGGTGTAATCAAACATGTCCATCTTTATGTTGAACATTACAGTCTTCTAGGATGGACAGTGCTAGAACCATGCTGGGAATTGGATGAAATAAGACTCTCGTTTCCTTCAGTATGTCTTGTTGAAATTATTTGCATTGTTCTGCCTTCTCCACTTACTTTAATCTCATTCTGAAGTTTTTACACTGGGGTAATCCACTGGATCAAGTGAGATTCTGGGTTGTGGGCAGTTGGTCTGTCTTCTGTGTGGTGGGATAGCGTGATTGAGGGAGAGTAGAGGAGAAGGAGGTTACAGGGCTTTCCTCAGCCTGTTAGATCAAGTCCGTGTAAGAAAGAGTACTTGTGGAAGCTGGGGGCCTGCAGTTGTGTTGAGAGTAGCTGTCATGCTCGTGCTTATGATCCGCACAGAATGTCTTCCTGTTTAAGGTTGATGTCAGGTGTTGGCAAGGTTGGGGAGAAATTGAAACTCTCATGTACGGTATTACTGATGTAAATGTAAAATAAAATAGTACAGCATATGTGGCCAACAGTCTGGCTGTTCCTCAAAAAGTTAAACATAATTACCCTATCACCCAGCAGTTCCACTCCTAAGTGCGTACCCAAGAGATTGAATATGTGTTCACACAAAAATCTGTTACACATATGTTCATAGCAGCATTGTTCATAATAACCCAAAAATGGAAGCAACCCGAAGGACCCTCCACTGGTGAATGGATGAACAAGGGTATATCCAAACAGTGGAATAGTATTTAGCCATAAAAGGAACAAATACTGATGCATCCTACAACAACCCAAAGCATGCTATATGAAAGAAGCCAGACAGAAAAGAGGACATTCCATATATATCACAGTCTGAAATAACATAATTCCGAAAAGACTGGAAGTTCATGATTGGTTACCAGAGGCTGGGAGGAGGAGAGTATAGAGAGTGACTGCTGTTGGAATTTTTTTTGGTGGAGGGAGAATGCTGAGAATGTTCTGGAATTTCAGAAGTGGTGATGGTTGCACAACTTTGTGAAGGTACTAAAAAACACCATAAAATTTAACTTTAAAAGGGTGAATTTTATGGTGTGTGAATTATATCATTTAAAATAATGGAGGGTTACCTCGGTGGCACAGACATTTGAGCAGCTGACTCTTAATCTCATGTGCCATGGAGCCCCACATCAGGCTTCCGTGCTTGAGGTGAAGTCGGCTTGGGAATCTCTCTGTGCCCCTCCCCCTCACCGCGCTTGTGTGCGCCTGCGCGCATGTCTGCGTGCGCGTGCACATGTGTGCTCTCCCTCAAATAAATCTTTAAAAAAATAATAGAAAAGTTCGTTATTTTGGTGCTTCTTTTTCTCCTTATTTTATTTTATTTATTTATTTATTTTTAAAGATTTTATTTATTTATTTGACAGCGATCACAAGGAGTCAGGCAGAGAGAGAGGAGGAAGCAGGCTCCCTGCCGAGCAGAGAGTCCGATGTGGAGCTTAATCCCAGGACCCTGGGATCATGACCTGAGCCGAAGGCAGAGGCTTTAACCCACTGAGCCACCCAGGCGCCCTTTTTCTCCTTATTTTAATGGTTTATTTGTTCTCTCTTTAGTCATAGACATCTCAGCATCTTTTCAGTGTAGGTAATGCACAAATCAGTTCATTAAGGAAAAGAAAACTATCCTTTCTGGCTCCAAACCTGGACTGTGTGTTTTGTGGTCGTTTGCCTTTGCCATGTCTCCTTGTCAAGCATCACTGGTTCTAAAGGAAGACAGGACACCAAAGTGGAACTGAAATCAGTGAGATCAAGTTTGTTTCATTTGTTTATTTCACCTTGCCACTGTGCATTTTAAATCATACTTAGTTCTTTTCCTTTCCTCCAATCTGTGAGCATTTTTGCCAGTGCCCCTTGTAACTTCCCTAGATGATGTGTTGACTTCGACTTTTTCTTTAGCTGAGAAATAGAGTTGGGAGGGTATTTTAGGGTTGTGATTAAGCTGGTCTTCATTATTGTGTTTGCTTGAAGAGTTGTTATGGGTGGAGGTTGGAAGCAAGCACTGCTGCTTGTGAATGTTTCACACTGCTATTGATTGTAAAATGGTTTTCTGATTTAATCCTAAAAAAATCCTCAATTTATTTTCCTAGGACTTAAGATGTCTTCATCTGCCAGGCTTCACAGAAGACAATATGGAAGATCTTCGGTAGCTAAAAGGTAAAGTGAAATATTTTTTAAATACGTGTATTGGTTTTTACGTGTTCCCAGGGTAAAATAGCAAAATTAGATGAAGATGTCAAGATTTAATTTTAGAGGCGCCTGGGTGGCTCAGTGGGTTAAAGCCTCTGCCTTCAGCTCAGGTCATGATCTCAGGGTCCTAGGATTGAATCCCACATTGGGTTCTCTGCTTGGTGGGGAGCCTGCTCCCCCCCCGCCGCCCCGACTGCCTCTCTGCTTATTTGTGATCTTTCTCTATGTCAAATAAATAAATAAATACAATCTTTAAAAAAATTTAATTTTAGCAGTTGTTGCTGATTTTACTTTTAGTTTATATAACTTACAAAATGACATTTTTTTCAGTCTTCTAAGAGCAGAAGTAACACGTTCTTTAAATTTTTTATTTTGGAATATAGATGCTTAAGAAGTATAGTAAATACTTTTTAATTTTTCAAACAATACTGAAATGTATAACATTCATTTAAGTTTTGGTAAGGTAACATTTGGTAAGGTAACATTCGTTACCTTAAAAAAAGTGCAAATCTTCTGTAAGCCCACTCTTGAGCATTTCTTGGTACATGCTCTTAATGCTCTTTATTATGTTGCTAGAGAAACTTGCAAACCAACTTCTCTCTTTTTTTTTTCAATAAGATTTTTATTTATTTATTTCTCACACACACACACACACACACACACACACACACACACACACACACAGTAAGATGGAGCACAGGCAGGGGGAGTTGGAGAGGGAGAAACAGACTTCCCGCTGACAGGGTGCCCAGTGCGGGGCTCGATCCCAGGACCCTGAGATCATAACCTGAGCCGAAGGCAGAGGCTTATCGCCTGAGCCACCCAGGCGCCCCACAAACTAACTTCTTAATTTTTACATGTTTGAGGATAGTCTGTAAATTTAATTGTATACTCCGCATTTTACCTCTTCAGTCACCAAAACAGTTACTGTTAGATGTTTGTATTTTTTTTTCCCCCTGAACTTTTGGGGTTTTTTTTTTTTTTTTTTTTAAAGATTTTATTTATTTGTCAGAGAGAGAGAGAGAGAGCACAGGCAGACAGAATGGCAGGCAGAGGCAGAGGGAGAAGCAGGCTCCCCGCCGAGCAAGGAGCCCGATGCGGGACTCGATCCCAGGACGCTGGGATCATGACCTGAGCCGAAGGCAGCTGCTTAACCAACTGAGCCACCCAGGCGCCCCTGAACTTTTGTTTTTAGACAAGTTTTTACTTACCGACTTTGCAGCCCTTACTCAGCCTTGTTACTCCCAGAAAAATGGAGTTAGGCCCCCAGACTCCACTGTGGCTTGCTTCTCAAGCTTAGGGATGCCTAAGAATCAGTCGAAGAGCCCGATAAAATGCAGATTCCCAGGCCACATCCCTGCTGGTTTTTGAAGTCTTGGGCCAAGGGAGATGCACATTTAACTACGCAGCTTGTATGTCTCCTGCTTTGGGTTTTAGAACCAGCAAATTGCTGGTACCAATTATCTGAGAAACTTTGCAGCCTGAGAAGACTAGCTCCACCCAGCACTCATGGCTGATTGTGTTTGGTTGGAGTCTGGGTGCTGTAGATGAAGCCAGTGTGGGTGCCCCTGTAGGTCTGGGTACACACACCAGTCTCTTAAGCTGGTCCCCATGACAGCCCTAGTGTCCAGCTTGCCGCCTGCTTGATACAGAGCAGGGACTGCTGGGATAGCTGCTTATTGGTGTTGACTGAATGAGCGAACGTGTATTTGCTTCCCACTGCCATAGTACATATGAAGTGGTGAATAAGCAGCAGTCATAGCCTATAGCCTTACACCAAAGGACAGTAGGGAAAAAATGTAGAAAGCAGACGGAAACATTAAAAGTCAGAGACATTTGGGGCGCCTGGGTGGCTCAGTAGGTTGGGCCTCTGCCTTCAGCTCAGGTCGTGATCTCGGAGTCCTGGGAATGAGCCCTACATCGGGCTCTCTGCTCAGAACGGAGCCTTCTTCCCCCTCTCTCTCTGCCGGCTTCTCTGCCTACTTGTGATCTCTCTATCTCCATGTCAAATAAATAAATAAATAAATAAATAAAATCTTAAAAAAAAAAAAAAAGTCCTAGATGTTTTGGACCACGTGTGGCTTTCCATTTCTGCCATGTCAGATTAGCATACATTTAGCAGTTTAAAAGAACACATTCGTTACCTTACAGCTCTGTAGGTCAGAAGCGGAACCTGGGTCTCTCCAGCCTAAAATTCAAGGTGTCAGCAGGCTGTGTTCCTCTCTGGAGAGGTTGTAAGAGACCGCACACATCCTTGCTTGTTCAGAGTGTTGGTAGAATTTAGTTCCTCGCAGTTGTAGGACTGAGGTCTCCATCTCCTTGCTGGCTTTCAGCTGAGGGCCATTCGCAGCTTCCAGAGGCCACTGGCATTCCTGGCTCGAGACCCCTTCCTCTGTCTTTAGAGCCAGTCCCTGTCATGCTTCAGATCTCTCCTCCAACTCTTCTCTCTTAATTGCAGACCAGAAAGGTTCTCTGCTTTAAAGGACTCTAGTGATTATATTGGACTCATTCGGATATTGCGGTGTGGTACCCCCAGGTCGAAGTCTGTGTCCTTAATCATGTCTCTAAAACCCCTTTGGGACATAAACTAACCTGTTCACAAGCTCTACTAGTTTTGATGTGGATGTATCTTAGGCCATTCTGCCTGCCACAGGACATTAGGACCAGTGGTCTCAGTAGTACCCGAGAGCATTGCTCCGTGATGGGATAGCACTGTTACTGTTTCTTTAATTCAAAGATGCCATTCGTTAAAAACAGAAAACCAAAAAACCCCTTTTTTTCAAACATAAGCGGAATTAGAGAAACAGGGTAATGTACTGCTCTGAACCCATCACTTTTTCTCCAGTATTACTGACCCTTAGCTAGCCTTGGGTCTAGTCTTGGTCCTCACCCCAGCTTGAAATTATTTTGAAGCCAATCTCTGAGAACATGTTTATATATTTATATTTCAGTATGTGTTTCTGGAAGTTAAGAACTCTGTTTTTATTACATAGTCACTGTTTACTAATATAACTCCCCCAAATCAATAGTTTAATATCATTAGATATCTAGACACCATTTATATTTTCTTGATTATCTTATAGTTATTTAATTTGAATTGAGATCTGAATAAAGCCTACATATTAGATTTAGTTGACTATCTCTCTTACTGGGTAAAATATGTATAATATAAAAATTACCATTTTAGCCATTTTTAAAAAAAAGACTATTTATTTGAGAGAGCTGGAGAGCACAAGCAGGGGGAGGAGCAGGGGAACAGGAAGAGGGAGAAGCAGGCTCCCCACTGAGCAGGGAGCCTGATATGGGGCTTGATCCCAGGAACCTGGGATCATGACCAAAGCCAAAGGCAGACACTTAACTGACTGAGCTACCCAGGTACCCTAAAACTCTGTACCTATTGAACAAGTCCTTTTGCCCTCTTTTTTTTTTTTTTTTAAGATTTTATTTATTTGACAGAGATTACAAGTAGGCAGAGAGGCAGGCAGAGTGTGGGGTGGGTGGCAAGCAGGTTCCCCGCTGAGCAGAGAGCCTGATGTGGGGCTCGATCCCAGGATCCTGGGATCATGACCCGAGCTGAAGGCAGAGGCCCCAACCCACTCAGCCACCCAGGCACTCCCCCTTCCCAGCTTTTATTAACCATCATTCTACTTCCTATTTCTAGAAGTTTGACTACTTAAGTGCTGTGTTCCACCCCACCTCTTGATGGTGATTGGTGTCAGCTAGGAATACCTGAGGCACTCGCCTGGGCCTCTCTGATGGCCGGCTCCACTGATACTTTCCCCGCGGGGGTTCGGGGCTGTGACTGTTTTTTTTTTTTTTTTTTTTTAATTCATTTGACAGACAGATCACAAGTAGGTGAAGAGGCAGGCAGAGAGAGAGGAGGAAGCAGGCTCCCTGCTGAGCAGAGAGCCCGATGTGGGGCTCAATCCCAGGACCCTGGGATCATGACCTGAGCCGAAGGCAGAGGCTTTAACCCACTGATCCACCCAGGTGCCCCTGGTTTTGGTTCTTAATCATCACAGGATGCACCTAAGCAAAAACAAATCAGGGAATTTTGAGGAACAGGATTTATTACTTCAAGTCCTGGAGGGTACATGATACAAGTTAAGGTCCCAAGCAGACAGAGATGGAGGAGCTGGGGCTCTGACTTCATTAGGGTCTGCAGGTGGAATGTCTGGGGTTTTGAGGGGTCTCTCATTATTGGCTAATTTGAAGCATAAGAGCAGAAATGAGGGCATGGGAGAGTGGAAGCAGGATCATTTAAGTGGTCAGTTATCTACGTCACCCAGCATTTTTCTATAAGGGGAACTTCACTGGTGACCTAGTTCCTAATCTGGTTGCTTTACCTAATGTCTGTGTCATATACCTTGGCAATATGTTTATTCAAGGTGGTATCTTTGAAATGGATGTCTTGGCAATCAGAAGCTTAATGTCAGGCACTTAACCTGCATTTAGTTACCTCATATTTTAAGTGAAATCCTATCATTGTACTTTTGTGACTGATTTATTTCACTTAGCATAATGTCCTCAAGGTTCATACATGTTGTGGCATGTGACCAGATTTCCTTCCTTTTAAGACAGCATAATACTCCATGGTATGTATGATGGTTAATTTTATATATTGGCTGGATCATGTGGTGCTTAGGTATTTGGTCAAACATTGTTCTGGATATTTCTGTGAGGGTGTTTTTGGAGGAGAGTAATATTTAAATTGATGGGCTTTAAATAAAAGAGATTGCCTTTCAAAATGTGAACGGGCCTCATCCAATCTGTTAAAGCCTGAAGAGAATAAAAAGGATCCACCTCCTTCAGCAATTGAGAATTCTCCGGTAGACTGTCTTTGGACTTCATCTGCTACATCAGCTCTCGCTAGTTCTTCAGCAGACTACCTTCAGACTCACATTTTGGAACATTGGCTCTCTTGGGTCTCCAGCTTGCCAGTCTACCCTGCATATTTTACACGTGCCAGCCTCTGGAGTCAAATGAACCAATTACTTACAATAAATCTCTATGTATACGTCCTATTGGTTGTGTTTCTTTGGAGAACTAACAAATACAGTATGTGTAAACCACATTTTGTTTCTCTCTTCTTCCATTGATGACATTTGGATTGCTTCCACTTCTTGGCAATTATGAATAATGCTGCTATGCACATGGATATGCGAATATCTCTTTGATATTGCAGCTCTTTTGAAAAATACCCAGAAGTGGGATTGTGAGATCATATGGAAGTTCTAATTTTAAATTTTTGAGGAGCTTCCAGACTATTTTCCATAGCCGTTGCACCATTTTATAATCCCTCCAACAGTGCACAAAGGTTCCAACTGTTCTCCAACCCCACCAATACTTTTTTTTTTTTTGATAGTAGCCATCCTAATGGGTGTGAAGTGATATCTTACTGTGTTCTCTGTTTCTTTCTTTTCTTTCTTTCTTTTTTTTTTTTTTTTTTTTTAAAGTAAGCTCTATGCCCAGTGTGGGGCTTGAGTTTTAAACTCAATTTAAACTCAAATCCCGAGATCAGGGGTTGCATGCTCTACTAACTGAGCCAGCCGGGCATACCTTATTGTGGTTTTGATTTGCATTTTTCTGATAATTAGTGAAATAGAGCATCTTTTTAGGTGCTGAGTGCGTATTGTGTATCTTGTTGGAGAATATCTATTCAAGTCCTTTGCCCATTTTTGGATTGGGTTGGGTTTTTTGTTGTTGAATTGTGGGATTCTTTATGTATTTGGCATATAAGACTCTTATCAGATATATGAATTGTAGATATTCTCTCTCATCTTGTGAGTTGCCTTTTCACCCTGTAATAGTGACCTTTTATGTGCAAAAGTAATTTTGGTGTAGTCCAGTTTATGTTTTTTTCTTTTGTCATCTTTGCTTTTAGTGTCCCCTTCAAGAAATCATTGCCAAATCCAGTGTCATAAAGCTATGCCCCATCTTTTCTTCTAAGGCTTTAATAGTTTCAGGTCTTATATTTAAGTCTTTGATACACTTTGAGTTAATTTTTGTATATGGTGTAAGGTAAAAGGGTCCAACTTCATTCTTTTCCATGTGGATACTAGTTTTCCCAGCCCAGTTTGTTGAAAAGACTCTCCTTTTCCCATTGAATGGTCTTGGCACTTCCTAAAAAATTATTTAACCCTCATATTTGAGGGTATATTTCTGGACTTTCGGTTCTTTTGGTCTGTGTATCTGTTTTTATAACAGTACCACACTGTTTTTATTACTGTGCTTTGTAATAAGTTTTGAAATCAGGAAGTGTGAAACTTCCAACTTTGTTCTTTTTTTTTCAAGATTATTTTGGTTATTTTGGGTCCCTTGGAATTCCATATGAATTTTAGGATGGAATGTTCAGCTTCTGCAAAAAAGTCATTGGGATTTTGATAGGAATTACACTGAGACGGTACATTGTTTCAGGTAATATTGACATCTTAATAATACTAAATATTCCAGCTCGTGAAGATGGGATATCTTTCCACTTATGGTGTCTTCTTTAACTTCTTTCAACAACACTTAATAGTTTTCAGTGTACATAGTCTTTGACCTCCTTGTTTAAGATTATTCCCAAGTATTTTATTAGTTTTGTTCTTACTGTAAATGGAATTGTTTTCTGAATTTCCTTTCGTATTGTTCATTGGTAGTGTATAGAATTGCATCTGTTTTTTCCAAGTTGATTTTGTGTCCTACAATTTAGCTTAATTTGTTTATTATTCTAACAGGTTTTTTCTTTTTTTTAAAGACTTTATTTATTTGACAGACAGATCACAAGTAGGCAGAGAGAGGGGGGAAGCAGGCTCCCTGCCAAGCAGACAGCCCAATGTGGGGCTCGATCCCAGGACGCTGGGATCATGACCTGAGCCGAAGGCAGAGGCTTTAACCCACTGAGCCACCCAGGTGCCCAATTGTTTTTTTTGTTTGTTTGTTTTTTTAATTTTTTATTTTTTTATTAACATACAATGTATTATTAGCCCCAGGGCTAACAGGTTTTTTTTTTTTTTTTAAGTTGTTTTTGGTGCAGTGCTTTGTAGGGTTTTCCCTACATATATAACATCATGTCATCAACAGAGATAATTTTACTTCTTTTTCAATTTGGACGCCTCTTATTTCTTTCTGTTTCTTAATTGCTGTGTCTAGGACTTCCAGTCTTTCGTTGGAAAGAAGTGGTGAAAGTGGGCATCTTTGGGGTGACTGGGTGGCTCAGTGGGTTAAAGTCTCTGCCTTTGGCTCAGGTCATGATCCCCGGGTTCTGGGATCAAGCTCCACATCGGGCTCTCTGCTGGGCAAGGAGCCTGCTTCACCCCCACCCCCTGCCTGCCTCTCTGCCTACCTGTGATCTCTGTCTGTCAAATGAATAAATAAAATCTTAAAAAAAAAAAAAGAAAGAAAGTGGGCATCTTTGTCTTGTTCCAGATCTTAGAGGAAAAGCTTGCAGTCTCACCATTGAGCATAATGTTAGCTTTGGGCTTTTCATATATAGCGTTTATTATGTTGAGGTAGTTTACTTGTATTTTTAATTTGTAGTTAGTTGTAGAGTACTTTTTTTTAAATCATGAAAGGTTATTGAATTTTGTCAAGTGATTCCTGCATCAGTTAAGATCATATGAATTCCTGTATCCTGTTAGTGCTCATTGATTGATTTTCATATGTTGAACCATCCTTGCATTAAAGGAATAAGTTGTGCTTGGTTATGGTGTATAATAATCATTTTAATGTTCTTTTGAATCCTAATTGTTAACTATCTTTGGAAGATTTTTGCAGCACTGTTTATAAAGTACATTGATTTACAGTTTTCTGGTAGTGTCTCTCTGGCTTTGGTATCAGGGTAATGCTGGCTTCATAGAATGAGTAAGAAAGTGTTCCCTTCTCTTCAGTTTTTTGGAAGAGTTTGAGAAAGATCTGTTACTTCTTTAAATGTTCGGTAGGGTTCACCAGTGAAGCCATCTGGTTTAGTGTTCTTTATGGAAATTGCTTGCTTGCTTGTGTTTGTTTCTGTTTTACCTCTTGCTCTCCCAAAGGATAAGAACAGTCAACAATGGCAAAAGGCAGCTGCAGAAGCAACAGCCAGAGCTGGCTTCATGCTCAGGAGAGAATACTATGCCCCTCCTCAGTGTATTCAGTACTCCACACATTCAGAGAAACTTTTCTAGTAACAAACTATAGAAATGGTCCCGGGAAGTATAGTCTTTTATGGAGTTTTTAATCTTCTTACTAGTTACAGATTTTTCAGATTTTTGTTTTTTAAAGATTTATTTATTTATTTATTTATTTATTTATTTGACAGAGATCACAAGTAGGCAGAGAGGCAGGCAGAGAGAGAGAGGAGGAAGCAGGCTCCCTGCTTGAGCAGAGAGCCCAATATTGGGCTCGATCCCAGGACCCTGAGATCATGACCTGAGCCGAACACAGAGGCTTTAACCCACAGGTGCTCCTAGATTTTTCAGATTTTTTATTTGTTCATGATTCAGTCTTGGTAGGTTGTGTATTTCTAGGAATTTGTGCATTTCTTCAAGGTTATCCAATTTGTCGTGTATCATTACACATAGTCCTCTCTTTTTATTAATACTTGTTTTTGAGAGAGAATGCCTATGAATGGGAGAGGCAGAGGGAGAGGGAGACAGAATCCCAAGCAGACTGGGACTGAGCCCCACTACTGTGCTGAGCCCCATGTGGGGCTCAGTCCTGCAACCCCGAGGTCATGTCCCTGAGGTCACGACATGAGCTGAAACCAAGAGTTGGACATACAGGTGACTTCACCCAGGTGCCCTCATAATACTCTTACAATCCTTTTTATTTATGTAAAAATGGTAGTAATGTTTTCTCTTTTATAACTGATTTTAGTTATTTGTGTGTGTTTTTTTTTAATCCTGATTAAAGGCTTATCAATTTTGTTGATCTTTCCAAAGAACTAACTCTTCATTTTATTGATTTTTGTCTATTGTTGTTTTTCTAATCTTTATTTATCTCTGATCTAATCTTTATTATGTCCTTCCTCCTGCTAGCTTTGGGTTATCTGTTCTTCTTTTTCTAGTTCCTTAAGTGGTAAAGTTAGGTTGTTGATTAGAGATCTTTTTTAAAAGATTTTATTTATTTATTTATTTGACAGAGAGCACAAGCAGAGGGAGTGGCAGGCAGAGGGAGAGGGGGAAGCAGGCTCCTTTTGAGCAGGAAGCCTGATGTGGGGCTCGATCCCAGGACCCTGGGATCATGACCTGAGTGGAAGAGAGACGCTTAACCAACTAAGCCACCCAGGCGCCCGGATTTGAGACCTTTTTTCATGTAAATGTTTACAGCTGTACATTTTTCTCTTAGCATTACTTTCACTGCCTCTCAGTTTTGCTATGTTGTGTTTTCATTTTCATGGTGTCAGGGTATTTTCTGATTTTTCACTGGTTTCTTTGACCCCTTGGTGTTTAAAAGGGTATGAATTTCTCCATTTTTATTGTGATCAGAAAAAGATACCTTTTTTTTTTTTTTTTAAGATTTTATTTCTTTATTTGACAGAGAGAGATCACAAGTAGGCAGAGAGGCAGGTGGGGGTGGGGAGGGGGAAGCAGGCTCCCTTCTGAGCAGAGGGCCTGATGCGGGGCTTGATCCCAGGACCCCTGGATCGTGACCTGAGCTAGAGGCAGATGCTTAATGACTGAGCCACCCAGGCGCCCCAGGAAAAGATACTTTTTATGATCACAATGTTTCTGAATTTGTTAAGACTTGTTTTTTGACCTAACATGGTCTATCCTTGGGAATGTTCAGTATACACTTGAAAAATGTGTTTTCTGCTGTTGTTGGGTGGAATGTTCTTTCTGTAGTGAATCAACTTTCTTAGGTAGCACCCTTAAGGTTTTTGGAAGAAGATAGAGTAAAAAACAATAAGTAAAATTTTCCTAAGTCTGTCTGTTTTGATATGCTTGAAGTTCATAAATTTTCCCAGAATACGGGTTTGGCAGAGGACACTTCTGTGTATCTAAAGAGTATTTGCTTTAAAGCTGATATATGCCTGGAATATATAGAAGAGTAGAAGCACTAGAAATAATTTTTCCATGTTTATGCAGCATTCTTTTTTTTTTTTTTTTTTAAGAGAGGGTGAGGGCAGTGGCAGAGGGAGAGGAAGAAAGAGAATCTTAAGCAGGCTCCACACCCAGTGCAGAGTCTTACATGGGGCACAACCCCGAGATCATGACCTTACCTGAAATCAAGGGTTCGGTGCTTAACCAACTGAGTCACCCAAGCGTCCCACATATTGTTCATTTCTGATAAAGTTTTGAATCACTTGACTTTCATGTGTTCCATAAGTATTTATTTAACACATGCTATGTATTGGGCTCTGGGTGAGTTGAGAAAGTATATATTTGAAGGTTTTTTTTTTTTTTTTTTTTAAGATTATTTATTTATTTATTTATTTGACAGACAGAGATCACAAGTAGGCAGAGAGGCAGGCAGAGAGAGAGAGAGGAGGAAGCAGGCTCCCTGTTGAGCAGAGAGTCCGATGCAGGGCTCGATCCCAGGACCCTGGGATCATGACCCGAGCTGAAGGCAGAGGCTTTAACCCACTGAGCCACCCAGGCACCCCTATATTTGAAGTTCTTGCTTAGCGATTTTATTCAGTAATTACTGGATTCCCATTTGGTTATCACTAAAGCACATGTTGAAAGGTTGCAAAACAGGTATTATGAGTGGGGAGAATCCCTGACATCTTTTCCTGAAAAGATACTTAAGAGGAAGGAATGAGTAAAAAAATAGAACCGTCTGTCTGTTGTGCAGGAATTCACGTCTCTCCATTTACACACTGTCATTCATAGGGTTTTCTAGCACTTGGTGCTGGTTTTAGGTGATCATCCAAGGCCTGCGCAGAATCTGATTTGACCTAAAAGATTTCATTCCTCTTTGTCATCTGCTAGATGACTTCTCCTAATTACCGGTGTCAGCAATTTTTTCCCTTTTGTTTTTTTTCACTTACACTTATAAAATAATAAGGGCAAAAATGCAGTAAAATATTCAAGTCATTGACCTAAATAAACAGCATTATGCAGAAAAAGCTGTCGAGATTGCTGAGAACGAGCATCAGCTCCCAAGTTCCCTGTGCGTAACACGAGGTGTCAGATAGGCAGTGGTTGAGATGTCTTTGTGTACAGTGAAATACCGGTTTTCTGTGTGTGGCGGTCACAAAAGGTCGAGGAAATTCCAGTTCTGGTTCCTGTAACTAAAAAGTTAACCTTTGCCTGGGGTGCCTGGATGGCTCAGTTGGTTGAGTGTCCAACTCTTGATTTTGGCTCAGGTCATGATCTCAGGGTGGTGGGATTGAGCCCTGTGTCGAGCTTGGGCTTGGCAAGGAGTCGACTTGAGGATTTTCTCCCTCTCCCTCTGCCCCCCCCCCCCCGCTGTTTGCATGCTCACTCACTCTCCCTCAAATCCTTTTTTTTGGGAAGATTTTATTTATTCATTTGACAGAGAGTGCACAAGCAAGGACAGCTACAGGCTGAGGGAGAAGCAGACTCCCCACCAAGCAGGGAGGCTGATGCAGGGCTCAACCCCAGGACCCCAAGATCATGACCTGCGCCAAAGGCAGGCTCTTAACCGACTGAGCCACCCAGGCGCCCCTCAAATAAATAAATCTTAAGAACCAAAAGAAAGTTACCTATCCCCTCAAGACCTAATTGTCTTCATGTGCTAAATGAGAAGGGCTGGGCTTTATGAAACCTGAAAGTCTAAGGAGTTTTAGAGTAAAAAAAAAAAAAAATTCATTTTAGCAAATTCATTGATTCCGTAATTCTTCATTGAACAGCTTACATTGTGGCAAGCCCTGTTCCAGTTGCTGGGGAAACTGTAAACAGACAGACAAAAATCTTCTAGAAGATTACCTTCTAGAATCTTACCTTCTATCTTCTAGATATCTTCTATCTTCTAGAAGCTTACCTTCCTTCTTGGGATGAGATAATATCCAAATAAGTAAAAATATGTAGTATGTGACCAGTGTTCCTCCACACTGTTGAGGTCATCAAAAACAAGGAACGTTTGAGAAACTGCTTCAGCCAAGAGGAGCCTGGGGAGACATGACCAAAGAATGAAATGTGGTATCCTGGACCAGAAAGAAAGATAGTAGGTAAAAAGGGAGAAGATCAGAATAGAGTATGGACTTCTTTTAATAAGAGTGCATCAGCACTGGTTAACTAGTTGTAATAAATGTAGTCCAATTTAAAAGATGCTAATAATGGGGGAAACTAAATGTAAGTTATCTGGGAGATTTCTTACATAGTACTGTCTTTACAATTTTTCTGAAAATGTAGAAGTGCTATAAAAAATAAAGTTTATGTTTAAAACTTGTGTGTGTGTGTGTGTGTGTGTGTGTGTGTGTGTGTGTGAATGACAGAGAGAAAAATGAAGCTGGGTCAGAGGGTAGGGAGCACAGGTGGTAAGGATGGTGAGGGAGGGCCCGACAGAGAAGGTAACATTTGGGCAGAGCCCTGGATGGAAGCCACGTGGGTGTTTGCAGGGGTGGGGTGGGGTGGTGGTGTTTAAGACAGAGAGACCTGAAAGGTGCAAGGCCCTCCTGGAGGGAGCAACTAGAAGGCATAGCCCTCCAGGAGTGCAGGTGGAAGTAGAGAATTAGGTGAGACCGGTTGGGGGGCTGTGGCAGGGTGGGGGCTGGGCATTAGGTATCTTTTAAGTCCGGATCAGAACTTTGGCATCGACTCTGGACCAGATGCGGGCAAATCCGTGGGTCTGGCCGCCTTCCCTGTGGCACAGATCCCACATCACATGGCCCTCCTTTCACAGGCTTCTGAAAGTTACCACTTGAGGGCCTCGTTAGGCTTTAGAGCAAGGGTTGGAAAACTACAACCGCGGGTCAAATCCTATCCCACCGGGTTCTCTGCAAAACTGTACAAAGGTGAGCTCCTACCTTTTCCCTCCCTCCCTTCTGTGAGGTGGTTTCATATGTTCATAGACAATTTCTAATTGTTTTGTTACATTCTGTATTCCATCCTGGGGTTCTCTCGACTTCCTAAATGATTTGTTAAAATCTGCATACATTAAGGTTCACTCTTTATGCTGTGAAGTTCAGTGGGTTTTGACAAATGCATAGTGTCATGTATCCACCATCACTGTTTCATGCAGAATAATTTCACCGCCTGGAAAAAACCCCGGTGCCTCACCTATTCAATTCCATCCTGTCAAACCTCTGGCAACCACTGATCTTTTCACCCATCTTTATAGTTTTGCCTTTTCCGGAATGTCATGTAATTGGAACCATACAGTATGTATCCTGTTTAGACTGGCTTCTTTCACTTAGCAATATGCATTTAAGATTAAGCCAAGTCTCTTTGTGGCTTGATAGCTCTTTTCTTTTTATCACTTAATAATTCTCATTGTCTGGATGTGTCAGTTTATCTGTGTCACCTACTGAAGGGCATCTTGGTTGCTTCCGGTTTGGGGCCATTATGAATAAAGCTGCTGTAAACATTCATGTGGAGGTTTTTGTGTGGACATAACGTTTTCAAATCAGTGGGGTGTGATTGCTGAATCGCATGGTGACACTGTTCAGCTGTTACTCACCCTGTTTTTTTTTTTTTAAAGAATATTATAGAGGAAACCTATGACTTTCTTTGATTTGTGTCCTTTGACAGTGCCATGCTACTACTCTTTTCCTATTTCTGGAGGCTTGATTGAAATTTCTCCAGAGGAGTGTTAAAATTCAAATTGTTTTCAGTGAAATTTGAAATTATGATGGAACTTCTAAGAGTAGATTCTTAAAAATCTTTTTAATTTTAAAATTTATCCCCAGTGGGTCCTACCCTGAGAACTTAATAGATCAGCTGTCTAATAAGTTGAAGTAATTGAGATACAATAGTAACAAGTTAAAAATAATCGTACTAGCATTCCTGGAGGCTTTGGGAGTGACATGTACATTTAATTTGAAATAGTGAGGAAGTGTTTCGATGGACTCTCTTCCCATAGATGTGTAAGCTTCTCTCCATGTAAAGACATCAGAATCTGCATGATTCCTGACTGGTGCTAAAACTTGAAACATTCTGAAAACACACTGATGTTGAGGTGTGGGGCTGGCTCATTCGGAAGACTGTGTGACTCTTGATCTTGGGGCTGTGAGTTTGAGCCCCACACTGGGTATAGAGATTACTTAGAAATAAATAAACAAACTTAAAAAAAAAAAGAAGAAAGAAAACACAATTGATGTGACAGAGGGAAGGTACAAAACGGGAGAAAGGCTTGGATTTTTTTGAGTTTTATTGGTGTATGGTTATTGATGTGTAATGATATATAGTAAATACCCTGCACATTTTTAAAATGTACAGCTTCAGTTCTTGACATGTGGATCACCGACCAGCACTACAATCAGAGGTAATGAACACGGCTCTCACTCCCCAAAGTTTCCTTACTCGTCATTGTCATTACCCTTTGTCTTGGCAACAACTAGTCTGTCACTTTTATCATGATAGATTAGCCTGCATTTTCTCTCTCTCTCTCTTTTTTTTAAGATTTTATTTATTTATTTGACACGTGAGAGAGCACAAGCAGAGGAAGAGGGAGAAGCAGGCTCCCCACTGAGCAGGGAGCCTGAGCCTGACACGGGGATTGATCCCAGGATCCTGGGATCATGACCCGAGCTAAAGGCAGCTGCTTAACTGACTGAGCCACCCAGGCTCCCCTAGCTTGCGTTTTTTATGTTTCTGTATATTGTATATATAATTTATGTGAATTTAAATGGAATCATACAGTGTATATTTGTATGGAGAAGTTTCTGCTTTCCCTCAGAGTAATTATTTTGAGATTCATCTGTATTGTTGGGTGGATCGGTACTTCCATTTCTTCGGTGCTGAGTAGTATTCCAATTTATGGTGCCATGGACTGAATTGTGTTCCTTATAATTGCATTTTGGAGCCCTAACCCCCAGCGTGACTATTTGCAGACAAGGGCTATTAGGAGCTGAGTAAGGTTAAATGAGGTCAAAAGGGTGGGGCCCTAATCTTGTAGGACTGGTGGCCTTATAAGAGGAGGAGGAGGAGTCTTTCCTTCTGCACCATTGAAGGACTGTGTGAGGGCACAGCAAGGAGGTGGACTTTGCAATCTAGGAAGAGAGCTCTCACTAGAACTGGACTATGCTGACATCCTGATCCTGGACTTCTGCCTCCAGGACTCTGATACAATAAACTTCTGTTGTTTTAGCCACCCAGACTTTGATGTTTTTGTTACTGTGGCCTGGGCAGGCTAAGACCTATGGATACACCATAGTTTGTTTTGTTATCTTCCTGTGTTTAGACATTTCTAGTTTTTGGCTCTTTGCAAATCTGCTATGAACATTCCTGCACAAGTTTTTGAGTAGATCTGTGCTTTCATTTTTATCTGGTAAATATCTACTGGCTTGATTACGTGTTTCACCTTTTAAGAAACTGCCAGATGATTTTCTGAAGTGATTGTACCATTCGTACTAGCAGCATATGAGAATTCTGGTTCCTCTATATCAGTCTTGAGGCTTGAATTTTGAATCGCTCATCCTTAGGTGGTCCACCCAGATGCACGGAGGAGGCTCTCCAGCTGCTAGCGCACGTGGCAGGCAGCCATTTCCCTGGGGAGCCTGCTGCCGTACTCTCTAGAGTGTTCTCAAATGGGAATTTATGCCCACGTGAATTTACATTCCATAAAAATACAGAATGACTTAGTATCTTTATTCGTTAAGATTTTATCCTTCTTTCATGGCTTTTCCTAGTTTTATTTTGCTTGCAGACCTTCTGTGTTAAGCCCAGACTTTCTGGGCTATGAGGTTTTAGAGGGAGCCTGGGTTTTTGAGTCATACACACCTGGATTTGAATTTGGGCTTTATGGCTTAGCTGTGTAGCAAGTCGTGTGAACTGACTCTCTGTTTCCTTATCTCTTTCTAAAAAGTGTTGGGAGATTGGTAATACCCAGCTTGATTTGTTGTTATAAGTCTTTTCTTTTTTTTTTTTTTTAAAGATTTTATTTATTTATTTGACAGACAGAGATCATAAGTAGCCAGAGAGGCAGGCAGAGAGAGAAGGAAGCAGACTCCCCGCCGAGCAGAGAGCCCGATGCGGGGCTCGATCCCAGGACCCTGGGATTATGACCTGAGCTGAAGGCAGAGGCTTTAATCCACTGAGCCACCCAGGCGCCCCTGGTTGTTATAAGTCTTAAGTATAATGCATTGAAAACATTTTCATTGAACATCTTGGAAACTATTCATTTCCCAAGATATATTTGTAATTAGAAGTCCCATTTCTGACTGACCTGCTACCCACGGAGTTGGAGAGGAATTGAAGTTT
The DNA here is from genome assembly GCF_010015895.1 of Lontra canadensis. Classification (NCBI taxonomy): domain Eukaryota; kingdom Metazoa; phylum Chordata; class Mammalia; order Carnivora; family Mustelidae; genus Lontra; species Lontra canadensis. Next base: position 32,476,249 of record NW_022631002.1, read on the forward strand.
TAATGGGTGCCACCAGTTAGAGGGCGGCCCAGAATACATGGCAAAATGCCAGGGCTTAAGATAACCTTGCAGCATTTAATAACATCCAGGCCTTCCTTTGGCCATTTATGGATTTATCTCATGTTCCTATTTATGTACTTACACAAAGACAATTCCTTCCTGAGTGTGATTCCTTTTAGTAGCCCATTTGTGAACCGCCAGCATCCACGGTACTTAGGGAATGTTTTTAAGGAGGAGAAAAGGAGCACACCGTGGCTCTGGGAGGGCTGTTTCTCAGGCCTCTGGGATCCCAGCCAGTGCACACGGCTGTCTGCCTTTCTCAGAGCTGGGGCTGCCGTGTTTGAGTGCGGGCCTTTTGGCCTGCGGACTCCTTTGTCCAGCTGGCTGAGGTGCGATGAGTGCTTTGGGCCTTCTCTCCCACAGAGAAGTGGGAGTTATTCTTTGATGGCTGGGCCAGACTGCTCATCTGATGTTACTGGAGTTTGAAAGGTTGTCCTTGTTGGCATTAGTGTGGCCAGGTCGGTTAGAGTGGGAACTGCAGGGGAAAGGGAAGGTCCCGATGAGGTGGGAAGTGTGGGTGTCAGGCAGCGCTGGATTTGTTTTGCCAGGTGAGGGTGTCTGGGGCCTTCTCTCCCCTGCCCAGCCACTGGGTTCCAAGTGTCCTGCAGTGTTTCTCCTTAGAGCCGGCTGGCTTTCTTGGCATCATTCAGTCTAGTTGCTAGGAAGCCGAATAAGGCAAATGCAACTTCCTTTTGACTTACTCACATTGAACCATCTGCTTATTCCTTCTCATGGCCTTCAAACTTGGCTAGGATCATTGAGAAGAGGGTCGAGTGGAGCATCTGTGCTCCTGCCTTTTTGGAAAAGGAAAGCTTTCTAATAACTCTTTAACCCTCTCGGTCCAAATTCATCGTAGTTCCTCTTGTTTAGCCCCTTGTTTCTTTCAGCTAACAATTTGGAGCAGGCATTTTCTTCTTAGGCTTTGCCCCTTGTTTTTTTCTTAGATTTAGATCAGTGTTAATTCATTAACCACACCACTTCTAAATGAGGAAAACGTTGTCGACGTGCATGGAATGCATTTGGCATGTAAACCTAACAGTGGTTTTAATCGAGGACTTCGAGTGCTTAGAATTGATGCACACGAATGATTCAGGAACGTTCTTGATAAGTGCCATTGTGGGGTTGGTGTCAGATACATACATTAAAGGTGCCTGATAATTTGTGAAAATTTATGGTGATGTTGGTGGAGCATCTACCAAAGAGAAGCTTTAAAAAAAAAAAAGGATTTTTAAAAAATTGCCAAACACCACTAGCATTGCATTCTTACTTCTATTTTGGTTTAATTCCGCTCATTTGGGTAAATCTGATTCATTATGTTGAAGCCCCTTTCCTTTGGTGCACTTGTAATGGTTTTTTCTTGTGAGAGAGCTCTGCCTTCAGTTGTCAACTCTGGAAAAGCATTGAGCAAACAAACTAGACAAAAATAGAAATAAGCATTACAAAATAGAATAGAGATTCTGGGAAAAAAAAAAAGTCTTCAGAAAAGCATTGTTCGACTTTTAAAAATCCAGTCTCACTGAAGATTTAATCACCTTTGAGTGTACCAGAACTGTGGAAACTAACATGTGGGCTATGGGAAATAATTTCTTCTTAAGTGTAATTTTGTCTTTGTTGGTTTTTTAGCAGCAAGCCATATAAACCTTTTCTGCCGACTTCTTATTCTCCCCAAGAGGGCTACTTAAAGGAGGGTGAAGACATGCTAAGGTAAAGTTTTATTGTTCTGGCTCAATTTGCTAAAAGCTTTAGTAGTAATGTAGATGTGTTCTTACTGTGCAGACTTACGTGTTTGTTAAAATTGATGCTATTAATATTTGCTTTTTGGGAAGTCCCTCAGGTGCGCTTGATCATATTAAGCCATTCTGCTTTAACTTCTCCCTTCCCATAGCCATTTGGACTCTAGTAACTAAAACAGACTTACGGACTGAAGGGACTCGAACACCCAAGCCCCTTTGTGAGCTCTGCCTGGGTGACCCGCTGCAGCAGGCCCTCCACTCCCTTCTTCCACACCTCCCCACCTTTTTTGTGCCACCATCTGGCCATGGGTAGATGCTCTAAAAATGCGAATTTATTTTAGTTAGGAGGTGAATCAGTATTCCAGTACAAATAAAGTCCCTGAAAAATGGTTTGGAAGGGAAATGAAAGGGAAAGGGCACCTGGGTGGTTGGGTCAGGTAAGCGTCTGACTGTTGATTTCTGCTCAGGTCATGATCTCAGGGCTGTGCCATGGAGCTCTGTGCCCGGCTCGTGCTTAGCATGGAGTCTGTTTGAGATTGTCTCTCTGTCCCTTCCCCCTCCCGTTTTCTCTTTCTCCCCAAACGGATAAACAGATAAAACAGTGATACTAAAAAATAAAAATCCCTTTCAGAGTCTTCCCCACCCTTATTTATTTTGAGTCCGCCCCACCCTTCCTCATTTATTTATTTATTTTAAAGATTTTATTTATTTGACAGAGAGATAGACAGTGAGAGAGGGAACACAAGCAGGGTGAGTGGGAGAGGGAGAAGCAACTCCCCGCGGAGCAGGGAGCCCAACACGGGGCTCGATCCCGGACCCCAGGATCACGACTGGAGCTGAAGGCAGACACCTAACGACTGAGCCACCCAGGCGCCCCACTCTGCCCCTTATTTTTAATTGAAATGGCTCATCCTGGTATATTATTCTAGAACTTTCTTTCAAGTAACAATGTCGCGGAGGATTATTGATCATCGGTTTTGACCACCATGTAGGATTCCAAAGTCTGTAAACCAGTTTTAAAGGTGATCTCACGTAGTTTAGTCTGTCTTTCACATTCAGCAGTGGAGTTCCAAGTAACTAAGGAGGTAAATCAACACGGCACTACAGGACTCCTGCTTTGGATCTACCTCTGTAGTTTTGGTAAAAGCAGTTTTCCTTGAACTGTATCTGAATTGATTTTTATATGTATGAAGCTTGACAGGGCCTCTCTCTTGCCTGCGTTAAAGATGAGATTTGTGTCAGATTAGATTAATAATTCAAAATTGAAAAATGCCTTCCTCGACTGCGGAAGCACTTGGAAGTATAGAATTCAGGAGTGACTGTTAATAGGGGTTAGTCTCTCTCAGGTAACGTTTCCTGACAATGAGACTCCGAATACTTGCACCAGTAGGCAATCTTCTGAAGGAGGGATTTTCTTAGCTCTGGTGTGAAGGAAGCCTAAAGGCAGAGATGGATGATAATGGCTGCATCTGTTGAAGGCCTGTCCTGCATCAGACACCGTTCTAAGGGCTTTACCTACTTTAACTCATTGAATCCTCATAACAGCACTTCTAGGGAGGTTCCAATAGCCCCATTTCACAGGTGGGGAAACTGAGGCATAGCAGTGTTAAGTCGTTCAAGCTTCCCAGTTAGTAGGTGACAGCACTGAGATTCATACCCAGGCAGTTGCAATTTCAACATCATGCTGCCTTTCCTGGATGGCCACATACCAGCTTCTGGGGTGCCTCTCCAACACTGTCTGATTACTTAGAGTGGTGGTGAGCCGTTTTCAGACCACTTTGTAAAAGATTCTGAATAAACTGTGAGAGAAAGCCAGCAAGGACACAGCCTAGCAAGGGGTAGAGAAAGCCGGCCGCTTGAGGAATGGCCTCGGGAGCCAATGGCTAGTGTTTGTCGGAGACAGTACACAAAGATGAAATCCGTGTGGGGGAAGGAAGCATTCTCGGGGAGCTCACGGTGCTCAGGCAGTAGGGGAGGCCTGGATTCAGGCAAAAGCTTTGCCTCTTAAGAGTCTGGAGCCACGTCTTTGCTGTGTCAGGGAATTGGATGTGGCCAACAACCCAAATGAAAATCGTACAGTGGACGAGCAAAGGGATCGACGTTTGCTGGCAGCTCGCTGAGTAGTTGCGGTTTGAGCGTGTTCCGGGGCCGCTTTGCCATGCGGCGCGACACCTCTGGTGAGAAAGGAACTGATGGCTGCCTGCCCAGGTGGTTCTCTCCCTGGCAGGACCCTCCTTGCGGACAGACACACTGGTGTCTGGATGCTGGAGAGCCGCAGTAAAAATGCCTGATTTAGGGTACAGAGTGCCTCGAATTCCCCCCTTTCTTCTGTTAAATCACAGCAAAGGGGACTACTTGAGATGGCTAATAGATTACCCAGCATCTGTGCGCTATTTTGCATGCCTTCAGCAAGGGAAAATGACTGGCTCACAGGGGCTGTAGAGTGTTTAGGAGTAAAGTGAGCAGACCTCACTGCCTTATTTTTTACCCATAGCCAGTGAAGACCTTCAGAGGTAAGCACCTCTTCTTCAAATGGCGTACACGGCTGCTAGAATTATCTCCTCTTTAAAATAAACACCTTCATGTATGGGCTTCTGTCTGTATCAGTCTGTCTTGACAAAGATCAATGGCTCCATGTAGTACTTCTCATCATAACAGGCAAGAGGAAGTGAATGGGGAGAGAACAGAAAAACTCCAGAAACTCGCCATAATTCTAAAATGAGAATGGATTATTGAGCATGTTTCTGTCCCTGTGTAGACACGGCCCTTCTTTCGGTGCATACGCATTGTGCCAGGTGACCTGGTGTTTATTTCTCGGCTTTTGGGGACACATTTAGAGGGAAACTCAGTTTGCACAAACTATTATGTTTTCATGCATCCAATAGTGTTAAAGAATTACGGCAGAATGTGGCTGATTATTCAAAAAGGCACGAAGAGAACCACGAGCGGCCCCAGTCCACTCAGTTCGGTAAGAGTCTCGCTGAGATCCTCCTGTTTTCCTCATCTATTCTTTATAGAGCTGTTGCCATTCATTTTCACTTTTGTAAAAAACCCTGAAAACCTTCAGTGATTGCTTTTGCCCTTGCAAGAGCATGAACGCGTCAATATTTTTCAGGTGATGCCGGTGGCAGGGACACTCGGAAAGAACGGCTTTTCCAGCACTTTTATCAAGTGGTTCAGAAAGAACGTGATCGAGAGAGGCCTTCAGATTGTGTTATTGTTTCTATCAACAACGAGCAAAGGTATATTTATTTTTTTTTAGCCTGTCGAATGAGAATGTGTACAAATGGAATAGTTAAGTATTCAGCCTCACATACATAAGTCACTAAAAGAGAATGGCAAGACTCAGGAAATGCTGTTAGAACACTGCTCTAGGGGGTGCCTGGGTGGCTCAGTGGGTTGGGTGACTGCCTTCGGCTCAGGTCGTGGTCCCAGAGTCCTGGGATCAAGTCTTGCATCGGGCTCCCAGCTCCATGGGGAATCTCCTTCTCCCTCTGACCTTCTCCCCTTGCATGCTCGCTCTCTCAAATGAATAAATAAAATCTTTAAAAAAAAAAAAACAAAAAACAAAAAAAACACTGCTCTAGGAATTACAAGAATGTGCTGTTGAGTTTACCATCCTGTGGCTGGGGAGGTTTCTGATGATAATTTTTTTTTTTTTTTTTTTTTTTTTGATGATAACTCTCTTACTCGATTTTCTGCATTGCTCGAGTTTTCTACAATGAGTAGCCATCGATTTCGTAACCAGGAAAAAAAAAAGGCTATTTTCAGACTGGGTTCCGTGTGCTGGGCACTGTCCTAGGCTCTGGGGGTACTTGAGTGAACGTAACAGATGAACCTTTGCCTTGGGGTGCTGACAGTCTAGTGTAGGACCCACAAGTTGGCCTCACTGATAATTTCAGAGATGGGTTCCTCTCATTTCTTAACTGCTTATTGAATTCCTTTCAGCCTTTGTCCTTGTTATTTTTCCTTCGATGTGGAATGCCCGTTCCCTCTTCTCCATCTGTAACTCGTGCAGGCTAATAACACTTGTAACTTGTATAGGCTACGTAACACCTGTAACTCATCCAGGCCACTTTTGGCCTGTTTTGGCCCGGTCTCCTGCCCTCTTGACTGTCTCCAGCTCGTCCTTTGGGTCCGCATAGTGCCCTGATCTTGTGCACCATTGGCTGTCACTTGAAGGCAGACAGGAGAATTAATGTGTGATGATAATTGTCTCTGGATTCTGTCGGGTTTCGTAGTGCTTGGCGAAGACCATGTCGGCAAATGGTTGGTGGGAGGCATGCGCACGTACCCCAGGCTAGGTGCTGAGTGAGTGATCTGCAGACTCAGACATGAGAACTCATTCCTGAACAGGAGACCAGGCACGCACAAAACATAACTCAGCATGAAGGCAGCACTGGTGTTCTCACTCTGTGTGAAAATCGACAATCTTGAAATGACTCAGAATTCTTACTCTGTGATACCTGCTTTACAGAAACCTAATGTATTTGTAGGTAGCATCTTTGCTGTTAGAGTTTGTGAAAGCAAAATTATAGCTTCATCTCATTTGGAGGGTATTTGGGTTGGATCTTGGGAGAAAACATCCTGGAAGAAATGAGGTCAGTCACAGCATGGGGAGGGTGGAGAGGCCAATTCCTTTTACATTAGAAAATTATGGGATTTCCCTTTAATAATTGAAAGACAAGCAGACATGCCCTGGATTAATTTGATCATGTGGTAATTTAAACCAGTTTTGAACCAGAGGCCGCAAAGACTCAGCATGCATAGTGGCTTGGTTTTTCCTCAACATTTAGCAACTTTGCTACAGTCATTTGCATCAGCCAGGGAAACTGCATTAATCTTTGACTAAATTGGCTTTCTTAGAACTTGTAGCAAGCATCACATCAGATCTGTAGCACCTTGTAGCTCGTTTAGAGCAGTGATGGGCTCCAGCGGCCGTTTGACTCCTGCACCCGGATGCCCTTGCCAGTCTCCCAACTCGAGTCAGGCTGGCTGGTGTGGACTGGAGTACAGTGCTGTGTGGTGGAGAGGAGTCCTTGAGATTGCTCTTCTGCTCCCCCACCATCTGGGGTGGTATTCGGAAACCTCTCCTCTGCCCGACGTTCCGCAGTTCTGGCATTTAGCCACGGATTAGGACCCTCGGCGGGTGCAGCTTAGGAACTCCTCGGCCGAGGGCAGGCTGCATCTGCCAGAGTCAGTGAACTGGGCCTTGCTGCCTCCTCTGTTGTCACTTTGATGTCGGAAAAGATTTGTAGTGATGCATTGGTTGGCTAATTCATTCCTTTATACTCCTAAACAGTAATTAGTTTTCAAATCATGTCCTCCAATGTGAATTATTATTGTGATAGGTTTTTTTTTTTTAATTATTGTGAGAGTTTTGACTCATGGGCTATTACTCTGTAAATATGAACTATGTCTTGTTTTTCTTGTTTTCCTCTTGAATTTGTTTTCTGAAATCATCATTTATGTTCCTAAATTGCCTAGAAAGCATTTTTCCGGCCATCATTTTAGTTTTTAATTCACAGAACATGGCACTTAATGTGTACCTGTTATGTGTGCTATGTTCCTCGCTGAGGAACATACAGGTAATTAAGTGACAGTTCCTCTTCTGTACCACAGGCAGCCCGATAAGATAAAACACGCGCATAACTAACAAGTGGAAGATGCGATATGCTGAGTCGTTCCTGCTCTAAGCAGAGGATATGTAAGAGGAAGAGCAGACTACCACTGTAGGGTCCAAGGAGGTAAATCAGGGAGGTTTCAGGGAATCATGTCATTTGCGATTTTAAGTTTCTGTGTAGGTTTCTAAGCAAGTATTGGGCAGGAAGGGAAGCAGAAATGCAAAGGAGAGTTCTGGGATAGATTCTCTAGGACTTGAAGACCCAAGGCTGAGAAAATGGGAGATGAGAGGACTCTGGGGTTTGATCCAAGGTTGGTTATGGGATGGTTGGTGTTGACTGAGATGGCTAACTCTAGTATCACCTGTTTACTCTTTTTTGCATGTTTGTTTGGCTATACATTTACTTATTTGTTTGTTTATTTACTTAAGTAAACTCTACCCCCAATGTGGGGCTTAAACTCAAAACGCCGGAATCAAGAGTCGCACACTCCGCTGTCTGAGCCAGCCAGGCGCCCCTCATCCATTCACTTGTTAGCAAGGAATTGTCGCAGTTGCAGTGACCTCAACAAATACTTGTCTGTCCCCGGAACTAATTGTAGATGAGCATTCTCTTATTTTTTCTGAAGATACTAGTCTTAACTGTTCTTTCAAACAATCTTACATTTTGTTTCATCGTCTTTAAATTGAAATGATTTCATCAAATAACATTTGAATGAGTCCATCTTGAAAAATGCTGGCCGCGTTTATCTCACTTACCCAGTGTATCACGCCACCCAAAAACACGGCTCTCACCTACTCTGCTTCTTTTATAAAATTCTGTATATGGTCAACCGTATGAGGACACCACATTTTCAGAAAAGTAAGATTCCTTTGGTTAGAGTTGCCTCCAGTTCTCTTACTGATTCCATCAAAGGGATAACATACTACTGAAATTTTTTTTTAAGATTTATTTATTTATTTATTTGACAGAGAGCTCACAAGTAGGCAGAGAGGCAGGCAGAGGGAGGGGGAAGCAGGCTCCGCGCTGAGCAGAGAGCCTGATGCAGGGCTCAATCCCAGGGCCCTGGGATCATGACTTGAGCCGAAGGTAGAGGCTTTAACCCACTGAGCCAGCCAGGCGCCCCTCTATGTTTTCAGTGTGTCTAAGAATGAAAACAAGTTGTGGGGCCTGCATGATTTTTTAAAAAATACAACATCTTCCACTTCACTTCCCAAGTACAGTAATAGTATAATATCTTACACCTTACTTAAACTTGTCATCAAAATATCTGTGGAACAACCGCTTGGTGATGAAGGTTTTTTGTTTTGTTTTGTTTTGTTTTGTTTTCCTCTCGTTTGATTGACAATAACCTTACCTTTTTCTTGTGTGTGTGTGGTATGTGTGTGTGTGTGTTTTTTTTTAAAGGGAATATGCAACAGGCATAGGTCATCGGTTACAGGATCACGGCCTTGTGGTGGAAATGATTCACCTCTCCTCCGAGTCAAGTCTTATGAGAGCGCTCCAGGAAGTTAAGGATGATAGGTCGCCATTTTGCATTCTTGTTGAACAGTCTAATGTAAAACTTTCCTCTTGCACTGTAATTATACTTCATGAGTCTATCAAAAGTAAGTTTAGCTCAATCTAGAACTATCATTTAAAATGGATCCTGCTTTAAAAATATAATAGTTTTTTTCTTTGTATGCTGGTATATTTCGAAGGTTCATATTTGTCAGTAACTAACCTTGATCTAGTTGAGTAAATGGTGACTTGAATAGGTATCACAAAGTACTCTCCTGTGTATTAGGGTAATTGAAACTTAAATCATCTTTATTGCTTCTTACTTAAGAATCCAGAATATTTTGTCCAAAATATTATGTAACAAGTCAGTTCTCTTATGTGGAAGAAGTTTTGACCAAATCTCACCACCATCTTTTCTGCCCTCCGTGGTAAGTCTAAAATGTTCATGCATTCTTAGACGACCCTTCTTGCCAGCTTTGCCTCTCTTGCGATACCGGAGACATTTCATTATTCTTAGGCTCATGAGAGTGCCCCAAAATGAGCCCTTCTCTACCCTAAAATACATAGCCTCAGGCAGACGCACACATCCTAGACCATTCTCCTATTTGCCTCCTGGGTGGAGTTGCTGCTTCCAGAGAGGAGAGTCTGCCTTGTGTAGGGTCCCTCAGAGGCCCCCTTGGAGTCAGACCCACACAAATCTGGGTTCTGTAGTCCTCTTGGCTCTGTGGAAGCTCTTGGTGCTGTTCTCTGCAGTCCACACTTCCTGAGTTCCTCATGCGCACCAGGCACTGTACGAGATGCAGGCCAGCCCTGCTTCCTTCCTCTGCTTAGGTAGGCAGCAGCCAGGCTGCTTCTCCAACAGGCACATTATCAGCTTGAGTTGCCCTAACAGTGTAGGATTTTCACCCTGAGTTGGGAGACCTTGCCCCTGGTCAGATACATAGTGGAGCACTGGTAGTTGAATTCATATCCTGCATGTGGCTCCTGGGACCTTCACAGAAGTCGGTGTCAGACTGATGTCCTAGAATCCAGCTATAGTGTTGGGTCCGGAAAAAACAGTAGTGAGGAACACTTGGCTTCCCAATAATCTGGGGGATGCCAGGACATCTTCTGACCATTCCATTTGCTTTGCTTCTGTATAGTGACCTATACCCACCTAGCCAGCTCTGGTTCAGTACTATTCCCAAGAGGATGAAACGATGGTTTTTCTCAACATAGAAAATGTCTAATTTATTTTAAAGAAATAAGACTAAACCAAAGTGTAAAAGAAAAGGCATCCTCTCAGAAATTACAATTCCCACCTTCCTGGGGATGGGGGTGGGGGAGTTTAATTGAACAGGTTGTGCCGAGGACTAATCACATCTGTTTACATTCATGCAAGATCATTGAGGAAATAACCACTAAAGTAAGTAGGCCTCTCTTTGACATTGCATTATTTCTGACAGTGTTGTTTTATACCTTGCTCACAGCCATTATGCAGAAGCCTGTGGAGCTGCTTCTGTGCTGAGACAAACATGTAAGACAGACAGACAATGAAACTTCAGCACCTATAGGCAAATATACATTCATTTCTTCCTAAATGTAACCCTAATAAACAGTTTAAGATTTAACCAAATAACCATCATTGCCGCTGTAGCTCCGTAGTGCCCCTTGGATCCTAAATTTGTTCAGATGTGATACATGGAAGACAGGGTAGGGGCCTCTCATCTAAAATGAAACTTTCATGAAGTCTTATTCTCAGTAGGTAAACCCAGGAGAGATTAGGAGACACCTATGCATTGACTGTAGCCATTAAGTTATGTAAAAGCCATTCCTAGTGTCTAGAATTTATTTTATATGTAGTATTTAGGGCCTGGAGCACTCCTGACCTGACCTGGAAAGGCTTTTAACATGATTTAAGATCCCAGAGGCCTGAGCTAAAGATTGCAGAGCCACGCAGAGGATTGTGGGTTACTCCTCAGCCTACAGTGACAGAGCCTAGAAGTCCTGCACCACATGTCTGTGTGTGTGTCTGCCTGTTATCAAAGTATTACATATACAGAGTGAAGAGATTAACGCTAAAAGGTGTGTAATGAAAACCAGTAGCCCCATGTCTCACCTGCTCGCTTCTTTGAAGGCTCTGTTCTCTGCTTCTGCTTGTTTCTTCTGTGAATCACTCTTGTCTCAGGTTATCCACGTGGTTTGCTGGAACCAAATCAAACACCTTCACTTTTAGGGTTTTTTTTTCTCCTTTAAACATTCCCAGTAGCCAGCGATGGGTGAAGTTGCATTCTGCCTTTTTTTAGGCTAGATTTGTTTAGCATTAAGAATTCCCATTGATACACATGGCACCTATTTCCATTCTCTTTCTCTCTCTCAGTATAGCGTGGAGTTGTCCAGTTGGGAAAAGCGGGTCTGTATGGAAAAGGGAAATCAAGCTGCACATGTTACAATTTGGAAACAACGTAATGTTTGATTTTGAAATCGACAGGCACCTGCTTTGGAGGGTCCCAGGCCAGTTGGATCAGTAGACAGTCACATCTGTACTGAAAGCTGACACAGCTTAAACAACATGTAGTTGGATTAACTATGTTACTTTCTGATTTTAAAAGGAATCAGGGCACGCATTTGATATAAAGCAGGCTCTTTCTCGTCCCTAGTACATCGTCATATGCCCCTGGAAGATGCCCTGGACCTGGTGGCTAAAGAATACAGGAGATTTTTCTCGAAACGGGAGCAGCAGGAACGGGCTGGAATTGCTTTGCAGGCCGGAGATCTGGTGGATGACTTCTTGGCCCGGGAGCGCCTGACCAGCTACTCCGTCCCTTCGGGCATTCAGCACCTCCTCTTCCTATTGAGTGAGGGAATGCATTTGTATGGGAATGAGTTGAATCTGCTCATTGACTACCTGAACACCAGGAAAGGGCACCTGGAAGGTATTTGGCACTATTTTCCCTCCCCATTTTTTTTTTTTTTTTAAAGATTTTATTTATTTATTTGACAGGCAGAGATCACAAGTAGGCAGAGAGGCAGGCAGAGAGAGAGAGGAGGAAGCAGGCTCGCCGCAGAGCAGAGAGCCCGATGCGGGGCTCGATCCCAGGACCCTGAGATCATGACCTGAGCCGAAGGCAGCGGCTTAACCCACTGAGCCACCCAGGGGCCCTCCCTCCCCATTTTTAAACCCCAGGAAATCCTATTCTGCAAATCCATATGTGAAAGTAAAACTAAGAATTTTTTATTTAATTGAGAGACTATACATCTGTAATGTAAAGGTGTCTGATAGGAACATGTTCCTCACAGGAATTACACAGTTTTTTAATGTGTAACCTTTATAGACTAAAATGCTTTTTTTTTTGAAGCTAAATTTCCTTTTGAATCAGATTTTTAATGTATAAATAGGATGACTTATCTATATAGATGGACAGGTGGGAAATAGTTTCTGTTCCTTGTCGGTTTACTTTTGTGATTCAAAAGTTTCAGCTTGTTAATTGATACATTTGTAGATTATTTTTAAGTGCATCGTAAACATAAAGAAGTAGTTCCTAATCTTGAAGATTTTAAAGAGCATTCCAGTTACGAGCCAAACTCGTTAAGATGGTGACTTTTCAGTTTATTTGTTTTGAGTTGAGTAGGTGAGAAGAAAATAATAATCACTTGTCCCTGTGGGGAAACATAGCTGAACTTCTAGGGCCATGTTAAAGCTTTAAAGAAATCGTTCATCTTATAAAATGTAGAATGTATTTTATTTAAGATTTTATTTATTTATTTGAGACAGAGAGCACAGAGGGAGAGGGAGAAGCAGACTCGCCTCTGCACAGGGCTCGATCCCAAGACCCTGGGATCATGACCTGAGCTAAAGGCAGACACTTAACCGACTGAGCCACCCAGGTGCCCCAAAATGTATTTTATTTTTGTACATTTTTTGGTACCTTCTTCTCAGGGTTGTGGGTGGGGGGTGGCTCATAAACTTGAAACACAATTGTTTTTTTCCGAGTGCTTATGTCATTTATTAATTAATTGATTAAGTATAATTGACATATTCTATTGCTTTCAGGTACACAGTGTAATGATTTGATATTTGTATATATCATCTAATGGTGACGACAACAAGTCTAGTTAACATCCTGTTTCTCTTTGATCGTAGAAACCTCTAAGTCAGAAAAGTTATGGTCTTCTTTGACTTCCCCAAGTTGTTCCTTTTGCAGCTCGAGCCTCTGCAGCAGACTTCTGATGACCATTCATTTTCTTCATTTTTCCAGGCTTTGAGACACTTGAGTCTTTGGCTACCAGTGATCATTCCTCATTTCAAGGAAGGAATACCCCTGTTGTGGGCAAGCTGCCTCCGCTTCTTCCAACCCCTGGAAAGCCCTCCTTCTCGGGCCCTCATCTCCCACTTCCTGCCAAGTCCCCATTGTTAGGGGACAGACCGGGAGGGGGTCTCCTTCCACCACCAGGTCAGTGCTTCCCTCCAGGAATAAGAGCTCACGGTGGCTCTGCTGCCTCTACGCGCATGGCTCTGAGAGAGCAGACAGTTGAGAACAGTTGCAGTGTCTTTTGGCATAGTCTCAGCGAATGCTAAGATTTCAGAAGACCAGAAGAGACATCTGGGGTTTCAGTGGGTGCCATTTCTCTTGAGTGAATTGCTTAAGTTTTAACATGGGGGACGTGTAGAGGAGCTTTCTTATCAAGGTTGGTGGCCACATTGAGGATGGCTTAAACAGAGTTCCCTTAATATGCACTCTGAATTCCATAGTGTTTTCCAGGCTTTTCTGAGTAGTTGGCATAAATAGTATCTGACATCTGCCTAAAATGAGGTTGTATTACTGTGGACTCCTTCCATTGTAAGTGACAGGGACCTAACTCAGCTTAAAACAAGGAGACCTGACTGGCTTACATAAATGAAAATGCCCAGGGTTGACTCACTTCCAGCCAAACTGGATCCTGCTGCTCAAGCCTGTTACAGACATCCATCTCTTCACTCGGGGAGGAGACTTGGGTGTGGCGCTAACCACTTGGGGTACCAAGTTCCAGTCAAGCCCAGTGTCCATTATGCCTCTGGTTCCTGGGGTGGCTGGTATCTGAGCCTTTCTTGCCTCTTGAGGGTAAAGAGGTTTTTTGTTTTGTTTTGTTTTAAGACTTATTTAATTATTGAGAGAGAGTGAGATTGAGCATGTGCGAGCAGGGAGAGGAGTAGAGGGGAAGGGAGAGAAGCAGACTCCTTACTGAGTGGGGAGCCTGACACAGGGCTTGACCCCACGACCCCGAGATCATGACCTGAGCCGAAATCAAGAGTTGGCCACTTAACTGACTGAGCCCCCCCCCAGGCGCCCCAAGGTTAAAGAGTTTTAACTCCTCTGTAGGCACCCGGAATGCAGTCCCACTCCTTCTGTTCTCATCTTCCAAATATTTGTTGGTACACTCTGTCCCCTCTCCTGTGTTCCTTGTGTATTAACAGTGGGAGCAGAGAAGAGGCTGGATGAGAGCAGGTTTTCAGTCTGCCATGTTAAAGACAGAAGTTGGCAGTGAAGTCTTCATAGAAAGGCGGCTTTTCTCCTGGGTCTCAAATAAAACTTGGACCTTGGATGCATTCGTGTCTAAGAGTCAAATATTCCTTTGGTCTTTCATGGGAGCGGGGATCATTTTAGCCAAAAACCTTATGAGCACATTATTTCCACCTTGGCTATTACTGTGGATCTAAATAGAGAGAACGTGTCCTTTTGCTTTGGTCGCTGTACATGTGTATGTCATTTATTAGCGAAGTCAGTGTGTGTTGAAGATCACAGCCCTAGGGGTGAACATTTCTGAGCCCCCTCCCTTTCTGACCTGGTGACCTTTGGGATGATTGGGAGTGTAGTTCCATGTCTTCTCTGTTCCTGTCACAACTGGGGCTCTCCTGCTGTACCCTGTGCTTGTTCCTTTCCTTCTGCTGCACTCAGCCGCGCTCCCCTGTGCCTCAGCCCAGTCCCTCGGTCCACCCTGGGCATTATTACACCTGGTTCCCGTGAGAAGCCAGTGAGTTAAGAAAAGAAAGGCTCAGGGGGAGCTCTTTTTGCTGTGAGTTGCTTCTCATCCTTGCTGAAAGTTTAAAAAACAAAATTCTTTCGGACCTCAGAAAGGGCTAGGTGCTTGCTTCAGGGCCTTGGCATGAACTGTGGAAATAAATGCCCTGTTCAACAGGGTGAGGACAGCAGGGCAGATCGACTGCCCGAGAGAGAGTGACCGGTTACTAGGCCATGTGGGAGACCCCCAGGACCATGTCCAGGCCGATGTTCCGGGGGGACGGATGTTAGATTCTTAGGAACAGAGTGCTTCAGGTATGTTACGGATCTGCCTTCATGACCTGTCTGGGAAAATGTTCGATGTCTGAGAAAATAACATTCCAAGTATCAAAGAGAACATTTGGAACAAATCCCACTTGGTGGAAAGGTTAGGGTGGAGAACCGGGATGTCAAGACACACACACACGCACACGTGGACTAGATGAAGGGTTCGCAAACTTCTAAGGGCCAAATAGTAAATATGTTATTTTTAGTGTTTACAGGCCAAGCAGCAAAGTTAAGGATACTCTGTATGTACTTCTATAATCATTGAAAGCATAATTATTTAAAAATGAGAAAACCGTCTCAGCTCATGGGTCGTACCCAAACAGACGGTGGGCTGATTTTGGCCCCCAGACTCTAGTTTGCCAGACCCTGGATAAACACTGAGGCCTAGTCAGGGCCCAGAGGGGGCTTGGTAGAGCTCAGAGGAGTTGAGATTTGTGTGTGTGGCAGGTGCTCCTGCTCAGCCCTTCTCTAAAGATTAAGGAAAAGTCCCTTTGTGGGAGCAGCTGAAATCAGCTTCATCATGTATCTTCTGGTTTATGTTTTGTTTTTTCATTCCCTGCAGGACTGGGCAACCCCAAAGGTCTGTTTGCCCCTCCCCTGCTCCCAGCAGCCCCCTCCAAGAGACTTGCTCCTTTGGGATGCCTACCCCCCAAGAGTGCCAAGCGCCCACTGCTTGGGGAGAAACCAGGCCTTCTAGTACCACCTCCAGGTGAGTAGCCAGTGAGCTGGGAGTGACATTCTAGGCTCATGCTGTCCAGTGGCGCTTTCTGCGAGAGAGGAGATGTTCTGCAGCTGTGTGGTTGGATGTGACAGCTGTGGGCCGCATGGTGGCTGTTGAAACGTGGCTGGTAAGACCGAGGAACTGAATTTTCAGTTGTGTTTAAGTGGAATTAATTTGAGTGAGTATCATCCCATAGTAATTACAGAGTAGTCACATGTGGCTAGGGGCTGCCTAAGTGGTCAGTGTGGTTCTAGGCTACTGGATGTGATAAGAGGCTATAGCAGTAGGCAAGAAAGTGTGTTATGTTTTTACCATGTAGAAATCTATTTTCCTCATCCCCCCCCTTTTTAAAGCTGCAGATGTACTTAAAAAGGGAAAGATATTTCTAACATAAATGGACATTATTGTCAGTCGCTGTAAAATAGAAGGTAACCCTAATAAGGAGACCACAGAAGAGTATTTCTGCTGGGAACTACTGCCGGTCTCAGTCTCTGAGCGTGGGACTTTTTTAGCTTCAGGTTAAGAAAGGAGATTACGGAGGGCCAGGGAGGTGTTAATGGGAAACCAGCACTACTAGAAAAAGAAACTCTCCTTGACCGTGACTCTCCAGGAGGATTGCAAGAAGTGGGCAAAGGGAGCATATTCTCACGAGGTTGGATGTCATAGAATCATGTGCCCGCGTATTGCTGACATCCCTCGGAGGGGTGCACTTTGTTTCTGCTTGGCGCGGGGAGGCACACAGCCCCCCTGCTGCCTGGCAGGGCGCCGGGACCCGACCTGTCATACTTAAGGTCGTGACTGATTGATAGGCAGCCGTGACCCCAGGTCTGCGCAGGAAGGCAGGCTTTTCCTCTCTCTTCCTTCCAAGTGCAGGCCTGGCCAGCTCTTCTCTGG
This sequence comes from Lontra canadensis, assembly GCF_010015895.1. Lineage (NCBI taxonomy): Eukaryota > Metazoa > Chordata > Mammalia > Carnivora > Mustelidae > Lontra > Lontra canadensis. Next base: position 32,493,083 of record NW_022631002.1, read on the forward strand.
TGCTGCCTTTCCTCCTGTATGGCTGGGGGAGATGAGGCCAGAGGCCCCGAAGCGGCGCACAACCCCAGCAGGGCACAAAGGTGGAGGGGAGAGCTGCGATGCTGGGCTGGAAGGCAGCCAAGCTGGCGTTTTGCTGACTTCATCTCTAGTCACTCAGGCTTTCCGAGCATAAGTAAAGGCGCTGCCCGGAGTTCCTCTGGGTTCACTGTTAGGTTTGAGTTCTCTTCTGAGATTTGATGCCTAAACCCCAGCTCTTAGGAAAGTGAGCTTTTGTCCCTCTCTGCTCTTCATGCAGGACACATTTTTCATGATAATGACTGCCGTTTTAAAGTCTCAGTCCTCGGGGACCTGGCTGGTTCTGTTGTTGGTTGGTCTCGAGGTCGTGAGTTCGAGCCCTACATCAGAGGTAGAGTTCACTCTAAAAAAATAAGTGAAGTCTCATCTTCTGTGTTTTAGTCAAATCTGGTTTTGCAAGATGTACCTGCTGTGGTTGTGGTATAATGGATGTGTGTTTATGAAACGGTGACAGGACACGGAACACGTATAGGTTCGTGATCCCTACCCTCCTGGGAACCTAAACAGTCTCTTTCATTCTGAAGATCCTCCTCTGATAGACCTCATTTTGGGGAAATTTCGAGAATTTTCCTTACCCCCAAAGATGGCCCTCTGTGCCCCAAATTCCAGGACTAATAGAGAAAACATTTTTAAAAAAATTTTTTAAAGACATTTATTTATTTATTTATTTATTTGACACAGAGGGAGAGAGATCACAAGTAGGCAGAGAGGGGGAAGCAGGCTCCCCGCCGAGCAGAGAGCCCGATGCGGGGCTTGATCCCAGGACCCTGAGACCACGACCCAAGCCAAAGGCCACTGAGCCACCCAGGCACCCCCGAGAAAACATTTTTAAAAAACCAGTGAAAACATGGAGGCTGCCTATACAAGGCATAAGGGTAGTAGTTACCACGCACTGAGTTCTTGTCCTGGGGCAGGCATTGAGGTAATCTCATTTAGTCTTCAAACAACCCTGCGAGGTACATAGTGAGATCATCTCCCTTTTCCACATGAGTCACTAAGGCTCAGAGGGTGAGGAGCCTGGCCAGGGTCACACAGTGGTACTGGTGGGGCCGACACTGCGCAGCAGCCATGGGACTCCATGCTCAGTGCTCTTACCCACCACACAGTCCAGAAAGTTGTCAAGTTTTGCTTGGATTTCAGCCACATCCTTCCCTTCACGGTGGGAGGACTGCAGAAATTTTGAGGGAAGGAGTGGTTGTAGTTTGTCCAGGGCTTCTGGGAAGCCAAGAGCTGGCTTTGGAGGAAGTCGGGTGTTAGCGTGTCTGGAGAGGGAGAGGTACCAGGATCTCCTGTGGATAAAGAGGGACCTTTGGGTGAAGTGTTCCTAACTCAGCGAAGGTGGTGTTGGGGGCAGGTGTCCCCTAGTGCTTTGTAAGACAAGGTCTAGCACCAGCCACCAGGATTAAGTGAGATAATATGCATGAAAAGCTTTTAAGATGCCCCAAGCATGGCACAGATGTCCGCCTGCTGAGGTCGCAGCTAGGCGGGTGTGCTTCTGCCTGCAGAGGTGGGTGCGGCTGGAGGGCTGTGGGTCAGCTGGGCCTCTGCAGACCAGGCAGGACACGTCACTGAAGCGGCTGGTTCCTCCTCTTTGCAGCTCTTCAGTCAGTGCTGCACAAGCAGACGGCGCAGCCCCCATCTCTGCTGAAATAAGAAAAGCTCCCGGAGCCAGGAGAACAGAGTGGCTGCTGCCCAGATGGTGGCTTCACCCTCCTTCAAGGACCGAGGCCCCTGTCTGACCCCACGGCACTGCTGTCTGGGCCGTGGGTGTGGATGTGCGTCCCTTCTGCCCAGTAACGTGGTCCCCTGGAAACGTGTTTCCTGTTTGGAGTCTCTGTGCCAGGTAGAGATGTGCGGAAGGTCATTGTTGTAGAAATTGGATCTTGAAGTTGTTCAATTATATACATACTAAAATAAAAACTTTTAGCTTTTACATACCAGTTGCCACTTTTTAAGGACTTGTTATTTTGGAATGAGTTCAGATTTATAGAAAATTCCCAGGAATAATAAAGGGAGCCCCCTTTATCCAACTTGCCCTGATGTTGACATCTTATAAAACCATGGTATCTTTATTGGGAAATTTGCATTAGTACAGGAATATTCACTATATCGTAGACTTAATTCGTACTTTACCAGCTTTTCTGCTAATGTCATTTTTCTGTTTCAGGAAGGTGCCCCATTACGTTTAGACTTTGACTTCATTATGTTCCACTGTTTTTATTATGAAACATTGAAGTATACAGAAGATTTGAATAACATATACAATGAACACCCATATATCTGTATCAACACATTCCCCTTTTTAAAAAATTTGTGTGCATTTCTTTTTTTTAATTTAAATTTAATCAACATATAATGTATTATTGGTTTCAGAGGTTAGAGGTCAGTGATTCATCGGTCTTATGTAACACCCAGTGCTCATTCCATCAGGTGCCCTCCTCAATGTCCATCACCCAGTTAGCCCATCTCCCCACCCACCGCCCCTCCAGCAACCCTCAGTTCACTTCCTGTGATTAAGAGTCTCTTAACGGTTTGTCTCCCTCTCTGATTTCCTCTTGTTTTATTTTTTCCTCTCTTCCCTATGATCATGTTTTGTTTCTTAAATTCCACAGATGAGTGAGATTATACGATGATTGTCTTTCTCTGATTGACTTACTTCGCTTAGCATAATACCCTCTAGTTCCATCCACATCATTGCAAATGGCAAGATTTCATTTTTCTTTTTATGGCTGAGTAATAGTCCATTATATATGCATATGTATACACCACATCTTTATCCATTGATCCGTCAATGGACATCTGGGCTCTTTACTATTGTGGACATTGCTGTTATAAACATTGGGGTGCAGGTGCCCCTTCGGATCACTGCATTTGTATCTTTGGGATAAATACATAGTAGTGCGATTGCTGGGTCATAAGGTAGCTCTATTTTCAACTTTTTTTTTTTTTTTAAGATTTTATTTATTAATTTGTCAGAGAGAGAGAGACAGCGCGAGCGAGCACAGGCAGACAGAGTGGCAGGCAGAGGGAGAAGCAGGCTTCCTGCCAAGCTAGGAGCCTGATGTGGGACTCAATCCCAGGACACTGGGATCATGACCTGAGCCGAAGTCAGCCGATTAACCAACCGAGCCACCCAGGCGTCCCTATTTTCAACTTTTTGAGGAACTTCCATACTGTTTTCCAGAGTGGCTGCACATGCTTGCATTCCCACCAACAGTGTGGGAGGGTTCCCCTTTTTCCGCATCCTCTCTAACATCTGTTGTTTCCTGACTTGTTAATTTTAGCCATTCTGACTGGTGTGGGGTGGTATCTCATTGTGGTTTTGATTCGTATTTCCCTGATGCTGAGCGCTCTGCCATTTCTTTTCTTGTACATATGTCTGTGTAAATAAAATTTTTTTCTCTACTATGAAAGTAAGTTCCAGAGTTCATGACATCCTGCCTTTAAATACTTAAACCTGTAGCATGCATTCCCTAAGAATGGGAACATTCTCCTATATAATTATGATACTGATATCACACCTTAAAAATTAATAATAATTGTGTAATATCGAATATCTGGTTCCCAGATTTGAATTTTCCCATTTGTCCCCAAAGAGCTTTTATGGCCTTAAAACAAAACAAAAAAAGAGTTTTATTTTAAAGTAATCCCTACACCCATTGTGAGGCTCAAACCCCAAGATCAAGAGTCTCACATTCTACCGACTGAGCCTGCCACTGCCCCTTTCATGGCCTTTTTTTTTCCCTCTTCACCCAATGTGAGGCTTGAAGTCCTGCTCCTGAGATCAAGATTCCTGTGCTCTACCTACTGAGCCAGCCAGATGTCCACATTTGGCTTTTTATGTGTGCTTAGTTTCTTTTCATCTAGAACAGTCTTCTTACACCTCCCCCCTCACCCCTCAGTGATGCTGTGAGTCCAAACTGCTTGTCTGTTGTAGAGTATCCTACATTCTGGATTTGTCTGATTTTCTTCCTGGTGTCACTGGATTGTTCCTCTGTTCCTTATATTTTCTGGATACTGACAGTTTGGTCTAGAGGCTTGATTTGATTCAAGTCCTACATTTTGGCAAGGCTGTTTCACAGGGGGTGCGAATTCCTATTGGATTGTGTCGTAAAGCACGTAAGAGTTGTCCTGCTGGGAATGCTGCTGCGCCTGGTCCCTCGGGTGACCACGGAGCAGGTAGGTTTTTCCCTTGAGGCACTATACTTTGGTGTCAAGCAAATGGCCTGTTCCCCAACTTTTACCCTACTGTTTTAGTGTCCATTGATGATTCTTGCCTGATTCAAATATTATATTGTATCCTCCCTTTTTTTTTATACAAATTTTTTTTTAAAAGATTTTATTTGTTTATTTGACAGAGAGAGATCACAAGTAGACGGAGAGGCAGGCAGATAGAGAGAGAGAGAGGGAAGCAGACTCCCTACTGAGCAGAGAGCCCAATGCGGGACTCGATCCCAGGACCCTGAGATCATGACCTGAGCCGAAGGCAGCGGCTTAACCCACTGAGCCACCCAGGCGCCCCCGTATCCTCCCTTTTAATTAAAGTACAACATCTTAAATGTTTACTGAGTTTCAGTAATTGTACAGACCCTGGTAACCAGCACCCAAAACAGGGTATAAACATTCCCATCACTCAGAACATTCTAGGCATTGCCCCCCCTTTCCCCAGTGACTTCTGTCATCTTAGTTTTGTCTGTTTTTTTTAGTGTAAATGGAATCATTTAGACTTACTGCGATGATCATTTCACAATGATTAGTATACAGATACTGAATTGTTGTGTTGTACACCTGAAACGTATAATGTTGTAGATCAGTTATACCTCAGCAACAGAAAATAAACTAGAAATAGTTCTTATGGATATTCAGGTAAACTCTTTCCAGTAGAGCTTTTATCGACTTCCTTCTCCAGTGTAGAAGGATCCAGTTTTGCTTTGATTCATACATTCATTTCAATATTCTGATTTAAAAACGTGACTGTAGGGGCGCCTGGATGGCTCAGTGGGTTAAAGCCTCTGCCTTCGGCCCAGGACATGATCCCAGGGTCCTGGGATCGAGCCCCGCATTGTGCTCTCTGCTCAGCAGGGAGCCTCCCTCCCTCTGTCTCTCTCTCTGCCTGCCTCTTCTACTTGTGATCTCTGTCTGTCAAATAAACAAATAAATTCTTTTTTTTTTAAGAGATTTTCTTTTTTTTTTTTTTTAAAAGGTTTTATTTATTTATTTGACAGACAGAGATCACAAGTAGGCAGAGAGGCAGGCAGAGAGAGAGGAAGGGAAGCAGGCTCTCTGCCGAGCAGAGACCCCGACGCGGGGCTCGATCCCAGGACTCTGGGATCATGACCTGAGCCGAAGGCAGAGGCTTAACCCACTGAGCCACCCAGGCGCCCCAAGATTTTCATTTTTTTTTTTTAAGATTTTATTTATCTATTTGGCAGACAGAGATCACAAGTAGGCAGAGAGGGCAGGCAGTGGGGGCGGGTGGGGGGAAGCAGGCTCCCTGCCAAGCAGAGAGCCTGATGTGGGGCTCGATCTCAGGACCCTGAGATCATGACCTGAGCCAAAGGCAGAGGCTTTAACCACTGAGCCACCCAGGTGCCCCCAAATAAATAAATTCTTTAAAAAAAAAAAAAAAAAGTGACTGTAGGGGCACCTGTCTGGCCCAGTGGGTGGAGTGTGGGACTCTTGATGTCAGGATGGTGAATTTGGGCCCCACGTTGGGTGGAGAGATTACTTAAAAAGTCTGGGGGCGCCTCGGGTGGCTTAGTCGTTAAGCAACTGCCTTCAGCTCATGTCATGATTCCAGGGTCCTGGGATCACGCCCTGCATCGGGATCCCCGCTCAGCGGGAAACCTGCTTCTCCCTCTCCCACTCCCCCTGCTTGTGTTCCCTCTCTCCCTGTCTCTCTCTGTCAAATAAATAAATAAAATCTTTAAAAAAAAAAAAATCTTAAGAGTACCAGTTGGTTAAGCATCCAACTCTTGATTTCAGCTCAGGTCTTGATCTCGGGGGTCACGAGATCAAGCCCCACACTGGGCTCTTTGCTTAGCTCGCCGTCTATTTCAGATCCTCTCACTCCCCCGCCCGCCTCCTGCTCATATGCGTGCACACGTGTGTGTTCACTCTCTCTGTGTGGAAAAAAAAAAATTCACTTAAAGAGAAATAAAAATGTGGCTTTGTTTAGATTGTTGTTTTAACCGATTGCAACACCTTACTGGTTTCCTCCTTAATAGTCATTTAAATAAAATCTTCAACCCCTGTTTATTTTTAAAAACCAGAATCCAGCAATCTTTGTTCTATTTTTGTTTTTTTTTTTATTTATTTGACAGAGAGAGGGAGATCACAAATAGGCAGAAAGGCAAGCAGAGAGAGAGGGGGAAGCAGGCTCCCCGCTGAGCAGAGAGCCCGATGAGGGGCTTGATCCCAGGACCCCGAGATCATGACCTGAGCTGAAGGCAGAGGCTTAACCCACTGACCCACCCAGGTGCCCCAGCAATCTTTGTTTTATTGAGACTAGCTTCTTTTGCTTAATAGAATGCTCTAGAAGGTCACCCTGACTGTTGCAGGAGCCCGTAGATTATTCCCTTTTGTGGCTGAGCAGGAGGTCATTGTATGGCTATGCCACAGGCTGTCCATTTTTCAGATGATGGACTTTTGGGGTTGTTCTCAGTATTTGACTATTATGAGATTGATTATAGAGGTCCTCTTATAGACCTATATTTTCATTTCTCTTGGGTAAATACTTAGGAGTGGAGTTGCCGGGCCATAGGATAGACGTATATTTAATTTAGGAAGAATCGTCAAAGTGACACTCCCATTTATGTGGCTCCCCACAGTGGCTGAGAACTCTGGGTCCCCCACGCCCTCTCTCACTTTGAGTGTTGTCAGTCTTTTGGAGGAGTACGAAATGTCTGTCGTTACTGTTTTAGTGCAGTTCTTTGGTGACCGGTGATGTTGAGCACTTTTTCTTTTTCACTTTTTATCCGTTTTAGGGAAGGGACTAGTGAAGACTCATGGAGGCTTTTTGTCAGTGTATTTGTTTCTGAGGGCTGCCATTTAGTAGTAAAAAAGGGCCACACTTTGGCTTAAAATAACAGAAAAGTCCCACAGCGCTGGAGCCTAGAGGTCCGAAATCAAGCCAGGCCATCCATGCTTCCTTCTGAAACCTGTTAGGGAGAATCCTTTGTTTTTTAAAGTTTTTTTTTGTTTTGGCTTGGTGTTTGTTTGTTTGTTTGTTTGTTTGGTAGGGGGGGAATACTTTCTAGATTCTTCTAGCTCCTGGCATTTGGCAGGAGTCTTTGGTGTTCCTTGGTTTGTAGAAGTATCCCTCCCGGCTGCCTCTGTGGTCATGTGGCCATCAGTCCTTGCGTGTCTCCAAGTGGTCTGTCCCCTGTGCATGGTTTTTCCTTCCACAGCTTTACAAAGAAACCTTTTTTTACTTTGTCTCAAGGCATGTCCTTAAATGACAGGAACTTACAAGTCTTGTCTTACATAGTGTGAAGGCTTACATCCTGGCTGGGGGTTTCTTCACTTGCTCTGTTGACATTCAGTGTCTGTGCCCTATCAAATGGGTGACATGGGGCCAGTTGGAAGCCCTAGTCAATGGCCCCCTACCAGGTAGTAGAGGGACAGGAGGTTGAGAAACTCATCCCTGTAGAGCCCTTGTGTCCTGCCCTATGAGTCTGCCTCAGGTGCTGCTGGGTTAGTCACGAAGCCCTCATCCCATCTTCACGAGACTTCCTTAGGGGCGCCTGAGCTCTCTCTTGCACATAAATATACATAAACTTTCTGGAGATGATCAGGGTTCTTAGATGAATCACCAGCATCTACAGGGGAAAGACTTTATTTTCTTTTTTTTTCTTTTTTAAGATTTTATTTATTTATTTATTTGACAGAGATCACAGGTAGCCCGAGAGGCAGGCAGAGAGAGGAAGTGAAGCAGGCTCCCTGCTGAGCAGAGAGCCCGATGCGGGGCTCGATCCCAGGACCCCGGGATCACGACCTGAGCCGAAGGCAGAGGCTTTAACCCACTGAGCCACCCAGGTGCCCCAAGACTTTATTTTCTTATAGTGACGTAAATAATTGAGTAGAACGAGATTAGAACAGTAACTTGTGTTAAGGTTTTGAAGACAGTCTGTATATTTCTTGAAAGCAAAGATTTTTCTGAAGTTGGCTTATTCTTTTTTAAAAATTAGTGTTTTAGAAAAATAGATCATAAACAGACACACAATACAACATTCAGAAGAATCAAAAAGTAAACAGTAGGGGTGCCTGGGTGGCTCAGTGGGTTAAAGCCTCTGCCTTCGGCTCAGGTCATGGTCTCAGGGTCCTGGGATCGAGCCCCGCATCGGGCTCTTGCTCAGCGGGGAGACTGCTTCCTTCCCCCCTCTCTCTGCCTGCCTCTCTGCCTACTTGTGACCTCTCTCTCTGTCCAATAAATTAATAAAATCTTTTAAAAAAAGTAAACAGTGAAAAATAGTTCTCCCACTTCTGTTTCTTAACTTAGTATTGGGTTCTCATAATTATACAGATATTTATTCACATGAAAGCAAGTATATACAGACTTACACTCAGATGGTAACATCCTGTAAACAGTATCTTACCCCTTTAGATTTTCATTCTATCTTGAAAATGATTGTAAAATCAGATGTATTACTGCCTCTTTACAGTGATTACTCATCGTTCTGGAGTATAGACTTGCCTTTGTTTACTTCATCAGATCTTATCGATGGGCATTGTACGTCATTTCTAACCTTGCGCTCCTTAAGCAACAAGTTTTAGAGCCAGTTTCACATATTCCCAATTATTACTCAATAGGAAATGACAGAAGTGCGTTTCTGCCATTAGGAGTGTAAAGAAACCTCATGTTGTAAATTTTACAAACTATATCACTTTGGCTAAACATTTACGCTTATCTTCGGGCCATCGCTTAGTAGGATAGGATCATATTTGGAAAGAAGGTGCAATGAGGTATGCTTTCTCACATTACAGTAGGAAATTTGGGGTATAATGATAGACGCTGATTTATCCGCACACTGGATTTTGGATAAAAAATGTTGACTAGATTGAAACAACTTTTTAAAAAAAATTTTTTTTTAAGATTTTATTTATTTGACAGAGATCACAAGTAGGCAGAGAGGCAGGCACAGAGAGAGAGGAGGAAGCAGGCTCCCTGCTGAGCAGAGCTGGATGTGGGGCTCCATCCCAAGACCCTGAGATCCTGACCTGAGCCGAAGGCAGAGGCTTTAACTCACTGAGCCACCCAGGCGTCCTGATTGAAACTTCTAATACTGTTTTTTCTCCAGTCTGCTAAATACGTTTCTATTTGCCACTTCGGTCTGTGGTTTTTGTTTCAAAGCCCTTGGGAGCAAAGCAGGTCTGTCTGAGCTCTTGTGTGAGCCAAGACAAGAACTGGCTGAAGGCTTTGCCTAGGTTTTTTTTTAGGGTCTTTTGATATGCAGTTTCTTCCTGCTGTGTAAAAAATTACCACCAACTTAGGAGCCTGAAACAATTCACATTTATTGTCTTGCAGTGTCCGTGGGGCAGGAGTCTGGGTACGCGTTAGCGAGTTTGTCACCAGACTGAAAAGCAATGGATGGGCAGAGGCGGGTCTCATCTGAGGCTCATGGTCCTCTTCCAAGTTCCTGGCTGTTTCTTATTTTTATTTTTATTTTTTAAGATTGATTTATTTGAGGGAGTGGGAGAGAGCAGACCCCGTACTGAGGGAGGGGCCCAAACTGGAACTCAGTTCCGTAACCCTGAGATCATGACCTGAGCTGAAATCAATAGTCAGACTCTCTCTCTTTTTTTTTTTTTTTTTTTTTTTAAGATTTTACTTATTTATTTGAGAGAGAGCAAGGGAGCAGAGGGAGAGAGCACAAGCATGGGAGAGGGAGAAGCAGGTCTCCTACTGAGCAGGGAGCTGGACCTATGACTCAGTCCCAGGACCCTGGGATCATGCTCTGAGCCGAAGGCAAACACTTAACCAACTGAGCCACCCAGGCGCCCCTCAAGCTCACTGGTTGTTGACAGAGTAATTGCCTTGTGACTCTATGACCAAGGGCCCCATTTTCTTACTGGTTATCAGTTAGAGGCCACCAGCTGGAGACCCTTCTCGGCTCCTGGAGATTCTCAGGAAGTCATTGCCGTGTGGCCTCTCCTCAGATAACACAGCTTTTGCTTTCTCCAGGCCACTGGGAGAGCCTCTGAGGCTTCTGAGGCCTCTTTTTATTTTTTTAAACTTCTAAAAAATTTTTTTAAATGCTTTATTTTTAAGGAGATGGAAGTGTACTGAATACACGGCCAGGGAGCAGAGGGCAGGACAGCAACGGAGAGACTGTCTGCCAGGAGGCACTTGTGGGGGTGCTGCACTTAAGAGGGGCAGGTGAGGAGGTATGGGGATGTATAGAAATTTTCTTTTTTGGTACCTGTGCCTAGTTGTAAGTAGCCCCTTGGTCAGCTAGGGCTTATGGGTATTTTGAGGTGGGTCCCCTGATGGGCCTGTTTGCATTCAGCCCAGTGGCCGCCGTGGGCCCTTGTGTCTTACTCAGGCTTCCGTTTCTCAAGCCTTTGGCCTCTGCATTCCCCCTGACACATGGATAATGACAAATCTTTGGCCTTTGGGTGGAGGTCTGGTCTTCAGTATCTGCCTTGTGCTGGTGAGGGTCCTTGCTGGCCCTGCCTAAACTTGTCGGTCCATCAGGGGTTCTGTGCAGTTAAGGGATCAGAGCATGGTACTAGAGTAAAATGCTGATGGGTGATTTGAGTAAAACTCCTTGGGGGCCAAGTCCAAGGGATTGGGGTGTGTGTGTGTGCGCACACTTGCTCAGTCCCAGGACCCTGAGATCCTGACCCTAGCAGACACTTAACCAACTTAGCCACCGAGGCCCCCTGGGAGCTTCCTTTTAAAGTGCTTGCCTGATTAGGTCAGGCCCACCCACCTAGGACAGTCTCTCATTTGGTGAACTCAGGGGGATCTCCCATAATATTAACTGGTCCCACCTACACTCAAAGAGGGTATTATGCAAGGCATGTGTACCAGGGGACAGGAATCTTGGGGGTCATCTTAGATTTCTGCCTACCACAGAGCGTGTTTGTGAGTTTTGAGTGCTGCAGTCACAGGGGAGGTGAGCTAGAATTGTTACACCTTTTTTCCTATACAAAGAGTTAGTAATTGGGCAATAATGAATCTTTACCTTTTTATGTGAGACAGTCCCTAAACTCCAGTGGATACGTGAGCAATTCTGCTCGTCCCCACCTTGATTACATCCATTTTATTCAAAACCACTGGGTTTTCAGAAGGGATCTCTCCTGTTAGAGTCTTCTCTGTTTCTCTCCTTCAACCCTAAAACATCATGTTCTTTCCTTAATAGCTGGCTATCTGGGCTGCTAATGGTTCCTAACACTATTGTCCAACAACAGAAAGGAGTTGTCTCACTACAAAGTCTGTACAACAATGCTGGAAACTTACTTCCCTCCACTACCATCCGCATGTACCCTCTGGGATTCTTTAAACTCTTTTTTTTTTTTTTTTTAAGATTTATTTATTTATTTGACAGACATCACAAGTAGGCAGAGAGGCAGGCAGAGAGAGAGAGAGGAGGAAGCAGGCTCCCTGCTGAGCAGAGAGCCCAATGTGCGGCTCGATCCGAGGACCCTGGGATCATGATCTGAGCGGAAGGCAGAGGCTCTAATCCCACTGAGCCACCCAAGCACGCAATTCTTTAAACTCTTAACTCTATCCCTTTCAAAGGTCTTAAGGAATCTAAGTTGGGGGCTGTTGTGGGGAAAGCCCTTTCCATCAGTCTATAGGGACGGTCTCTGAACTTGTGCTTGGGGCTCAAATCTTACCAGGCCTACCAAAGGGAAGCTGCAGAGCCTAGTTAGGATGCCCTCAAGGAAGGATACCAGGCAGATGAGAAACTGCGGGTAGCAAAAGCCGCCTGTCCCCAGCAAGAGCGGGTACAGATGTCTGTAGACTAAAAGTTGAGGGTGGTTTCATAAGGGAAGTATTTATTACGCAGGATCCAGCCAGAGGAAAGTAACCTTTAAAAGCAGTTTAAGAGTTTGCTTTTCTGAATGGAGAGAAAGTCTGCCTGCTGGAACCATCTCATGGCACCATACTTCACCCTGACTTGTGCTTTCAAAGAAGGGGGATTAGAAGCCGGGCCCTGGGGAGGGTGGCAACAAAGCGGGGTGCCCTGGGGTTTCCTTGAGTATGTCTGGTGGAAAGCACTGCGCTGCTCCGTGAGCACTCAGGAGAACCTGTAGACTGGCCTCCACAAGCAGGACCTGCTCCTTTAATTTCCAGCACGTTCCATGGAAGCTGTTTTTCTGCTTCTGTGGACGGTGTTTTCATGTCCCAATTTTCCAAGCTTTAATGTCTTAAGTTCTCACTCGCCTTAAAGTCTTTACTGTGGGGAGTGGGCTCGTTGTTCAAAGGACAGTCTGCCCTTCGTAGAATCCTACTTTTTCTAGTTTTTGTTTGTTTTTCATAGGCTCCATGCCTAGCACGTGGAGCCCAACACAGGGCTTGAACTCATGACCCTGAGATCAAGACCTGAGCTGAGATCAAGAGCTGCACACAGAGGCGCCTGGGTGGCTCAGTACGTTAAAGCCTTTGTCTTCAGTTCAGGTCATGGTCCCGGGGTCCTGAGATCGAACCCCGCGTCGGGCTCTCTGTGCAGCGGGGAGCCTGCTTCTCCCTCTCTCTCTGCCTGCCTCTCTGCCTACTTGTGATCTCTGTCAAATAACTAACTAAAACCTTTAAAAAAAAAAAAAAAAAGAACTGGACACAACTGACTGAGCCACCCAGACACCCCGAATCCCACTTTCTATGATGGACTTTTTAACTTTGTTTTGTTTTGTTTTTGTATGTATGTATGTATGTATGTATGCATATATATATTTATATTAAGGTGTGATTGACATTAAAAAAGCTGTGCATATTTATGTGCCAGTCTTAATGGGTCTAAAAATGGGACTTCTGGGTGTCTAATTTGGTTAAGCATGTGCCTTCGGCTTGGCTCGTGATCCCAGGGTCCTGAGATCAAGTCCTGCGTCAGGCTCCCTGCTCAGTGGGGAGCCTGCTTCTCCCTCTGCCTGCCGCTCCCCATGCTTGTGCTCTCTCTCTCTGACAAATAAATAAATAAAATCTTTAAAAAAAAAAGTCAGATGCTCAACTGATTGAGCTACCTGGCGCTCTGGTATTTCCTTTTTTAAGGAAAAAAAAATATATATGCATATACCACATTTTCTTTACCCATTTATCTGTTGACAGACATTTAAGTCGTTTTGTTGTTTTGTTTTGTTTTTAAAGATGTTACTCCTTTATTTGACAGAGAGAGAGCACAAGCTGGGGGAGCAGCAGAGCGAGAGGGAGAAGCAGAGCGAGAGGGAGAAGCACACTCTCCACCAAGCAGGGAGTCGATTCGGGGCTCGATCCCACAACCCTGAGATCATGACCTGAGCTGAAAGTAGGTGCCCAACCTACTGTGCCACCCAGGTGCCCTGGTTTTTTTTTTTAATGATTTATTAGATCTTTTGTCTTAAATCTTCATCTAGCCTCCCCATGTTCTAGGAGTCAGGTACCCATTCTCTGCAGTCTCCATGTTTGAGCTTCTGGCCTTAGAATAGAAGATGTTCAGGAAACGTAGTCTCCTTCTCCATTCTCGATGCCTCTGGGGCTGCAGGTGCCCCCCACTGGTGCCCTCCCTGCAGCCCTCCTGCCTGCTGTCAGCGGCATTGTTCTGTATCACTGAGTGTTAGGAAAGTGGTGGAAAGCTAATGCAGTCCCCATTGTGCTTTTCCCCACCCCAAATATATGCTAAGAACTTTTCACTGGGGCACCTGGGTGGTGCAGTCAGTCAAGCATCTGTCTTCAGCTCAGGTCATGATCTCAGGGCCCTGGGAAACCAGCCCTGCATCAGGCTCTCTGCTCAATGCGGAGTCTACTTCCTCTCCATCTGCCCCTCTCTCCTGCTTATGCTCTCCCTCTCAAATAAATAAAAAAAATTTTTTTTTTAAGATTTGATTTATTTATTTGACAGAGATCACAAGTAGGCAGAGAAGCAGGCAGAGAGAGAGGGGGAACAGGCTCCCCGCTGAACAGAGAGCCCGATGCGGAACTCGATCTCAGGACCCTGAGATCATGACCTGAGCGGAAGGCAGAGGCTTAACCCGCTGAGCCACCCAGGCGCCCATAAATAAAATCTTTAAAAAACAAAAAAACAACAAAAAAAAACTTTTCAATGCCCATAGGAGTGTTTTTCAAATTAGAGACACAGACCCCTGGGGGTCTTTAAAATTGTACCAAGATGACTGTGAATTCTATGAGGATATTTTCATTTTGTGTTTCAGTTTTCATGATAATCTTCAAGACATTTTTAATAAAAGCTTACACTAGATTATCTGGATCACTACTTTATAATTGATCCTGTTGTGAGATTTTAAGTGCCTGAATTTCTGTTTGGTTCGCTTTGGTGCTGAGAGAACATCCAGAGTGATAGGGGTTTAACTGTTCATGCGGTGTTTTTCTCAGTGTGTGTGTGTGTGTGTGTGTGTGTGTCTGTCTGTCTGTCTGTCTCTCTGCCTGTCTGTCTGTATCTGTGTGAGCTTTGAAAAGCACTGGGTCGTGAGCTGAAGCCAGACTCCTATGCCCAGCTTACAGGGACCTCCGTGTGCGGGCTCACGTTCATGTCCTGTCTCTGTCCCCATGAATCCTGTGCTATGGCTTCTACCCTAACTCCTTGACCCTGAGCCTTTAGTGTACCCACCCAATTCCTTTCTACCTTCTGGACTCACCTCGATGTTCCTTCCTCTCAGAAGCTGCCTCAGACATCCAGGGTGACATCTCTTTCCTAGTTTCTGTTCTAGGAAGGCCTTTGGTGACAGCATTTATCTCGTTGATGCCATCAAGGGTCCACCTGTCTGTCTCTGCAACAGACTATGAGCCCCCAGGAGACAGGACCGAGCTCTCTGCCTTTCTCTGCCTGGAACCCAGCAGGTGCGTAATACACACTGTCACATGATTTTGTCTATGCCCAGGAGCTTGTGGTCACACCAGATACCTTTCAACTTTGTTACCAGGTTGGCATTGGATCAAGTGCCCTAAGGAGCTGGGAGGTTTGCTGTTGTCCAGCATCCTGCCGTATGTATCGTAGATGCTCATTTAACCTTCCGTGATTACTCTGCTCAAGATGGATCGAGGATAATTTTCTTCCCTTACGAGCAAATGGTTTGCAAAAGAAAAAAAAAACAGATCTGAGAAATAAGATACTAAAGAAGCATTGCTTGCATATTATCTTGCAGTTTTCCTTAAAATCTGCCTCACTTGTTTATACATCTGAGTGTTCGCTGAACTGCATTGCACGAGCCGCTTACGGACAATTGTGGACACACCAAAGTTTTCCTTGAATTATTTTCCCATTATTTTCCCTCTCGTGCTCACTTGGCTTCTTACTCTTTCTGGTGATGACTCTGGTTATACTCTGGTTAGTCTACAGTATGTTTTGTAGCCAGCCACCAAATCTGCTGAGTTTTTCCGGCCAGCTAAGCTCTTTGGCCATCAAAAGGAACCACCCCTGTGGCACTTTGTGGTCGACTCACTGTATGATGCTCGTGTTCCCTGGGGCAGCTGGGCAAATGAATTGGCTTGAACTTGAACCCTTCTTCTCTCTCTCGTGCGTGTTTGTGTATGATAAACTTTCTGAAGATGTTTGAAAAGTAAATGTTTGAATTGCGTATCCGTATTTGATCGACCTTTTGCACTCCCCAGCACTGTCGGACCTGAGAGGGGCTGCTGGCTGGCTTGCCGCGCGGGGAGACACTGAAGGTACCGCAGCATCAAATGTCTCCTGACTTTTTCCTGATATTCTGGCAGAAGCTGGCTGTTTAGGTAGAAATTAATTTAATTTATTATTATTTTTTTCACTGGTAGAACCCTGCATCGTGTCTCCTGAGAGTCCTAGTGAAGGCGCTGTAACCCCCGGGGACTCTGTTGCCTCAGATCTGGTATTTCAGCAGGGTAATAGTGACAACCATTTTATAAAAATAACAGTTTTTGCTACTATAGGGGTAAAACGCACACAAGGCAGGAAAGTTGGAAGAATAAAAAAAGGCACCATTTCAACACCCCGAGGTGGTTGCTGGAGCTTTTTCCCTACGTTTCCCCCCACACATTTCCTCTACATTTATGGCTGTATCTCACAAATGTAGCTCGTTGTTTCTTGCACTCCTCAGTAGAGCATAAACATCTCACTATGTCAATATTTATTCTTTTACCATATGCAGATAGCACATTTTACTTCACCAGCCCCTTGTTGGACATTTGGGTTGGTTCTAATTTTCTGTTATTACATTTATCTTGTGATATGCATCTTTATTCATGCGTCTTAGCTGGCATTTCCTTTATCCTGTCCTGAGGATGAATTCTGAGAAATGGAGTTCTTTTTTAATTTTATTTTATTTTATTTTATTTTATTTTATTTTATTTTATTTATTTATTTGACAGAGAGAGATCTGTCTGGCAGAGAGGCAGGCAGAGAGAGAGAGAGGAAGGGAAGCAGGCTCCCTGCTGAGCAGAGAGCCCGACTCGGAGCTCGATCCTAGGACCCTGAGATCATAACCTGAGCGGAAGGCAGAGGATTTAACCCACTGAGCCACCCAGGCACCCCAGAAATGGAGTTCTTGAATAAAGGGAATATACACTTTTTAATACCAAAGAAAGAACAGATTTGACGTGGAGTGCCTGGCTGGCTTAGTCAGTGGAGCATGTGACTCTTGATCTTAGGTCATCGAGCCCCATGTTGGGTGTGGTATTTTATTTTATTAAAAATCTAAAAAAAGGGCACCTTGGTGGCTCAGTGGGTTAAGCGTCTGCCTTCGGCTCAGGTCATGATCCCAGGGTCCTGGGATCGAGCCCCACATCGGGCTCTCTGCTCAGCAGGGAGCCTGCTTCCCCTTCCCTCTCTGCCTGCTGCTCTTACTACTTGTGATCTCTCTCTGTCAAATAAATAAATAAAATCTTTAAAAAAAAATCTAAAAAAAAAAAAAAAAGATTGACTTAACAAATGTCACTCATGTAGAAAACGAAATATTGGGGCGCCTGGCTGGCTCAGTTAAGCGGCTGCTTTTGGCTCAGGTCATGATCCGGGGGTCCTGGGATCAAGCCCCACATTGGGCTCTCTACTCTGCGGACGGCCTGCTACTCTCTCTCCCTCTGCCTCCTGCTTTGTCTACTTGTGCTCTCTCTGTAGCTCTCTACCAAATAAATAAGTAAAAATCTTAAAAAAAAAAAAAAAAAAAAAAGAAATAATAATCTACAACTGCCTCTCCCAACTTGCGAGGACTCTTTCTCTCTCAAATGAATAAATAAAATCTTTAAAATAAAAAACACAGGGACTCTTGAGTAGCTCAGTTGGTTAAACATCTGCCTTCAGCTCAGGTCATGATCCTAGGGTCCTAAGATCAAGTCCCACATCGGGCTTCTTGCTCAGTGGGGAGCCTGCTTCTCCCTGTCTTCCAGTCTCCCTGCTTGTGTGCTCTCTCTGACAAATCTTAAAATAAAAAAAAAAAAATAAAATAACACAAACTCTAGGTCCCAATCCTGTTCTACTGCTTACTGTTACATGACCTTGACAAGTCATGTTATCTCTTTGGCTTTGTTCCCTTATCTACAAAATGGGGACAATAAAAGTACCCATCCCAAAGTCATAATAAAAAATGAAGTACTGGGGCTCCTGGGTGGCTCAGTGGGTTGAAGCCTCTGCCTTTGGCTTGGGTCGTGGTCCCAGGGTCCTGGGATCGAGCCCTGCATTGGGCTCTCTGCTCGGCAGGGAGTCTGCTTCCTCCTCTCTCTGCCTGCCTCTCTGCCTGCTTGTGATCTCTGTCTGCCAAATAAATAAATAAAATCTTAAAAAAAAAAAAATGAAGTACTGTATGTAAAGTGCTTAGAAGAGCCCTAGCACATAGCAAGTGCCATGCAAATATTTTCTGTTTGATTTATATCTAGTTTTTTTTTTTACTTAACAAGTTGCTCTGCATATCAGTGAATATAAATCCTGTTACTCTTTTTGGTGGCTTTACAATATTCCATTATAAAAATGTGCCTGTGTGTTTTAACCAGTCTTGTGTTCTTGCTAGTTACCTTTTTTTTTTTTTTTCTTTTTAATATTTTATTTTTGGAGCGCTTGGGTGGCCCAGTGGCTTAAAGCCTCTGCCTTCGGCTCAGGTCATGATCCCAGAGTCCTGGGATCGAGCCCCACATCAGGCTCTCTGCACATTGGGGAGCCTGGTTCCCTTCCCCTCTCTCTGTCTGCCTCTCTTCCTACTTGTTATCTCTGTCTGTCAAATAAATAAAATCTTTAAAAAAAAAAAAGATTTTATTTTTGAGTAATCTCTACACCCAATGTGGGGCTCAAACCCACAACACCGAGGCCAAGAGTCTCATGTTGCACCGACTGAGCCAGCCAGGCATGGGGCTAGTTCTCTCCTTGTGATACATTCATAGCGCTGGGGTTGATAGGGGCTCACTTTTAAAGGCTTCTAGATACGCATATCCGTATTTCCAAATTGTATCTTCAGAAAGAGGAGCCGGCACGCCCGCGTGGCAGCGAAGGCTCTGTTTACTGGGACCGTGTGTAAAAGAACGTTGTGCTTTGCTGCCCAGCTTCATCTCATCGCCTGGGCATACACAGAATTTGGAGAACAATGGAGACCATAGTCTTTGTTGTTAAACTTGAAGGGCTGAGACCGGCACAGCTGTTGGGAAGAGCTGCCCCTTTAGAGGCCAAATGCGTGTCAGCAGCCAGGGATTCCCAAACAGCCTTGTCACTGTCACCACCTTGGCCCCTCTCTTACAGTCAGATTCAAAGAAGGACTTGTTCTATTTATGGCTTTTGCTTGTTTCTGTCCTAATTTTCCCTGTTTTAACTGGAAGTGTAATTCATGGAAAAATTTGCACCTGGTGTGAAAAACAGTTCAGAATGATAAGTACATCTCCCTCTGCCCCCAGACCCTAGTCTTCTCCCAGAGGCAGCTGATGTTAACAGTTTCGTGTGTGTGTGTGTTCTTCTAGAAATATTGTATGGCTGTGCAAACATATAGCTATGTCCTTACTGTTTTCCTAGGAATAGAGTGTCCTAAAGCACTGTTACGTGCTTTGCTTTTTTTCACATAACGGCCTGAAAGATTTTCATTCGTCTCCACTTGATATCTGAAGGGTATCTGGCATTCGTACCCTTTCAGTGTTGAAAGAGCAGGTAATTGGGATTGGACAGGATGCTTCTCCTAATGTTTGGGGGGCAGTTCTTTTCTGACCAGCTGCCAAACCTCTCTAACAGAGTCCTACAAAAGTTAAATGAAACAGGGCCACCTGGGTGGCTCAGTTGGTTCAGCATCCGACTCTTGATTTTGGCTCAGGTTGTGATCTCAGGGTCGTGGGATTGAACCTCGTGTCAGGCTCTGCACTCAGCGGGGAGTCTGCTTGAGATTCTCTCTCCCTCTCTCACTAAAACAAATAAATCTTAAGGCAAAAAAAAAAAAAAGTTCCCTTTCTCCCTCTACCCCTCCCCACAGCGTGCATCCTCATGCTCTCTCTAAAACGAGAAAAAAAAGTTAAATGAACCAGTTGCCTCTGTCTCCTGTCCATCACTGAGTGCAGACCAAACCCGAAGCAGAGCATGGAAGGACATGGCATTTCAACACCAGTGGCTTGACTGACTACGTACGTGTGAATCTCTGACGGGAGGCAGTCCCTGTCCAGGACCCCAGTTTCCTCGTTGTTAAAATGCAGAATTAGGTTATAGGATCTTAGGTGAGCCTGACATGGTCAAGGTCTCGTTTCATTCCCCACTGTATGCCCCACTCCTAGAAGACCCAGGGACGCAGAGGGTCGATGAATACCCGCTCCCTTCCAGGTCCGACACCACACCCTTCTCTGTCATCTCCGCCATATGCAAGAGTCCTTCAGTAGGGACACCTGGGCTCCTCTGGAATAGGGGTCCCTAACGTCATGGAGTTCACGGTCACTGACAGATCCAGGAAAGGAGGCCTTCTTAGAGTCCATTCTTTTTCCTCCACAGCAGCAAGCTGGCTAATTTCTGTATCTTCATAGTTCGTTTAAGTGGCCCATTGTAATGCTAGGGGAGGTGTCTCGGGCTGGTCGTTCTCACCCTGCAGCTGTCAGACCTCGCCACCAAACTCTTGAGAGCCACGACCGCTGCAAGTTATGTGTATAAATTGCGTTAACTGCTTAGGTGTATCATTTCATTTAATCCCCACCCGTAGTTTCTGAAGCGAGTACACGTTATCATCTCAGAGAGGCTGGGTCACTTGGGCAAGGTCACACAGCTGAATAGCAGAACTGCAAACCCACTGTGTCGGTCCTGTGCCCCGAGCAGGTGGGTTCACTTCTCACTCTGGCTTTACCTTGCGAATTATACTGTCTGACCAGGACCGGTCCCTTCTCTGGTCTGCAGTTTTCCCATTTGAAGCAGCGAGAAAAGATAACCCTCTCGAAGACTTGCAGAGCTCTGCATGTTAGAATTCCGGGGTGTTTGAGCTATTTTGATGTCAGGAGACACATACATGGCATATTGGAAGGGTTTTAACTCAAGAGCGGCTAATGGGGGGGGTTGGTTACTGAGATGTGGGGACCCGGTAAAGCATAGTGAGGGCTCGGGGACTAGGAACACACAAAGCCATTACCGCCGCACAGCCTGGAGGGGCCAGGAGAGGCAGTGCAGTTAATGGAGCTCAGCCAAAGCTGGAGCAGTGGGAGAGAAATGGCTGGGAGCTGTGGCCTTTAAGAGAGACAGCCACCGCCAGAGCCCAGAAGTGCCCCCTGGCCATCCCCTCCCCCCGCCCCCGCAGCCTCGCGCGTCTGTTCCCCCCTGCACATGTAGGAATGGCGGCTGGGCCGTTGAACATGCAGGGGAGGGGTACCATGTGTTCGCTCCCAGGGCACAGAGCAGGCTGGTAAGTGGAGGAGGCAAGCAGAGAACAAGCAGCTCAGGCGTCTTGCCGGACTTGCAGCCCGTCCTTTGAGGGAGGAGTGCAGTGACAGTGCACAGGCACCTGCTGAATGGGCGAGAGCCGTAAGAGCCCTCCTGCTGCCTGCCACAGGATTGAGGGAGCAGCAGGCACCCCGCGTCCCAGGCTTTCAAAACAGGCAGTGAAATGAGGGGGCTCAGTCCTCTGATTCATGTGGGTAGTTCTGATGTTTCTGAATGGCCTTCAACGTTTCCCAGTATCCTTTCCTTCCTGCTGCATTTGGCTGAATGACTATTGCATCTAGACGCTTCCTAGAAATGAATGTCCTTGCTCACTGAGAGTTCGTCTTTGGCTCTTGATTCTAGGGAGAAAAGGATTCTGGGCCACTCCAAACACTGAGCAAGAGGGGTTAGTAGAAGAGAAATAACCATTATGGGGGTGGGGCAGGGAGGTTAGGGAGTGGGACACACAATAGTGACTGTTAGCCCCGAGTGACTTGCTGAATGGGTTCCTGGCAGCTGTCACCTTCTGGTACAGCCTGCTTGCTGCCCCTTGTGTGTGTCTTACTGTACTGTGACCCAGGCATTGCTTCAAGGTCCCAGGCTGCAGGGTCCCTTCACACCCAGCCCCAGGTGTTGGCTCCACAGTCCATCCCCTGCATGCTGGGCAGTTGGAGGCCGAGTGTTCGGCCCACGCCTCCTTCGGCAGCGGCATCCATCATGGTTGTTTCCAAACATGCAGAGGTCACGCTGGGAGCACAGTGCGGCATCTCTCCCTACTTGGGAAGGGGGGATCAGTTGTCAGACTGCCTGGAAAACAATCTGTCAGTACGTGTTAGGAACTTTATTTAGTTTTTTTTTTTTTTTTTTTTTAAGATTCTGTTTATTTGACAGAGCGCACAAGGAGGGGGAGCAGCAGAGGGAGAGGGAGAAGCAGACTTCCTGCTGAGCAGGGAGCCTGATGCAGGACTCTATCCCAGGACACTGAGAGCATGACCAGAACCACCCAGGCGCCCCCATATTAACAGCTTTAAAAACACTCTGCTTTGGGGCACCTGGGTGGCTCAGTGGGTTAAAGCCTCTGCCTTCAGCTCAGGTCATGGTCCCAGGGTCCTCGGATCGAGCCCCACATCAGGCTCTCTGCTCAGCGGGGAGCCTGCTTCCTCCTCCTGCTCTACCTGCCTTTCTGCCTACTTGTGATCTTTGTCTGTCAAATAAATAAATAAAATCTTCAAAAAAAATAAATAAAAACACTCTGCTTTGATCCACAATTTACACTTTTGGGTCCATCTTTTAAGGAAATGAAGGATTGGCATCGTGGAAAAGTATGTGTCTGACAAATAATCCAATAAGACTTAAGGTCAGGAACCCAACTCGAAGTGACAGAATGGGAATTTACTAGCTCATGTGATTTTAAAAAAAAGAGGGGCGCCTGGTGGCTCAGTGGGTGAAGCCTCAGCCTTCGGCTCAGGTCATGATCCCAGGGTCCTGGGATCGGGCTCTCTGCTCAGCGGGGACCCTGCTTCCCCATCTCTCTCTGCCTACTTGTGAACTCTGTCAAATAAATAAAGAAAAAAAAGGGGTGCCTTGGTAGCTCAGTGGGTTAAGCCTCTGCCTTTGGCTCAGGTCATGATCCCAGGGTCCTGGGATCGAGCCCCCCATCAGGCTCTTTGCTCAGCAGGGAGCCTGCTTTCCTTCCTCTCTCTCTGCCTGCCTCTCTGCCTACTTGTGATCTCTGTCAAATAAATAAGTAAAATCTTTAAAAAGAAAAAAAAAAAGGAGCACCAGCATTAGGCGCAAATGGTTGCAGGGGCTCACGTGCTGCTTTTGCTCTTCCCTTGGTGGAAAGATGCACACCGGCATCTCCCGACTTTCACCCTAACGTACCAGGAACAGCGGAGAATAAGCACGCCTCTCTTTGCAAGAGTTGTCAGCCGTCCGGATTTGATGGGGCCACATGTTCTTTCTGGATCCAGTCCTGTGGCCAGGGGTTGGGCAACGCCGACTGGGCAGCCCTCAGTCACGTCCTCTCCCGGAGCTGGATGTCAAATAAGGCCCTGTGCACCTGCACCCCTCGGGGGGAGGGGGCGGAGGGCTCCAGGGCATTTGGGCGGATGTGGTTTTGCCAAAAGAAGGATGGGTGTTGGGCGGGCAGGCTGCAAAGCCCATGACTTGCTTACAACCTCACACGAAAAAGATGCCAAACAAAGGATCAGCTCTGGAAGAATGGCTTAAATTGTGGCGTATTCATAAGATGGAATATTAGAGAGCCATTAAAACATACGTTAGTATTTATGGAGAGAATTTAATGATAGTATTCATGCTAGAATGCTTTGGAAAAAATAGGTTGTAACATACATGTGTCATATACTTTCAACGGCAAAATATTTGTGCTTTGAAAAATGCTGAAAGAAAATACACAGAAATGTTCATAGTAATTATGTCCTGGAGATACGGGTGAATTTCATTCTGTAATTTCTTTCTTTTCTTCCCCTCCCTCCCTCCTTTCCGTCCGTCCATCCATTCATTTTAAAGTGTGCATTTTATGCATGCCTAAGAAGCAAACATTAACTTTTAAAATCTGAGCTGCAAGATGATTTCCGCTTGACCAGCGTCTGGCTGTGCTGTGGCCAGGTGTGGATGACAATGGTTGCAGGGGTGGGGGGGTGGGGGTGGAGACGGGTGGGGGTGACAAGAAGGGAAGAGGAGGGAGGCAGCTCTGCCAAGCCCACCGTGTTAAACCTTGAAGAAAGCTGCAAGCAGGTTTTGGCCCAGTCCGAAGCGACCTGTGGGAGGTGTGGTTGGGGTTGGGGTAACCCTTAGTTCCCTTAACAGGCAGACGGTGACTCAACTCTTAAGACCTTGTCTGTCCATTTGTTCGTTCATCCTGTCGCTCGTGCATTCAGCAGGTGAGTGCCGGTATGTGCCGGGAGCGGCAGCAGGTAACAAAGGACGTCCTTGTGCCCCTGAAGCCCACAGCCCTGCCTGATGACACGCAGGCACACAGACAGCTTACCGCTGCCTAACCATGTATCTCGGGCCTAGGTGATACGTAATCATTGGCAGAAGAGCTTTTGAGAGGAAGCCAACACCTGGTGAGGACCCAGCAGCTCCTGTGGAGGGCAGGACAGTGGGGTCTCTGCGCATGAGCACAGCAGGGCCGGGATCATGCTTGGCAGGAGAGGGGGTGCTGGGCAGTACGCCCGGGCACTGGCTCCCCAGCTCTGAATGAGGGCCTGTGGCTACCGAGCCCTAGAAGGAAATTGAGCGCTTGGGGGGCTGGCCGGACAGTGTGGGATGGGATGTGGGTGAGCCCGAGCAAAGCTGAAGGAAGCATAGGGACCAAGGGAGGTGACTGGCTCTGGCTTAGAGCAGGTGAGGCAGAGATGGCCCAGCAGGGCGAGGGATGGGGCCTCACGCTCAGGTGCCAGATGTCCTAATCAAAGCAGCTCGAAGGCCTGAGCTCTAAGACCTGGCGAGCTCCAGGGTCCTCCTGTGGAAAAGAGGAGGTACTCCTTAGGGAGTACCATGGGACCAGGGCTGATGAACCAAAGCTGGCCAGGAGAAAGGGGAAGTTGGGGGCAGGGCAGGGCAGGGGCTGAGAGGGCCCCTGGTAAGGCCACACTTAGCAACCTTCTAATTGGTGACCAGGCCAAAACCACCTGGCAGAAGGCCTCTCTGTGACCTGAACGAGGATTTTTTTTTTTTTTTAAGATTTTATTTGACAGATCACAAGTAGGCAAGGAGGCAGGCAGAGAAAGGGGGGAAAGCAGGATCCCTGGTGAGCAGAGAGCCGGATAAGGGGCTCCATCCCAGGACCCTGAGATCATGACCTGAGCCAAAGGCAGAGGCTTTAACCCACTGAGCCACCCAGGAGCTCCAGGATTTTTTTTTTTTTAATGTACTTAAAACTCTTCACATTAGGAAGGCTAGAATTTAAAAAAATTAAGATTTTTTAATTTATTTATTTGACAGAGATCACAAGTAGGCAGAGGGGCAGGAAGCAGTCTCCCCGCTGAGCAGAGAGCCTGACTCGGGGCTCGATTCCAGGACCCTGAGATCATGACCTGAGCCAAAGGCAAAGGCTTTAACCCACTGAGCCATACAGGCGCCCCTAGAATAAAAATCAAAAAAAAATCTAAAAAGGAAAATAACAACCGTTGGTGAAGATACGGAGAAACTGGAACCCGCACGTCACTGGCGGGGGCGTGAAATGCGGCGCCGCTGGGGCAGCCGACCGGCCGTTCCTCCGAAAGTCGCGCAGCGTCACCAGAGGACTGGGCAGCTCCACTCCTGGGTGTGCGCCCCGCGGAGCTGAAAACGAGTGAGCGTCCAGCAGAGCCCGGCACACGGGAGTTCGCAGCAGCGTGTTTACCACAGCCGAAGCGGGAAAATGACCCAAACGTCCATTAACGGACGAAGAGAGAAACAAAATGTGGTCTCATACAGCAGAACATTATTTAGCCTTAACAAGGAATGCAGGATGGGTGCAGGCTACGATTTAGATAAACCTTGAAAATATTAGGCGACACAGGGGTGCCTGGGTGGCTCAGTTCGTTGGTCCTCCGACTGACTCTGGGTCACGTCATGATCCCAGGGTCATGGGATGGAGTCCTGTGTCAGGCTCCCTGCTCAGCGGGGAACCTGCTTGTGTGCACAGGCTCGCTCTCTGACAAATAAAATCTTAAAAAAAAAAAAAAAAAGGATTGCACCTTTGATGTTTGAGTTAATTTCTGTGAATGGTGAAGGTCTGTGTCACATTTTGTGTGTGTGGACACATGGTTGTTCAGAACCATTCGTTGAAAAGACTATCTTTTCATTGTACTGTTTCTTTGTCAAAGATCTGTATTTATGTGGGTCTGTTCCTGGGCTCTCCATTCCGTTCCATGCATCTGTGTGTCCATTCTTGCCACTCATCTAGATCACCGCCGCCTCGTGGTATGTCTTGAGGTTGAGTCGTGTCAGTCCTCCAGTTTCATTCTTCTTCCTTCAGTATTGAGTTGGCTATTCTGGATCTTTTGCCTCTCCACATGAACTTTAGGATCAGTTTGTTGGTATCCAGAAAAATGCTTGTGATTGTATTGAATGTAGAGATCACGTTGGGAAGAACTGACATCTGGACAATGTTGCCTCTTTCTGGCTATGAACATGGACTGGCTCTCCATTTATTTAGACCTTCCTTGATTTCTTTTGTCAGTGTTGTGGTTTTCCTCAGACAGCTCTTGTCCGTGTTTTGTTAGGTTTATATTGAGGTATTGCATTTTTGGAAGTTGCTAACAAGTTGTTCTTGTGTTTTTAGGTTTGTTGCTGTTTTAATGTAAGTAGGCTCCACACACAATGTGGAGCCCAACGCAGGCCCTGAACTCACGACCCCGAGACCAAGTACTGAGCTGAGATCAAGAATCGGACACTCAACCAACTGAGCCGGCCCAGCGCCCCTTTGTGTTTTTAATTTTAAATTCCCTTGTTTGTTGCTGTTACGGAGGGAAATGATTGACTTGTATATTAACCTTGTATCCGACAACCTTGCTATAATGGTTTATCAGTTCCAGGAGCTTTTTTTTTAAAATTTTATTTATTTATCTGATAGACAGAGATCACAAGTAGGCAGAGAGAGAGGGGGAAGCAGACTCCCTGCTGAACAGAGCCCGATGTAGTGCTCGATCCCAGGACCCTGAGATCGTGACCTGAGCCAAAGGCAGAGGCTTTAACCCACTGAGCCACCCAGGTGCCCCTCCAGGAGCTTTTTTGTTGATTCTTTTGGATTTTCCACATAGAGAAGCAGAACAATCAGTTTTAAAAATTTTTTTAAATTATTCGCTACTTTGGTCACCTACCTCAGGAGAAATTTGGGGAGACGAGGTTCTGAAAGACGCATGATAATGTAAAGCGTATCCTAATTTCATATACTTAGTATATCTTGTGAGAAAGCATGCATCGTAGATCATGCTTTTTCCTAGAAGCGCAGTGTACCCTGCACTGCTTCTTGGAGTAGAAGATGTCTCAGTGTTGGCGCTGTGGTCTCAGGATGCCAACCACGGGTCCTGGCAGCTAAAACCTACTCAGTCTGCGGGGCCATGGGTGTCATGGCTGTCCCCGATCTGTGCGAGGCAAAAAGCCTGGTGTTTCAGGACCGGAGATTGAGCGGCGGCAGCTCCTCTCCACCCTGGAGGCTTTTCCAAGCGGCCACTACAGGAGCCTTGAGTAGCTCCAGTCTGGTGCTGATAACTCTGCTCTATGTTTGGCATAAAGTAGCAGCTTTTGGGCATGAAAGCAAGACAGAGGAAAAAATAAACCCCGAGCTAACAGAACCCGTCACGTTTGCAGTAGACGACAACTGCATGCACCTGGGGACTCCGCCTTGATAACCCTTTGGAGAACCACTTCTTCCCAACTCCCAGCCCAAGGGACCGGTTGCCCAGCTCAGCGCCAACCGGTGGGGGTCACGTGACCGGGGCCGGGCCAATCAGCATTACCCCCTGGCCTGACCTCTGTGATTGGTTCAAAGGCCGGCTTGGACTCCAGCTGGTCCAATGAGAGTCCTCCCCAGGACTTCCGGAAGAACTCACTGAGAACCAACCGCTTGAGGCGGTTTTGATGGGGTTGCCAAGTGTGGGCGCCAGGTGTAGGCAGACTGTCGTCCTGGAGCTGGGATTAGGAAGTAGCACCCGAGGGAGGGCGTGGGATGCTCGAGAATGAGCCACCGCGCCACCGCAGAGAGCCCAGGCCAGAGGTGGCAGGGAACCTGGGTCTGACGTGACTGCCTGAAGCCCTGAGTGGTACCTGGAGGGCAGCCATGCCCTGGCATTTTCAGTTCCACGAGCCCGTAAATCTTTTACCCTTTTATACTTAATCCAGTTTGAGTGGTGTCACCCCAAAGTGAATGAGGCCAAACTGGCATCCCCTTAGGAATGGCAGAGGGCTGTCTGCTCAGGCCTGGTTCTGGAAAGGCAAACTCCAGACGCTCAGGAAAGAGGATTTTCTCTTCCCTAAAACCCCAGCCTTGAGACGCCTGGGTGGCTCAGTCGCCTAAGCCTTCTGCCCTCGGCTCAGGTCATGATCCCACAGGCTCCTGGGATCGAGTCCCGCATTGGGCCCCTTGCTCAGCCTGCTTCTCCCTCTCCCTGCCTCTCTCCCTGCTTGTGCTCGCTCGTGCTCTATGACAAATAATTTTTTTTTTTAAGATTTTATTTATTTGACACAGAGATCACAAGTAGGCAGAGGCAGGAAGAGAGAGAGGAGGAAGCAGGCTCCCTGCTGAGCAGAGAGACTCCCCCACGCCCCTCCATGTGGGCCTCGATTCCAGGTCCCTGGGATCATGGCCTGAGCAGAAGGCAGAGGCTTTAACCCACTGAGCCACCCAGGCGCCCCAACTGACAAAATCTTGAAACTCCCCCCAAACCTGAACCTTTCCCATTACTCCCTGCTAACTCCCAACACTCATCCCTGGGGCTGACCTTAAAGCCCTCCAAGCCCCATTACCCACCTGTGGCCCTGCCTTGGTATCTCAGAGTAGGGCCTCCCAGGAACACGGCTGCTTGGGCGTCTGTCTGCCTGTCTGTTCCCTTCTGGGAAAGTGGGGGTCTAGGGGGAGCGGGAGCCCAGTTGCCCTTCCTCATAGGCTCTGGTACCCTGCCTGCCACTTGCCAACTGCTTGGTGAGCTGAATGGAAAAAGGAAAACAGCCCAGCAGGAAACAGGATCACCTGGAAATCTGGACAAGGGAAGGCTTGGGACAAGGAGAGAGCACTGGACTTGGAGAACAGAACTAAAGGAAGGCAGTGTGGCTCTGCAATGATCCCGTGATTTGCTTGGGCCTCTTCTGAGCTCCTGCGGCCTTACCCATGGCAAGAAGATCACAAGCCTGGTCCTTGGTGTGCCAGGGAAGGCACTGGTGGCCTTAGCATGTGGAACTAACACAGAGCCTTCTCAGTGGACAATCGCCTTGGGCCACACACTTTATGTGTGTGGTTTCATCTAATCTGCTCTGCTACTGGACCGACAAGACTGCTTTATTAGCCCCATTTACAGATGAAGAAACCGAGGCACAGTGCAGTTAAGTCACTGGCCAAATGCCACACAGCAAGAAGATTGCTCTTGAGCCCAGATCGGCTGACCCCAGAGCTCCGGTCCCTTTGAGGGTGCAGAGGCAACTCAGATCCTGCCCCAGGCTCCAGACCTCACCAAGATGCAAGCCCTCCAGTTGGCATTTGGTCCCACACAGTGTGCAAGCATATGTTTTGTGGCTTCCATAGGTTACAGGGTGAGAAAGCATTGAAACAAATCTCTGCCGTTGTTGTCTGCTTCATATGAATCGATTTAACCCGTGAATGCTCCTAACACACACATGACTGTGCAGTTGAACTGTGTCAGGGTATTTAACATTTCCCTTTTAAAAAATTAACTTATAGGTCACTGAAGGCAGCCTTGCCTGGTGATGGGACACAAGTTTCAAGTTGGAGAATGTTGCTCATTTCCATCATGTTCCTGTGGGCCATGCATAACAGCATCTGGAGGGAAGGTCATACATTTGAGGCCCTTTTCGTGGGCCCAAGCCCCCGCCCCCTCAGTCAGTGCTTGGGAGGGGCACCCAGGAGGCAGTGCCAAGGCGGGTTCAGCCCCGCTCCTTCATCCCATCGCCTGGGCTGGATGGAGCTCCTGCCAGCCCGAGGCTTCCTGAGAATTCCTGGCCACCAGAAGGGGGCAGACTGTGACTTCTGAAGCCCGGGACACAATGGGTGTATGAGGATGCTGGCGGGAGGGGACAGAGGTGCCAGGCCTCCTCCAAGACCATGACCACCTCAGGACAAGCTGGGAACCGTGGACTGGGCCTGACTCTTCCAGAGCTTCAGGTGTGATCTGGTTCAGAGGAGCCCAACCAACCCCATGCTTGTGTCAGGTCATCCCACAGGGGCAGCTTGGAGGTTGGCAGGCTGGCTATGAGTGGGCGTGCTTGGGGTTGGTCCTGAGGTTGAAGAACAGGAAACTAGCTCTACCTGTTGTGTATTTACTTGAGGTGGCTGGAGAAGCTGCCGGAGCTTCTGGGTGGGCTTAAGTTGCCCCAAGCCACTCGTAAGCCTAGCCACTGCTCAGGGACGCCCTTCAGGCCCGGGAGACCTCCAGAGCCAGCACACTGCCCTGTGTGGAGGGCAGAGATGCAGATCTCCGGGACATCCTCCTGCATCGCCGTTCCAGGCTGGCATGCTGGGAGACTTGGTGCCTCCTTCCAGCTCCCTAACAGCCAGTCCCCTGCTCCTGAGCGACCATGGCGGTGGCGGCGGGGTGGGTGGGGGGATGTGTAAGGGGAGGGCTGCTGGGTGTTCCTTGTGGACCGGCTCCTCAGCAGTACGTTCTCCTTGAGCCCAGCAGCCAGCATCCCAGACCCTGGTCCCTGCCTACATTGAGTCTTTTTGTGGATTCCCCAACCCCAGCAGCCCAGGCTCTCAGGTGGCTGAAACAAAGAGAATTTTAAAGTGACACAAGCTGGACATGCAGCCACGAGAGGGTGTCTGCCCAGATTAATGTGAGCTCCAGCTTGGGCCTTTGAAGAGCCCTGGATTTCCCAGGGTGATGATGGATTTTCACACCAGAATTAGGAAAAGCCTCACCAACCCAGACTTATCCACCAGGACAGGCCTCACTGTGTCACCTGGGGCTCCAGGGAACCCTGATATTTTTGGCATCCCTCCTGCACACGCTGCCCCAGGTCGTGGCGCAAATGTTGGCGTCCCTGTGTGGAGGCTTGACTCCCAGCCAGCCTGTCCTCCGCCTGCAGCCCCAGGCCTCTTCCCAAGCCCCAGGCTGGCCCCCAGCTGAAAGGCTTCCCGTGACTCCTACGGTCTCAGGATGCAGTCCAGGCCTTTACCTGCCTCTGTAAGGCCCTGCCCGCCTTCCTCACCTGGGGTCACCGGCCTCCCCCGCTTCCCTCCCCTTCACTGCCAGCCACCTGGACTGCTTCCGGGTCTCCCGAACCCTTGCCTTGCCTTTGGACCATCATGCATTGCTCTGCCTCTGCCTGAGCCTCCTCTGCTCTGTGCAGCCAATACCTCTTTGCCCTTGGTGTCCGTTTCGGTGTGACTTCTCTGAGGGCTTCCCTGGCCACCTGGACCCTTCGTCCTGTCCCCAAGCTCTGTTCTGTTCTAAATCTCATGGCTGTTGGCGTCACCACTGGTCAGTGGCAACTCTGAGTCCCATGGCCCAGCTCAGTGCCAGATGCTTAGTAGGTGCTCAACAAATGTTATTGAAGACAGGCAGGAATGGATGAGGGGCAAAGAGGAGCCCCGAGGCATCTGTCTGCTCCTTCAAGGTGAAGCTTGCTGAGTGGGAAGCTTGGCCTTAAACCCGAGGGTACTTAGGCAGGCATCTGAGCCATACTCAAGGCCACACCAGGGGCTCGCTCCTCCCTGTCCTAGAAATTCACCTTGCTCATTTCCCACAGATCTACGGCTTCCTGCAGGGATCGGGCTGATCTGTCTGCGAATTCCCGGGCAGGGAGCCCCCCGGGTCATAGTCTGGAGCCAGTCGGAGTGAGGTAGGCTTTGCTTCTCAGACCTCACTCATCCCACCATCCTCAACGCCTGTCCCAAGCCCACCTGCCTCGGAAAGTGGAGGCCCCAGCACCCCATTCCCCTGAATTCCACCTCCAGCCCTTTGCTGGAGGGAAAGATGTTCCTTCTGGGTCCCTCGGTGGGACCTCTGGACTTGGTATGCAGCAACGGCCCGTTACTTGGTCACCATTCAGGCTGGTGCTTTGAGCCATGCAGCGCTCAGACTTGGGGGATACCAAGAGGAGGGATAATCAGCCCTGCTCCCCAGATCCCAAGCTTATCCCAAAAGTGCTTAGACTTTCTGCTCGGAGAAACTTCTAAAGAAATAAGTTTTAGTGGCCCAGGGGAGGGGATTAGAGGACTCAACTCTAAGCCATCAAGAATGACATGTCACCAGCAGAAGTGAGGGGGGAGCCCCCCCGGGAGCCTGCCCTTTTGCTGTTGGTTCAGGACATCTTTTAGGGGCAGGATGCAGTCAAGACACCCTGGAATGGCTGCCAGAGCAGTCGGTGGCAAGTGGCAAAAGGCACAACCAAATAGCGCTCCGGGATCAGAGGCCCTGTCCTGGTACCCAGCAGGTCCTCTGTGACCTCAAACCATTGGCTTAACCTTGCGCATCAAATAGCAGCAGGGGGCAGAAGAGTCCCTGGGGTGACCCAGAAGAGCCCCAGCTGAGCCCCACCTGCAGGGCTGGTTACTTTGGGCTCCTGGAACCTGGCAGAAAAATTGAGCGGCTGGAGTTGTCAGAGCTGATGATTATTTTCAGGAGAATTTTTAAAAAAACCTGAGTTGTTACATGAGATTTCCCATGTTAAGTGCTGGCTCAATTAGAACAACACACCAGGAAGGACTATTTGACAGGGCATCTTCTGAAGTAAGCCCTCCGAGGGCCCACTTGGTTTTTTGTTTGTTTTTTAAGATTTTATTTATTTTTTTGACAGACAGAGATCACCAGTAGGCAGAGAGGGGGCAGGAAGCAGACTCCCTGCTGAGCAGAGAGCCTGATGTGGGGCTCTATCAGAGGACCCTGAGATCATGACCTGAACTGGCAGAGGCTTAACCCACTGAGCCACCCAGACACCCCCCCCTTTCCCCCCCCAGGGTCCATTTGTAAAAAGAAGGTGGTCTTTCCTTGCTTGGGGGGGCCACCCACAGCCCCTCCCAGTGAATCAGCTCTGCCCCCGCGGGACACGCCCCCCTCAGGACACGCCCTGGCCACCGCTGATTGGGCCAGGGGCGGGCTCCTGACGCAGGGCCGCCGGTCATAGGCTGGCAACAGTTGATGCTGTGACTTGGGGCCAATGCCGCTGTGGCCAGGCTGTCTCCACTCTCCATACTCCAGGTCCTCCTCAGCCCGGCCCCTGCTGTCCTTCAGATGTGACCGTGCGTCCTCGCGGGAACCTTCCAGTTTCAAACTGCGCACCCCTGGAAATGCAAAGGAAAACCACCATAAGTTATCAGAATGGCTAAAATCAAAACACAAGAAATAACAAGTGTTGGTGAGGAGGGGGAGAAAAGAGAAACGTCCTGCCCTGTCGGTGGGAATGCGAGCTGGTGCGTCCACTGTGGAAAACATAGGGAGCTTCCTCAAAATATTAAAATTCAAGGATCGTATGACCCAGTACTTGCACTATTGGGTGTTTACGCAAAGAAAATGGAAACACTAACTGGAAAAGATGCATGTACCTTGATGTTTGTTGCAGCATTTACAATAGCCAAGATAGAGAGGCAGCTCTCATGTCCATTGAAAGACAAACGGATAAAGAAGATGTGATATATACATGTGCACACACCCATGCACACACCCATGCAACAGAATATCATTTAGCTATAAAAGAAATGGAATCTTGCCATTGTGACCTGGTTGGACCTAGAAGGGTATTAAGCTAAGTGAAGTAAGTCAGACAAAGACAAATACTGTATGATTTCACTCACATGTGGAATTCAAGAAACTGAGCAAATGAAGAAAAAAGGAGAAAAAAATAGACTCTTTAAAAAAAGATTTTATTTATTGCACAGAGAGAGAGAGAGAAGAAGTAGGCAGAATGTTAGGCAAAGGGAGAGAGAGAAGCAGCCTCCCCACTGAGCGGGGCTCTAGCCCAGGACCCCAGGATCATGACCTGAGCCGAAGGCAGATTTTTAACCCACTGAGCCACACAGGGGCCCCTAAAATAGACTCTTAAACGCAGAGAACAAACTGGTGGGGAGGGGCGGTGAGTGCGGGGAGGGAGGCAGATAGGTGAAGGGCATTAAGAGGACACTTACCACGATAAAGACCGAGATGTATAGAATTGTTGACTCAGGGGTGCCTGGGTGGCTCAGTGGGTTAAAGCCTCTGCCTTTGGCTCAGGTCATGATCTCTGGGTCCTGGGATGGATAACGCTGCTTTGAGCGGGCTCTCTGCTCAGCAGGGAGCCTGCTTCCCCCTCTCTCTCTGCCTACTTCTCTGCCTACTTGTGATCTCTGTCTGTCAAATAAATAAATAAAATCTTAAAAAAAAAAAAGAATTGTTGACTCACTATATTCTACACCTGAAACTTACATAACACTGTTATACTTCAGTTAAAACAATAAAATTCAACTTTGATATTAAAAAGTTTTAAAAAATAAATTAAAAATGTAAAGTGCCTACCATTCCAGGGGGGATTGTTTTTTTCTTTTTCACTTGGTCTTTGATGTAACCGTGGCACCCAAAAAGGTGCCTAACTCCTCACAGACCTTCACCAGATATTTGTTGAAGGAACCACGGAGTTCCCACAAGAGTCTGTCATCCTTGTCACTCTGGGACGTCCCCCCTGCCCCATCCCTTCCCCCAACAGTGATCTGTGCTGGCTTCAGGAAGACTCCTTCTAGAAATCAAAAGAAGTTATTCAAGCCTCACTGGCTGTTACACAGAGTAGAGGGAGTGACAGGCTGACAGTGCCAAGTGCAGACCCCAGTTCTTAGTAGCTGCTCAATACACATGCAGATTTGGGTTTTGGGGGGACTCTGAGCTGCCTATCTTGTGACAGTGTTGCAAGAAGAAGGTTTCAGCGGTCTCAGCAAGTAGATAGGAGCACTGTTTGTCACTGGAAAACCCTTTGGGCAGTTTCCTCGGCCCCACACTCGCACCAGGTTCAAAGCCTTCCCAGAACGCCGTGTCTGGGCCAGTTCCAGGGCTGCTCCCCGCGCCCAGACATGGATGACGAGCGTCATGCTGGAGTCTATGGCTGATAAAGAGATAATTGAGCAGTCAGTACGTATTGTGTGTCATCCAAAAAGAAAATCAATTTTAAACATCAGATAAAATGTGACAGGCGTTTTAAGAACGTATTTTATAAGCAATGCACTGTGCTGGGAACAGGGTTGGCGGGCTAGTGGAGGCCTTGCCACTGAGCTGGGTCAGGATGGTCTGATGCAGACCCTCATAGGGGCTCAGCAGTCCCTGGCTCAGCATCCCAGCCCCTCAGGGCCCAGACTGGAGGGCGCCTGCAAGCCAGGCTGCTGGCAGCTGGGGAAGCTCGCCAGAGAGGGTCTCATGCTGAAGGGAGCTGCCATGCTGACGCTGGGAACCCTTCCCGAAGGGGAGCAAGGAGGCTGGTGCTGGTCCAGGCCTGACTGGAGTCTTCCAGGGGACCATGGCCAGTTACTTTGTCTTGGGGATTCAGCATTCTTTTCTCTTAAATAGTGACAACCATACCTCCCCCACAGGGAGGGTCTGATGAGATCAAGAGGGGAGTGATTGGGGTGCCTGGGTGGCTCAGTGGGGTAAGTGTCTGCCTTTAGTTCAGGTCACAATCTCTGGGTCCTGGGATAGAGGCCCAGGTTGGGCTGCCAGCCCAGCGGGGAGTCAACTTCTCTCTCTCTCCCTCTGCCTCTCCCCCTGCTTGTGCTCTCTCTGTCTCTCCCTCTCTCAAGTGAATAAGTAACATCTTAAAAAGAGAGAGAGAGAGGAGTCGTTAAAACACTTTGAAAATGAGTCTGTTTATTTTAAACAGGGAAAAGCCTCCCATGACGTTTTCAAATGATGCTTTTTCAAAATCAGGCTCTCAGATACAGAGTAGGTGTTCTTCCTGCCCTTGCTCTGCTGCTCCTTCCTTGCTCCCCAAGAGGCAGCCTCTTAGCAGCTTCTAGTGGGTATCTTTCCAGAGAAAGCCGCCCGAGCCCCAGTTTGCGCACACACTGCTCTGTACTTGGTTTTTTTGCTCCGTTAGGCCTACACCATGGAGCTCTTCTATGTCCATTCCTAGAGCGGGGCTTCTTCCTTTTCCGTGCCTACCCCCAAACACGTGGGCTTCGTCGCCATCCCACAAAACTATATGGAAAGCCTCGTCAGCATCGCGCCACAGCAGGGCTGATGGGAGGGGCAAAGGGAGAAGGGAGGGGGCAAGGGGCGGGGCTAAGGGGAGGGGGCGGCACCGGTGGGGAAGTAAGGGAAGAGGTGGATTGGAGAGGAAGAAAGAGTGTGGATTCTGTGTTTCCCTCTTGGAAGATCCTTCAGAGTTGGGATGACAGTAAGGAGAGACTTGCCCTATAGTGTGAGTAATAATAATAATAACAACAGCTTTTATTTATTAACAAAAAATCCAGTTGTGCCGATGGTCTGTGCTCTGCTAGCCAGTCCCCTGCGGGCAGACATCCAAGTGCCCACACAGTGCTATAGCCTAGCCTGGCTCCTGTGTGCACTTGCTTGCCGAGCGGAAAGCACCCCACAGGCTCCTGTATTAAGTCAGGGACCTGCAGTAACAATGCTCTAAGCCTTAGTAGTCTGTGCCTTTGTCCCTGACTGAGCCCTAATGAGGGGTGGGGTGGGGGCCTGCAGGCCTGAGACCTGTAGTGATGGTTTCAGGGTTTGGCTTTGCTGACTTGACTCACGAGCGATCTTCCTCAGCCTGAACCTTGTTCTGCACCTGTCTGTAGTGTGAGCTGAAGCACATACGAAAATGAAGAAACTTCTGGATTCCCAGGGGTCCACACTGGAGGGACAGTGGGTTGGGGCAGCTGGTCCCTAGAGAACCTCTCGTGCCTGGGGTTCCTGCTCCTTTGGAAACTGTTGATGGCAGGGGTGCCTGAAGAGGGTGCCTATTTCATAAGGGCTCCCTCAGAGGCTCTGCCCCACTACTCCCTCTTCGGGAGAGAGTACTCTCCCGCCCCTAGTACCCTGCAAGTAAGGCCCCTGCGGACCTGTCCCTACCTGCCAATGCCAGCCTGTTCCTGGTTCCTCCCTGGGCATTGCCCCCTCTCCGCTTCTGCAGATGATGGCAGTGAGGTGCTGTGCCCAAAGGAGGAGGGGTCCTGTTGGACAAGCTGTGACCTAGGCAACTCAACCACACTGTCACCGTGAGAGAGCCCTCACCCCTGGGGCAGGGGCAAGGCTGGGGAAATAGTCCAGCAAGTTTCTGGTCCCCATTGTTAGAAACTCTTTTTTTTTTTTTAATAAAGATTTTATTTATTTATTTAAGAGAGAGAGAGAGAGAGAGAGAGAGAGAGAAAGAGCATGAGAGGGGAGGTCAGAGGGAGAAGGAGACTCTCCATGGAGCTGGGAGCCAGATGCGGGACTCCATCCCAGGGCTCCGGGATCATGACCTGAGCCGAAGGCAGTCGCTTAACCAACTGAGCCATCCAGGTGCCCCTAGAAACTCTTTCAGGGGATAGGACTAATATCTGGTGGACATATGGGCTCTCTCTATTATAGTCATATAATTATAACATCTGCTTTCCTGTTTGGACTTGTTTCACTTAGGGAAGTGGGTAGAGCGAGTATTACTTCCATTTGACAGATGGGAAAACTGAGTTTCCAAGACACTGTGAGTGGGAGATGATGTTGGTTGCCTGTTCCACGGCCATCCCCACCCCTCGTACCAACACATACCCTTCTTCACTCCCACTTTCCTTCCTTGTGTTTTCGCCCAAAGGAAGTGGGTCACTCCATTGCCCGGGGAGTGATTTTTGGCTGACCAAGACATGTTGATCTCCTCCTCTTGCCCAGCATTGAGCATGGGAAGGAGATGCAGGGTGGCAGAGAAGCCCATTGGGGTGTGATAGGGAGGTTTTCCTTGCTTTGATAAAAAGACCTATGTCAGGGTGACTCCCTTTTATCTTTTGCCTCTGGTCATTGTTGGCTGCATGTAATTTCTGGAACTGTGGTAGCCAGTAGAGCCATGAAGAGAGTCAGAATAAGGTGGAAGTTGATATGCTGAGGATGTGTATCAGTTAGCTACAGCCCCAGTAATGCTGCATAATAAACAACCTCAAAACCCAAGAGGCGTTCAGCAAGAAGCATTTACTGTTTATGTGATTGGAGTTGGCTGATCTAGGCTGGCTCATCCTCCGCAGGGTCTCAGGGCCACAGCAGAGGGGCAAAGGGCAAACCTCCATGGGCATGACCATTTCAAGCCTCTGCCTGCATCTGGGTACTATTACCAAAGCAAGCCACCTGGTTGAGCCTAGTGTCAAAGGGGGCAGAGCCGGTGACTCCTCTTGGAACGTGGCCACTGCCAGGTCACAGGGCAGAGGGCATGGATGAGGGGGTAAACAGTGGGGCCTTTGTTCCAGTCTACCATAAGAAGCAGAGCAGAAAGAGAGAAGGAATGGCTCCTTGATGATGCGATTGAGTTGCTGAATTAGCCAAGCCTGGAGCCTTCTACCTTGGAGCTTTTGGTTATTCAAGAAAAAAAGGGTTGGGGCACCTGGGTGGCTCAGTTGATCAAGCTCCAACTCTTGATCTCAGCTCAAGTCTTGATCTCAGGGTCATGAGTTCAAGTCCTGAGTTGGGCTCCATGTTGGGTGGGGAGACTACGTTTTAAAAAAACAAAAAAACAAAAAACAAACAAAAAAACCCCAACTCATTGTTTAAGCCATTTTGAGTTGGGTCTTCTATTACTTGTAACCAAAATCACTAATCAGCCCAAGATCACCCACCTAGATCTTCCACCTAGGTCTCTAGCTGAGACCTAGGGGGAACCCAGACTCTGGGTCTGAGCTGCTGCTTCTTCTTCCTTTTTTTTTTTTTTTTTAAGAATTTATTTATTTGAGGGGCGCCTGCGTGGCTCAGTGGGTTAAAGCCTCTGCCTTCGGCTCCGGTCATGATCTCAGGGTCCAGGGATTGAGCCCCACATCAGGCTCTCTGCTCGGTGGGGAGCCTGCTTCCTCTTTCCCTCTCGCTCTCTCTCTGCCTGCCTCTCTGCCTACTTGTGATCTCTGTCTGTCAAATAAATAAATAAAATCTTAAAAAAAAAAACCAAAAAAAGGAATTTATTTATTTGACAGAGAGAGAGAGAGAGAACAAGCGGAGGAAGTGGCAGGCAGAGGGAGAGGGAGAAGCACGCAGACTCCCTGAGGAGCAGGGAGCTGGAACCGGGTCTCAATCCCAGGACCCTGGGATCATGACCTGAGCTGAAGGCAGATGCTTAATCCACTGAGCCACCCAGGCACCCCTAGGTCTGAGCTCCCTGCAGTGTCTTTGTGCCTTTGCTGTTTCCGAGCCTGGCATATGTGTCTCCTACCCTGCTGTCCCAGGCCATAGAGAGTGTTATCATGCACAGGGCCCAGCAGGGACAGGGAAACAGGCTCTGTGCTGTATTCTGGAGCAGCTCTGCGGAAGCACTGCCCACAGCCCAGCGTGTGGGGGAAAGCCTCAGGCCTCAGAAAGCTGGGACAGTTTCCTCTGGGGACACCTTCTTTTCCCAGGTGGAGAATTATGGATGTGGTACTGAGCAGTCAGTCATACCTTGGAAACAAGTACATAAGGTAGGATTTGGTTTAGCTGCATATAAAAGAAAACTTCAAAATGATAGTGGCTTAAAGACAGTAAAGTTAATTTCTCTCTTGCAGAACAAGTCCAAATGTGAACAGTCCATGATGGGAGGACAGCTCTACCATCAGTGATCCAGGCTCCTTTTCCTTTCCTGCCCCACCAACCTTGGCACTGGCTTCCAATTGCCTGTCACTCATGGTCCAAGGCGGCTGCCAGAGCTCCAGCCATCATGACCAGGATCATAGAAATGTGAAAATGCAGAAGAGCAAACAGGAACTCCCCTCAGTTCTGTTGGTTCTTTTTCAACATCCTTCCAGGAAATCCCACTCAACACTTAGGCTCCCTTCTCACCAGCTGGAACATAGTCCTTGTTGCAAGGGAAGCTGAGAAATGTGTCTTCTAGGCCATAATTTTTACGACCACCTAAAAACGAAGGTTTGATAACTTGAAAGAGTACAGAAAGAATGGCTGTTGGGGAAAGTAAAGAGCAGCTTCTGCTACGAGGCATTCGACCTCCATTGGTTTATTTTCTGAGTACCCAGTGTATACCAGGCACAGGGCTAGGCTGTGACACATACAGATAAATAGGACATGCTCGTTATCTCAAGTCTAGTGTGGATGGCGGATCACAACAGAAATGGCTGTCACAGTTATGAATTTTTCTGCAACAGAATGTTTAACAAGGAAAAAACCTGCCATCCTTGAAACTTAAACAAATCATGTATGATCTGGACTTCTGGAGACCCTGGAAACATTTGAGGCTCTGGCAACAGCGGGTCTGCATCACTTCCTCATGGCAATAGTAGGCTGGACAAGGGGCTGCCCTCCCGTTTGCCACAGTCCCTACCAAGCCCTGTCACCTCACACCACTCCTACCTGCACGGCCCTGGAGGGCATTTGAGTTTGCAATCTCTGCTTATGGAAGCAGAGCTGCGGGAAGGTGGGGGGTGTCACTGGATGAGTGTTGGGGGGCTCTGTGTACACTACAAGCCAACCCCTGCCCCAAATCACCCTTCTAGATGCCAATTCCCTCGAACTTGTGCCTCTCAGAAAGGAAGATGGCTCTGAAATAAAAAGGTAAACCCAACCCATACTATGGCCTTCTACAAATCTGCTTTTCTCTAAAGGAGACACTGAAGATGTGAAAATATCCTTTCTCAACTTCTTTCCTTGAGAAGGCCTCTCCGGCCTTCTCTGGCATGTGGAGACAGGCCAGGCTGTCAGAGGCAGGCATTTCTTTCTCCCCAGCAGATGCCCCCTGTGTCAGGCCACAGGTGGGCCTCCCTCCTGAGGCCCCAGCAGCAGCTGGAAGCTTCTTCAGAGTCAGCAGCGACCCATGCTCCCCACTCGGCTCACCCTGGAGCAGAGGCCCTCCTCATTAGTGCTCTGAGACGTCTTTCCAGGCTGCCCCCTGAAACCTTTCTCCCGAGCCCAGGGCTGGCGAGCTCTTGCTGGAACCACCTTCCGTCTCGGTTGAGAGCGCTGGGGGCTGAGGGAACCCGGAGCCGTGGCCGCCGGAGTGGGAGAGCTGCGGCCCATTCTGGGTGGCCTCCCCTCCTGCCCAGCCCAAGGACGTCTTGCAGCTATAAATTGAGTAAATTGAAAATGTTACTGAGAGTTGGAGATAAAAGAGAGAGCTGGGTGTCTCCATGAATAAAACATGGGAGGGAGGCCATTTCTTGGAAAAATAGAGAGAATAAATTGTGGCAGATCAATTTTATCTAATTTTTTGGCGCAGCTTCTGACATGCAAATGAGCACGCTCATAATTTATGAGTGAGCTATGGAGATTGCCAGAGGGAAGGGGTGCCTGGATTTCTGGGGGAGGAAGGAGGGGCATGGCTAAGGATTTAGCAAAAGTCCAGTAGGCTTATTTCTCCTTAAAACCTTAAAGATTTAGAAACCCTCCCAGGGAATGCAAAAGCCAGGCGGGATAAATTCTAGATCCTTTGGCCTGTCTTTGGGGCCAGTTCCTCTGGGCACGCTCTGGCTGTCACGGCCACACTGATGGCCCGCTGGCCAGCCCTAGCCACAGCAGACGTGGTCTGGCCACCGGGCCTTTGCTCTGTTGCTCCCCATTTCCCGACACCCCATCTCACCAGCCGGAGTCCCGTCCTTGATTTCTGGTTTCCAGCCTGACTCATCCCTGGTAGGTTGGAGCGAACTCACCCTTCCTTCTGTGCTTTTGAGCCAATCCTGCTTACAGACATGTTTTCTTTGGCCTGAGCCATGACCGTTTGGTGTCTGAATCAGTTGCTCAGATTAAGAAAGGAGGAGATTTCTCATGTGCTTCCGGATATCCAGTTTTTACTGTACAATCAGAACCTTGGGTTACAGCGGCTGATGTTTTCACTGCAGGTCGGCTGGGAACAAGAAGCAGCCCCAGACCCTTCAAGATAGAGC
The DNA here is from genome assembly GCF_010015895.1 of Lontra canadensis. NCBI lineage: Eukaryota > Metazoa > Chordata > Mammalia > Carnivora > Mustelidae > Lontra > Lontra canadensis. The sequence continues at coordinate 32,534,825 of NW_022631002.1, forward strand.
TGCAGACCCCACTGCTCCCTATTGCCTGTCTGGCCCCAAAGCCGTTGATTACTGGGTTTGCATTACTGCTTTGCTTATGGTGGAGTTGGTGGGAAAGGGAATTATCTCTTCTTGTGACTCTGACAAAATGGGGAAGTCAGAGAGACAGAGAGAGCAAGTGTCAACAGGGAAGGGACACACTTTTATGTTGGTAGGAGTGACGAGTGAGCCCAGGGGTAAACATGTAAAGAGGGCAGGGGTGCCCCGGGCTGCATCCTCATGGAGTTCCTTGGCAAGCCCTGTGGGGACTCCAGACGGCAGCCTCTGTTGTAGGAGTCTCAGCCACTTTGTCCCATCATCTGGGTTCTCTGTTCTGGAACCACAGGGACAAAGAGAGGGGAGCTTGGAGGAGGATTAGAAACAGCCCAGGCCAGTCTCTGGAGGCCACCCAGCTCCTCTCTGTGAGGCACAGGTTCAGAGAGAGCCTGAAGTCCTGCTGCACAAAGGAGCAAACTGAGGCCCAGAGGGCTTGGGAATGGGCAGCCAAGTTGGGAGAGCCTGGCTGTGAAGCCATGTCTGCCTGGCCCCACAGCCCAGCTTGACCAGTGCCCTCTGGCCCTCTGTGCTTGCCCTGTCTTGGTCTGTGGGGATGATGAGACTTGTGAGCAAAACAGCTTACAACTTGGGGTGCCTGGCTGGCTCAGTTGGTAGAGCATGCAACTCTCGATCATGAGGTTGTGAGTTCAAGCTTCACGTTGGGTGTAGAACTTACTTAACAAAAACAATTTTTAAAAACCCCATAACTTAAAACCAATAGCTGTGTAGGTGACCCCAGATGACCCCTGCAAGGCCTCCTGGAAGCCCAGGGACCCTGCCCCTGGGCCTTTGCACTGCCCTTTCTTCTTGTTCTTCATAGTTCTACGTCCTTCTCCTGGAGGTCTTAGTTTCCTGCTCTAAGTGGCTTCCCTGCTTACTCTTGACCCTGTCTTTGAGCACCCAGTTTCCTCTAAAACATCTTACTGATTTGCCTTTGTGTGTATTATCTCTCCCCTCCCCGGAATTAAGTGCCAGGAGGACAGAGACCTAATCTATTAGCTGCTGAACCCTCTGTACACAAGAAGTGCTCAATAATAATTAAAGAATGAGTGAAAAGTGGTGTGTCCAGGTGTCTGACCCAGAGCAGCCTTCAGACAGGAGGGTGCTGGCCGGGAAGGAAGTTCTCTGAGCATGAGGCCGTGAGGCTGAGGCCGAGGGGAAGGGGGCAGGCACAGCTGTCCTCTGAAGTGGGGGTGAGGCGGGCTACCTACCGGAAAGCCTGCTGTTTACAGCCCGACTTTAGAACTCATGGGCAGCCCAAAGCGCACACATCTAGAAGGTTCTGCAAGCCCACCAGCTCAGGGACAGTTCTGCTGAGACCTGTGAGGACGGGCAGCTGGGGTGCAGCATAGCAGCTGGGAAGGATCCAAGTGAGGCTTCCTGACCCAAATGCCCCGGGGCTTCCTCCTGGCAGCAGTGGGAATCTGAGTGTCCTGGAGTGTCAGGAATGGGAGGGACACTGAGGCTCAGAGTGGGGGACACCTGGCCCAGGTCATAGCAGGTCTCTGCAGACACACAAGTCTGCTGGGGATCAGTCGGCACCTGGGCCCTTTGCGAGTCCAGAGAGATGCGGGCAGTGTCGGGTTTGAGCCTCTAGATGCATGAAAACAAGTAGAGAAATGCCCAAATAGGATTTCGAAAATTCTGGTGCATTTTAAACTTTTGCCTTGAGCGAAGTAATACTTCAGTACACTCGAAAGATCCCATGCAACGTACTCTTCAGACGGTAATCCTGGGTGTTAGGAAGTAGTGATCCATCCCTATGTCTGGGAGGGGTGACCTGGGGGTGAACGGACACCCTAATATGATACATGCGGTCTAGGTGTCTGTGACGCCCCTCGGGAGAACCTATAGAGCCTGAAGTCGGGGCCTTTCATGGGTGGGGGGCAAAAGCCACATGGCTTCCCTGAGACGGGCCTCGGTTGGAACCATTCTGAACCTTAGTTTTCAGATCTAGTAAATGGGCACACTCCTTAGTCCCCTGCTGGGCTGAGCTGTAGATGTCTGTGTGGGAAGTGCTTAGTCCCGAGTCGGTGCTGGCTGTCGGGTTCATGCACAGAGCTGGGACTCAAGCCCACAGCTCCTGCTCTGGAAAGAGCTTCTCCCCTCTGCCCCCATAAGCTCATCTCTTGGGAAGGTTTCAGACTCTGCTAGGAAGACCTATCCTTTGAAGCAGACAAGGGATTTTTCTTCCCAAATCCATTCCTTGGGGGAAGTCTTCAAAGAGCATTCTCGTAATTTCCCGTTATAAAATTTTATGTGCCGTTCTAAACAATGAACTGTGGGCATTAATTGAGCAGACCAGGAGATTTTCTGTTTTTAAATCACAGACTATTTTAAAATGTCCCAGACCACAAGAAACTGGCCTGAGGAAATACACTTCCAGAGGGTGGCCCAGACCTCACTTCCCCCCACCCCCCTACAGTTGTCCTTGCTACATCGGCATTTGCCAGGAAAGGTGGCCATACTGGAAGCTTCCGGGCTCTGCTGCTTGCTTGTGTGTGTGACTAATGGCTTTCCACCTTCTCTGCCTGCCAGGCACATGGCAGGTCTGTGTCCATCCATCCATCCATCCGTCTGTCCATTCATCCATCTGTCAGTCCTTCCATCCGTCCATCCGTCCATCTGTCTGTCTGTCCATCTGTGAATCCATCCAACCAAACAATATTTGTTGAGTAGCTACTATGTGCCAAGCTGTGGGCATAGAGCCATGAACAAAACAGACAAAATCCCTCCCCTCCTGGAGCTGTCATTTTCACAAGGGAGACAAAGAGAACAAACACAATAAATAAGAACATTATACAGTGTATTAGAAGATAATAAGGGCTTTGGAGAAAACCTAATTAGGGATGAAGGATGAGGTAGGAAGGAGAGAGTGGGGGTTGGGGGTGGGGGTGGGGTTGAGGATCTGGAGGAAGCTGGGAAGCAAGCTACTGGGATGTCTCCGTTGGAAGTGTTATAGGTATGCGGAGAGAGCAAGTGCAAAGGCCCTGAGGCATGCCAGTCTGTTAATCCAGTGAAGACTTTGAAATGACCCTGAGAGAAGTGAGGAACCGCAGCAATGCTCCAAACAGAGGAGGCATAAGCTCTGGGCTCTGGCCGGCATTTTAAAAGGACCACCAATCAACACAACTAAAAGGCAACCTATGGGAATGGGGAGCACTTGGCTCAGTTGGAGGAGCATTTGACTTTTTTTTTTTTTTAAAGATTTTATTTATTTATTTGACAAACAGAGATCACAAGTAGGGAGAGAGAGAGAGAGAAGCAGGCTCCCCGCTGAGCTGAGAGCCCAGTGCAGGGCTCAATCCCAAGACCCTGAGATCATGACCTGAGCTGAAGGCAGAGGCTTAACCCACAGAGCCACCCAGGCGCCCCAGAGCATTTGACTCTTGATCTTGACCTCAGGGTTAGGAGGTTGAGCCCTGCGGTGGGTGTAAAGGTTACTTAAAAATAAAACTTAAAGAAAAAGGCAACCCGGAATGAGAGAAAATATTTACAAATGCCATATTGGATAAAGGGGCAATATCCAAAATAGATAGAGAGCTTCTAAAACTCAACACTCCAAAAACAAACAATCCACTTAACAAATAGGCAGCAGACACGAACAGACATTTCTCTGAAGAAGACATCCAGATGGCCAGCAGACACGTGAAAAGATGCTCAACATCACTCATCATCAGGAAAATGCAAATCAAAGCTACAAGGAAATATCACCTCACACCTGTCAGAAGGGCTAAAATCAGCAACACAGAAAACCACAGATGTTGGTGAGGATGCGGAGAAAGGGGAGCCCTCTCGCACTGTTGGTGGGAATGCAGGCTGGTGCAGCCACTCTGGGAAACAGAATGGAGGTTCCTCAGAAAGTTAAAAATAGAGCTATGCTACAATCTAGTAATCACAATATCGGTATTTACCCAAAGCCTACGGGAACACTAATTCAAAAGGATACACGCCTCCCCCCACCGTGTTTATAGCAGCATCATTTATAATCTCCAAGATCTGGAAGCAGCCCCAGTGTAATTTCAACAGAAGAATGGGTACAGAATATGGTGTGTATATGCACACTGGAATATTACTCAGCCATCACAAAGAATGAAATCTTGCCATTTACAAGGACATGGATGGAGCTAGGGAGAATCATGCTAAGTGAAATAAGTCAGTCAGAGAAAGACCAACACCATATGATTTCAGTCATGTGTGGAATTTTTAAAAAAGATTTTACTCATTTATTTGACACAGAGAAAGACATCACAAGTAGACAGAGAGGCAGGGTGTTAGGGGGGGGGGAAGCAGGCTCCCTGCTGAGCAGAAAGCCCGATGCGGGACTTGATCCCAGGACCCTGAGATCAGGGCCTGAGCTGAAGGCAGAGGCTTAACCTACTGAGCCACCCAGTGTCCCTCATGTGAGGGATTTAAGAAACCAAACAAGTGAGCCATGGGAACAAAAAAAAAAAAGGAGAGAGAGGCACACTGAGAAATAAACTCTTAACTCTAGGAACAAACTGATGGTGACCAGAGGGGAGGCGGTGTGTGGGGGGCTGGGTTCCACAGGTGATGGGGATGACAGAGGGCACTTGTGGTGATGAGCCCCGGGTGATGCATGGAAGTGTTGAATCACTACATTGTACACCTGAAACTAACACAACACAGTATGTTAACTAACTGGAATTAAAATTTAACAAAAAATAGGACCGCCTGGCTACTGTGTTTCCAACAGAGCTGCTCTATCACAGAAACCACTGGCCAGCCACGTGTGGCCACGGGGTGCTTGAAATGTGACCTGCTAAATTGACATTCGCCGTGTGTGTATGTATAGAGTGGATGCCAAAGATATGCTCTGGGGACACCCGGGTGGCTCAGTCGGTTAAGCCTCTGCCTTGGGGTCAGGTCATGATCCCAGGGTCCTGGGATCAAGCCCCGCATCAGGCTCATTGCTCTGTGGGGAGCCTGCTTCTCCCTCTCCCTCTGTTTCTGTCCCTGCTTGTGCTCTCTCTGTCTCTCTTAAGTAAATAAGATCTTAAAAAAAAAATCCATTAAAAAAAAAAGTACTCTGAAAGAAATAAGGTAAACTACGTCACCAACTATTTTAAAGATTTATTTATTTGTTTGAGAGAGAGAGAGAGCGCGCGCAAACAAGCAGGAGTGGGAAGGGCACAGGGAGAGAGAGAATCGCCAGCAGACTCCCCGCTGAGCACAGAGCATGGCACAGGGCTCCATACCTCGACCCGAAGATCACGACCTGAGCCTACACCAAGGGTCAGACCTCAACCAACGGTGCCATCCAGGCGTCCCATCATCAACTCTTAAAATGCCGATTACATGTTGAAATGATAGCATTTTAGATATGTTTAAAGTTATTAAAATCAATATTATCCATTTTCTTTTACTTTTTAAAAAATGTGGCTATTAGGACATGAGAATCCACACCCATGGATTCATGTTGTATTTCTGCTGGACAGCACCGTTCTATGTGGTGCAAGACCAAGGGCAGAAGATGAGAGACAGGAGGCCAGGGACTGAATCTGGTGGGAGGTGATTGCAGGAGGTGGGATTCTGGGTGTGTGTGTTTTGTGAAGCTGAGTCAGCGGCTGCACCGGGTGGGGGTGGGGTGCGGCTTCATAGATGTGTGTGGAATGAGTACTTGGCACAGGCTCTGCCCATGGAGCTGCGGTGGGGAGGAGTGTGGAAAGGGAGATAAGCCCCAGAGGCAGAGGCTGGGGGGGGGGGTGAGTGTGCAAGGTGCAGGCCAGAGGGGAGCTGGGTGTCCGCATGGGGGCAGTGTAAGCCCAGGTCTCCTGTGGCAGCTGCCCAAGTGAAGCCCAGGCCTTTACTTCTTCATCTGTACAATGGATGCAGTAGGGCTCAAACTCCCAGAGTGGAAATTTAAAGGTAAGGCGTGGTAGAGACTAAGTGTCCAATCAGTGAGGGGCTCTCATTAGTGAGCTAGGACTCGCGGTCACCTGGGACGTATGGCTCCACTTCTTCAGTCTGATAGTAGGGTGGGGCAGAGGGGATCTCTGCTTCCTTCCACCACCCCCTTTCAGCTCAGCCTAGTGCTGAGCGTTGTACACAGTAGGTCCCGAATAAAGACAATTGAATAAGCAAGGGAATATTAGGAGGCACTGGGGTAATGTTTGTTGAATGCACAGCACAAGAACGCTGGATGGAAATCACCCTAGTGTTGATTGAGTTATGAGCTATCCACATCTGTCCTGCTGTGCCCACCCACCACCACCTGGACCCAGGCCTCCATCACCTCTCACCCAGCATCCCACAGTAGCCCGCTCACTGGTTTCTTTCCTTCTTCTTACCTTCTGCAGCCTTTCTCCACACAACAGCCAGAGGGAGCTTGTAAAAGTACATCAGGGGCACCTGGCTGGCTCAGTGGATAGAGCATGTGACTCTTGATCTCCAGGTTGTGAGTTCAAGCCCCACACCTGGCAGGGCGCCTACTTAGACATAGAAACAGTAGCAACAAAGTACATCAATCAGACTATCCCACCTACCCAGGTGGAAACCTTCTACACATTTCCTCTGCAACCAAAACGCAATTCTGCAACCCCCTGCATGATCTGGCCCTGTGTCCCTGGCCAACTGCAAGTCGTAATGCTCTTACTCTCTATGTCTTCTTTCCTGTCCTGGAACTCAAGCCTGCATCTGCTTCAGGGCCTTTGCACTTGCTGCCTGTCAAAATCAGGCGGGTGAACAGATATGTGTATCTGGGTGAATGTGAGCCCTCTGTATGCATGGTCTCATCCAGTCCCCACAGGGCTCTTTGACCATCATCGTCCTGAGGATTCAGAGCAGGATGTCTGACTCCACGGCCTGTGCTCTCGAACGCTGTGTGATGCCGTCCCTAAGACGTAGGTTCTGGTGTGGGTCTGCCAGAGCAGTGACCTTGGTCAAGTGCCCGCCTGCCTGCCCTTCTGACTCCAGGCCTGTTGGCTGAGAGTTCCCGATGTCCCTGCAGCTCTGCTGATCCAAGGGGTTCTCGGTTGTAAATGATCCCTGGGGAAGACTTAGGTCTGGGATGTTCTTTTTTTTTTTTTTTTTTAAAGATTTTATTTATTTATTTGACAGATAGAGATCACAAGTAGACAGAGAGGCAGGCAGAGAGAGAAGAGGAAGCAGGCTCCCTGCCGAGTAGAGAGCCCGATGCGGGGCTCGATCCCAGGACCCTGGGATCATGACCTGAGCCGAAGGCAGGGGCTTTAACCCACTGAGCCACCCAGGCGCCCCTCCTTTTTTTTTATGATTTATTTATTTATTCATTTGAAAGAGAGAGAGCGCGAGCACACTCATTAGTGGGGTGAGGGGCAGAGGGAGAGAGAGACTCTCAAATCAGACTCCATGCAGAGCCCAACGTGGGGCTCGATCCCATGACCCTGAGATCACGACCTGAGCTGACACCAAGAGTCACATGCTTAACCGACTGAGTCATTCTCACGGGAACCTTGCCATCCTGCCCCACCGCACTTACTGTTGGATTATAAATATATATGCATATTAACATCTGCTTTCTCTTATTTCCCTTCTCAATTTAGGTGGGGATTTATGAATTTCGTTTGAGGACGGTGAACGGGGTGTGACACGATAGATGATATCAAAGGGCGCTTTCTGTCGTGGGTGGTGACAGGGTCTGAACCGGGGCCTGAGGCACAAGGTAGGGGCCGGGTGCCGGCACGCGGGGCTGCTGCTGGCGGCTGGTGTCTATGCCTACACCAGATAGGGAGTCACGCTGGTGTACACATGGCTAAAAATTCAGGGAGCTGAACCCTGCAGAGGGGATCCCTTGACTGTGCATAAACCACACCAGTTTAAACAATAATGAGAGGAGCACCTGGCTGGCTCAGCCTGTGAAGCCGCTGCCTTCGGCTCCAGTCATGATCTCAGGGTCCGGGGATCGAGCCCCGCATCGGGCTCCCTGCTCATCGAGGAGTCTGCTTCTCCCTCTCCCTCTGCACCTCTCACCAGCTTGTGCTTGCTCTCTCTTGCTCTCTCTCTCTCTCTCTCTCTCTCAAATAAATAAAATCTTTAACAAAAAATAAAGGGGGAGGATAGATGTGAAATAAATAAAAGGCACGGAAAGACGGCACAGGAGGCAAGGGCTGGGCTTGCAGCCTGCGAGGTACCCTTGGCCTGCCTCACCGCTGACGCTCTCAGCTCCAGAATCTCCTCCCTGCCCCCACCCCCTGAGCTCCCTTCGCCTGTCCTGCCCGGGCCGGGCACCTGGGAGACAGGCTACCTGCAGTGGTGTTTGTTGAACGAAGAAGCGCCCACTGAGCTCGGGAGTAGGAACAAGGGCCGAGGCTCATTCTTTTAACCAGGACAACGTGCACGTTCAGAATCTGCAAGTCCAGAGGAGGGGTAGGGGGAAGCGCCGTGTCCCGAGGGCACTGCCCGCGCCAGGTGCTCCCGGGCTCCTGCTCCCGGGCTCCTGCTCGCAGGTCAGCTCAGGTAATCATACCCTGGAAGCTGGTACCTGGGTGGCACTGAGTTAGAGGTGCGGACCGGAGCCCACGAGAGCGGGGCGCAGAGCCGGGGCTGCACCCAGGTGTGCCTGCCTCCAGAGCCCAAGCCTTTGCCTTCACTTTCCCTGCAGTGTGTTGCTCAAGTAGAAGCTGAGAAACGAGACGACGGCTCCGCCCCACGGTCCTGAGGCTTCTAAACCTCCCTGTGCCGGGTCCTCAAATGTCTAGTCTTTATTTTATTTATTTATTTAAATTATTTACTTATTTATTTGACAGAAAGAGAGAGAGAGAGTGCACAAGCAGGCAAAGTGGTGGGCAGAGGGAAGGGAAGAAGCAGGCTCCCCACTGAGTAGGGAGCCCAATGAGGGGCTCGATCCCAGGACCCTGGGATCATGACTTGAGCCGAAGGCAGCCACTTAACCAACTGAGCCACCCAGGTGCCCCGATGTCTAGTCTTTAAATTTGATTTCCTTATCAGCCAAGACATAGATACCATCTGACCTTCGGGTTGACGCATTCTCAAAATACGCTTTTCCATGAAAGCAGGAGAGACTACTGTCAGACCCAAGACAGCACCTCCTGACTATATGTGATAATACACTGTTCTGGGTAGGTCAGCTGTGGTTGAGAGGAAAGCAGGGCCGGGATCCAGGCAGATCTGTGGTCTCGTGGGCCCAGATTCTGATTCTCCACGAACTCCTGGCTCTTAGGACCCACCTCGGAAAGAGTGAGGCCCTCCAGGCATGAGGCCTCCTGGGACCCACGTCCCTGTGCTCCCTGGAGCCGCAGGAGCCCAGGAAACCCAGAGGGTACATGGGGGGAGAGAGAGAACGTTGGTAAACTTTTCCAAGCAATTTTCCGGTGGCCTGCTGCTTCTCTGGGCTCTGTCTCCCAAGGGTGCAAGGCCCTGGGGAGGGGGCTGTGGGTGATTGGAGCCTGGCAACTTCCAAGCAAACTATGTGTCCCTTAGGGCTTCTTCCCAGGAGGACCCTTGACCCCAGAGCCTCACTTTCCAGTCCTTTCCCTCAGGAACTTGTCCCCTCCTGGGCTGGGGCCCAGGTTGCTGGGCAGAGGCCACCAAAGACCCTGGGGACCAAGGGAAGCTTGGAGAAAGCCCCGAGGTCTGCAGCTCCAGGGGCCCGGTTGCCAGGCCCTCCCACTCCAGGACCGGAGCTGAACTCCCCGTGCTCCAGAAGGGTGGGGGCTCCCCCGGGGCCATGAGTGGCCTGGGTGGAAGATAAATATGGCGGAGTTAAAGCAGGCAGGAGGGATCTTACAGGAGCTGCCTACGGGTGCCTCCTAAACACGGAACAAAGTCCTCAACCTTAGGGAACCAACAGCCAGGAAGTGGGCCAATGACAAATAAAACATCCTCCAAAAGCGATCAGAGCTGTGGTGACAGTCATCAGAGTGGCTTGGCAGAAAGCGATGAGGTGGGGGAATAGGCAGTAGGGGAACCAGGGACAGCCTCTCTGAGGAGGGGCACTTCCACAGGCAAGTGCCCCAGGCAAGTGCAAAGGCCCTTAGGCAGGAAGTGCCGGAGAAGTTCCAGGTGAAGGAAGATGGCCAGAGTGTCAGTGCACGGAGGTCGGGGGTGAGGTCAGCAGAGCCTGTGTCGTGCTGGGCCAGGCTGGCCATGGGCACAAGATGACCATTATTTCAATTGTCAGAGAAGCCACTGGACGGTTTTAGCAGAGGATTGATTTGACAGTCTCAGTATGTGAAGAACATTGTCCTGGAGGCTATAAGGGGAACAGGTTGGAGGAGCTAGTGGGGGAGACCTGTTAGGGTAAAGGATGGACTGGGTGTGGGGGACCCTGAAGACCCTCGAGGTCCTTTAGGTACTTGGGACAATGCTTGAGTTTCCACTTCAGTCTTCATGGCAACAAAAGGGCGACCTGCCGAGGCATTTGCAACTGGGATTTACCTTGCTTTATAATTTACCCCGCGTGGCTGCTGTGGGGTTTGAGGGGGGCCAAGGCAATTGTTAAAAAATAGTTCTGCTTTCCAGAATGTAGGGAACAAGAAGGGACGGGACTCCACCTCCGGCCGAGGAAGGCCAAGGCGATGCCTGGCAGCGAGTCAGAGGGTACCACGGCTGGCCTCACCCCCGGGGACAAAGCCCAGTGGAGGGGGCAGGGGAGGCTGCTTTCCCCGTTGGCCCTCGGGATGAAAAGTGGGCACTTACCGGGAGCTAGTGTATGAGGTGGGAGTTTGCCACCACGATAACTATCCAACTGATAATAATCCTCTCTGCAGGATGCACTCGGGGCAACAGCTTGTCCCCGCCTGTCTCGGAACTGTCACCAGAATGACCCAGTCTCCCATCGCCAGTGGGCAAGAAAAACCCAGCTGTAAGTTCTAAAGAGAAAGATCTCAAGTTGGGTCTGGTGAAAGGGGGAGGAATAGCTTGTGGGGGTGGGGAGTGTAGAAAAGGTTGAAAAAGGTGAAGCTGTAGGCTAAGACTTCACTTTTCCAAAGGCTCTGGAAAAATCAGGATAAAATAACAAAGATGCAGAAGAAGCCCCTTACAGGTGCTTAAAATTCAAACTCTGGGCTTCTCCCTTCATGAGGCTGGATGGTGCAAGGTGGGAACTCCAGGAGAGCATGGTAGGGTTGGCGGCCCTGAAGTCTTCTGGTGAAAGAAACCCGAGGGTCAGTAATGGCTCAGGGCGGCATCGAGGTGAAGCATGTGGGTGTGGAGTAAGCACCCCGAGTCTGCAGAGCTGCTCGGTCAGGAGCACCCGTGGAGACAAGACCTCGAGTGCAAGTGGTGATTTAGGGGTGACCTCAGGGAGCACCAGGAGGACCGTGGGGAATCGGGGGACAGGGAGGGAACGCCATACAGAGTGGGTTTTTGAGCAGTTGGAGCTCATCCCTTTGGGGAGATCTGAGCATGAGTGCACAGCGTGTCCCCAAGGGTGGGGGGCAGCTGGGATGTTGATACCCCGACTCTCACCACCATGGAAGGAAGGCTGCTCGGAGGGCTGTTAGCTCGGCAGTACCCGGGCCAGCCGTGTGCATGGGCAGCGTCCCCTCGGATGACCAGAGAAAGACCCCCGGCAAAGAGACGGAGCTGCTGGCTGTTGGAAGTCACGCCTTCGGGCACTGAAGTGATTCGGGGTAGGTTATGGGCAGCGCATCTCAGTGTCCCCAATGGTGAGTTCCTTGGCCCAAGCCTCTGTTGCTTCCCCTGTAAAATGACAAAACGAAGAGCAACCGTGTTTCTACAAATCAGTACAGAGCACCGTCTTCTGGGGTGATTGTGAGGCTTAATGAGAGAATGCTGTGAAGCGCTGGCTTCTGCGTTCGGCCCACAGCACGTGCTCTGTGTTGGGTTCTGCATTCCTGGAGGTGACGGGTATTTGCCGAAGGTCTCCCGGTGCAAGGCCCTGGGCCCGCAGGTACAGCGACAACGTGAACCCAGCTGCTTGGCTCCTGTGCCCTACTGTGGAGCTCAGATCCTCATGAAGAAGACTGATGAGGAAGGCCGGAGAAGGACAGGTGTGACAGGGCCACAGGAGGGCAAGGCGGGTCGGCATGGGAGCCTAAAAGGAGGCCTCCGTTAAACCTGAGGAAAGGGCCATGTTGGAGACCCCACACTCACCCCGGTGTCCCCCACGAATCCAACATGACCTGTTTTTGAGGTTATTTAGGATGATGTGATAGTTATCTAGTTGTATTCTTAGGAGGAGCTGAGCCTAGGGTCCTCTGGCTCAGCCACCACCATCTTGTCCTCCCCTCCCCACCATGGCCCTGTTTTGGGCCAAGCGGCTTTTAGTTTGTGCTTAGGGACCAAGTGATAAGAGAAATACAAATCTCCAAACCCTAGATTTTCCCTGGTGCAGGGATGAGTTGACGCTGTGAGGGAAATGAAGGCCTGAGCCAGACTGTGGGCAGATCAGTCTCCTGGCTAAGATAACTTCCCTCTCCTTCCTCCTCTGCTTCCCTCACTAAGGGTTGGTCTCAGATGTGAAATGAGAGGTGATGGAATTGCGGCTGACATTGTGGACACTGGCCTGCTGCCTCTCAACACCCAGCATCATGGGCCTATAGGGGCAGGGCCTCCAGCCTCCAGTCCCTAAGTTCTCTGGCCCCTGGAGCCCACTTGGGCTGAGGGCCAGGCAGGCCAGCGGTGGTGAGGAGTCAGCACTCCCTGTGAGCAGCTCGTGCTTCTAGGGCATAAACCTGGCATTCTCACGATTCCCTGGGCTCCCAGCAGGTGCCCGCCCCACCTCAGTCACTTGCACAATGACACACCCTCTAAGGCCTCACATCCCTATTCCCCTGATGTGCCTCTGAGCATTGCCTCCTAAATATTCACTTGCCCACTTGGCCCGGGATCCTTGTCTTGGGATTTCCTTGGGGGTGGCGGACCCAGGCGAAAAATAACCAGGAATAGGGACACTAACTTGGCTTTGTCCCCTCAGTTCCTTTGTTCTCCTCATGCCTTTCCTCCGTCAGCCACACAAGACCCGTGTGAAGCCCCAAATGAGTCAAATTATGCTCAGTGAGGCTCTTCACACCTTTACCCACACCGTGCCCTCTGCCTGGATTGTCTTGCCCCCTTCCTTCCCTTGGCAAACTTCATGGATCTGCTTGCTTCTAGAAGCCTTGTTCTTCTGTGTCTGACTTACTTCACTCAGCGTAATGTTTTCAAGGCACAAACGTAGTGGAGCACGTGGCAGAATTTAACTTTTTGTAGGACTAATGTTCCCTTGTATGTATCTGCCATATTTATCCATTCTTCCGTTGATGGATATTTGGGCTGCCTTACTTTTTAACAATTTTTAATTTTTAATTTATTTTCTTTAGATGTTATTTATTTATTTGAGAGAAAGAGAGAGAGAGAGGGTGTACACAAGCAGGGGCAGGGGCCCAGGTTGAAGCAGACCCTGCGTGAGCGGGGGGTGGGGGGGTGGGGGGTGGTGGAACCCAAAGAGGGACTCAATCCCAGCGCTCCGGGATCATGACCTGAGCTGAAGGCAGACCCTTAACTGAGCCACGCAAGCGCCCCTGGACTCACTTACTTTTTAAACTCAGCTCTGTCCTAAGCAGCATTATCCATGGAAGCAATAGTTGGATGGGACATTTTGTTTTGAATACCCATGAAAATAAATCTACAAAGCAAGAAAATAAAAATGTGTCCAGGACCCCAGGAGGGATCCCGCCTGCTGCTAGGGCTTCTTCTGCCCCTCTGGGCATTTACAGGACAAAAGCAAGCTTCCCCCATGGCCAGTCTCCAGGCCTCGCCAGAGCGAGGTGCCTTGTTGGAAATGGTTTGCTGATGGCTTTAGGCCTGAGGCTCAGAGTCTGCTTTGGCCGGAAAGATCCAGAGCTGTGCGTCTTCAACAACCTAGCAGTCGGGGACCTCACGCCCGTCCGGACCCACCTGCGCTGGGACTGGGGTTCAGTGTGTGTGCGCGGAGCCCCATTACATCATCACCTCCCGGTCCCCCACCCCTTCTGCCTTCCCTGAGCCTGACAAGTCAGTGCTCCCCAGTCTGACCCCCAGCGGCCAGCCCCCGGGGCCGTTGGCCTGCAGGCTTTCGCTGGGCACAGGAGCCCATGTTGCCACCCATAGAGCAGACCGAAACGCCCGAGAATTAATGGCCCCGGATGGCTGCCCCTCAGGACTGAACCCCAGCTGCCTTCAGGGGTAACACGTTGGACAATACACCGTTTAGTGGCTGCCGTCCCCTCCCTGTCCACGTCCACCCCCTCCCGGGGGTATTTCCCGAGACCCTCCCCTAAGTGAACAACTTACACTGAAACCCGGGTCTCAGCCTGTGCGTCTGGGGGGACGCACGCTAGCGCCCCGGAAAACAGTCCTTTTCAGCGGGGTCTCCACGCCCAGGAAACACGGGTTTTTCTTCCCGGTGGCTCGCAGTGCTGCGATTGGGGTGGAGCTGCGGGAGGACCCGAAGCAGGCTGGCTTTCCGGCGGTTTGTTTTCCGCAGGGGTTACCCCAACTGGATAGAGCTTCTCAAAGAAGTGGAAACATGGTAATTAACATATGAAATCCTTACTTCTGATGTTATTAAATTTGTTACGCTTATACAGCGCGGAGCATATTGAAAAGGCAAATTAAAATGTTATGTGTTAATAAGCTTGGATTAAATTGGGTTTTGAGAACCCGGGGAGGCGGAGTTAGTCCCACACGGACGCTGGGTAAGGGTGTTCAAGGAGCCTTTTCCTCCCGGAGAAGCTACTGCCTCTGAAATTACTCGAGAAGACACAGGATCTTAAGAGCATCCTTCCCGGTCTGAACGTATAGGATTTGTGAGTGTGTTTCTGTCGAGTGTATGTTTAGAGGTGGGTGTCTCTATACTTCAGTTCCCTGACAGGAGTGTAGAGAAAGGAAGGGGGAGATTAAGGAAGCTCTTGAGGGGCACCTGGGTGGCTCAGTGGGTTAAGCCTCTGCCTTCCACTCAGGTCATGATCTCAGGGTCCTGGGATCGAGCCCCACATCAGGCTCTCTGCTCTGGGGGGAGCCTGCTTCCCCCCCACCCTGCCTGCCTCTCTGCCTGCTAGTGATCTGTCTCTCTCTGTCAAATAAATAAATAAAATCTTAAAAAAAATAAAAAGAAAGAAAGAAAGCTCTTGGGGCGCCTGGGTGGCTCAGTGGGTTAAGGCCTTTGCCTTCAGCTCAGGTCATGATTCCAGGGTCATGGGATCGGGCCCCACATCGGGCTTTCTGCTTAGCGGGGAGCTTCCTTCTCCTCTGTCTCTGCCTGCCTCTCGGCCTCCTTGTGATCTCTCTGTCAAATAAATAAAATAAAATAAAAAAGAAAGTTCTTGAAAGGAAGGGAAAAAAACAAACCCACCCACTTCCTGCAGAGTAAGTGCTGGGAGCTGGATTCACAGACGTGAGGCTTTGCCCTCCATCCCACAAGCTCTGGGTGACAGGTGTCCCAAGCTCGGGGGACTTGAGTGAGCAAGCTTGGTCCAGGATAGGGCTGTGTTGTCCCCGGCCCTTGGAAGGATGACATGTGGAGAGCCTCAGTCAGAGGGACTCAGGGCAGAAGCCCGAAGACTGCTCTCTCTCAGCAAGGTCCCCCAGGACACTCTGGCCAGGCCCAGCGACTTCTTCACAATCATCATCCCATTTCTCATGGGCTTCGATGTCTCTCTACCTTGGTCTCGCCTCCCTGTTCTGTGGCTTCTCCTCAGTGCCCCCATCCAGTGCCCGTCCTCCCCTAACCTAGCCCCCATGATGCCTTCCCTACCTTGTGTCCCATGTATCCGAATATCCAAGCTGGGGTTTGGGGAACCTGTGGTGGGTTACCACTGCCATGTGACGATCACCCTCAAGCCATGCAGCATTAACACAGGAAACATTTTTCATCTCCCACATATTCTGTGGGTCAGGACTCTGGGAGCAGCTGAACCGGTTGGGTCTGGATCAAGATCTCACACAAGGGAACTGTCAAGATGTCAGGGTTCTGGTCACCTGAAGATTTGATGGCTGGAGGAGGTGTTTCCGAGATGACTTACTCACCTGATGGCTGACAGGCCTTCGTCCCTCTTCACGTGGATCTCTCTAGAAGCCTGCTTGAGTGTCCTCATGACATGGCCACTGGCTTTCCCCAGAGCCAGTGATCCACGAGAGAGAGAGAGAGAGAGAGAGAGAGCAAGAAGAAAGCTGTGATGCCTTTTATGATCTAGACATACATCGTTATTTTTACCATATTTGATGCATTAGAAGCAAGTCACTACAGATAGCCCACACTTGAGGGGAGGGAACTAGCTTCCCCATTGGGAGGGAGGGGTGTCAAAGGGCTTACAGACATATTTGGAAACCATCACAGATGCTTCCCTGCCACATCTGTCTTTTCTACATCGGACCAGCCTTAAACGTTAAATGGTGAACATGACTTAAAAAAAAAAAAATCAATAGAAGTTATACGGATTCACTGCAAACAATTCAGCAAGCATCGAAAAGTAGAAAGTAGGGACAAACCCCTCTCCTCTAACCACCTAAATAACTTCTATTTACAATTTTAGGCTTTTCTATCCAGGCTTTTTTCTGTGTACAGTCGTGTTGGTCACGTGGGGGCAGGAACGGTGTTACCGGAGACCCAGAGACTGGGTGGGGGTCGGAGCAGTGGGAGAGGGGCCGCCTGGAGCTGTGACCTTAACCTCAGGGATTCAGCCACTGCCAAGACCACAGAAAGGCAAAGAGGTGCCCGAGAACTAAATACTCTGGCCTCTCTCTTCTCCTGTCTTCTGATCTCCTCCCACATGGCTCTGCCCCCACATGGCTGAGACACAGGCAGTCAGAGAGCAGGGGAGCCCCCAGCGATGTGCTCAGGCGCAGTGAGACCAGGACTCAGGAGGAGGAGAAAGGTGAAAAGTATACATAGAGGGGGACAAAGGGAGAGTCATCAGTGCAGTAGGTAAGTACCTCTTAAATACACTCGGGTTCTTTTTAATGTTATTTTGCGTTCGTTTTTGTTTTTTTGGTTTTTTTTTTGCGTTCTTTTTTCTTGTAAACTAAACTTAAAATTCCATATGGCAAGAACGTCCCCAAGTGGCCAGAGAGTCTTGGAAATCATGACATTACATGGCAGCGGAGCATCCCAAGGACTGGCACTTACTGACCTCCCCTGCGCCGGCCCTCTTCTTCCAGCCCTTGCCCCCCGTTGCTGATCAGTGCCCCCCTCTGTGGCTTCGCTTCCTCCAATCCATTCTCCACCCGTCTCCGGTGGGATTGGCCCATGACCCAGAACTGCTCATGTTATTTGTCCTGCTTAAGACCCTTCCCTGGCTCCCCACTGCTCTGGGGATGAACCCCAGACTCTCCCCTGTGTCTGCCAAGAGCCTTGTCCAGCCAAGGCGTCCCAGGATCCAGCCACACGGGGCTCTGCGGGTGGGAGGCAGTGAGTGTAGCGGTTAGGGCCTGGACGTCGGAGTCAGGCTGCCTGGGTTCAGTCTCAGCTCTGGTACAGGCCCACTCTCTCTGACATTGCTCTGACCTTGGGTAGGAGGGGACTCGGATTTAATCCACGAAGAGAGTTCGGGAATGGTCTTTGGGGTATGGTAAGCACTCAGTACCTCTGTAAGGGGATCCATCCCCTCCTTAGGGTGACGACTCCCTGAACACATTGAACAGTTCTCAGACATGACCTTCTACAAGAGCCGGGTTCCCGGCCTCTCCTCTTGAATCAGGTGGGCTGAAGACCACTTCAACCAATAGAATGCAGTGGGAATGGTGCTTTATGACTTCATTTCTTCCTTTAGGATTTTATTTGTTTATTTATTTATTTTGAGAGAGAGAAAAGGAGAGAACTGGAGCAGGGGGAGGAGCCGAGGGAGAGGGACAAGCAGACTCCGTGCTAAGTGGGGAGCCCCATGCGGGGCTCGATCCCACAACCCGGAGATCATGACCTGAGCTGAAATCAAGAGTCAGACGCTTAACTGACTGAGCCACCCAGGCTCCCTGAAGCTTTGTGACCTTGGAGGCCAAGTGACAAAAGGGAGTTTGGCGTCTATCTTTTCCACTGCAATCCTCCTAAGTAGATCCCTAAGCTTCCGGTCTAACTGCGCTGCCATGATGTGAGGAAGCCTGGGCCGCACAGACAGATCCTGGGCAGGCCTGCTGCCCTGCCGACCTCGTCCTTGCATCCTCCGGGTCCAGGGACAGGCCTGTGAGGGAGATTTCAGAGGGCTTCAGCCCTCGGTCTGGAGCTGCTCCAGCTGCAAGGTTTCTAGCTGAGGCCCTGCACATGGAGCAGCAGAGACAAGCTGTCTGCACTCTGCCTTGTCCAAATTCCTGACCTGCGGAGTCCACGAACGTGACAAAATGGTTGTTTAAAGCTGCTAAATGCTCTGCCTTCGGCTCAGGTCATGGTCTCAGGGTCCTGGGATCAAGCCCCGCATCAGGCTCTCTGCTCAGCGGGGAGCCTGTCTCTCTCTCTCTCTCTCTCCGCCTGTTTTTCTCTCTCTGCCTGCCTCTCTGCCTACTTGTGATCTCTCTCTCTGTCAAATAAATAAATAAAATCTTAAAAAAAAAGTTGCTAAATGTTGGAGTGATTTGTTGCATAGCCGTAGATCACGGATACACACACGACCATCTCTTCCTCCTCCTCTCCTTGGCAAACTCCTGCACATTCTTCAAGGCCCTGTAAAAATGTCACCTCTTCCCATGTGAAGCCTTCTCTGATTCCTCCCTGCCCTCACAGAATCTTGTGTGTGCCTCCAGTGGCCCTTTTCTCCCTGTGTAGATGTGTTTTCTCATCCCTCTTTCCCCTTGGACCGGTCTTCCTGGAGAGCAGGAACTGGGGTTCCCCTTTCTCCCGCCAGCATCTGGTCAGGGCTGCACAATGTAGTAGCTTCCATTTGCTGAATGATGATGCATAAAGGAGGCCAGTGCTGTTGCTCTGCAGGAGCTGGCCTGGATGACAGAACTTTCTAGAAGATGCTGACATCGTTTCCACATTGTGGGACTAGATGTATGTTGGTACAGCAGAGAATAAATCCTGACTTGTTCAAATCCTATAAAATCATGTGGGCATCTCCACAAATGTCCAGCTGCAGGCCCTGCCCCTGGTTACTGGTGCCACCCTCTGGGCACGGGGGGATATCGGTGCGGGCCCATGTACTGGGGCTGCCAGGTGATCCCAGGTGCAGTCAGAGTGGAGAAGCACTGCTGTTTAACCATGACAACAACATTAATGATGATGCTGGCTAATGCTTCCTGAATATTTACGTGCCAGGTGTCAGCCTGTGGTTTTTCATGAATTAACTTATTTAATCTCCACCACTGCCCAATGAGGGGAAACTACAATCGTCTAGCACTTTTTAATAGCTTCATAATGGAATAATGGAATACCCTATATTATACCTTTTAAAGTATATAATTTGGGGGCGCCTGGGTAACGCAGTGGGTTAAAGCCTCTGCCTTTGGCTCAGGTCATGATCTCAGGGTCCTGGGATCCAGGCCGGCATTGGGCTCTCTGCTCAGCAGGGAGCCTGCTTCCCCCTCTCTCTGCCTGCCTCTCTGCCTACTTGTGATCGCTGTCTTTCAAATAAATAAATATAATCTTAAAAAAAAAGACCCAAGGCCTTTTAATAAATAAATAAGTTAATTAATTAATTTGTGTTGTTTCAAGTGACTACGTTTGAGGGAATTTGTTACAGCAGCAATGAGAAACTAATACAGTGACCTTGCCTAAGTCCTTCAGGAAGTATGTCCGTGCCCTGGGACGACAGCAGGAATTTCTGCATGTCCAGGAGCAGCTGGGGCAGACCGAGCATCCAGGGAGAGGATGTGGATGCCTGGGCAGCGTGCTTGTACCCCCAGACCCCTGCCCCAAGTTCAGCACTGGTTCTGGTTGAAAGATTCCGAAGGACACAGTGGGGCAGCTGGGAGGAAGGAGGTCTCAGAGCTCGGAGATGTCTGGGCAGAATAAATCATTCCCCGGTTCTTTTGGAGCCTACGGTGAACACAAGACGCAGACATTCTCCACTGCGTGATCCAGACAGACACAGGCCCCAGCTGCAGAGGAAGGAGAGAGTGTGGGCATGCGTGCCTGGTGTCAGCCTGCAGCCAGTGCTCAGAAGGTCAGGAAGTTCAACGCTCTTGGGGAAGGAGGGGCTCCAGAGAGGTGGGGGTGGGGGCAGGCGGGGGAGCTGGCAGGATGTGAGAGCACACTTAGCACTCCAGCATCCTAAGCCGAGGACAGCAGCAAGTGTAAGGCCAGGCTGTGAAGAAGGAGGCCGGGGTCAGCATCAGGTCAGGTCTGGCCTTTCCTAAAAGCCTTTAAGTTGGGGATGGATCCGATCCCATGATGTATGGGAAGGTCCCTCTGGCTGTTTTGTGGGGAACAAGACAGGAGACCAACCAGGAGGCAAACTGTAGCTGTCCAGGTGACAGCGATGGTGGTAGCAGCTAGAAGGAGAGGAGGGGATATCTTTGGGAGAAGCGGGGGGCAGCTGACACAGGGAGAGGAAGTCCCCCTCTCCCCTGGACGAGCCCAGGCCCGGCTGCAGTGGTGGCTTCAAGATTTGACTCCTGAAGGCATGAAGGCCACATCTAGGACTGTGGTCAGCACCCATTCCAGGACTGGCCAAACCCGGCCAAGTGCAAGGCCGAAATAAAATATGTTGAAAAACCCCGAGTCCCTGAGTGAGTTTAAGGGATCCCCTTACTGTCATTGTTTCTTGGCAGGTGGAATTCCCTGGGAGGTTTGAGAAAGTCTTCCTGAGGCAGAGCTAGAGGAAGTTTCCTGACCCCACGAGCGCATTCTCGGTCCACGATCCAGCTGGGCAAGAAGGATGATGGCAAGATGCCCTGATGTTGCCTGGGGCCCATGTGCCCTTTCTGGCCCTGGGGATAAGGTCTTCAGGGAGGCGAGGTTTGGGGAGAAGGGCCCCACAGTGCTGGGGCACCAACTCCCATGTGGGGGGCCTGAGTGGGTGCAACTGGGGAAGGGATCACTCCTCCCCCATAGGCTCCACCCACAGGAGGTAGCTCTGACCTGGTGTCCAGGGCCCAAGCCCACGCTGGTCCTCTTCCTACCGACCAGGGCTCTGGGCCTCGTCCTTCTCCGCCCCTGCCTGAGTTACACGCAACCACATCTCCTACTGTTACGGGCTTAGGGATGTCCCCTCAAGTTTGATCTTTGAAGTCCTAACCCCAGAATGTGATTGCATTTAGAGACAGGGTCTTAAAGAGGCAATGGAGTTAAAGCAAGGTCACTGGGCCCTAATCCAATGTGTCTGGTGCCCTTGCAGGAGGAGATCTGGACCCAGACACGAACAGACGAAAGATGGGGTCAACCTACAGGGAGGGTTGCCGGCTCTGAACCAAGGACCGAGGCCTCAGAAGAAACCAGCCTCGCTGACACCCTGATCTCAGACTTCCGGCCTGCAGATTGGTGAGAGAGCACGTTCTAGCCTCGAAGCCCCGCCGTCCGTGGAGGCTCAAGCCAACTTACACACCCACCATCAGCCCCACTGTGGATATGGGCTGGGAGCTTCCTGTGTGCCGGCTTGATGCTGAGCCCATTCCTTGTGTCACTGTGCTCCTCCCTGACTGGGGACCTTGTCGGGTCAATCTGGCTCTGCACCTACCTTCTGTGTGAGCTCAGCTAAAGTGCTCTGCCTCTCCGGGCCTTACTGCTCAATTGCCCACTAGCACTACTATTGTGCCTGTATCCTACAGTGGTTTTAAGGCATGATTTATTTTTTTTTAAAGATTTTATTTATTTATTTGACAGACAGAGATCACAATTAGGCAGAGAGGCAGGCAGAGAGAGTAAGCAGAGAGCCTGACTCGGGGCTTGATCCCAGGACCCTGAGATCATAACCTGAGCCAAAGGCAGAGGCTTTAACTCACTGAGCCACCCAGGTGCCTGTTAAGGCATAATTTAAAAAGCATGGGTGGTGGGCACCTGGGTGGCGCAGTCCGTTGAGCCTCCAGCTCTTGGTTTTGGCTCAGGTCACAGCCTCAGTGTCCTGGGATCAAGCCCCGTGTTGGGCTCTGCGCTCAGCACGGAGCCTGCTTGAGATTCTCTCTTTCCCTTTCCCTCTGCCCCTCCTGCTCGTGCTGTCTTTCACTCTCAAATAAATAAATCTTAAAAATAAAATAAAATAAAATAAGAAAATGTATGAGGGGTTTAGAGCATTTCCTGGAACATAGTTGGTGTTCACTAAATGTTGGCTATGACTCTTCTCCTTTTCCAAATATGAAAGGGAGGTTCTCAGAGGTTAAGTAAGTGCCCCCCCAGCAAGCGCTGGGGCTGGGATTCAGATCCGGATGGAAGCCGACTGCAAGCAAACTTCCCAGTGTGGCCACCTCCCTTCCTACCCCTCGGCTGCCCGGGGCGCACAGTGGCCACCTCTGTGACTTGGCTGTCATGCTGCCAAAATGATCTGTGTGGGAAATGCCTCCCTTGCTGCACTGCACCTCTCTTTGGGGCTGGCCTTGGCTTTGTGCGAGAGCATCCCCAGCTCAGAACACAAGCCTCCGTGGAGATTTGTTTGGGAACCACATTCAAGTTGCACGTGGCCTGACGTTGTCTGTGGCTCCTCCCACCAGTCTGTGTCCTCCTCTGGCTCTCACCACAGCCCTGTGCAGCGGGCAGGACACGTGAGGTTCACAGGGGGTGAGCAGTTTGTCCAAGGTTGCACGCTGGGAAGGGGCAGAAGAGCGAGGGGGACCCTGCTCTTCCTACAGCTCCTGGTCTCATGAGCTGGCCCCGAGCTCCAGACCACCCCAGAAGCAGATGAGATGGCACCTGGGTTCCTGGGAAGAGACTGGAGCCTTGGACTCTGAGTGGTCTGGTATCCTGAGTGTAGGCTGCCACAGCCTCGCCGCTTCCATGCTGACCGCAAGCTGTTCCCTGAGCTCAGAGGCCCTCTCAGGGTTCTGCGGCCCTGGAGAGACTGGTATCCAGAAACTCAACAGGTACCCTTTATTTACCGCTTTACCGGGTAAGGGGGTGGGGAGCAGCCCCCATTTCCAGCATCCTCTGCAGGCTCCAATTATAATTTTCACTCTGAGCCTGGCTCAGACATAGGAAGATGCATCGAATCTGGCCTCCTTAGAGCCACACTGTCAAAGGCCTGCCAGGTGGGGACGTGGTCCCGTGACCACAGACTGGAATGGGTCTGGGATGTTCTTTGTGTGCCCTTTGACTCTCCACACCCACATCGCCATCAGGCATCCTGAGCTGCTGTGTTTTTTGTTTTTTTGTTTGTTTGTTTGTTTTTGTTTTTTTTCCTGAAAAGAGAGCTGGGGACTTGCAAAGCTAGAAGGTATCCCTCGCAGCTGCTCACCCACAGATCTCTCGTCTGGCCCGTACTGGGCAGGGGTTGGGGTGGGGGTGTGTGTCTGAATCTCCTTTCCCCCCATCCCAGGGGTTGTACCAGAACCATCTTCTTTGACCCGGGCACCTGGGACAGCCTCCTCACTGGGATTGTGCCTTCTCTGCAGCCTGGGTGGGCTCTCTGTCCGGAGTCTCTCCTCCCCCTCTGAAATCTCTGTGCATCTGACCCTCCAAGAGCCCTGGAGGCCTTGGCGCCACTTCTCAGTTTGAGAGACTTTCCCTTCTCCCCGCCCTGTTACCTGCACCCACCCCGTGGCAGACATACCAACAGATCTCGGCCCTCTTTCCTGCTGGGCCCACCTGGAGACCCCAGGCCCCAGGCAGCAGGACCACTTAATCACAGATGGCACATGAGATGAAACCCATCTGCCACCCCTGAACAAGTTCAAGTCCCCAGGTTTCTCCTGGTTCCCACCTTCTGCTTGCCAGGACGTTTCCAGCCTCCATTTGCCCTTCTGGAGGATGAGAGAGGAGACCCCTACCTATGCCCTCATTCTAAGGGGCTGAGAGCGTGACTCAGACGGTCTTCACTTGGCCATTTGTGTCCTCGGGGGCTGCCCCAGCCCACCCCAGCACATTTCCTTCTACCCATGGATTTCCACTGTGACCCTTAACAGCTCTCAACAGGTAGCTAAATGCAGTTCATAACGCAGCCGCCTGTAATTGTCGGGATATTGACATTATCTGCGTAGATGCTGACTCATTTGCTGGAGCCTCCCGGCTCTCCAAGCTACGCATCCGGTAAGATGCTAGAGCAGGAAACGCGAGCTAGATTTCTTCCCAGTGTCTTCCCAGCCTCCATTCTGTGCTCTGAACCTAAACTGTGGGTATCCAGACAAACCCCTGTGGCCCCTCTGACGCCAGGTTCCCCACCTGCACGCTGAGTGAGGTCAGAAAGGGAACACCAGCAGGTGCCGTGGTGTGGATAGGACTCTCAATGGGGTGGCCCTTGCCAGACCCAAGCAGCTCCGTGCTGTCCCTCTGCTCCAGCCAACTGTCACTGCTGTCTTGTGTAAAACCCTCCCGCCTCGTCAATTCTCCAACGATTGAAGAAGATGTCAGAAATCTGGATTTTGGTGTGAAATATCCTGATTTTTACCGCCTGGCAGTGAATTCAGAATCCTATTAAACCAACAGTGTGGGGGCCAAAGAAAACATGCCAGTGTGTGCCCAACTGGGCCCGGGGACCCCTGCTTGCTCACTTTGGCCTGGAAAATCTTGATCTGACATTTAGTGCTGTGGCTCTCATCCCAGCTACACATGAGAATCACTTGGGGATTAGAAAAAGCTGACCTCCCAGATTTAAGGTCTGAGTGCAAGGCATCTCGGTGAACCTGAGACACCAGGGGTGAGGCTGCATCCTGATTGTGTCATGGGCCGGCAGGGTGACCTGGGTTACAAACGTCACATCATTGGGTCTTGTCTTTGAGATAGGAGTGGCGGAGTTTGTGGGCAAGGCAGGGACAGTTCACTTACATGAAGGAATAGGCACATACACGATATTCAGTGAATTCATGGGCAAAAAATTCAAGGGCAAAAAAGGAATTGGTAGCTGCTTTGACTTGATGGGCTTGAATCTCACTGTGGAAAACAATGCCATTTGCTTGCAAGACCTGAGTCAAGGGAAAGGTGCCCAGGGCCAGGGGTTGGGAGACATGGGGCTCGAGTCTTCCTTAGTTTGGTCCACTGTGGAGTTTGGGAAGAGGTTCCCCGAGCTCAGCATCACCTACTTTCTTTAACAGTGTATTGCCTAGGGGCGCCTGGGTATCTCAGTGGGTTAAAGCCTCTGCTTTGGCTCGGGTCATGATCCCAGGGTCCTGGGAACGAGCCCCACATTGGGCTTCTCTGCTCAGCGGGGAGCCTGCTTCCTCCTCTCTCTCTCTCTCTCTCTGCCTGCCTCTCTGTCTACTTGTGATCTCTGTCTGTCAAATAAATAAATAAAATCTTAAAAAAAAAAAAACCCAGAAAAACAAAAAACAGTGTATTGCCCAAAGCTCTCTTTTCATCGTGAATGCCAAAAATTCACCCCAAACTTGTCTAGCGGTGGGGGATGGGCAGACTCCATTCAAAGCTTCCTTGTGTAGGCAGCACCCACACTGGCTCAGGAATCTTCAGGCAGCCTTAGAGGGTAGGTAGGACTGACCCATTTGGCCCCCCCCAAAACGAAAGGGCAAGTGGTGTGTCTCCCTCAGGAAGAGAGGCCAGGAGGAGCACAGCTGGTTTTGGAGCCCAGGACACAAGCATCTCTGACTCCCAAGACTGGGGAGGCAGAGGCCTTCAGGGTCTGGGGAGGTAGGGCAAGCAGAGGGAAGGGCTAGGTTTGTGGTCAAGGGGAAAAGACAAAGGCTCCTGGGGGCTTTTTCAACAAGATCTTGGCTTTTGGATATCTCTATTGGTCTGAAGGGACCAGACTCCAGCCAAAGGAACTCACGTTATAAATAACAGTAATAGCAGCGCCTGGGTGGCTCAGTGGGTTAAGTCTCTACCTTTGGCTCAGGTCATGATTTCAGGGTCCTGGGATCCAATCCCCTGTTGGGCTCCCTTCTCAGCGGGGAGCCTGTTTCCCCTCTTGTTCTGCCTACTTGTGCTCTCTCTCTCAAATACATAAAGAAAATCATTTTAAAAAATAAATAACAGTAATTATAATAATAAAAATTGTACACAAGTCTGCCGGCCAATGAGGGCCCACCGGCCCCTAGTTCCTGAGCCCCTGTAGCTCCTCTGAACCTGCCCCAAGTTTTCTCCATTCGTTTATCCGACCGCAAGGAGAGGACAAGGAATCCGAGGGCCTGCAGAGTCCCGCCCAGGGCTCCAGATCCGGCGCAGTGACCCGCTCCCCGCGTCTCCAGCACAGGTCACCTAGCTCCGGGTGTAACGACCCTGGTAGCCATTCCTGCCCCGGCCGCTACGCCGCACCCTGACCTCTCCCCTCCCCCGCCAAACCCCCTTCCCGACCCCCGCCTACCTCCCCGCCCCCTGCGCTGGCCCCTCCGCCGTCTGATCTGGCTCCGGCCTCCAGCCGCCGGGTCCTCCCCCACCCCCCGCCCGGCGGCTCCTCGGTCGGGAGCCGGGGCCTAGATCTGCCGCCCCCTCCTCCCGCGACCTCTGCCCACCCCCGGCCCCTGGCCCCCGCGCCCCGCTCGCCCAGCTCCGGGGCTCCCGCCAATCTCCCCTCCTCCCCCCACCCCTGCTGCGGCGGTTTCCTCCTCCTCCCACCTCCCGTGGTTCTGGAATTCCTGGCGGAGCCTACACCCCGGCCGGCTCTGCACCCGGGTGTGCAAAAAAGCCCACCGAGCGCGCCTCCCTGGGTGTGCAGGACAGGGCGCGACGTGCGCCGAAATGAATGTGACTCTCGGGCCGCCGTGCCTAGACCTATCTGGGGTGTTTTAACGTGCACACGTGTGTGTTTCTGCATCCAACTGTGTTTATACACCGGTGTATAATTTTTTGTGCACACACACTCAGTGACGCTTGGGGAAACTTTTCTGAAAATCCTGGGCTGGCAGTTTAAATATAAAAAGGCTTTGTTTAATGCCAGAAGCATTTCCCCCACGCTCTGGGAGTCATAGAACACTCACCTGCTTCCCTCCTCCTCGCTTAAAGACCCGGAGGCAGAGGATTTGGGGGGGGGGGGCGGCTTCCCTGCAGTGAGGAAAAGGTTCTTCCGCGGGCCACGCGGTGCTCCCACCCCTCCGTGTCCCTCGCCCCTAAAGGCTTTCTGCTGCTCCCCACTCCCCTACACCCCAGTCTCCTGGGGCTGTTTAAACTCTGAATCTTACCGCTTCGAATATCTGGGAGTGTTAGGAGGATGCCGACATCATTCTGGCTCTGGAATTCTAGTTGAAATGTGGCCAGCATGTGGGGCCAGCCGGGGAGCGATGGGGTTGGAGGGGGTGTGTATGTGAGGGGGGCCGGCAAGGCAGAGAAGCTGAGAGCTAGAGGAGCCAAATGAAGTCCCTGGAAGTGAGGACACCCCCCACCCCCACATGGGGAGGATAGCACCTGTCTGCCAAGGTTGTTTGGAGCTTAATTCCTTTATGGTACAGTTTGTGGCTAGCCCTGTCCAGCACATAGTAGGTACTAACCAAAGACAGCTTATTAGTGTGCTGGCTTTGTGCAGGGGGAGGTAGGCTGTGGTGCGGAAGAGCATAGGCTTTGGATTCTAGATTCAAATTCAGACCCCACAATTGTGTAACTTAGTCCTCTCTGTTTGCCTCTTTCCTTCTCTGGAAAGTGGAGCCGGTGGTGCTGGTATGCTTCCCAGGGTTATTAGGAGGACGAGAGGTAACAATTCAGGGGATGGCACAGGAACAGTCCTGACACGTAACTGTGCTGTGTAAGTTTCACCGTTTATTATCTGGAACAGGGCTTGGCACTACCTGTTTCCCCCCCCCCCCTAAGATTTTATTTATTTATTTGACAGACAGAGATAACAAGTAGGCAGAGAGGCAGGCAGAGAAAGAGGGGGAAGCAGTCTCTCTGCTGAGCAGAGAGCCAGACGCAGGGCTCCATCCCAGGACCCTGATTCACTACCCGAGCTGAAGGCAGAGGCCTTAACCCACTGAGCCACCCAGGCACCCCACCACCTGTTTTTATATGGCCCTCCCTCCAGCTAAAAATGGTGTATACATTAAAAAAAAAAAAGATTGGGGGAGGGAAGCAAAAGAAAGCTAATATTTTAGGATGCATGAAGATTATATGGAATTCAAGTTTCGGTGTCCATAAATAAAGTTGTATTGGAACACAGCCCCAGCCACCGTTTACTCATTGTCTATGGCTGCTTTAACACTTCAAGGGCAGAGTTAAGGAGTTGTGATGATGTCAGCTCCACGGGTGTGAGAATTTCTGACTGTTGGATCATTAGCGTATCTCCAGTGCCTGGAACAGTGCCTGGAATGTAGCAGATGCC
This sequence comes from Lontra canadensis, assembly GCF_010015895.1. Lineage (NCBI taxonomy): Eukaryota > Metazoa > Chordata > Mammalia > Carnivora > Mustelidae > Lontra > Lontra canadensis. The sequence continues at coordinate 32,563,114 of NW_022631002.1, forward strand.
CACTAAGTTGTATGAATGAGTTTGACCCCAAGGGATGCTGGGGCTGAAGCCCTGATGTTCCTGAGCTCGGAAGGGGGTCCATACTGATTAAGGTGGCTGTTTCTTTGGAGATCAGAAGGGGGAATCTGTCCACTGCCTCCCTCTCAGAGGGAAACAACTGTTGCCCACTTTGACCTTCCCCTAGGTAAGACATTCCCATTGTTCAAGTCTACTCCTTTCTCTCCAGCCAAACCACATGAGCAAGCCCTACGGAGAGGCAGTTTGGGGCCATCACTGGGCAGTCCCTATCCCTTTCCTCCCACTTTGACCCATTCACAGCAGGAAGGAGTTTGAGAACAGCTTCCTGAGAAGAACTTGACCTCCTGGGCCAGGTGCTGCATGGCAATGTTGTTGTGGGCAGGCCTTCCTCTCTGGAGGAATGAGGAGGAAGGGGAAGCCCAAGGCTTGCTGGGAGCACTTATGGTGAGATGCCACTCAGCTTTGTCCGGAGGCTCTTCAAACAGTCAAGAACACACGAAAAGAAACACAAAGTGACTCCTGGTCCAGACAAATGTAAATTAGAGCCACATGAAATACTACTTTATGCCCATGAGATGAGCAAAACTTAAAATGGGTGATGTCAATAATTTCTGGTTAGTAAGGGGCAGGGGGAGCGGGAAGGGAGCCTCATACATAGTTTGTGGAAATATGAATTGTTACAGCTTTGGGGGAAAAGAAAGTTGGCAATACATACTAAAATATAAACAACACAACAGCAAAACATAGCCTTTGTCCTACAATCATGCTCTTGAGATTCCATGCTGGGACTTACGGAAAATTACACAAAGATACTTATTAAAATGTGTTCTGAAGTGTTAAAAAACCGGGAAACATTTCCCTCCAGGATGAAAGGGAAATTGTGATGATATAGGTCTACATAAAATATTATGTGGCTATGAAAAAGAATGAGTTGGCATTCCTCCAAGTGCCCTGGAGAGCTTCCAAAATATATGGTCAAGTAAGGAACATCAGAGGTGGATAAGCGTCTAGTGTCTATAATGTGATGGATTTTTTTTTTTTTTTTTAAGAGTGAGAGAGAGAGGGGCACCTGGGTGGCTCAGTGGGTTAAAGCCTCTGCCTTCTGCTCAGGTCATGATCTCAGGGTCCTGGGATCGAGCCCTGCATCAGGCTCTCTGCTCAGTGGGGAACCTGCTTCCTCCTCTCTCTCTCTCTCTGCCTGCCTCTCTGTCTACTTGTGATCTCTGTCTGTCAAATAAATAAATAAAATCTTAAAAAAAAAAAAAGAGTGAGAGAAAGAGTCGAGTGGGGAGGGTCAGAGGGATAGGGAAAGAGAAAACCCCAGCCCCATATCCTCCATGTGGAGCCCAACTTGGGGCTCTATCTTAGGACCCTATCACCACCAGAGCCAAAATCAAGATTTGGATGCTCAACTGACTGACTCATCCAGGCACCCCATGATGCAGCTTTTAACAGTAATACTAGACCGCTCTTTCCCAAAAATGTACTTTTTGTTTGTATATGACCTGTGAGCAGGGAGCATCCTTCTGGAAGTCTATACACCAGACTGCCAGCCTTGGAATTGGGGACTGGGAAGGAAGTAAAGAGGTAAGGGGAGAAGCTAGCTTGGTCTACAACAAAACTGGGAAAGTATGTACTGAAAATACATAACCTAATGTTTTCTGTAGGATGCCTTTGTAAATCTGTGAAAACAGATTTGCACACGGACTATGAGAAACTAGTGACACAGACAAAAGAAAACATTGTTTTAATCTTGGTTTGGTCTGTGGACAGTTTTCCTTCTGGATTTCTATAGTTTCCATTATAGTGTTTCCTATACAGTGTTTAAAAAATGGAGTGAGCAGGGCGCCTGGGTGACTCAGTCCTTAAGCATCTGCCTTCGGCTCAGGTCATGATTGCGGGGTCCTGGGATCGAGCCCCGAGTTGGGCTCCCTGCTCTGTGGGAAGTCTGATTCTCCCTCTGCCACTCCCCCTGCTAGTGTTCCCTCTCTCACTGTCTCTCTCTCCCTCCAATAAATAAATAAAATCTTTTAAAAATATTGAGAGAGAATAAAATGAGAGAGGGAGGGAAAGATCATGCAATAACAGCACAGTCTCTAACTGCAGCTGGCCAGCTGATTCTTTCTAGGGATGGGAAGCTCAGGAGTTTGAAAGGAGCTTTGGAAGAGAGGTGAGATAAGGCATCTTCCATTACGGGGAAACTGGCTAAAAAGTGAGCTGGTCTGAAGGTGAGAACAACTGTCTACCCCCATCCCCATTCCCTACTTCTGGTAACTGCATCCTTTCCTTTTTTTTTTTTTTTTTTTTTAAAGATTTTATTTATTTATTTTTTTTATTTGACAGACAGAAAGAGTAAGTGGGGGGAGCAGCAGGCAGAGGGAGAGGGAGAAACAGGCTCCCCAATGAGCAAGAAGCCTGACGCCGGGGCGCCTGGGTGGCTCAGTGGGTTAAGCCTCTGCCTTCGGCTCAGGTCATGATCCCAGAGTCCTGGGATCAAGCCCCGCATCGGGCTCTCTGCTCACCCGGGAGCCTGCTTCCTCCTCTCTCTCTGCCTGCCTCTCTGGCTACTTGTGATCTCTGTCTGTCAAATAAATAAATAAAATCTTTAAAAAAAAAAAAAAAAAAGAAGCCTGACGCCAGGGCTCGATCCCAGGACCCTGGGATCATGACCTTAGCTGAAGGTAGATGCCCAATTGACTGAGCCACCCGGGAGTCCCCAAACTGCGTGTTTTCCATTAAGTATTTTAGTGCCTAGGCTTTTCTGGGTTTGTTGTAGGCTAGGGAAACAGGAGTGAGTAAAATACACAAGGTCCCTGCGCCTTGGAGCTTATAATCTGATGGGAAAGACAGTTATTAAGTAAGAACAAGTACATATGAGCTCAAGTATACGACATGCACTTGAAGATAAAATGAGCTCATGGTGTAGGTTCGGTATGTTGCTCGGCACACAGGGAGGGCTGGGTGCCTGACCTTGGCTGGGCCAGTCACGGTGGTCAGGATAAGGAGTTGGGGAAAGAGGCTGGCTCTTTTGCACTGATCTTGAAACTGGCAGAGCAGCCATACTGTCACTGTGTGGAGTCAGAAAGAAGCCACCAAGCAGGAGAGGAAGGCAGAGTGATGGAGATGCTATAGTCCCGGTGATAGTCCTTGGATATTTGAATCTGGAACCATGTCCTTTTGGTTTAAGGTAGATTTATTTATCTATTATTTGTTTTAAATATTTTATTTATTTATTTGACAGACAGAGAGAGAGCACAAGCAGGGAGAGTGGCAGGAAAGGGAGAGGGAGAAGCAGGCTCCCTGCCAAGCAGGGAGCCAAGCAGGGAGCCTGACATGGGGCTCGATCTCAGGATCCTGTGATCATGACCTGAGCATGAGGCAGATGTTTAACCGACTGAGCGACACTTAACTGACTGAGCCACCCAGGCACCCCTAAGGTAGATTTTTTAAGATTTTATTTATTTATTTATTTATTTGAGAGAGAGACAGTGAGAGAGAACATGAGAGGCAAGAAGGTCAGAGGGAGAAGCAGACTTCCCATGGAGCTGGGAGCCCGATGCGGAACTCGATCCCAGGACTCCGGGACCATGACCTGGGCTGAAGACAGTTGCTCAACCAACTGAGCCACCCAGGAGCCCAACTAAGGTAGATTTTTTTAAAAAGTCACTTGCGATTCAAAAATTCCCAAGGTAATATTATTATTATTACTTCACTGCTTCTACTCTGTGACTTTGCTGGAAGCCCCAGTGAGGTTGAGGACCTGCCCAAGAGAACAGGCAGCATTTCTGGCTTCAGTATCCCCAAACCCTGGGATTTGCTCCACCGATACATTGGCATGAAGAAGGTCCCAAAAAGGTGTGTGCCTTTCCCTGTGTGATACTGGATGCTGAAAGACATTTAAGCATGAGAGCCACCGTCTACCATGTGACCAGGTGGATGGTCCACCGGGGCGGGCAGACACTTCAGTGTGCTTAGAGACACAAGCCTGCCTGACATGCTTCCTGTCATTCCTCAGGGCACATGTGAATGCACCTTTTCAGCCCCAGATGCCCTGCCAGATGTCTGCTCACCCTCCGCCTGGACCCAACAAACACCTCGAAGCCCGGGCGGAGCAGGCAGGGTCAGGCAGGGTCGCAGACCACCCAGGGCCCTGCAGTTTTCTCCCCTACAGGTTGGGCACAGCCTGCCCCCTTCCCTCTTGCCCAGAGTTTTGGATTCTCAGCCCCTCCCTCTAAAGGCACTCCTTCCTTTCTGCACCCACGGCTGCAAGGAAAGCAGCAGGTAAAAGGGAGACAGGGCCAGGGAAGAGAGGAGAGTTTTGGTCTTGAGTGGATGGCAGAGGGAAAGGGAGAAGCAGGCTCCTTGCCTGAGCAGGGAGCCCAGTGCGGGGCTTGATCCCAGGACCCTGGGATCATGACCTGAGCCAAAGGCAGATGCTTAACCAACTGAGCCACCCAGGCACCCCAAAGGGATGGCTTCTTCTTCTTTTTTTTTTTTCTTTTTTAAGATTTTATTTATTTATTTGACAGACAGAGATCACAAGTAGGCAGAGAGGCAGGCAGAGATAGAGGAGGAAGCAGGCTCCCTGTGGAGCAGAGAGCCCGATGTGGGGCTCGATCCCAGGACCCTGGGATCACGACCCGAGCCGAAGGCAGAGGCTTCAACCCACTGAGCCACCCAGGCGCCCCAAAGGGATGACTTCTTGAGTTTCAGTTTGTACCCCTGTAAAATGGAACCCTCACGACTTCCACTGCTTGTTCACATGGCCCTACCCACCAGGGACAAATGACAACTGAGTACTGTTCAAGACCTTGTATTTCAGAGAAGGCTCCTGGAGCTTCCCTCCTGACATGTGAGTACCTAAATACTAGAGGCATGTCCAGCCCTGCCGGTTACCCAGGGCAGAACTCCTTGATCCTGTAGCAGCATTTTAAAATAAAACAGGCTTAGTTCTCTTTAGAGAGAGGAAAGGGTACCTAGAAGATTTAACATGAAGCTGCTACATTTGAGTAACAGTGAGAAAACATCCACTGTCAATATCAAAGAAAGCACCCCCTCCCCAAATGTATAAAATTTTAACATGTATTGGGGGCATACAGGTATCTGCTTCATTGTTTTTTGCTTGTTTTAAATCTCTTGTAATTGAAAATTAAAAATTAAGGGGCGCCTGAGTAGCTCAGTCGGTCAAGCATCTGCCTTCAGCTCAGGTCATGATCCCAGGGTCCTGAGATAGAGTCCTGCACTGGACTCCCTGTTCAGCAGGGAGTCTGCTTCTGCCTCTGCCCCTCCCCCTTCTTGTGCCCCTGCTCTCTCTCTCTCTGTCAAATAAATACATAAAATCTTAGAAAAAAATTAAAAAGGGGTTCCGGGCTGGCTCAGTCGGAAAAGAACGCAGGATCTCCAGGTCCTGAGTTGGAACCCCACATTAGGTGTAGAGATTACCAAAAATATAAACTTAAAAAATACTAATAAAAGAGTATGGACCTTGATGTAGACTGGGGGAAGGATATCCCTTCGCACCAACCAGACAGATGATACAATTGTCTGTGGTTTCCAGACATCATCTTGATCTCTCTATCTGTGCGTTATTTAAACATTTATCCATCTCAAATCAATACATCAAGGCTATGCTTCAGGCAAGGTGTAGAAACGGCAATCGGGCGGCTGGGCGGGGGTGGGAGGGCGGCAATTGGGGGCGGGGGAGGAATCTTCAATTTTAGAGGGAGGGCCGCCTTGATTTCAATCCTGGCTCCATCCCTAAAGCGCCCTGTGACCTTGGGCTAGTGAGTGACACAGCCCCTCTGACCTCCGAGTACTCTTCTGTAAAACGGAGACATTACAGCGCGTGGGGCAGTAACTTAGACGAAGCAGCAAGAGCTCTGTGCAGGTCATCAGGCTAGACCTTGCAGGCGGGGCAGTGGGGACAGAGGGTGCTTGTCCCCCCGCTAGTCCGGCCGAGGGTGGTTTTGCCCCCTCCCCCCCGCACCCCGCCCGCCCTTAGATGGAGGCCAGGTTCCTGGGAAGTCGGTGGGGATTCAGAGGGCAGAGGAGGGGAGTTAGTTTGTTTGCGGGTGTGCTGGCTTTTTGAAGGTGGGTTGGGCACCATGGTTGGCGGCGTCCCCACGGACTACGGCGTGTTCAGGCTAGGGCGCCGGCCGCGGTGGGCGCGGGAGCTTGGCGCGGCGAGGGACCGGGCCGCTGAGACCCCGCGGGCCACACCCTGGGCCGCTGGCGCCCTAGACGCTGGGAGGTCACTGGGGGCGCCCTGGAGCTGGCTCGGGAGGGGCCGATGCTGCGCCGTTAGGAGCACGGGACCGGCTCCCTCTGGCTGCCGCATCACCCCTGCGTCCCTGGTAGCGCAGGCGGAGAGCCAGGGGACCCGGGCTCTTCAGAGCATGAACCAGACCCACCAGGCGGGGGAGGTCGCCAACCGTCGCCCGGGACCCAATCCCACTTAAAAACATAATTAAAAATACTTAAGCTGGTTGCCAGGATTTAAAATACAAAAGCACACAGAGCGGCGTGGTAGCTTCCCACCTCTTTGCAAGGGTGTTCTGCTTGGAGCCGCGGTCCTGGCGTCATCCGCCGGTCAGCTTTGCTTTGGAGACTGCAGAGTTTGTGAGCCCTGCTAGATTCCTACAGGATCTGAGGAACTGGGGTGCCACGAGTCAGGCGCTGGGCTAGAACAACCCACGTCCCTCAGACCCCTTTTCCCCCTCGACTGGGAGTTCCAGCAGGCCAAGGACATTTCTGCCTCCCCCAGCTGGATCCCCAGCAGCTGGCCCAGGGCCTGTCACAGAGGAACCTCAGAGGTTGAAAATAAACATTTGCTGCGTGAAGAAAACAAATCCTTACATTTACAGATAGTAAGAGGTACCTTTCTTTAAAAAAAAAAAAAAAAAGATTTTATTTATTTGAGAGAGAGAGAGCATAAGCCTGGGGGTGGGCTGAGGGGATGTGCAGGGGGAGGGGACGGAGAGAGAGGGAGAAGCCACCCCCACCAGCAGGAAGCCCCAGCTTCCTGGGGGTCCCAGGACCCCCAGGTCATGACCTGAGTGGAAGGCAGATATTTAACCAACTGAGCTACCCAGCTGCCCCAAGAGGTAACTCCGTTTTATGCCTCACGACAGCCCCGTAAGGTAGGAACCAGCATATCCCTGTTTTCACAGATGGGGAAACAGAGGCGCAGAGAAATGAAATAACTTGCTGGAAGGCAGGGGAGTTGAGAGCACGCAGCTGGCTGTTTGTTTTCGGGTTGTCTCATGTCAGTCTTATCTATTGCTAAAAGAAGTGACTTCCTCATCCCATCCAGCAACCTCAGGCTCTTAAGATCCCTCAGGGGCTCCTCCAAGACTTTTCTGCCACCTGGTATAGGAAGGAACTGGGAGCCTTGTCTTCAAGAGTCAGCTCTGGGTGACAACATGACCTTGGGCAAGTCTGTTCCTCACTAAGTATCAGAAAGGCACTCCCATCTTCAGAGACCTGTGGTTGGACTAGATCATCTCGAATGCCCTGAATCCCGTGGCCTTTATCACTGGGGGGGGGGGCGCAATCTTTCATTTTCTGCCCTTGGAAAATGGGCTCTTCAGGAGTCCTTGGCTTAGCTGCGTGGTGGTTCTGCTCCCAGGGGCAGGAGAAGTTTCGGAGTGCTGGCAGAAACTTCCATTTCCCTTAGCTCTTGCTGTGGCCTTGGCTCTGGGTAGGGGCTCTGGGGCCTCTCCCAGTGGGTGCCAGAGGCTGGAGCTGCCTTTGTCTGCCATAGGAGGCCAGCCAGGCGGCTTTGGCTGCAGGCGGCCCCTGCCCGGGCCTGGGAGATGGTTTTTTTCCCTGTGTGTTGCAGCTGGGACCGTTTATAATAGGAAAAAAAGAGAATGACCAGGCCAGCCGGCTGGAAAATAAAGAGACTTAAAAAGAAAAGGGCTAGGCTGTTCTTCTCCTGTGGAGGCTTTGGTTAGGCAGAAAGTTTTAGTTCCTTTCTGAAAGGCATTTGGGCTTTTGATGTCCCCTGCGGGAGCTCCCTCTGGCCCCTGGGAAGCCAGGCCCTGGCATGTCCCAATGTGCGTGGCCAGGATGGGGCCGGGGCACTCAGAGGAGGCAGCAGCAGGCCCTGGGAAATACTGCAGCAGGCTGGGGCCATCGGGGCCCCAGCCCGGCCCCCCTCTGCTCCCAGCCCAAGCCCTACCACCCTGCTTTGGTGGTCTTTCACCTGAATTTCTTCTGCTCCCTCTGGCTCTGAGTGCTGCTCCCCTTGGTGGGCCAGAGGGTGGGAGCAAACCCAGACCTGCTTCTTCCTTTGGTCAGAGAACTAGAGGGATTTTGCAGATGGGGAAACTGAAGCAGAGGGAGGGTTTGCCCGGTAAACTTTGGAGAACCTAAACTTCTGGAGCGTGCTTTGCCTTTAAGTATTACAATAGCTAACATTTATTATGCCCTTACAGTATGGAAAGGCCCAGTTACTGAATCCAGGGACCTGGCAGATAGAAAGAGGTGATTGTGTGCAAAGGCTCTTCTTCCGGAAGCTGCCTTACCAGCTCTCTTCTCCGGCTTTTGCTGGTTCCAGTCCTTGTAAGAGTCCTTGTGAGTGAGCTCTCCTCCTTGTCGGCACATCCCGCAGCAGGGTCCTACCATATCCATCACGGAAGAAGGACCACAATCAAACCATGACATTTATTGCCCACCTACGATGTGCAAGGTCATTTCATGCCCTCACACATCCTGATTCTGGTGACATTACCTTTTTGCTCATTACCATCCTCTGCCACTGGCATGATTCTCTTCATTTTATCCATGAAGCTACTTTGTCCCAGGATGGAAAGCCAGACCCTTTTGTCTTGAGAGGCTGAGCCCTTTCCATGGTACTGTGCCTTGTCAGCCTAGAGCCTGCCTCTGGCTTCTCTGGTCTGCTTGCTTCTCCAGCCACATTCACTGGCATGAAGTGAGCACCATGGGGTCCTGGAGGCGGGGGGCTGGTACATATCAAATCCCAGCAGTCTTTCCTGAAATAGCTTCCGACATAGTTGTGTGGGCAAAGAATCTTACCAATCGGCCCGTGCTGTCCACCAGAAACCCTTTGCATGAAGATGGTTTCTTGCCCAGAGACGTGTTAGGCAAGTCCTCTGTAGGTCTCGCAGATTGGTGATCTTTCCCTTAATGCCATCACTAGGTTCTGAGCACCTGTAGGGCCGAGGGATGCAATGGAGAGCTGGGTAGACTCAGCACTGCTGATTCTGCTTCTCTCCTTCCCGCCATGGGCATACGGTCCCCAACTGTACGTGTGGGACACAGGGAACACACATACCAGTACTTTTTGGAAATCTCTATAGCATTTCTCTTGGACCTGGGCACCTAGTACCTTCTTTTCATGACAGGGGACAGGGGGAGGGGGTTGAAGCAGAAAGGGTACATGCATAAGAAACAAGCAAATAACGGATTAAAAAAAAAATTTTTTTTTTTGGAAAGTGACCTAAGCTAGTTTGGTCCTGCATGCTCTTAGGTCCTTTCTGGTAATTAATAGTGGCCACAAAAGAGGTGGGAGAAGGTTTGCAACTCCCATGTAACCTCTCTACCTGGGGAAAGTGAAGGCAGGTCCCTGACCAGATCCTGCTACACACACCGGTGGTTAGCAAAGCAGGCACCGCCTCAGGGACAAAACGGGTCCTATACCCAGCTCAACGAAGTCTCCACATTCTGTCCTGATTTCAGGTTATCTAAAACTTCCGGCGTGAAAAGCACGCTCGGGATGTGCCTCCGTCCCACTCCTGCGCAGGCTTCTGTGTCCTCCGCTGGGCACCATGCAGTCAGAAATTCTGGCTGGACACTGGACCCCTGGGCCATCAGGCCGGGGATTTTAAGGGCACAGGTGACCCCAGTCTTACAGAACATGCACTCCCTATTCAGGCGAGGTGATATGTCTCTAGACTATTTCTCTAAAACACATTTTGAGTGTTTTTAATTTCACCAAATAGAGCTCATTTCTGAATCTGTCACTTTTTGGGGCATCCCATATGCTTATTAGCAAAACATTGGTGGCCGGTTGACCCGCTGATGGCCAAAGGTCTTGCGACCAGGTCTGGAATGGGCTCTTCCTGATGCAACCACTCCTGGTTCAGACTTAGAAAACTGGGCCCCTATCACATTCCGTATATACTGAACTGTTGTTTCTTTTAAAGAATCACAAGCATCATAAAAGAAGTATTTCGAGAGAACAAAGCAACAAGTGACCCCAGGCGCGTGTGTGCCACACACCGGGGCAGTTAGAGGTGGTCTGGGTGGAGGTTCTCAGGGCCCTGGCCAAGAGTTTCAAGCTTTCGGAGGGTGTGAGTCCCCTGGGACCCTCCTGCCAAGTTGGTTTCTTTGCTGCCTTGTGGGTGTTCCCTGCAAAGACTGCTGACACTCGAAGAATTAAATAATTATAATAATGATGATAAAATAGAAATGGCTTTCCCAGCTGAACAGAAACTGAAGACAAGGACGTTCCCACACCCGTTGTATTGTTTTTGGCACCGTACTCCCAAAGCCCCGGGGAGGCAGATGTCTGGGCCCGCCGCTGGTCTCTTTGAGTCGTGGTCCTGGTGGGGGGGCAATGGGGACCTTTGGAGCATTTCAGGAGCATCTGCGGGGACTTCCCTCCCCAAAAAGCCACACTGAGAACTGAGAGCAGAGGAAGGGACTCTTGCTCTGTTTTGAAGCCTCAGAAGCTTCAAGAACGAGCCCTGTGAGAGGGATCCTCAATGTTGTAAATACCGCTGTGGAGGTGGGGATGGTGGGCCAATGCCAGTTAGTAATTGGGGTGCCAGCCTGTCTCCTGATGGCTTGACCTTAGTACCCCTTGAACAGCAGTGCCCAGAGGAGCCTGGACTCCACGAATAGGTGGATCATGCTAGTAAAACAAAAATGCAAAAAAGAAAAAGGAAAAATCACCATCCACCCAAACACAGATTCCCTCTCAATAGATCTAAAGCTGGTAGGAAGCTTCTAGAAAGCAGGGGGATGTCTGTCCATCTCAAGGGAACACTGTGGGAGGAACTCGTCCGCACAAGGAGGGAAACTGCAGCTGTGTGATTGGCATCTCCCTCTAGAAACATGGTCGACCTTGGGGGGTGATGAAGGTGAGGGACAGGAAGGAAGATGGGAAAATGGAGATCCATCAAGTTCCTTGCCCGAGGTTCACCAGGAGGGCAATGAAGAAGGCCGCTGGGTTAGAAGATGGGTCCGCGTGGCTGCTAAGCTCGGCTGTGACTATTGCCTCCTTTGGCTCTTGGCTTGGAGTTATGACCGCCTCTCCACAGAATCACCCAGCTCCTTCCCGCCGCAGGCCCTTTACACACACTGTTCACTCTGCCAGGAACTCTGTTCTCTCCCCTCTTTCCTGACTCCTTCCACCTCCTCCAGGCTCTCAGCCAGACCACCACTGTGACCCTCTGTTTTTTGGCCTCATTTACACTATATTTTTCCTTCTTAGGATTGTTCAAAACTGTCATTAAATAATTATTTATGTGGCCCTTTATTAAAAGTCAGCCTCTCCACGAGAGAACCAGCCTCAGCAGGGAGGGCCTGTGGTCCTTGTTCGTGTCTTCCCCCCTCGGTATTGGCACACAGTAGGCATACAATCAATAAACACACTATGAATAAACAAATGAACAAAGGAATGGATTTCTTCCCTGGGGGGAAACTCGGGGTTAATCTTCCCTCTCCAAAATGGCTGTTCCTTATAGGCCAATGCAAGTTTTTCCAGTAGAGAGTGTGACCTTCGGGTAATTAAAAGGTGAACAGAAATCATGAATTTCACATCGTATATATTCTAGGGATTGTTTACTTCAAGTGTGTGGGTTAACGTGTGCATGGGTGTGTGCGCACGCATGTGTGTGGATGGGGAGATGGCTGTCATTTGGTGATTTACTAAAAAGCCCCTCTTGCACGATTCTGGGGATCCTTTAGGGATATTAGGTTAGAGGTCACAAAAGGAACCCTATCTTATTTTTTTCTTTTAAGATTTTATTTATTTGACAGAGAGCGTGAGCGCAAGTAGAGGGATCAGGAGAGCGAGAAGCAGGTCCCCCACTGAGCAGGACCCTGAGATCATGACCCGAGGGGAAGGCAGGTGCTTATTCCGTCCACTGAGCTACCCAGGTACCCCAGAACCCTATTTTACTTTACTTTGTTGTCCTACCTGGTTTTGGTCGCTCACTGAATCTCTCCGGCCTTCACCGCAGGACAACCTGCCTCATTTTGAAACTCAGAAGAGGAGGCTCTCTCCATGTGTGTCTAGGGAGGTATCATTAGGAGAGTGCAGAAATGGTGGGGGGTCTGGGGGTAGGTGTCCCCTGCTGCTGCCAAGATATGACCTGGAAGGAAAACGCCCATTTATGTGACCAAGGTCTCATTTATTTTCAAAAACGTCAATTTGTAATTTTTCTTGCATTTTTTTGATGGTGGCTTTTTTTCCCATTTACAAAGGATTTCTCTGGCCACTCCTTTGGGCAGGAGCAGCTGTCCACTCTGCAGATGAGGAAGAAGAGGCCAAGGGAGGCCTTTCTCCAAGAGGAGGGGCCCAGACTCCTGATTACACTGATGCCATGGTAGGCAGGTGGGGCGTGAAACACTGTCTGAAAATGACCTTTTTCTGGTCCCTGGCCACCAGGCTGGTGAGAAACAAGGCCAGCCCTGCCCTCACCCAGTGCCCCCTGAGACCCCTTTGGTAGGAGCGACTGGCTTTTTGCTGCTCTGGAATTTTCCTTAAAACAGCATGTTTTTCTGGAAGGAGTTAAAAATGAAACAAGCTTCAGAGAAAGCGGGGCCCGGCAGAGGCGGGGACGAGGTCGAGCTCCCACTGCACCCTGAAGGCCACTGAGCTGGGAGACAGCAGAGCGGTCTTGCAGGGGAGGGGTGAGCGCCGGGATGCGGACGTGTGCGACTGCGACGTGCGGGGAAGGGGTCCAAAAAACTTTGTGCTCTTCTTCAGGACCCCCAGCCCTTGAGGATTAGTTCGGAATACGCAGTCGCCCACTCCCCCCCTTCTGTTATCCCCACCTCTGGCCTCGGGGGCTTCCGCAGTTCCCTGAGGGTGGAAAAAAGGCAGCACCGCGGGTCTCCATCCACCTCCCGCTGACCCCTCCTTTCCTTCAGCACACCCCTTCCCCACTGCGCTGCTTTTGTCCGTCCCCTTCTCTCCGGCTCCCGGCTGGGCAAGATCCGCGAGTCTTCAGCCCCCCAGAGAGCCAGGGCGGGCGAGCCGGGGGCTGTTCTCCGCCCCCTCCCCCTAGGAGAGGCAGCCCACGGCGGGGGCACCCCGGAGCCGAGGCCAACCGCCCCCCTCCCCCAGCGTGTGCCATCTGCCGCCTGTCAGCCTCTCTCCGCGGGCCTCGATCCCAGGCGCCGGCGGGGGTGGGGGAGCTGCTGATTCGGCCCCTCCTTCCTGGCTCCTTCCCAGGCGCCTCGCGGCCTCTGCCCTCGCTTTGGCCCTTGGCACCCGGTCGCAGCTACCCCGGCCGTCCCCCAGCTTCGAGAGGCGGCTCCCACTGCCCTCCGGGAAGGCCAAGATGTTGCACACTCCGGGACACAAGAGCTGGAGAGGGCGGCGACCTAGGGGGTGGCAGCCTTAACTCGGGTTGGGGGGGTACTCAGGGCTTGGGGCTCGGTTAGGTGACACCTCTGTCCTGCTCCCGGCTCTTCTGGGGAGCCTCTCTGCCTCCCGGAGTCAAGGTGTCCGCCCTGGCGTCGCGTTTCGCCGGTCACTCGACTATACCTCCGAGACAGCCTTGAGCGCGAGAGCTTGCCCTCCCCCCCACCGCCACCATCCGCCTCAGGCCTCTCCCTGCACCCGCCGGCTGGTGCTCCCTAGCCCCAGGGGTGCGGGGGTGGCATCTACCTCCGCAATCAGCCCAGCAAGGGGTTGGAGCCCGCAGGCCCAGAGAGGCGAGCCGGGCCGGGTGGGACTGCGAAGCGAGCCGAGGGGGGCGCGGGCCGGCCTGGCAGGCGGGCTGGGGGACGGCGGGGCGCAGGCGCCCTGCTCTGGGCGGGCGCCGCTGCCCGGCCGGCCCCGGCGCGGCTCTCCGCGGGCAGCGGGTTTTTCCCTGAAAGGTTGCCCCGGGTAACTCGTCTCCGAGGGGACACGGCCCTCCCCTCTCCAAGTGGCAACTTATCGATCCGCGAGATTGATAACCCCCAGCGCCGCGCCGCGCACCCGCTTTGCTCTCCCAGCTCTGGGGCGAGCCGGCCCAAGGTGGCGCCACTCGCCCGGGAGGGGGGCGATGTCGGGGCCTCTCCCCCACCCTGGACCCGGCCGCCTGCAGCTGATGGGGGAGGGGGAGGCTTCAAAGGAATGGTTTGGGGGAGTCGCCTGCGGAAGACTTTTCCCAAGGGTGAGCGCTTTCCCGGCGGGCTCTGAGACCAAGCCTCCGCCGGCTCGAGTCGCAGGGAAGCGAGGCGCCCCCTGCTGGCTGGGGCAAAACTGTGGACAGTAGGAGCAGGGTTTTTTTTTTTTTTTTTGGTCAACCGCGGGGGAAGTCAGGGCTACTGCAACGTTTTGGGGCCGAGATATTCCTTTTATTGTCTTAAATAAGAAATGCGCACCCAGACGCAACAGCCCTACAAATGCAGGCCGCACAGAGTTAGCTCGGCGGTGGAAGAATTTGCAGATGTGGGGCAGAGATGGTCTTCAAACACGGACCAGTGGGCAGAGTTCAAGATGGAAAAGCCAAGTTCGGAGATAATTCATGTCTGTGGGGCATAATTTGCGGAAGTGGCGTGCTGGGGCAATTCACCCCAGTTTGCGCCCCCCCTCCCCTACTTTTTGCAGTTTGTGATGCTAATTCATCTCGGCGAGCTTGACAGCACGCGTAGGCCCTGTGTCAGTTCCCTCCTCCCGCCCCAGGTGCCACGGGTGCCCAAGTCGGGGGGCCCCGCGTGCCGGTGCGGTGCCCGCGCCCGCGCCGTGCCTGCCGCCGCCGCCGCCGCGGTCCGGGTTTTGCGGGCGGCCGGAGCTGTATTTCCAGCGCTGTCCATCGCTCGGTGCTGTTGGCCCTCTCTCCGTCTGATCCGAGCCGGAGCAGTGCGGGGCGCCCCACGGGATCAGAGCGCTCCCCCGCCGGGACTCCGCTCCTCACATCCTCCTGCTGGGACCCGGCTACATTTCCAGCCAAGCCTGGCTTTATTATGTGTCTCTGCAGTGCAGCCCCAGCAGCCGGATCGGGAGGAGGAGAGCCAGCGACCACAAAGAAGACAGGAGCGCAAGGGAGGCTGGCGGGCGGGCCGGCGCCGGCTGGAGCGCGGAGGAGCCGGGGCGCAGTCGTCGCCGCCGCCGCTGCCCGGGAGGACGGGAGCCCGGCCGCCGCCTGCTCGTCCTCCTCCGCCGCCGCGGCCGCCGCCTCCCCCCTCTCCGAACCCCTGGCCCATGGAGGCAGCTAGCGGGGCCGGCGACTTGGCACCGGCCTGGGGATCGGCTGCGCGCCGCGCGCTGAGCACCGCAGCCCGAGGGCAGGCAGCGGCGGCCCGGCGCACGGGCTGAGCGATGCCCAGGGCACGGGCGCGCCTGCCCGCCGCCGCCTGAGCGCCCCCGCGCGCCCCTTCCTCCTCCGGGGGGCCGGCGCGGGACCGAGCCGAGAGCCAGAGAAGGGGGCGTGAGCCAGGGGCCCCGAGCTGTGGCTTCCGAGCCACTGCGGCCGTTTCGAGCCCCCCCCCAAGTAGGCTGAGTTGAGGGACCCCCCTTCCCATCCATCATAATCTCCAAACCAGGCGTTTGGGCATTTTTTTAGCCATTAATATTTATTTATTTGTGTGTGTGTGTGCGGCAGGGGATAATTTGAAGGCTTTTTTTTTTTTTTTTTTTTTTTCTGGGGGTGCTGAGCTTCCGCGCTCCCGACCGCCTCCCGGTCTCCACCCCCCGTGAGACCCCCTCGACTCCAGCCCCGTTCCCCCTCCTCAGATGGGTTCATTGTGAGCTCCGCACCGGGCTGCGTGGCCGGACGCCTGCAAACTTTGCACAAAAATCCGGCAAGGGGCGGAGGAGGAGAAGGAGGAGGAGGGTGAGGGTGGCGGTGGGGTGGGGGAGGGAGGGAGGGGGCCGCAGGGGCCGGGGGCCGGCGGGGGGTGGGGAGGAGGAGGGGGGCGGCTTTTTTTTTTTTTTTTTTTTTTTTCATAACCCGGCGCGGCCGGGGGGCCTCCGGACTCCCCGCGCCGCTGGGACCGCCGCTGGGACCGAGAGCCCCCGGCTGCCGCATTGCAACAGGCAGGGCCCCGGCGCGGCCCCCGGGCCTCCCCCCGCCCCCGAGCGGCCTCGGCCGGCCCGGGCCGTCCCCCCCAGGGAGGCCGCCCCGGACCTACGATCCGCTCCCCGCAGCCGCCGACCCGGCTGCAAAAAAAAAAGTTTCCGAGAGGCAGGCGGAGGAGAAGGGGGAGAAGGGCAGCCCGGAGCGGCGGGGGGCGGCGGGGGGAGCCGGCCGCGGAGGGCGACGGAGCGCCGGGAGCCCCGGACATGTCCAGGCGGAAGCAGGCGAAGCCGCGCTCGGTGAAAGGTGAGCGAGCGAGGCCCGGCGGAGGCGCGAGCGAGCGAGCGGGGAGGGAGGGAGCGAGGGAGGAGGGACCGGCGAGCGGGCGGGCGGCCGGGGACCCGCGCGAGCGAGCCGAGAGGAGGAGGAGGCGGCGGCGGAGGAGGAGGCGGAGGCGGAGGAGGAGGAAGAGGAGGGGGAGGAGGAAGCCGGGAGCGGGAGGCGGAGGCGGCAGAGGGGGCACGCCACGGACACCCTACCCGCCCGGACCCTCTCCCGGCTCGGCGTCGCCGCCCGCGGGGGACCCGGGCTTGGGGGCGCCGCTGAGGGGCTCTCGCCGCTCCCTCCGTGCGGGCCCCGGGCCCGCGTGGCCAATCAAGGGGTGCGGGCCTGACTTGGCGGGGATTGCGAATCTCGGCGGCGGCGGGCGGGCGGCGGGAGGAAGGAAGAGGCGGTGAGGACCGGCGCCCCGGAGGCCGGCAACTCCGAGGCCGCTCACGCCGGGCCCCGGGCCTTGCCGCCTTTCCTCGGCCCGCGCCTTGTCGCCCCGGGACGCCGTAGCCGAGGGCGGCGGGCAGAGCTTGCGCGCGCCTTGAGCGCCGCGTCCCCGCCCCGGCCACCAGGCGCCCCCTCCCTGTCCCCTGCCCGGGCCGCGCTCCCGGCCAGGGCCCCCGCACTTCCTGCCTCATCCACCGAGGCCAACCGGGCCGGGAGCCTCCGCCAGGAGTTCATTGTCTGCGCAGCGCTGGCAGGACGCGGGTCCCCAGGGGAGCGCAGCGGCCGCCGCGCGCGCCCCTCGGTGGAAGGCGCCTGGGACCCAACCCCGGGCACTCACATCCTCGACACCTAGGCCAGTTTCCTGTGTCGGTTCCCCGGAGTGCACACGTTAGTGAGGACCCACAACACAACGGACACACAAAAACAGATTGCGACCCCCACCGCCCCCCCGCGCCCCCACCTCGTTTCCTTTGCTTTGCTTTGCTTTCCATTTCCATCAAGGGCCCCCGGCTAGAGTGGGCCCCTGGAGAGCAGAGGCCCCAGGGAGAGGCCCCGCGCAGGCGACGGAGCCCCTCCCCTGCCCTTCTCTCCCCACCGACTGGCCTCTCCAGGCCTCGCCTGCTGCTTTGTCCCGATTCCAGCGCCTCGGGTGGGTGCCCGACCAACCCGTCCAGCTGAGAGCTGACAGAGGAGGGACAGGATGAGAGCTGCTAGGTCTCTGGAGCCAAAAGTCCCGAGGCCCTTGTCCTCTCCCAACTCCCCTGATGACCTCTGGCCCGAGCCCAGTTCTGCTCTGAAAAGTTCATTTCCTGGAGGCCTGCGCGGGAAGGCGCTCGGGCCCCGCTCCCTTCCTGCCAGCCTTGCTCCTCGCTGGAAAGGCCGGGACTCAATCTGGCAAGGAGGGTCGTGAGACACCCGCCGTTGCTCTCCTTCTAAAGTCCCAGCAGATTCCAGGGCTCCTGGCTGAGCAGAGACTGTCCCTGTCACCTTAGAAGCAGACCAACTCAGTCCAAAGTCTCAGCAAGGCAGCTGCTCCCTTTCCTCTTTTTCCTTGAGAGAAGTTGGTTTTGTTCCCCTTCCTGTGGCACGCATCCCAATCGGGAATAACCTGGTCTGCTCTTCAGAATTGGCGATCCAGAGGTGTTCTGATCGAGGCACAGGGAAACCGATAGCCCCCAAGAAGGGCACAGGCAAATGGTAGATGTTTGTCCTTTTGCTGAATAGGAAAGGCTCTGTGGCTTGAAATATTATTTGATTTCTTTTCTTTTTCCCTGGCTCACCGCTCACTCCTTCAAGAGCTACTTAAGGTGGCCCAGAAAAAAATGTAGACTCAGGATCTGTGGTTGGGAAAACAGTTTTATTTAACTACCTACAGTTTTATTTAACTCCAGTAGTTGATTTTGAGTTAAATCTGTGTTTAGGAGCAGGATTTTCATAAAGGAAGATGCAAAGCTTAGCTACCTCTAACCTCAATCCGTGCCTCTGAACCTCCTTATTTTAGAAGGTGAGAGACATCGAAACCAAAGGTAGAGCAATTTGCCATGAACAGATGGGTGGGTGTTTCAGAGTTGCTCGAACCTAATTCTAAAACCACTCTGTGTATCTCGAGAAAGACTCAAGACTTGGTCTCAGCTTTTCATGAAATGAGCCTTGACATGACTTTTAATGAATTTCTCTCTCTAAATCTATATGTGTGTACGTATAGCCAACAATTCAAACGAATTGGTTGGGGAAAGACCACAAAGTGAGAACAAGACCAGTGTAGGCATTTTGAGAACTATTATTATTTTTTAAAAATTTATTTATTTGACAGAGAGAGACACAGTGAGAGAGGGAACACAAACAGGGGAGTGTGGAGAAGGAGAAGGAGGCTCCCCGCTGAGCTGAGAGCCTGATGAGGGGCTTGATCCCAAGACCCCGGGATCGGGATCAGGATCCCAGCCGGAGGCAGACGCTTAAGGACTGAGCCACCCAGGCGCCCCGAGAAGTATTGTAAATATCAGCCACACAGCGCCTTTCTGCCCTTGGAGCCTAGGATCTTCTGTTTCTCCCTGTGGTTCTTTGCATTTTCCAAAAGCAGCTTCGACCCTCGCCTCTCACCATTTTGTCTTTTATTCAGTTTACCGGGGTGAATAGGGTGGAGATATGACCACTTATCAAGGGAGGAATTAAGAGAGATGATAATTTGAATAGATAAGAGTTTCAGCAGGTGATGGATTTATTGCAGTTTCAAGAACTGTTTCTCCCCTTTCTCAGACAATATTCAAAAGTGTGTGCTTGAGTGTGGACAGCTCCACACCAAGTGTTTAAAATAACAAGGTCTTCACCTTTCAAGATGCTGAAGGTGCTTCTTAAGGAACAGTGGTGCCTTTTACATTTTATTTTATTTTATTTTGCCTCCACTGCTGTGTGTCAGGGCTAACGTGGAGGCATTGTGGACTTCCCCAGCCCGCGCCTTCTGCTGTGAAAGTCGCTTGGCTGTAATTCGTAATTGATCTCGGAAACATGAAAGCCCATAGCAGGAAGGAAAGACAGAAATATAACAATTTCTAATGGATGCTCAGAAAGTGTGATTTGAAAGCCCCGGTGTTGCTGCTTTGAAAACTCGAACAGGCCTGGGACGGGTGTGGGAGGGTTCTCTCTTTCCACTCACGGGCACAGCCTTCCTTCTGGAGGGGGGTCACTTGTCCCCTTTGGCTGTTTGTCCTTCTTTGGAAAACCCAGCTTCCAGGGAGGACACTCAGCAAATAGGGAAGGGGGCCAGAGTACTAGGGCAGGGGGGAGAATAGCTTCATTGGTTTTCAAAAGCCTTGTCATTAAAAAATAATAATAATAACACCAAAACCCCACAAATGTTACAAAAGTCACATTTTCTGACCGATTTTCCCTCCCTACAACACTCTCCCCTTTTCTGTCTCCTGGTGGTGTGGTGTGGCAGTTGTGAGGACATTTGTTTCCTTTGACAATTTTGGCCTCATTCTCCGGGGCTGTTCTCATCACTTCTCACTGATGTTATTTTGGCTGATGATGTCAGGTGACTTGGTAACCTGTCTCCCTTCACCCACACTGCCTCTGCAGATCCAAGAAACAGGCTATTTATTTATGTATTTGGAAAACTAATACGTCTTTTTTTTCCCCCCAGACTCAGCTTAAAACTTTGGAATGATTTTAATTTAATACTGTTGATTTTCTCCATCTAGCAACTGCCTGTTAATTACCGTTCTTAATATTAATTAGCACTCAGGCTGTGTCCACGCATTTCCCACCCCCCCCAACGCCAACATCCCGACTCCCCTCCCTTCTCCCACCCCCTTCTCTGCACTCCCTTCCCCTTCTCTGTCTTCCTCTCCTGCCAGCCTGTAGCCCCTCCAAAAGTCCATCTTAGAAATTTGGTGGTCTGGGGACTTGGGAACAGTGTAGATCGCCACTGCTTGTGTTTCCATGGAAATAATTGAGATGTAATAAATAGAGGCGTTCTGAGGTTACAGGTTTCTTGATTCAGCTGAGACCACATACAAGTGTAAATTGTCGAGATTTGTTTGGCTAAATGTACATGATCTTGTAGGAAGGGCAAAACAAACCTTTTCTGGTTCTTTAGCTTTCATGTAGATTGAGCAGTGATATTTAATCCTAATTTTTCATCGCCCCCTCCTCCATTAAGTCACTCACTTCCAGCACGTGGAAGAGCCTGTCTTACTGTAGAAAACATCTTTTATGGCTAGTCATTGCTGTTTAGATTCTTACACCTGTTTCCTTGCAAAAACTTCATAAGCAATAACATAACTGTGTACCTCTGACAGAAGGACCCTGCTAAACGTCTAACCGTAGGTGCCCAGCTTGCATTCATAATGGAAGGTGCAAAATGCTGGTGACTTTACAGTCCTAGAGTCAGTCAGTAGACCCGGCCAGCCCGGGCACTGTGAAGACATGCTACAGTGTGTCAGCAGAGGACGAGGAGGAGGGAGAAACCTGAGAGGGGAAATAGGAGTGCAACATCTTTGAGCACAGTGTTGCTAGCTGAAGACCAAAGGGGGATCCCATTCAGTCTAATAGAAAGTTACAATAATTGCAGTATCTGTAGCCAACTCTTAAGCTGGTGGCTGTGGAATTCTTCCCCTGATGTAGGATTTAATAGTCTGGCAATTAGATGCATTGATTTCTCTTAACTGTTCATTTGGATGTGTAAACGAAAGGAACCTGACACGGAGGCTGATGGTATGGGCGTGCTTGCTGCTGGAAAAAGGCTGATGGAGGTGGTGGTGGGGAGGATAGGATTTTTCAGGGTGGTTTTGAGGCCAATTCCCTCCTGTCTTAACATTTCTGCTTGTGAACAGCACCTGTTGTTCAGAAACTGCTTAAAAATAAACAATTAAAAAATAAACCAGAAGCGAATACAGTTATGTCTGAAAAGTGAAAAACATCTTTCCTGCTTCAGATGTCCCTCGAGTTGCATCTCCGTCTTGGAGTGGCTGGACTCACCTATTTTTGGCAGATGGTCTGTTAGGTACCAGAGGCAAAAGTCACAAAACACCTTGGCCCTGAGTTCCAAAGGGACTCCTTGCTGGAAAGTGAGTGATTTTGCCCTCCTACCCCCCATCCTTAGCAATAATCTGGGGCCTGGGGCCACCTAGACCCTGGCTATCAAGCCCTGGAGAGGTGTGGGGATGTGGCATTTTGGACCCCTTGCGGGCGGATGGATGGGTGACTTCTGTGGCTTAGATAGCATGCAGATAATGAACCCTTAAAACATGAGCCCTTCTGCACGCCCTGCTCCTGGACCTGCTGGGTTCTGCAGGTGGTACCAACTTTTGACGTGCGGTCCATCAAAAACTCTTATTGGTAAGCAAGCTGAAGATGGCTAGCTTTCCTGACTGCCTCTCCACGACCCCCTCCTCCTTCTTTTTACTAAACTGAATGTGTAGATTCAGTTAACCCTTTGGTCCAGGTAAAACTGAATTTACCTTTCCTGGATCTTGTCTATGGTACACTAGTGTTTGCAAAGAATGTTATCTTCATGTCTTCTGAACGTTTGCCATAGATATCAGGGCTTCTTATCTGTGGATCTAGGTTAATTGTGACAGAAGAATACCTTGAAAACTGTTAGGGGGCTCCCCATTACTGTGGGTAGCCAGGGAAAACCTGAATTGGCAAATTTGACAATTTCTGCAGATTCCTGTCAGCTTGCAAGGGTGTTTTGTGCTCATGGTAGTCGGGGATCCAAATAGTTTTGCACCCAGAATGGACTAATTAAGCCTGGATTGGTTATATCCCAATTGAAGTTTTCGGTGCTGTCAGCTCCCTCTGCCTACGGTGGGAGAGAGAGGGTGGAGTGGAGTGGGGGAAATGCTGATGGAAAGTTTTGATTCATAGCTTACCTGCCAGGCTCGGTGGCAGCCAACGATTGGGGCTGTACACTCCGTAAATAAAAATACTTTACCTCTTTCAAGGAGCGCCAATTAGCTGATTGCTCTGCGTGGCTGTCTTTAAGGGGAATGCTGTTTTACCTATCTTCTCGTACAAAGGTTTGATTTTTAATGTCTTGTGAAAAGGATTCTCTTTGTCTTGATTGATGTCAGGAATAAAAGCATGATGGTAATATCCCTTTGAAAGCTATTGTATTGTCAGCCCTGGCTGACAGCGGGAGGGCCTCCCAGCGTTATAGATTAGTGCTGTGAAAACACT
The DNA here is from genome assembly GCF_010015895.1 of Lontra canadensis. NCBI lineage: Eukaryota > Metazoa > Chordata > Mammalia > Carnivora > Mustelidae > Lontra > Lontra canadensis. Next base: position 32,585,796 of record NW_022631002.1, read on the forward strand.
GACATTTTCTTTGTTACGTTGCTGTTGTTCTACTTGCAAAGTCAATTACACAATGTTGGAGCTCAGTTACCGAGTTGACTTTGGAAGTAGCAACGTCTTTCATTCTCGTCTTAAAGATATAATTTTCCTTTGTTGTTGTTGTTTTGTTTTCTTTCTTTCTTTTTTTTTTTTTTGACCTGCCTCCTGCCACTCCCCATGTGCCCCCCAAGAGTCTGAACGCGTTTGCTAGGCAAACACACTCTACTTTCAACTGTGACAAGTCCAATTCAAAGATTGCCACGTCATTATCTCCGAATTCTTCTGCTCATTCACATTTCAGTGGCTTCTTATTGATAGAGTGACTACAGCAGCCAAGATACATAAAAAAAAGCTATCAAATGAGATTACAGTGTTGATAATATCAAGTGGATTGTTCTCTGGATTTGGGGGTCCTTGAGGTTGGCAAATTCAGAGTTTTCTTTCTTTTTTTCCTGTAGAGTTTGCCATGGGCTGAACCAGGTTCTTGGGTTGATGGGACCTCAGCAAAGAGGTTTTTTGTTTTTGTTTTTTTTTAATAATAGAAGGTTTTTTTTTGTTGTTGTTGTTGTTATAGAAGGTTTATACACATTCTGATCTCAGAAGCTGGAGCTGTTGAGCTTTGGACTCAGAAATCCCTGATGACATTATGGCAGGGGTGGAAGGGGTCTGCTAAGAGAATCATGTCACCCGTCTGTTCCCCATTGAAGATGGCAGCCTGGAATTCTAAGGTGATCTAAGTGTGTCTTTACTGGGCTCCCCTGGACTCAGGAGTGATTTGCATTCCCATTTAAGTGTGTGGCAGGGAAGCAGGGTGTGATATGTCCCCAGCTGAAAATGATCAGGCAGGATGTTTTATATTCATCCTCTCCCTTCCCCTCCACCCTAGCCTGGCCTTCTCCAAAAAGAGAAATACCCAACTTCCTTAGTTCTCTTAACCGGCCCCAAAGATGCAGTTCCCTGAGAATGCCCGGGGACCAGGATGCCACTGCCACTGACTCCATATGACAGGGACCCATCAGGAGACTCCGTCCGAGGACACTAATTGTGGGCCCCCGAAGTTATTATTATGAACCACCAGACAACAGCCTGTGCTTGCCAGCAATTTGTCAGGACTAATTTTGTTTTTCTCCAATAATTGAAAATTAATGTCTTGAAGTGAAAGCAGATGTTCATGCCATCTTCTGAATTGGGATATAAAATGGGGCTCTGTAGATGGGCTCACTAATTTAACAGCAATTTTCCTCATGGCTAATGGGGGTGCTGGGGCTGCTGTCACCTAACGCTTGGGGTGAGGGGATGAGAGAGAGAGAGAAAGAGAGAGAGAGTGGAGCCCACTTGGATGAGATCTGCTGTCCTGGGTATATGCAGCCAAGCCCTGGTAAGGAAGGTGTGGCTGATGTGCTCATTCTGGGGGGAAAATATGTCAACAAAAAATTTTCCTTGGGCTGTGAAACTTGGACGGGTCCTCATTTTGAATACTCATTCGCACAAGAAGGATTTCTGGAGTTAATCCATGGCATTATGCTGGAAACGGTAAGGGGAACCTTGATTTGGGGAGAGCATGGATTCCTGGCAGCTGGGAGCTGGTTACCTGTCCCTAGTGAGAAGCTGGTTACCATCGCATTTCCAGGGCTCCTGGCTGGCGTAGCATTTGATTGTTGATCTCGGGGTGGTGAGTTTGGGCTCCACATTTGGGTGTAGACATCACTTACATAAATAAATTAAATTAAATTGCACATCCCCAGGCCCAGACGCTAGAGATGCTCACCCATCTGGTCTGGGGAGGGCCTCAGAGCTCCTCATTCTTTTTCCCCTTTCAAAAATTACAGTAAGCTATGTGTAACCTAAAATGTACCATCTTAAGCATTTCTAAGTGTGCGGTTAGGTGACATTAGTTCCTTCATGTTGTTTTGCAATCATCACCACCATGAACTTTCATTTTCAGGCAGCACCCAGGTGGTGGTGGTGTGTGTGGGGGGGTCTTAGCCTACCACCCTCGGAGGAAGCCACCCGGTTCAAGGGGCTCCATTCTCCAGGGTAGACATGAGAAGCAGGCTCAGAGAATCAAGGGACTCTGGAGCTCTGGTGGGGCCGTTCCTTGCTCTAGTGTGAGAAATGAGATCGGCGTGCCCAAAGGTAGGGCAGGGCATGGGATGAGGGACCGCATCAGGGCGGGGGGGGGGGGGGCAGGGCAGGGGCTGCCTAGCAGCTGAGCGAGCAGGTGACCCATGTCAGGATTAGAACATTTGTTCTCTCTCCTTGGGGGCGCCATTCTTTTGGGCCTGTCTGGGTGTGAGTTTGCTGAGTGGCCCCAGCAGGGCAGATCCCCAGGCCCCCATACCTGCGTGCCAGGACCCAGACAGCAGCCCCTGGCTCCCCCAGGTCTTCACCCTTCAGGAAGGGGAGGGACAGTTGTTCTGGAATGACTGCCTAGTTGCCCAGCTTCCCAGTCCTGGAGTGCCCACCACCTCTGGCCCGCAGGTCTGGGCAGTGCTGATGCTGGTACCGTTCTCCTCCTTGGAGGGACCAGGCACCTTTCTCTCCCCCGGTTTTCTCTGTAATTGAAATTTGTCCTTTCGTTACCTGGGCATGAATTATTTTTTGCAGTGTTGTCATTCCCTATCCTGCTGTGAGGTTTATCTCTTCTGTTGATCCTAATTAAATAAAACATACTGTTCACCTAACTCCTGTTGCACTGCATTTTACCTGCCTGAAGGCAGAGTGATGGCCATCTGGGCTTGGTTAGGGAGCAGGGCTTGGCTGGAGAAGGGAGCTGGGGTGGCCACGGCTGCCAAATCCAGGCTTGGTGTATGCCCTTGGCCTGGGGGCTGCAGGACCTTGAAGCCACCAGCAACAGTAAGCCTATTTCTGGTTCGGGAGAAATGACTTTGTCCCTAGCCCCCTGGGGCTGCAGGCCTGAACCTGGGGCGAGGAGAGACAATCACCAGGCCTAGAGAGTCCTCAGGGAGAGGGGGAGGGAGGAGAGTGGGTACCCAGAGGAGGGGAGATGGAAAGAAGGGGCAGGCTTCTCTCACCTGGGGTGGATGCTGGGTTCTCTGGGGAGCAGTGAGCAAAGCACACATTCTGGGTGCTCAGGACAGCTCTGCAGATGCCCCAGCCAGGGTCCTGGCACTCATGGTGGAAGATTCATCAGACTTCCACTCCTTTTGTCTTTGACCTTCTCAGACTCCTGCCAGCCTCAGCTTAAAGAGGAACCTGGAGGTTCACTTCATTCAGACCTCTTTGGGTGTGCTTGTGGCATCCTTAGTTTCATCCATCCTGGACTTACATACTTCCACTCCCAGGGAGCTCACTACCTATATGCATTTTTTTTTTTCTTTTAAGCTTGTGTTTCATATGTTCTTCTTTTCCATTAAACTGCAATCTGCCTCCATAATATTGGTGCCTGGGTTCTGGTTCTGTCTCCTGGGGCCTTAGGGAGTAACTCAGATCCCATTCCCAGAGCAGCCCTATTGAGAGTTGGCAAAGCTTGCCATGCCCCACTCACTCAGGGGTAGGAAATCATGGATGGGATATGGTCAGCCTGGCGGGCTTCTGGGACCCCACACAGACTGGTGGATGCCATTGACCTGAGCCTCTGAGTCCTTGTGTTTATAAAGGATTTTTTTTTTTTTAAGATTTTATTTATTTATTTGACTGAGATAGATAGAGATCACAAGTTGGCAGAGAGGCAGGCAGAGACAGAGGGGGGAAGCATGCTCCCTGCTGAGCAGAGAGCCTAATGTGGGGCTCGATCCAGGACCCTGAGATCATGACCTGAGCTGAAGGCAGATGATTAATCCACTGAGACCTAGAAAGAATTTCTTAAGTGAGTGCGTACACGTGCAAACTTCGAGGGGTCCAGTGAATGAGTGGGTGAGTGAGGGAGTAGTGGACAAGTGACTGAGTAATGAGCAAATGCTCTCCTAAGTGATTGAGTGAGTGGGGCATCTGACTTGGGCTTATCCCCCCACCCCCGCCCCTTCCCTCAGCATCTTTGATGCACTCTCCTGCCCCCTCCACCTTCTGCCAGCCCCTATTCCTATTCAGGAGGTGAAAGATGCCCTATCATGGAGCAGTGGGGACCTCATGTCCCTTGCAGGTGGGTGGGGATGGCTTGTGCCTGTTCTCCCCTTCATCCTCACCCACAGTTCGGGTTTAGCGGGGATATTGCTGCTATGGCTGATCCAAGGCTTTGTGCCAGACTGTATGCTAGGTTGTAAACCATCATTTTTAAATGATAAAACCAATATGACACTTTCATACTAAATTTCATACTAATTTTTAAATAAAATTCTAAGTAAATTTTTTAAAAAGATTTATTTATTTGAGCCAACATGAGCAGGGGGGAGGGGCAGAAGGAGAGGGAGAAGCAGACTCCCTGCTGAACAGGGAGCCTGATTATATGCAGGACTCGATCCCAGGATCCTGGGATCATGACCTGAGCTGAAGGCAGAGGCTTTAACCCACTGAGCCACCCAGGAGCCCCAAGTCCAGCTTTTATTAAATGGCCTTTGGGACTGCCCTCATCTTTCAGGGACCCACTGACCCTGAATAGCACCAGGAGTGAGGGCCGGAGTTGGGGAAGTTGGGGGGAGGAGAAGATGGGATGTGTTTGCAAGGGAACCTGACAATTAAATCAAACTCTGAATGAAAAGGAAAGACCCCCTTCTGGCTGAAGGCCTGAGTCAAGATTGATTTATTTCTCTCTGGACTTGTGGGAATTGTGGGTTGGAGGAAACATGCTCTGTGATCTTGGGCAGGATAGCTCCCTCTATGGGCCTCAGTTTCCCTGTCTATAAAGTGAGATGGAACTGGCTGAGCTACCTGCCTTAGATAGTTTAGGATTTTAATTCCTGGAACATAAAAAGGGGAAAACACAAGAAGCTTTGGTTTGGGGGAAAAAAAATGCAGGTTTGGGGGTGTCTGGCTGGCTCAGTGGGCACAGCATTCAGCTCTTGATCTCCGGGTGGTGATTTCGAGCCTCATGTTGGGAGTAGAGTTTACTTAAAAAAAAAAAAAAAAAGTTTTTCTCTTTTTCTTTCTTTCTTTTTTTAATTTCAGATTTTTATATAAATTCTAGTTAGTTAACGAAGAGGATAATAAGATTGGTTTCAGGTGTAGAGTTCAGTGACTAACACCCCGTGCTCATCCTAACAAGTGTCTTCCTTAATGCCCATCACCCCAGGCGCCTGGGTGGCTCCATCAGTTAAATGTCTGACTCTTGGTTTTGGCTCAGGTCATGATCTCAGGACCAGGAGGTAGTGCCCTGCTACCTCGGCAGAGCCTGGTGGGGGTCCCTGCTGGGTGGGGAATCTGCTTGAGATCCTTTCCCTCTGCCCCTCCCTTTGTGAATGTATGTGTGCTGGCTCTCACTCTCTCACAAATAAGTTAATAAGCAAGTAAATAAGTAAATACATAGATAAGTCTTTAAAAAAATACTCTTCACCCATTTAGCCCCTCCCCCACCTACCTCCCTCCACCAACCCTCAGTTTCTTCTCTATAGTTGAGTTTTTTATGGTTTGCATATCTCTCTCTCTCTCTCTCTCATTTTTTCCCTTCCTCTGTATTCATCTCTTTTGTTTCTTAAATTCCACATCTGAGGAAATCCTAGGGTATTTGTCTTTCTCTGGCTGACTCCTTACAGTCAGCTCCATACTCTCTGGCTCCATCCATATTGATGCAAATGGCAAGAGTTCATTCTTCCAATGGCGGACTGATATTCGATGGTATATATGTATACCACCTCTTCTTTATCCATTCATTAGTCAATGGACATTTGGGCTCAAAATCAGTACGTATTTCACAAAACAGGCCAGAAAGCTCTTGTTAGGTCTTTTCAAGTTACTCTGTAAAGTGACCAGTCCAGAGAGTGAGAATTCCGAAGAGGCAGCTCTAGGGAACCTTGCGTAGGGCAGCTGGGACCTCCCTTGCTCCGGACCCTTTTGAGCGTGGAGGGGCACGTCAGGTCAGTGTCAAGGGCTTGACTGACATGTTGGTGACTTTCCAGGTGTCTGAGAGTTCAGCTGGTGGTGTCCTTGGCTCTTTGGGTTCCAGGAACTTTGGCAAACATCACTGGAGCAGGTTCTCTGGTGCTTCTCTAATCCAGGAACCATGCAGGTAGAGGATGACCAGGTCCCACCTATGCCCACCCAGAGCAACCAGCGTGGCCCACTTTGATCCCTGGGGAGGACTCACGGAGGGACTTACTTGTCCCAGACCCTGCCTTCAGCTCTCATCTCAGCTCTCTGATCTCAGTTTTGCAGAGGCACAGATAGGCACAGAACTACCTTGCTCAGAATCGCACTGCTAGAGGTAGCAAACTGTGCCAATAATCATTACCTTTATTTACAAATGCCCCATGGGCCAGAAAAGGCAACAGAGAAGTTCATGCTTTCTCTGGGGGCTGGCGAAGTCCCCAGACTCTGGGCTAGGAGAAGGGGCCATGAGTAAAGGTAAAGGAGTTCTGTCCTACTCCCCAACCATCTGTGTAACCTGTGTATCCTGCGTTTTGGGGTAACTATATTCATAACTTAAAAAAAGATTGACACATTTTAAATAATTTAATCCCTTTCTTCCCCAGAGGGAAGCACTGTTATCCACAGTTGCCTTCACCCCTAGACCTTTTTTTGTGGCGCATTTACACAAACACATATGTACATATACCCATGCATGCGTAATTTTACCCTTATGTGGTTGATATACTACTTGACTATACTATACTTTCTGTTATGTGCTATTTTCAAGAAGCAATGAGTTTCCAGTCTTGGTTGCACATTAATATTATTTTAGGCACTTTAAGGAATAATGTTGCCTGGGACCTACTACAGACCAGACAATCCAGACTCTTCGAGGATGTGGCCCTAAGTCAGTTTCTTCCTCGCTCCGTTCGTCCGTCCTTCCTTCCTTCCTTCCTTCCTTCCTTCCTTCCTTCCTTCCTTCTTTAGCTTCCTGGGGAATTTGAGTGAGGAGCCAGGGTCAAGAAGCATTCGTCTAGGACATACCATCATGTTAATGTTGTAGATTTACTTCCCTGCAACAGCCATCATTCTGTAGAAGGGGCACACCAGAATCTGTTTACAATTCTCTGTGGATGGACATTTAGTTTCCAGTTTTCCGCTATTAGAAACAATGAAATAGGGAGCCTTCTCATTTATAAATCTTTGTATTTCTTAGGCTAGATTCCTAAAGTGGACCCGTTAGGTCAAAGGGTAGTCACTTGAAAAATTTGATAGATATTTGCACGTCGCCCTCCACGAAGGGTGTACCGATGTACCCTTCAGCAGTGTGTGAGTGCTGGTCTCTCCTAACTCTTTCCCACATGCTGATGTGTTCCCTTTTTTCTCCTCCTCCTCCTCTCCCTCCCTCCTCCTTCTTCTCTTTCTCCTCCTTCTTCTTTCCCCCTTTCTCTTTTTGCCGATCTGAGAGGCAAGAAATAGCTCATCTTTTAATTTGTATTTTCCTGATTACTAGCCAGGTTGACCATTTTTCTTATGTTTATAGGCTATTTTTATTTATTCTTCAGGAAGGGGCATTTTGCTGAATGTGGAGCTTGGGGGTTTGGGCATTTCTTTCCCTCAGCTAGTTCTTTTTTTTTTTTTTTTTAAATTTATTTATTTGAAAGACAGAGATCACAAGAGGCAGAAAGGCAGGCAGAAAGAGAGGAGGAAGCAAGTTCCCTGCTGAGCAGAGAACCCGACGTGGGGCTCGATCTCAGGACCCTGGGATCATGACCTGAGCTGAAGGCAGAGGCTTTAACCCACTGAGCCCCCCAGGCGCCCCTTTCAGCTAGTTCTTCAGTCATGTTTCTTCTTCCTTCCAACCATCTATCCACCCGTAATCTGTTCATCATCCACCCGTCCATCATTCATCCATCCATCAGTCATCCTTCTATCCATCCCTCATTTATCCACTCATCCATTACCCATCCATCATCTATCCATCATCCATCTATCTGTCATCCATCCATCACCCATCCATCTTCCATCCATCCATCATCCATCATCTATCCAGCCATCACCCATCATCCATCCACCCATCCATTCATCCATTTATCATCCACCCATCATCCATCATCCATCCATCCATCTGTCCATCATCCATCCATCCATTTATCATCCATCTATCACCCATTTATCCATCCATCACCCATTCATCATCCACCCAACCATCCATTCATCCATCTATCATCCATCCATTCTTCCCTTCCCTTCCATTTAAATCCTGAGTATTTTATCCAGGCGAGACTCTTAGCCCGTGTTCCAAGGTAGATGCAGAGATGAACCAAATGGAAGACATGCCCTCAAGTAGTTCACAGTCTGGAGTGGTTATAAGACCCTAACCATAGGACCAGACAGGGCAGCCCAAGATGGAGGGGCAGGATGAGCGCCGAGATTAGAAGAGGGGTAGTGTTTGATTTGGACCCAGAAGGATGGAAAGACATCACCAAGAGCAGCTAACATTTCATGAATGTAACTGTACGCAGGCACTGGGCAATGAAATTTACAGGCAGTATCTCATTTAACCTGGGCACTCATTTCTGACCATTCACTTGAGGGCCTCAGGCTTTCTTGTTCATGAGCAATAATGGATCTTAGAGAATCCTCAGCTGAGCTCCCTTCTGATGTGAATGATCAGATTTTCCCAGAGAGGGCAAGTGTGATTTCCGAGGTCATACAATGACCTTGTGGCAGACTTGCACCTTGCGGTGGGGTGGGGGGTGTGTGTGGATCCTGCTGCTGCTGCTGTTCCAGGGCAGGACTTGCCTTGGGAACAACATGGGACCCCCCAAGCTTCTGGGGTGTGGGGGGATTCTTAAGTGTACTTGGGCTCCCATCCTATCCCACTCAGATCCCCACCATGTTACTGGTAAGCTTCAGCTTCGTCTTCTGGGGAATGGGGTCTCCACTCCCAGGACAGTGTGAGGGTGAAATCTCGTTAGCAGTGAGGAAGGGCTTTGTCAAACAGAAATGGCCATCCAGAGGATTCGAGTGGGAGGCATTCTCGGGGCAGCCTAACTTCGCCATTCTTTCTTTCTTGTGCCAGAGAAAATGGGTGGGAAACTATCTAGCTTTTAATCTGTCACCTCCTGGAGTGACCCTACCCTCTGGGAATTGTCAGATTGTGAATGAGCCTTCTCCAGCCCTCATGTCCTCTCCATCCCACCAAGGACAGTTGCCTTTCTTTCTCTCTCTTTTTATTTATTTAAGACAGAGAGAGAGAGAGCATGCACATGCATGCAAACAAGCTTGGACACGAGCATGGGGGAGGGGCAGAAACAGGCTCCCCGCTGAGCATGGAGCTTGATGTGGGGCTCCATCCCAGGACCCTGGGGTCATGACCCGAGCTGAAGGCAGACGTCCAACCAACTGAGCCACCCAGGCATTCCGACAGTTGCCTTTCTTAAGGGACACACTGGCCAGGCACATGAAAGGAGACTGTGGGGAGGCGTATGCCTTAGAATGGGTGTACCTGTGTGTATGTGTGTATTGAGTGTGTGTGCCCATTCGTGTGTGTGCATGTGTGTGTGTGCGCACGTGAGTACCGGTTTGGGTGGTCTGTGTAGGTACATGGATGTGCTTGTGTGCGTGTGTGCCAGCCTCCCAGTGGAAGAGAGAATTCTTGTCATTGCTTGCATGCTTCATCCTATCAGTACAAGGCCAGAGAAAATACACGTGGCTGGTAGATTTTATTCATGAATTTACTTTATATCCATTCATCCAAATCTTTCTGGAGCCCCTACTATGTGCCAAGCACGACGCTCAATTTGATGCTTCAAAACGAAGGAAGGAAGTCCTTTTTCCTTTCTTAAGATTCACTTTGCCATCTATAAAGTCATGGTTTTGAGGGTGGGAAGTGAGTTTACATTGATGTTTCCCAAAATGTATTCCAGGATTTTGTTGAAGTTCTATGAAAAGAATTAAAAAAAAAAATGTTTTCTGTGGCCAAACACATTTGGCGGACACTGCATTAAGCAGAGTTAAAAGTTTTTAAAACTTTCAGGGCTTCTCAGAGCCTTTAAAATGTTAATGCGGGACTCTCAGAGATGTTAATAGTTTTTGGTTTCCAAACTTACTTGATCATTAGTCATGGAATCCTCTTGTCTGGGTACAGTGCAGGTTTCTAGGCTTCTAAGGGCTACTATCATTATGTGCTCATTCATTCATTCACTTATTCATCTCAGACATGTTTATTGAACACCTACTTTGTGTCAGGCTGTTCAAGCTGCTGAAGCCACAGCCGTGGATGGGTGAAAGTTTATTCTGGGGGGGTGAAATGCCATCTACAAGTACACAAGTCAGTAACATAATTTCTGGGAAACAAAGCAGATCGTGGCAGGGAGGGGTGGAGGAGGCTGTCCAGACAGGGCCATCTGGAAAGTGACACTTGAGCCCAGGTTGATGATGGTGGGGGGGCATGAGGGCACCTGGGGGCTAGAAACCTTTGTGTTTGGTGCTTTGAAGGGGGTGGGGCATGTAGGAGATGGGGGTCCTTGCCTGGGTCTCTGGATCCCAAGATGGGAGGGCCCACCACTGGCCCAGGATTCTTTGTTGTTTATGGCACAGTCCAGGCCTCGGAGATAGGCTTTTCTGGATGGCCAGTCGCTTTGATGGGGCAAAGGAGGCTTCTGAATCCCCATCTTGAGCTAGGGCCTTCAGTGACACTCTCCGCCCTCCCCAAACCATGCAGTCCTATCTTACTTTTAGCTTGTGTAAGTCAGCACGGAGGGCCCCGGGTTGGTCCCTCCCTGGCTGTGAGCACCACTCTCGGCAGAACCCCTGCCTGTGTCGGTCACTGCCATGTCCTCAGTGTCTGGCACTGGACCCACATTCTCACCCCCCATCTGACAGATGGGAAAATGAGACCAGGAGGCTCCCACAACCCATTCCCTCAGAGGCCCAGCCTCGAATCCAACCCTTTTCCAAGCGAGGGCTGTGACCCGAGGCTGGTGGGATGGGGGAGAGAAGAGATTTCCTGGAGCAGAGGTGGGATTTGGGGGCCCTTAGGGCCCTCCTGGGGTCAGTCTGCAGAGCTGCCGCGAGGGTGATCTGGGTCCGGGGGGCCGGGATGGGTAAGGGCACCGGGAAGCGGTGAGGGAGGGAGAGGAGGTCCGGCCGGGGTAGGTGGAGGGGGAGGAGATGGGGCGGGGCCTGGGGATGGGGCCGCCGGTCGACCCCGGCGCTTGGGAACGCGGCCCCTCCCGGCCCGGGTCTGTCCCCCACCCCCCGCGGGAGCGGCCCCGGGACCCCTTTGAGGCGCCCGTCTTGGGAACGCGTCGGACCGGCCCCCGCCCGGGAGGGCTCCATGGCTGCGGCGCAATAACTCAGGCCCAGGTTTGGGCACAAAGCGGCCGCGGCGGGGGACCGGCTGGGAAGGCGCGGGCTGCGGCGCTCGCTCGAGCTGCCCCGAGGGGGGCCCGGGCTTGTTCTGCACCGCGGGCTGCGCCCGCCCGCCCGCCCCTCCGAGTCTGGGGCCGGCCGGGCCCAGCCGGCGCCCCCAGGGCTCCTGAGTCCCAGACCCGGGGCGGGGGCGGGGGCGGGCGGGCGGGAGGCGGCGGCGCCTAGCCCACAGCTGGCGGCCGGCCCGTGGGTGGGCTGCGGGGCTCCGCTGGCCAGATGTGCCCCTGGGGGGCCCTCTGGGGACTGGAGCACTGATTGGCCCTCAACTCTGGGGCGGGGCTCGGGGTGGGCACTTGACCGCCTGGGCCATCCCTGAGTGCATAATAATACAAAATAAGTGTCACTGATGGCTTCTGAGCACTTCACACTCTAAATTCTTTTGCTCGCCCCAGCAGCATTGTGAGGTAGGTGCTGTGATTATCCCGTTTTACAGAGGAGGAAATTGAGGCCCGGGGTAGCAAATTAAATTGCCCCATGTCCCGCAGCTAGGACTGGACAGGATTTGAATGCAGGCCCTCTGGCGACACAGAGGGGTAAGGGATATAGGGGCGCAGGAGTGCAGTTTTGAGGGCACTTATGTTCAAGAAATTACAGACGGAGAAGACTGGCAAACATATGTGCGTAATGATTCTTGTGTTTTTTAAAATTAGCTCATTCACTGACTAGATGGATACTTCCTGACTTCACTCCTTCCTGGATGCACGCTTGTAATTCTGTGCTAGGTCTTATGGCTGCGGCTGGTTGCACGGTGATGGGTGAAGAGAGCTGGGTCCCTGCCTTCAGGGAGCTTACCGTTTAGTTGGGGGCAGGGTAGTGAGAATGGCAATAACGTGGGAAGATGGACACTGCTGCATCATTTTTCATGGAGAGACTGCTGTGGCTTGTCAGCCTTGGGCAGTGTTGTCCTGGGGGGGCATTTCAGAGGAGGCAAAGTGTCAGCGGGCCTGGGAGGATGAGAGGGAAATGCAGAGGGAGGTGGCTGAATCCCTTCGCCTCTGAACTCATGCCCAGGGCTGCCACCCCTGCCTTAGGCTCAGCCCCGTGTGGGGAGGAGGGAGAAGGAAAGGCCACACTCCCAATCCATGAGGACCGGAGGGGACAGAATCAAGGGGAATTTAGAGTACGTGTGCCTGGAGGGGCAGGGACAAATGCAGTGGGCTTTTCTGGAAGGGCTGGAACACAAGTGAAGAAGGAGGCAGAGGAGAGGGTAGGAAAAGAGGTGGTTGGGCTTGGGGTGGCCTGACCCTTCTAGAGAGCCCCCAGGACGGGCCCCGTGACAGGAGCATAAATGCTCCCAGGGTTGGCATGACTTCCGAGCATTGTAGGGTTCCCGAGGTTCTCAAAGGTACCTCTAAGTACCCAGGTAGTAGTCTGGAAGGGAACCCCTTCATTTACCAGGTGAGAAAGGGAGGTCCAGACTCACAGCCTTGCCCTGACTCACCCAGTGCAGTCCCGTTCTTAGCCACGTTGCTCATTCCCAAGGTCACAGGGGTCCTCCCCCCTAGGCCCTGACTCACCAGAACCTGGGGCCCACTCTGCACCCTGTTAGGGTTGGAAACGGAAGGGAAGTGTGGACGTCCATTACTGTCACCTAAGTGTCCGAGCTGCCTCCATTCCCACCACCTCCAGCCGTGAGAACACGGTTGTCCCTATGGCCCGCTTCATCCACAGCTCAGTCTGATCTGGGGGTCTGAATGGGCTTTATTCCGAATTCTCTGTCTTCATTGGCACCAACTCCCCATTGCACAGGCTCTCTGGGGCCGTGCGAGGCCTGTCATGGGTTCTGAGTTTGACTGAGCCTGGTTCCTCACTCAGACATACGGGATGGTGCTGGGCCTGTCCACAGACATCTCTGTGCATCGTGGCTTGGCTTCATTTCATTAGGAGAGTTCCAGGTTTGCTTTGCTCCGTGGAGACAGGTGTGGCTTGGGCCCCAGAGGCAGGCAGTGAGAAGGGGTAAAGGCATGCATCGATAATTTTTATTTATTTTATTTTATTTTATTTATTATTTGACAGAGAGAGACACAGAGACATAGGGAACACAAGCAGGGGGAGTGGGAGAGAGAGAAGCAGGCCTCCTGCCGGTCAGAGAGCCCTATGTGGGGCTCCATCCCAGGACCCTGGGATCATGACCTGAGCCCAAGGGAGACGCCCAACAACTGCGCCACCCAGGCGCCCCCACTGCTAATTTTTATTGAGCTTACTATGTGCCCCGTGCATGCTGAATGCTTTCTACACCATTTCTCAAGAATCCCCCCCAAACAGCCCTCTGAAATTGCTACCAGTAGGGTCGCCATCCTGCAGGGGAGGAAATTCTGAGTGTCAGCCTGAGAGCCAAAGTCACATGTCACAGCCAGGCTGCCTGACACCCTGGTGCCTGCCTGAGTCACTCCCAGGGCCACCTTCTCCATTCCTGGTGAATGAGCACGCCTCCCCTCCCCCAGGAGCCCATGCTGGGCTGGGAAACAGACCCATAAACAGTTATGAACTCTGAGGCTGGTAACACCACGTTCCCCCTGAGGACCCAGCTGGTGGCCAAGTTCACACCCCCTTACCCTCCCCCCTTCCTGCCTGCCTGGGCCTGCTCCTCAATTTCACTTGAGGAAGAAGCAGCTCGGACAGGTGGGGGGTGGGAGGATGAGGCCAGGTCCCTGGGACGCGTGAAGTGGGCATGGACAGGACTGAACCTTCTTCCCGGTTTCTTGGGAACGGCACAGCCAGCCAGCCTCTCCTCTGCTAGGTTGGAAGGGGAGGTGCTTGCTTGTTGCATTGAGGTGGGGAGCCCTCCCTTCTACTGCGCCCCCACCCCTAGCCAGGCCCCTAGAGTCCATCTGGCTCAGCCCAGGAATCTTGGATGTGCTGGCTGGGGGTGGGTGGCCTTGCTGAGGGACTCAAAGATTTAAAGGGCCCTATCCTCGGGGCCTCTCATTTTCCACTCATACTGCCCCTTGGGCCCAAGGCCTGGTCTCTGAGCCTGCAGCTCCTTCACCCTCAACATTTTCCCCTGAACTTGAGTTCGTACCCCGGGGTGCGTGCTTCTCCGGGGCCGGGTTTCCAGGCTGCCCCTCAGCGGGTGGCCCAGCCTGGCCCAGAGGCCTGGGAGCAGCAGCGGCTCCTCCTCCCCTCCCTCCTCAAATCCCTCTCCCTGGGCACGGACCCTCTGCATTCCCTGCCCTCCACCCCCTCCTGCGCCTGCTTCCTGGAACCCAGGGACCCTGGAGGTTTCTGGACCATATCGAGTTGCCTGGGTGGTTGTTTCCTTTTTTTTTTTTTTTTTTTTGGGCCATGCAGGGTGGAGGAGCTGGGAGAGAAGGGAGAGAAGCCGATAATTGGGCCAGGGCCAGCCAGGGGTGGAGGCTGACTCTAGTCCATGTCTCCGTGGCTGAACTGTGGACCCCAGCCCCTACCCTTGAGGGGTCTGGGGCCTGGCTTCCTCTCCTGGCAGGCGGACAGCCCTGTTTGGTATTTCTTGCCTCTTTTCCTTTCATTTCACACCACCTTCCCCAAGGACACCCCTGGAGGAACATGGGGCTTACTCTCTTCTCCCTGGTGGCTGGGGCCTGACTTGGCCTGGCATTATCACAGTTGTGCTGAACTTGGGCCCAGGATGGGGTCAGCTCGATGGCTTCTCCCCACCCTCCTCGGACCACACCTCCTGTCTTGGGCCCACCTCCAGGTCCGAGCCAGAGGGCCAAAGCTGGCTGAGAGTTCCTCACAGACCCTTGACTGGGGGCTGCTTGGTGTGGGGCTCTGGAAGGGGCTGAGGTGTAGGGGGAGATGGAGACCCCGAGGCCACGGGTGGGAGAAAGAGAAAGACCAACCCTCTGGGGGCAGGAGCCAGGGCGAAGGTCCCCCCTCCAGTTAATTCTGAGGTGGTTTTGAGAACCCCCAAGTCTACGGCAGCTTCTACACTTCTCTACCCTGGCCCCCCAAGGCCCACTGAATACATGGTTTTGCTTTTCTGTGCACCCTCTCCTGGTCCCCTCCCTCTGGGTGCCTTTTGAGCTCCTCGGGCCCCTCCCCCAGGCCTCCTGGGCCCCCTCCTTCCTCCTTGACCCACTTTAGTCCCCTGTTGCTGGGGGAGGGGAGCGAGCAGCCAGCAGCTCTGATCCTGGCTGCCTCCCCCAGCATCCCTTGGGGCGGGCTCTGGATGGAGCCAGCAGGCTGAGCCGGCCCGGCCCCAGGGACTGGCACACGGCGTGCTCCGAGTGGCAGCCTCCCTGCCCCCTCCATGGACAGACAGTTCTGGACAGCTGCCCCTGCCTGGGCCCCTGGGAGGCCCTGCCAGGGCCAGGCTCCGGTTTCCCCCAGCCCCAGGGAGCTTCGGCTCCAGAGGTCCATCCTGCAACCACTGCCTCCTACCTCCTTGCTGAGCGCACTTCCCAGAGGGGCCTCTGCAGGGCCAAGGCCTAGCCTCCACCCATTCTTCCCCTGAATCTGCTGGAGAGCCAGGAGCTAGGGTCCAGTTCTGAGCCTGCTGTGTGACTGAGGGAAACCCAGCAGCCTCTCTGGGCAGTGAGGGAATTGGGCCTGACACCTGCCCTTTATTGAGACTAAGTTCTGGGGACTCGGCTAAGCACGTCACTGTGTCACACAACAGCGTGGTGAGGCCTGCTTTCCTAATCCCGATTTGAAAGAGAAGGCAACTGAGGCACAGAAAGGAAAATAACTGGTTTGAGGTCATGTGGGCTCCATGTGGTGGAACCCCAGGGCTTGGAGCCCAAGCAAGCCTGATGACCTGAGTTTTTCTTTTCTCTACCATTTTCGAATCCCTCCTGACGCTGAAGCTGTTCACTGTTCTGGGGCTCCTGCGTGGCCCTTTCAGGATTTGAGATCCTCCCCCCGGGGATCGTGGCCGAGTCCCAGACACTCTTTCCTTCTCTGGTGTTGCCTGGGTCCCCAAGCCTGCCCCCTGCCCCACAGCAGGCTGCGGGAAGCCAAGGCCCCATCCTGAGATTTGGTCCTGTGGTCCAGGGCTTGGCCACAGCCGTGAGCTCCGTGCCCAAGACAGGATGTGTCCTGGATTCCAGTGCTGCCAACTGTAGGAGTCCTGAGTCGGCCGGGACGGTGTGTGCGCCCTCCCGACCAGCCCTGCAGAACCGCCCATGCTCTCCCTCCTCCCTTCCCCACAACCCCACCAAAAAACAACTGTAAAAAAATAGGGTGGGTAGACCCTGAGGGGGCTGTTTGAATTTGGGAACCTCATCTCTGCCTCTTTCTCTGGCTTTTCCTCCTTGAGTCTCGACATCTGCCCGTCCCCTGGGAACCGTTTCATTTCACCATCATTGTCTTGCCGAATAAAGGAGGGGTGGGAGGTGGTGGTGGGGGGGCTCAGGGAGCCAAGTCAGGGCGTCCTTTCTTATTTGCTTAATTTCCTCACTCAAATGTATCTTGTGATTAAACATTTTCTTAGCTGCTTGGTCAAGGCCTGGCCGAATTTCCTTTCATAAACGCTGGCAAGTGAATTTAACAGCCCTGTTTGTATTAGCTGGAGGTTTCATTTGCATAGCGATTGTTCTTATGAAACAAAATAATCGCTTGCAGTTTTGAAACTGTATAAATACCAGGGTCTGGGGCTGGGCGCATGGGCAGGCCTTTCCTTCCCGCACAGAAATCCATCCTGTTCGGGGAGGAAACTCAGCCTCCAGGAAGAGCCAAGTGCTGAGGGTTTCCTCGGCAGAGAGGTGTTTCCTGAGCCATGGGTATTGCCTGCTGGGTGGAGCTAGTGGAGGCCCAGAAACCGCTCCCATGCATGGGAGCCCCACTGCCATCAGGGGCTGGCAAGGGGTTCCCAGGGAAGGGGGTGCAGGTGGGGGGTCAGCCTCGGGGAGCCGGAGGAGAGCTGCAACCTGAGCATGTAGCCCTTTTTGTTGCTCTCCCACCCTTTTGGATTAAGGTTGCAAACTGGTGGCCTGAGGCCCAGTGTTGCCCACAGACATGTTTTGATTGGGCTGTGCTGTGCTTAAAAGAAACAAACCAACATTTACAATTCCGGAGATTTCACAGAAAAATTCATCCAGATTTCTTGCTTATCTCTCTTAACAAATGGGCAGATCAGGGATTTCGAGGCCCATGGTCTTGCCTGGCAGCAGTCCTCGTGGTGGGGGTGGAGGGAGCTCCGGCCGGTGGGGGATGTTCATCCCGGTTCCCCGGGCAAAGGTCGCTCACGGATGTGCCTGCCTGGCCCCTGGGGTTCTGGGATCTTGGTTGCGGTGGGTCCACTCAGCTGGTGTCCCTCGGGCCTGAGGCTTAGTGGTTGGTGGAGAAGCTCTCCCGGTGCCCTGCTCTGCTCCGTTAGGAGGTGAACGCTCTGGCCCTGCCTATTTGAGGAGCTTCCCCTGGGCCCACTGGCTCTGCCCTGAGGGCTGCGGGTTCCAGGCCTCCTGATGTCCACATTGGCCAAGGGCAGGGTCTGGAAAAGGAGTCATTTTGGGAGGTCACACCCTTATTCCCAGGAGCTTGGCTTTGCTCAGAACATTCCTGGCCTCCTCCTTAGCGGCTCCCTTTAGAGCTACTGCCCCCAGAAGACAGGCGTTTCATGATCTCAGACTGCTTTTTAGACACAAACGGCATCGCCCGGCTTGGTCAGGAGGCTTGGCCGGAATGACTTTGTAGCCAATTCTGACACATTTAAAATCTTCTCGTGTTGGGTGGGCCCAGAAGGATACCTGTCCAGTAAGGGAATGGCTGGACAAAAGACCCTGGCTGAATCCCGGCCTGCCCCACCCCCTAGTGAACCTGACCTTGGCAGCCGGGGCCCTCAGATAACTGATGGCTTTTCCGGAGCCTCCACTTTGTAGGCGGAAAAGGCAGAGGCAACAAAGCAAGTGGGTGAAACTGGTTAATGCTGGCAGCTTGTTCTCTCTGCACCGCTCTGCCCCAGGGCCTGGATTCTTGGCATTCCCTTAGGGAAGGAGATTGTGTAGACCATGCTGTACCTCCAGGCCTTCCTCATGGGCAGCTCTGGGTGGGGTCACCCCATGCAGGGCTCTGTGCCTTTTATATAGTAGTTTCTTGTTATCCTCACAACACCTCTGAGTGGTAGTGATATTCTCTCCATTTTACAGATGAGGAGTCTGAGGCTCTGAGGCCCAGATCACACAAAAGGGGAATGGAAGAGTCGGAATTTGAACTCAGGCCTTCTGGTTCTGGTGCCTGTCGTCCTTACTTATTTTTTTTTTTAAAGATCTTATTTATTTATTTGACAGACAAGATCACAAGTAGGCAGAGAGGCAGGCAGAGAGAGAGGAGGAAGCAGGCTCCCTGCTGAGCAGAGAGCCTGATGAGGGGCTCGATTCCAGGACCCCGGGATCATGACCTGAGCTGAAGGCAGAGGCTTTAACCCACTGAGCCACCCAGGCGTCCCTCCTCCTTACTTATTTGCTTTTAGTTTCTCCAACTCTAAAGTAGGAAAACGTCCCCACCTCCTAGGGGTATTACAGAGATAAAATGAGCAACGAAACAGTTCATTGTGACCTCTGACCTCTACTTATTAGAGTAGGAATGTGGATTCAGGCTTTTTTGAGATTTCTTTCACTCCTTCTTGCTGGATGGTGTCATTAAAAGTAACTTCTCCCTTTTTCTCCTTCCTCTAATCTTTATGATCTGTATTTTGACCCTTTAATTGCTCAGGACTGGATTTCCCCCAGGATCCTGAGGTTGTGAAATCTCCCTGGGGAGAGGATTGCATCTGTGACTGGTTGGGACCTCTCTTGGTACGGAGGGGCACAGAGAATCCTGAAGGTTCTGGAGAGAGGAAGAGCGAGCAGCCAGGCCACACGCTCAGTTTTATTTGACAGAACTGGCTGGCTCACAAGGGATTGTGTGAGCTGGCATGCTTTGGGTTGCAAGAGCAACGTTCAGTCCAGGTTCATACGCATCATTGTAGAGGATGAGCAGTCTAGAGGGCGCGTGGGTACGGATCCTAGTGGAGCAGTCGGTACTGACAGCAGGGACCTAGGTGCTTTCCATCTTTATGCTCTGACGGCTCAACACTTTGGCTCTTGACATCAGATTGATCTCCTCATGGTGAAGAAATGGCTGTTGTGGTGCCAGACATCACCCCCCCCACACCTCCTGCCATATCTTTGTCCCAAGATCAGGAGAGATAAGCTCACTTATACAGGCTTGTGTTTAGAGGAAGCAGAGCTTCCTTAAATGGCTCTGCAGTCCCTTCATTGTGTCTCATTGGTGATAATGGCATTCCCTGCACATCCTAGCCCAGGTATGGGGCATCACTTCTGGGTCTCTAGAAAACCCCAGCTTTCCTTGCATTTAGTGTCCTCTGCGGATATCTGGACACGATTTGAGGTGGTTGAGCAAGAAAGAGTGGGTGGAAAGGCTGCTGGGGAGTTATCCAGTGCCTTGTGGGGACTGGCAGCTTTAGGAGGCCCGAGTCTCTTTCTAGGCAAGGTTCTGGAACATCTCCCTCATCGCGTATAGCCACGTCCCACATCTTAATCTTTCTAGTCCCCATTTTCCTTACCTCGTGTCCTAGGACTACCCCATTTCTTTGCACAACTTTACCTCTGACTGAATTCCTCCTCCCCCTTGCCTGCTGTGGCTGGCTCCTTGGATCCTTCTGGACTCAGGTTCAACATTACCTTTCCTAACTGCCTTTCCCCTGAAGTGGGCCCACTGCTACTAGTCTTTCTTTCTTTATGTCACATTAGTTATTCTTGGTAGAGATTTATGCCTTTGCTCACTTACGGTCTCCCTTCTGCCCTGCTTCTCAGCTCTCTGTGGGCAGAGACTGGGCTTGACTTGTCCATGCCCATGACCCCAGGCTCCAGGAGAAAGGCCGGAGGGCAGGAGGGGGTCGTGTTCAGAAAGTCCATGGCATGGAGCAGACGTGCAGTGAATGTGTACTGAGTAAAGGGCCTGCTACTACCTTTCTGAATTTCTTGTCTCTTTCTTCTACCTGCTCTGGTACTGTCTGCCTCTCTCCTGGAGATCCAAAGTCCTTTTTGTGTTCTTTGCTCTTTGAGGAAGAGGAGAGACAAGACATCTCCATGAGCTGATGGACCTGCTTTCTCTTTACAGCGACGAGATTGCTAGCAGTGGCCTCCCCAAGGGCTGATTCTGAGGAGGAACCCGCTGCTGGAGGTGGGCACACAGTGGGGGGCCCGAAGGGGGTGAACTCAGGATGGGAGCCGTGGGTGCCTCTGGCTGAAGCCAGTGGGCAGCACCGATGCTTGCCTGGACTTCGGGACCTGACCCTCGCCCACAAGGGTCCAGTCACTTTGCTCCGAGGACAGTCTTGTCCGCTGCTGGAGACTCCCGGGGCCCATGGACCAGCAGGGTCAGCCCACGTCAGGCGTGTTGAGTTCATCCCACTCCTGGGAAACCCGAGTTCTCAGTCCCGCGGATGCCAAATCCTCAGTCTGGAGTGGGAGCCAGCTGGTCATTCTAGACAACACGAAGATGGAGAGAGTTGGCTGTGGCTCTTTTAAAGACAAGGGATTGGAATAATTTTGGAGAGATCCTTGAATGGAGTCATCGGACTGACCGCTGGCCGGGGTCAGGTCAAGTGGATTGTGGGACACCCCCACACCGAGTGGACGCGGCTGCATCGTCAGCGTGGGCATGGGGAAGGGAGAAGAAAAGGGCAGTGGGAGCCAGGCCCGGGGCAGCATCGCTGGAGAGTGGGGGTCCCAGAGGGGGTGGGGGATTCAGCTGGAAGACGAGGAGAATTTGCCACCAAGCTCTCCCTATTTGGGGTCCACAGGCTGGCAGAAACTTGGCTCCGCGCTGTCCTGAAGGCTGAGGTCTCTCCCTCAGGGTAGAGAAAGAACCTCCCTGGGTCTCCAGACTTCTCTTCCATAGCTGGTTGTGCAGCGAATTGTGGCCTCATGCTGCCTGTGCGGGTGGGGGGTGCGGAGACTGGGGCGTGTGTATGCGGGTACGTGCGGGCCCTGCCCAGTGCTCGGCACGCACCCCGGGGACCCTTTTGGGAGTGTGTTGGCTGCAGTATGATCCTAATGAGCAAAGTGATAGCTGGTGGGGCTGTGGGTTCCCCACCAGGGCTCAGTCTCCCCAAGGCCCCCAAAGTGGAGCCATTGAAGCTGGTGGGAGGCTTCCTAGCGCCTGCTGTTGCCTTTAGTGTTCTTGCTTGTGTTGCTTTTTCTCTTTCAGTGGGAAGTGTCGGTGTGAGTAATTATATATATTTTCCCAAACTTGAACTATGCTTCATTTAAACTTCTATAAACATGTCTGTATAATTCTAATTAACTGCTCGCATAAAGCCATCAGAAAGTTACATGGGGAACACTCGTTTGCCAGACTGTTGCCTAAAAGCCAAGGAAAATATTATGTTCTTCCAACAAACGGACTATTCATGTAGACGGCTCCCAAGATAAACAGGAGATACTGAGGACAAGTGAGATTTTAAGCAGTGATGGCCGAGCCTCTTGTAAGTGGCACTCTCCAGAGCGCTGGCAGGCTGGGTGGCTTGATTGAGTGATAAATACTCTTCAAGAAAAATGCCCCAGACTTGGAATGCGGGGTCAGGACCCTGGAGACGGGCCATCTCGTGGTGCTCCTGTTAATGTCTGTGGGCAGGAGGCCACTCGGAATTAGTGAAAAAAGTCTGAATTAGAAAAGAGTCAACGTATTTCTGTCGAGCTCTATCAGTACTTTGTACTGGGGTTACTAGAAAGCGTGGACAGAGGAGAGTCTTGGGGACGCTTTATTAAGTGAGGAAGAATGATTTAGAGCTAGCCTTCCTTCCTTTCTTCAGTCACTTAACCTGAGTGTGGTGTTGGTGGTCAGGGCCCAGGGCCGGCATGAAGGAGGAGAAGTGTGGGGACTGGGCTGGGAAGGTGCACCTTCAGGTTGGGTCAGGGAAGGCTCTGAGGAAATGACTGGGAGTGCAGATGGGAAGGGGGTGATGTGACTCTCCGGGCATCAGAACACCATGTGCAAAGGAACAGCACGTGCAAAAGCCCGGAGCAGCAGAGGGCAGGGACAGGGGTGGGGAAGGGGGAATGTCTGAGGAAGGCCAGGAGGCCCATTGCCTGGGGCTGAGAGGTGGTCGCAGTGGAGGTGAGCCATGAGAGCTGGTTGGCAGGCAAGGGACTGTAAGCCACTCTTTTATTTTATGCAAGAAGAGGCTTCTGAGCTGCCTGGCAGTTCTCTTTTTTATTACATTTACTTCACAGGATGAAAACGTCTTGAGCATTTTGCGATGTTTGCTCAAGTGCTGAAGATGAGAAAAATACACAAAAATATAGAGAAGAAAAAAAAAACAACAACAAAAACCAAAAACCCAACGTCCCTGCTGAGGAGGACCGCTGCCATATTTGGGGGATCCTCCCTTCAGGCACCCTCCTCTATCCTGCCCCTCGAGCTCCCTATCCTATTGGTCTTTGTGAGGGGCTCCGAGGGACGCTCAGTCGAGCCCCTGCTTGGGTAGCACAGGTGACTCGTTTTGGGATTGAAGATTAAGGAGGTTTTTGTTGTGCCCTTCAAAAACTTGATATTGGAGTGCTGGTAGATTTGAAAAGATGTGTACAGCTGAGAAACCTGTTGAAACGGGAGCCACTGGAGGGCTGACAGTTTTGTGCTGACAACATTCGGTGCTCCCGGTGAACATGGTTCCTTACTGCATCCCAGGCTCTCACTTTCCCTGTGTTTTTCCTCCTCCTCCTTCTTGCTTTTTAAAAAAGAGAGCAAGAGAGAGAGGAGGTGGGGGTGTGGGCAGGCACAGAGAGAATCCTAAGCAGGCTCCACGCCCAGCATGGAGCCTGACATGGGGCTTGATCTCATGACCCTGAGATCAGAACCTGAGCTGAAATCAAGAGTCCGGCATTTTTTTTTTTCTTTTTTAAAGATTTTATTTATTTATTTGACAGAGAGAGAGAGAGAGATCACAAGTAGGCAGAGCAGTTGGCAAAGAGAGAGGGGGAAGCAGGCTCCCTGTTGAGCAGAGAGCCCGATGCGGGGCTCGATCCCAGGACCCTGAGACCATGACTTGAGCCAAAGGCAGAGACTTAACCCGCTGAGCCACCCAGGCACCCCAAGAGTCCGAGATTTAACTGACTGAGCCACCCAGGCACTCCCCTGCTCCTCGCCTTGCCCCCGCCGTCCGTTTTTTACACTGTTGTTAAATACACACACATTTCCCGTCTTACTCATTTTTAAGTGTGCAATGTGGGGACATTAAGTGCATGTGCACTGTCATGCTGCCCTCACCACTGGCCATCTCCAGAGCTCTTTGTCTTGTCAAACTGAGGCTCTGTCCCCGGTCCACACTGACTCCTCATTCCCTCCTCTTTCCAGCCCCTGGCAGCCACCGTTCTACTTTTGGTCGCTACCGGCTTGGTGTCCTAAGTAACTCACGGAAGTGCAACCGTACGGTGCTTGTCTTTCTGTGACTGGCCAATGTCACTTGGTAGCGTGACTTCAGGGTGGATCCATGGGGTAGCAGGTGTCAGGGCTCCCTTCCTCTAGCGGGCTGCTGCGTTGCTGTTACGCGTACACATCATGTTTTGCTTATCCCTTCATCTCTCCATACATACTTGGGGGTGGTTCCCATCTCTCGGCTCTTTGGAGAATAATGCTGTTACAGGTGTGGGGTATGAATCTGTCTTTAGGACCCTGCTTTCTTAAAATTATTTATTTAAAATAAATTTGAGACACCTGGGTGGCTCAGTTGGTTGGGTGTCTGCCTTCAGCTCGGATTGTGGTCCTGGGGTCCTGGGATCGAGTCCCATATCAGGCTCCTTGCTCAGCGGGGAGCCTGCTTCTCCCTCTGCCTTCGGCTCTCCCTGCTTCTGCTCTCTCTGTCTCTGACAAATGAAGAAATAAAATCTTAAAAACAAAACAAAAGTTAAAAAAAAATAAATTTATGTATGTATGGATGGATGGATGCATGTAACTATCTAAGGACCTTGCTTTCAGTTCTTTTGACTTATGCCCAGAAATGGAATTGCTGGATCACGAGGTGATTCTGCTTTGAAATTTTGAGCAAGTGCCATTTTCCATAGTGGCTGCCCCGTTTTGCAGTCCCACCAACAGCATGCCAGGATGCCAGTTTCTCCTCATCCTTGCCAACACTTGCTCCTTTCTGGTTTTCTTTTTCTTTAAAAGATTTTATTTTATTTATTTGAGAGAGAGAGAGTGTAGCAAGAGAGCATGAAAAGGGGAAGGGTCGGAAGGAGAAGCAGGCTCCCTGCCCGATGTTGCGCTTGATCCCAGGACCCTGGGTCATGACCTCAGCCGAAGGCAGTCGCTTAACCCACTGAGCCACCCAGGTGCCCCTGTTTTCTGGTTTTTGGTGGTGGCCATCTTCGTGGGTGTGAGGTGGTGTCTCACTGTGGTTTCGGTTTGCATTTCCCTAGTGATGAGTGATGTTGAGCGTCATTTCATGTGTGCATCTTTGCTGAAGAGATCTCTGCTCAAGTCCTTTGCCCATTTTTGTTATTTTTTGTTTTTGTTTTTTAAAGATTTTATTTATTTATTTGACAGACAGAGATCCCAAGTAGGCAGAGAGGCAGGCAGAGAGAGGAGGAAGCAGGCTCCCCGCTGAGCAGAGAGCCCGATGTGGGGCTTGATCCCAGGACCCTGAGATCATGACCTGAGCTGAAGGCAGAGGCTTAACCCACTGAGCCACCCAGGTGCCCCTATTTTTTGTTTTTAATTTATTTTTATTTTTTAAAGATTTATTCATTTATTTGCGAGAGAGAGAGAGAGAGAGAGCGCGCGCACACGCACAAGCAGGGGTAGGGGCAGAGGAAGAGGGAGAGAAGCAGACTCCCCGTGAGCATGGAGACCTGAGATCAGGACCTGAACTGAAGTCAAGAGTTGGTTGCTTAACCGAGTGAGCCACCCAGGCACTCCTCTTTGCCCATTTTTCAACTGAGTGGGTTTTTTTTTTTTTTAATTGTTGAGTTGTAGGAGTTCTTGATATATCTTGGATCAATGGTTGGCACGTGTTTTCTCCCACTCTGTGTCAGCTTTCTTTTCCTCTTGCTCAACTCCATGAAGCCAGTACTATTGCTATCGCCGGTGAGAAATCAGGGAGCGATTGGTTTCCCCCAAATCACGCAGATAATCTGGGACAGAGCTGATGCTGGGACTCAGTATTTTCCAGGAGTTAAGGGTAAAGATGCTGTAGGCAGCGCTCGTGGAAATCCATGTGAAGGCATTTGCTGCATCCTTCTGACGATGATCCTGACGCCTTTACCCCTTCCTTCCACAGCGTGTCTGCTGCTGTTTTCCTGGGCTGTTTCAAGGTGTTTGTCTCTCTGCTGATGTGCTCTCAGGAAAGGAGTCTTGAGAGGTTCTCTGCTGGTCTTCTGGGCTGGGTGGAGGCGAGTTGGAAGCAGTCTGCACATGGGCGGGGCCCCGGTCCCTGGCCTCTGTGGCCCTTTTCAATAACAGGGAGCTTTTATTGTTAGCAAATTCTTCTGAAACCTTCTCAGGCCCTAGAACAGGGACACCTAGAGCCACCTGTGTCTTATAGGGCCTCCTGGATTAGAGCTGGATGTTAGGGTCTGCTTTCAGCTGCTTCATTCATTCATTCCCTCACTCATTCATAGCGAGGTGTGATTTTTTCCAGCAAGGAGATTCCCCTGGTCTCAAGTTTCCGGAGGCACCCGGTACAATCTAGACTCCAATTAGTTTAATTGCTTCATATCAGACTTCTTAGAAAAGATTTTTTTTTTTTTTCCGGCTGATGGTTGTGGTTCCAGGAATGTCTACCCCCACCGTCTTCCTTCCTGCTTCTTCCTGTTTCTTTCAACTTTTTTTTTCCCTAGGACTGGCCTACACCTCAGCCCTGTTATTCCCCGGGGCGATTGCATCAGTGTGTGTTGGAGTGGCCAAAGAAGGGTGGAGAAAACACCAGGATTAAAAAAAAAAAAAAGTTATATGTGACATATACGTTTTATATATGCAACATTTTAATAGCAGTTTAAAATGGCTCACATAGAGATGTAACGGCACGCGTCTTTTTATGCAAGGGCTGCCTTTTTAGGTTGTGTGTGTCTGTTCCAGGGAAAGCGCCGGACACAGACTCTACCCTGAGTTCTGACCCCGTCCCTCTTCCTTTCTCCATCAGCTCCAGATTTTTTAAAAAGTACTTTTCAACAACCGGAGGAAACGGTTACATCCTGATTGACACACAGGATGTTGAAGCGGTATTCTTGCTGTTAAGTGATCAGGATCTCAGCCAAGGGAATATAATGAAATCCACATAAAAATTTATTTACCTAATGAAAATCCTAGAGTAATGCATAAGTGGTTCTCTGATAATAAAATGCAAATCTCAAACTATAACCAGGAGGACAATAATCTTCATTAAACGTATTGTCTAGAGGAAGCCCATGACATCCACTTAACAGTGATTTGATTTGTTTAGTAATTTCCACGTAATATTTAAACTTTATTTCGAGCCTTAAAAACCCGCCCACGAGCTTCTTTCCCTTCTGGGAGAAGGGCAGCTGCTGGTGGGTGAGGGTGCCAGCCTGGAGGTTTCTCAGGCCTGTGTCACGGGGCACCCTAGAACAGGGTCCTTTCCTAGGCAGTTCGGTGTCTGATGGACACCTGGGGTCCAGAGAGAGACTGCAAGGGGTCAGGTTTCCCTCTGCTCCGGGGACCCAGCAAAGCCTCTGTTCTGCAGGAAAATGTAAGATGTGATGCTAGAAAAGCTTGGAGGGGGCAAGTGAGTCTCCCACAGCTTCTGGCCCCGTGCTCCTGCCTCCCTGACATCCCGCCGGGGCTCAGACCTTCAGAGATGTTCTGCCATCATTCAAGAGGGCCGTGTAGCCATCTCTGCCAAGGGCTTCCTTGGCCCAGGAACATCCAGCAGCACACACTCTTAGGACTGGAGGGAGCAGAGGTTGGAAGCAGGTTGGAAGTGCTTTGGAAGGTTGACCTAGGTTGGAAACCCGCTCTGGTCTGCTACGTGTAAGCCGTTTAAGCCGGGTGACAGTGGGTGTGGGCCTCACCCTCTGTGACGCTCAGGATCCTCGCTCAGGATCCTCATCGGGAAAGGGACCCTAACTTCCACCTCCGGGTCTGCTGGGAGGATGACGGGAAGACACACGAAGGAGCCTGGGTGCAGTTGGGCTGCTCGGAAGCCCCTTGGGTAGTTTGGAAGCGAGATAGGGAAGGATTTGTGTCTGGGGCCTCTTGCCCAGTTTGAAACTGATGACCTGAGCCCTAGATGAGAGAGATGCGTGGTAGGATTTTTGATTTTTGACAACCACAAAATTCTAAATAAACGGCAGATGAAAGCATATGCATACGTGCGTGTGTGTGTGATGTTTTCCCATCAAACGTAATGATATCAATACTCTTCCCTGACCTTTTGTTTTTCCTCCTTCTCTTTTTTTCCCTATCAAGTTACAGCTTCTTTTTTTCCCCTTGGAATGTTGCAGAGCATTTGAAAATGTATTAAAATGAAAAGAAGCTAAGAAATTACCAATAATCTCAACCAAGAATCTCCTTCCAGAGACAGCTCAGCACTGGGGTGAGGAATACCAGCTTTGAGCTTCCTAGCTGTGTGCTCTTGGGCGAGCGCCTCGTCCCCTCTGAGCCTCAGTTGCCTTGCCTAGAATGCAGCATTAATGCCATTTTTCTGTGCGGTAGTGAAGATTAAACAAGATAATGTGTGTAAAGGGCTTAGCAGAGCCCTGGCACTTAGTCAGCGCTTGATAAATGGGAACGGCTTTGTTGCCGTAGGAGAAAAGGTTGTCCTGAACAGAGGCCCCGTGAAATGGAGAAGTCCGGCTGTTATCCAGGTAGTGTTGCCAGCCGGCCGGCAGGCCAGCCAGCCCTAATGCCTTGAGCTTCCATCCAAGGGCTGGCTCAGGTTTCTCTGGGCCCATTAGCGACGCTGGTCAGAGCTTGGAGCCTCTTAAGTTCAAGGTCGGTCACAGGCCTTGTCCCCCACATGGGCCTCTCTGCTTTGCCCAGAGTCATTAGTCACCAGGATGGCCTGATGGGAGAGTGGGGATGACTCAGTTCCCCACTTCTGAGCCACACCCCAGGGCAAGGCCTTGCTGGTGGAGGGTCTCTCACGCAGGGAGATTGGGGATCCATTCGCACATGTGTTAAAAACAGTCACATCCTGGCTCTGCCACTGATTAGCCGGCAAAGCCATTTAAGTAAGCTGTCGGGGCCTCAGTATTCTCCTCTGCTCAATGGGCACAGCAGTGGTATCTCACCTCTCAAGCTTGCTTTGAGGGTGCCGTGCTGTTGAACCGGCTCACTAGCCTGCCGTGGGCTGTGCTGTTATCATCCCCCCAGCCCCCGGTCTTGCCCCCCAAGAAGGGAGAGCAGGGGAGGCTGAGGGGTGGGAGCAGGGAAAGCAGGGAGATGGAAGTTGCTAGAAGAGCAGCACAGATTCTGACCCAGCTGGGCACTTTTGCAGAAGGCTGAGGGAGCAGCGTTCTCTTGGCCGAACGGACTTGTCTTCGGAAACTCCTGCAGGGGTGACTTAGGCAAGCAAGTGACCTTTCAGTCCAGCTGCACCCACAATTTTGTGTATTGGGCGCTGTCCCCCCTCTGCCAGGGTTTCTGCCCGCGTTCTTGCTGGAGCTGATTTATCAGTGAGCCGACCAGGGACCGCTGGAAATCTCCTTCTTTCCCCTTTCCAGCTTCCCCTCACAGGCGTGGGGAAGCCATCTCTGGGGGAGAGAGAAAACTGTCAGAGGGCACTGGGTGCTGCCTCTAGAGCCCTTGTGTGGGAGTCAGGGCGGAGCCTTTGAGCAGGGTGCCCAGCCTTTGAGCAGGGCTTCAAGGCTGCAGAGGGCCCCGGGGCAGCGGGGGGTTGTAATACCCTGAGGCCTGTGGAGCCCAGAAAGGGGCCTGAGTGACAGCCAGACGAGGCCTTCACACACCGGGTGCCAGGGGGAGGGAGGGAGGGAGAGTGAGAGCGAGAGCGGAGGGAGAGTGAGAGCGAGAGCGAGCACGGCAGGGGCAGAGGGGGGCTGCCAGCCAGGGACAAAGGCAGAGACAGAGAGAAACAAAGGAAGAGAGAAAATCCCCTCCCGGTACAACCTGTGGTTTAAAGAAAAATGTGGTTTGCCACCCCACAATGCTTTAGAGTGAAACTCTTGGTTCATCCAACAACAAAAAAAAATAAATAAAAACAATACCACCAAAACCACGCAGGACCTTTCAACTTGCAAGGCCAGGTGTGACAACACCCTTATCTGATACGCTTTTCTGGGCTGGAAGCTTCCCCACCCATGCATGGAATGAGTTTGAAACGAAAAGAATCAGGCAACCAGCGGCTGCCAGATTTTGGAGCAAACATTTTTCTTTCTGGATTTAAATAATTGCATTGCATCTCCAGCTCTGGTTCTCCTCTAAAACCAGCCCCAAATGACATTTGGCAGGCTAACGATGGTCTGGTTTTCTCCCCCTCCTCCCTGTGGGGCTTTCTCAGAATATTTTCCTTAACGTCTGGGTAGCTGGCTTTTAAACCAGTTCTTCTTTTTTTTTTTTTTTTTGGTTTGGGTCTCAAATTTTATTAAATTTAAATTTTATTCCATTTCAGGCTATAAAATCTCCAAAAGTGGCTTTGAAAGTGAACAGGTTTTGGCATGCTGGAAATAGGTTACCTCCAATGCAAATAAAACAGTCTAGCTTCCGAGGAGAACAAGGCTCCAAGGGTTGGGAAAATGCACTGGACGGTTAGAGACTGTGGCACAGAAATGGTCAGAGACCAATTTAAAAGCACATATATTTTAAAGGAAACATTCTGTGGACATATGGAACCAATAGCTTTGCCAAAAGCTCAATTCTGGGATCAAGTCTTCAGCGCTAAACTTTAATCTGACTACCCAAGGTGATTTTTTAGCAAATGAAAGCTCCTTTTTGCTTTCTAGTCTAAGGGGAATCTTAATACATTTTTAAATTATTTGGCATTTTGAATTAATTTTCTTAGAATGAAACGAGATTCTTAAATTGGGATCTTGTAGGGAAAAGACAGCCAGGTAATTAGTGAGCTGATCTCCTTTTCTGACACAGGGATGGGAGAGAGCTGAACTTCAACCAAGGTGCACACAGAATCTATTTTAGAGCAAAAATTTCAAAGTAAGCAACGCCATCTGTTCTTTAATTATTTCTCCTTATAAAAAAAAGTCGTTGAATTTATTTGGGTTACTTAGTTGGAAAGAAATGTCTTTAAGACACTCAGAACTGGAGCTATTAAGGCAAATTGTCAGCTCTTGTTTGCTCGGTATCCAAGAACTCAAAATAGTAAAGGCATTTGAGAATTGACTTTCTTTTCCAGTGCAGCTTGCTCGCAGGCAGGACTTGGTTTCTGGGCACCTGGGGGACGGTCTTCAGCTGCTCCTGTTTGGGGCCAGGGACTATGGGATCTGGTGGAGGGCTCATGCTCTGTCAGGGCAGCTGCGGAAGGTCAAGTGTAAAGCATTGTTTTTTCAGCAGCTGATGGGGGTGTGCTCCCCCAGAGTGGGGTTAGGCCACTGGGATCCCTGCCCCTTCCAGAGCTCTTGCCATCCATCCATCCATCCGTCTGTCCACCCATCCGTCCATCCTTCCATCCATCCGTCCACCCATCCTTCCATCCATCCGTGCATCCATCCATCCATCCTTCCATCCATCCATCCATCCTTCCGTCCATCCGTCCATCCATCCATCCTTCCATCCATCCGTCCACCCATCCGTCCATCTGTCCATCCTTCCATCCATCTGTGCATCCATCCATCCATCCGTACATCCATCCATCCATCCTTCTGTCCATCCATCCATCCATCCATCCATCCGTCCGTCCATCCATCCATCCATCCATCCTTCCGTCCATCCATCCATCCATCCATCCGTCCACCCATCCGTCCATCTGTCCATCCTTCCATCCATCTGTGCATCCATCCATCCATCCGTGCATCCATCCATCCATCCTTCCGTCCATCCGTCCATCCTTCCATCCATCCATCCATCCGTCCATCCGTCCGTCCATCCATCCTTCCGTCCATCCATCCATCCATCCATCCATCCATCCATCCTTCCATGATCCATCCGACAATATTTATTGAGGGCTTACTATGAGCTGGGTACAATAGGAGGCCCAGTCTCCATGGCATGTGTAGTCCTGTGGCAGAGATGACGGTCATCACCTACTCCCACAGAGGAGCCTGTGGCCACCTCTTTGGTGTCCACACTAATATTGTCCAACCACCCTCTTGTTGCTGAATGGAGTGTTCTGTAACTGTGCTGTCCAGTATGGTAGCTGGGATCTGCGTGTGGCTATTGAGCACTTGAAATATGGCTAGTGGCACTGAACAGCTACTGTTTTGTTTTTCAAGTTTTTAAAAACTTATTTGACAGAGAGAGATAGTGAGAGAAGGAACACAAGCATGGGGGAGCTGGAGAGGGAGAAGCAGACTGGAGAGGGTGGGAGAAGTAAGCTCTCTGCTGAGCAGGGAGCCTGATTCGGGGCTTGATCCCAGGACCCCGGGATCATGACATGAGCCGAAGGCAGATGCTTAACTGACTGAGCCACCTACCCAGGCGCCCCTTGACCAGTTACTATTTTAAATTTTCTTTAATTTCAATTAAAGTAGCCCCATGAAGCCTACAGCAATCATATTGGATGGCATATTGGACAGCTATCATAATGGATCACGATCGTCACCAAGGAACTTGCTAGAAATGCAGATTCTCTGGCTTTACCCCAGATGTGCTGCCACAGAGAGCTCTGTGAGTGGAGCTCAGGAATCTGAGTCTTCATAATGCCTCTCGGTGATTTTATGTGGTTGTGCTGTTGAGGGAAGGTAGGCCTGGGTTGTGGACACATCAAGGAGTAGGGAACTGGATTTCAAGTGACTAGAAAGCTTCCCAGAGAAAGGCATGATAGACTGAGAGTGAACCCTGAGGACCTTGGGGAAGACTGTGGGCCCTGTGTGGGGGAGGGTGCTCGTGCTGTTGACAGTGTTGCCCAGCTCACCATGCCCAGGTGGCTTGGCACGCTTGATGAACTTGGGAAAGGCCAGCATGTGAGAGCTCAGAGAAGGGGGTTTGTTACCTAAGGTTCCAGAAGTTGGCAGATGGAAGACCTGGTGTTCCAGCTGTGTGATTGTAGACTAGTGCCTTAACCTCTCTGGGCCTTGCTACAATGGAGAGAGCCATACTTTGTTCCTCACTTGTCCAATGGGTTCAGAAGCCAGACGGAGTAAAAGTGGCTATACTGTGTACACCTGTGCAGAAGACAGCTACGGGGTAGGTGGGTGGTTTTTAATTTATTTTCTTGTGTTCTTCTTCTTTTTTTTTTTTCTTTAAGATTTTATTTATTTGAGAAAGAGAGAGGACAAGTAGGGAGAGCAGCAGAAGGAGAGGGGGAAGCAGACTTCCCACTGAGCAGGGAGCCCAATGCGGGGCCGGATCCCAGATCCCTGGGATCATAACCTGAACCGAAGGCAGCTGCTTAACCAACTGAGCCACCCTAGTGACCCTATTTTCTTGTGTTCTTTGACTACCCTTTCCCAATTCTCCTGCCTCCAGGGTTCTAAACCAGCCTATGAATCCCTCCTTGAGCGTGGCTCTACTCAGCTCCTCTTGCTCAGGCTAAGGGACATGGTGGTTCCTGTGGCTCTGGGACCCAAAGCCTGGACTGGGATCAGGGACCCATGTTCCGGTTCCTGCTCTGCCTCTCGGGAAATACTCCCCAGCCCAGCACTTCTCATTATAATAGAGTCTGTAATCTCCAGGCCTCTTCCAGAGCCCTCGTCCAGAACTCCCCGACAGGCCAAGAGGCTGGACTTCTACAAGTGTCTTTTAAAATCAGATGTAACCAGTTGCCTTTTGGGGAAAGACTTCACAGTAATTTTGGCTGTGTCTTTTCTATTGTCTAGACCTAAGATCAGCATTTTAGGGAAAAGTGTCGAGATAAACTCTCCCCTGCCTCCCTTCTGCCTGCCCCTCCCCACTGCCAGGACTCCATGCATCCCCCCTGCCCCCAGAACGTCAGGTGGCCAGATCCTCGGCCGAGCCCCAGCTATTTGGCAGCTGAAAGTTTTGTCCCTGGAAGAAGCCAGACTTATTTTGAGTTCGCAAAAGTGGTGGATGTTTCTCTCTGCTGGAAAGACACCAAGTGTCTGCTCTCGGCTGGGGGGTGGCATTTGAGGGGGATATTAGCAGCTTCTTATCTAAAGCAGACATGTGCTTCTCTTCCTTCTCAGAAACTTTTGCAGTCAACTCTGTCCCCTGGTACTTGGGAGACCGCCTTGAGCAAAGTCATTGCTCAAGATAGCTGAGTTACTGCTATTGTGGCTATTTTTATTGTTCTTATTAATTTTTGTTTTTCCAGGACTGAAATGTTGCCCAGGTGTCTCCTCTAGACAAAGACACTTAACAGTGATCTCTTTGGAATCTTCTTTTTTAAAAGATCATCCTAAGAAAGCACTGTTTGATTCAAAGGAATGAGTATCTAATGGTAGAACTGCAGCAACCTGGGCGAGACACTGACAGGGAAAGATACCCTCCAAGTGCCTCTAACCTCATCTTGACTTCATGCCAAAGAACACACTCAGGGTGTGTTCCACCGAAACACTGGAATAGAGGTTGCAAACTGGTTACCTGAGGACCCAAATCCAGTGCTGGAATATTTTGTTTTGCTGGTCACTCGGGATTAAAATGTGTTTGGAATTGGAATGTCGCACTAAAAATTCAGAAAAGTTTGCGCACACACTCAGAAAATCCAGATTTCTAGCTTCTTTTAGAAGTCGTCAGAAGATCCAGCTGGGCCGGGGCTGCCCGTGGGCGTGAGGGCGTGCGTGCTGTTGATTGCCACAGCCCCCTTTGTCCTTGTCCCTACTGTATTACAGTGAGCCTTGCTCCCCACTCTGTGTTAGGTGTCTGGCCCCAGAGCTCTCGAGCACTGCCAGTCCTCAAGGGTTCCACTCCAGCCCTGCTTCTGCTTGCTCTGTGGATTTGCCCCAGTCCCAGCATCGCTCTGTGCCTCCATTTCCCCGTCTGTCCAGCGGAGCGGTGGTTTCCTGCTGTGCTCAGAGGAACCAGCCAGGAGAGGCTGAGAGCTGGGGTGCAGGGCCCCGGCATCTTACTGCCTTTATGAATGGAGGTTCTGCATTAGACTTCTCCTGCAAGGTAAGGGAGGTGCTGAACTAAGGCTGGGAGTTCACTCCCTGTTCTGACCCCGTGTCATGATCTGTCTGTCCTGCTTCCCCAGGGAGAGTGATGGAGGGTGTCGGGGCAGGGAAGGGATACTAATCCTTTATGAATAATTAATAATAATGATGATGGCTACATTCACTGACCGTTGTTCTCCCACTAAGGTAGATTCTCTTCTCCCCATTTTGTAGATGGAGGAAGCTGAGGTTCAGAGAGGTTGAATCACTTGCCAAAGGTCACACAGCAGATAAGTGCCGAGGGTCATGTAGCTTAGGGCCCGGGTTTGTTTCATTCCAGACCCTGAGACCCTGACAGCATGCTGCTCCCCTGGGGTGGCTTGGGAGGGGGACATTCTTATGCGTGGGTGTGGGGAGGAGAGCCTCAGGAGGGATGCCTGGCTGCAGAAGGGAGGCCAGAGCCCATCAAGCTGTGAGTTCTCTGTATACATTTGCGTGTGTGTGCATGTGTGTGGGGGGTGTGTGTGTGTGTGTGTGTGTGTGTGTTTTAAAGTAGGCTCCACCTCCAACGTGGGGCCTGAACTCATGATTCTGAGATCAAAAGTCTCATCCTCTCCTCACTGAGCCAGCCAGGCTCTCCCCCTTTGTGTTTTTTTAAAAATTTATGTAAATTTTAAATTTATAGAAATTTATATACACCTGAGAGCAGGAATCCCCCCTCTGTCCTTGTTTGCCCTCCAGACCCTGCACCTTTGTTGGCAAGGCCAAGTATAACTTACCATGCCCCACAACACACAACATGCCAGGCTTTTCCCCTGCCCCGTGGGCAGCCCCTTGGGAAGGTAGATTAATCACACCCAGGGATAAGAGGAGGCATTAGAGGCCGGTTTGGGGTCCCACGGCTGCTGAGGGCTGGGCTGCCACCACGACCCGGGGCCTCCTCCAAACAAGCTCTCAGCCCCTGGTCGGCACAGCCTCACGTGTTCCCCTGCATTGTTGCTTCCTGAGCTGTCCGGGGTTTCCAGGAGGAAGGGGTGGGGGTTCAACTAATCCTGCTCACGTCCTTGAGTAAGAAGCTGTTTTCTTCCTTCAGCTTCTTCTGGGGAAGCCTGTGTGAGGCCTCCTCCTGGCTTTCTAAGGCATTTCTGTGGGTAGAGGGGTGTGGACCCTTGACCCTTGCCTGGGGGAACGGTCTTTCCTGGGTGAGGGACGATGGTGGGACCGTCCGCAGGCTCAGCTACTTCCTGGTCCATCAGGGCTCCGTAGTTGCTCACGGCAGAAATGAACTCCGGACAGCTCAGGCCAAAAAGGAGTGTAGTGGGAGGTTAAGGGGGAGCAGATGGGATGGCTAGAAGGTGAAACAGGACCATGGGTACCTTCAGAGATGAGCAGAGCCAGAGGGAGCAGCTCTTCTCTGCAGGGAACTGTCTCCCCGCCGCCCCTCCCCCGCCCCGCCCGCACCCACCCCTCACCCACCCCGCACCCCCCCCACCCCTGCCCCTCCAGCCATGCAACAGCCACCATGTCTCCTGTCCTTGGGCCGCTGTGCTCCTGGGTCGGTGTCTGGGAGCATGTGAGCCTCTAGCCGGGCAGTGTCCCTGGGGAGGGTGAGGCATTTTTGCCTGACAGTCCATCAAGGTCCAAGTGGGTGACAAGTGGCTCCCTTAGGCACAAGCATGGTGCTGATCCTGGAGGCTGGGGCAGTGGGCACTTGGCGGGCACCACACCCGCCTGAGCGTCATGCTGCCCTGCTAGCATCTCGGAAGATTCCAGCAGTGTGGGGGCAGGGCGCAGGGTGGGCTGTGGGGAGGCATGGACCATTGCCTGACCAGCTAGCTTCCGGCTGAGGTCTCAGATTCAGTACGTCACGACATCTAGGGCACCAGGATGCGCAGGACCTTGGGGGAAACCCAGTGTAGCGTCTTCCTTGTGCAGATAGGGACATGGGAGCCAGGAAGAACAGGAGCTTCCCCATGGTCCTGCAGCCTTAGCGGGGGGCCAGACCGAGGGAGGGGGCCTCCTGGGGGAGGGGACCCCACACCGCTTTCCTGGGTGCAGGATGGGTTCCCCTGGGGGCATGGCAGGGGATTTTAAGGAGAACACATATAACCTTAAAATTAATTGCTAATGGATATATAGCCCAAAACTCAAAACACCCCTAGCCACCCACTCCCCCTCCCCGGAGGCCACTGGTGGTACTGGTTTCTTGTCCCAGGACGATTCCGTCCGCGTGCGCACACATGGAATTGTATATGTTTCTCTCCCCTCCTACAATCCCTCTCCTTTTCTTACTCACCAACCTGTTTGATGTGATTCCCGAGCAGTTAATGGAGCACGGCCGCCATGCTTTGTATGTGAGCTTCGTATTCTGGAAGGTTCACGTACCAGCCATGGGTGCTCAGCTTGATGAAGTTCTGTAAACTGGAACCAGCATCGGGCCCAGGAACAACCTGCCCAGCTTCCCTGAGCCTGCCCGCTGCCCCGCGCCCCTGCCCAAGGGGACCGGCCACCCTTACACCAACGCTCGAGGTCCGAACATCTGCGTGTTTATTTTGATGTGTTTGTGAAAAAGTTAAAGGCAGCCTGTCCAGATTGAGATTTCCCAGGGATTAATGGTCAGGATGAAAATCACAGTCTTGGGTCCAGTCTTGATCTGGGGAGTTGTCTGAGTAGCCTGGGGCGCTCTCTTCCTTTGTGACCGTGGGACAAGCCTGATGTTCCCCCTGGAGCCCTGGGGAGGCCTTGTCTTCTGCTGTTGTGGCCCTCAAACCCAGGCTCCCCCATTTCCTACAAGACATTGTTCATCTGGAGTGCACCCCCCCTGCAGGACAGGAGGGGAACCCGAGGGAAATGGCTCAACATTTGCTGGCCGATCGATGTGCCTCAGTCTACACCGGGAACATTGGGCCTACCCCTCTCTGCTTCTCTCTGCTCTCATAAGCTGGTCAGGCTCTAGGTATCCAGATTCTGTGGAACATAACCAGGTGGAGGCGGTACATGGATGCCTGGGAGCAGTGGTGTGAGATGTGTGGGATTTAGAGCTGGATAGACCTGCGTTTGAATCCCAGCTCTGTCGTCCGTTGGCTGTGTGACCATAGGTGAGTGTCTTAACCTCTCTGAGCATAGGTTTCCTTACTTGTGAAGTGAGGATGCTCAAACTCTCTTCTGCAGGGTTACTGTGAGGATTACACTAGCCCACTCTGTGTTGTACACCCAGCCCGGTCCTTGGTGTGCGTGCCCAGTGAACGGTCATTCTTGTCACAATTTCAGTGACCATGCTGCCGGAGGTCTTCTCCCTGTCCCTAGGCCTGGAGCTGCTGGGGAAGAGGGAGAGGAGAGCAGGGACAGAGGCCTGCTTCTCTGCCCCGGTGGCATCTGTCCCAAATGAGCAAATGGCTCTCAGCAGGGCACGGGGAACGGAATCTCTCCCTGGCTGGCTGTGGCCGGCCAGCCCCAGGGCAGCTGTCCTGTTCCCAGATCCAGGGTTCCAGGCTGGGTGGCTGAGGCAGGCAGGTTGGGCGGGGGCCTGGGCAGCTGACAGAGCCTCCTGGGGGCCCAGGAGGCCAGCTGCAGCCTTGGAGTGGAGCAGAGCGCCAAATCATCACTTAACCCATTCTGTTCCTGCGGGGGTGGTTGCTCTTCCAGGCCCTGAAATGGCTCCCCTTTCCTTTCCGTTGCCTCATTTGCCCTGTGAGTTCCATGTTAGACCGGGGGTCTCCAGCAGGCCGTGCATGGACCATATAGGGCCTGTGAGAAGTTCATTGGGCCTGTTTAAAAATTTCAGTGATTCATATAAACATTCAGCTCTCTGACCTTCCGGGAAAATCCAGAAGATCTGACCCTGCTGAGCACACTCCAAGCAGCAGCTTGGATTGAGCCAAGGGGTGGGGTCATTTATGACCTGACGGTCCCCCCTCTTTCCTATTCATCTCTGGTGCCCCTGTGGTTATTTGGGATCCTGGCCTAGAGGACAGTCAAGGTCAACTCTAGCCTCTCCTCCTAGCTGAGCCTTGAGTTCCCTGAGGGTCTCTCTAGCTCTGCTTGACCCCCTCCCAGGCCAGCAGACTCACTACCTCCTGAGTACCCCTTCCCACGTAGCCTCTGCTGATAGAATCCTATCAGTCCTTCCTGCATTCTCCCTGTACTGACTTCCACTGCTTGGACTCGGCTTGACCCCTTGGGGCCACACAGCAAACTCAGTCCCTCTTCCCCATGAGAGCATTTCAAATGTTTGGAGGCAGCCCTGAGTCTGCCCCTCTGGGCTTGACAGTGTCTGTTCCTTCATTTTCCTTCCTAAGATGTGGTTTCAAGACCCCCCATTATCCTGGTGCCCCTTCTTGGTCACCTCCCCGTGGGGCCATGAGCTGGATTTTCCAGTGCTGCCCTGCACACCCTTGGGGCCATGAGGACATGCTGGGGGGTGGGGTGGGGTGGGGTGGGGGCTTCTGTTATAAAAGGAACATGTAATGCATGGGAAGTTTTCTTCAAGGCCAAATACTTCAACATACCTATAGCATTTCCAAGTGGGGCACTAGGGGTCACTTTTATTTTTCTCTGTGTGCCCGCCTGTATTTGAATTCCACCCACCCCCCCCGCCATGGGGAATTAAAAAAGGTAAAAAAGTGAAGAGCTTTTGGATGACTTTGCTTTAATCCGCTGATAGTGGGGCCTGTTGGGGCCTGGCCATGGAGCTCTCACTGCGCAGAACCCTGCATGGAGAGAGGATTATGGGGAGCAGAGGAAGGGGAGGTGTCTGTTTCCCAGGGATGGACAGTCGAGGTCAGGTGGTGGTTCTGATATGGAAGGGGACCTTTTAGGGGATGGGAGCACCTGTAGCAGAGGGACTGAGGCAGGAACGTGTTTGCCTGGGAGCTGGGGGTGCAGGTGCCTGGAATGGCATCACACCAGAGCTGGGGCAGGGTTCTTGGGGGCTCCTGGCCTGGACGCAGGTGGAGGACTTTGAAGGCCTTTTTGAAAGTGACACGCTTCACAGCAGGAATGACCATAATTGTAACGGGGCGACGGCCTTCTCTGGAAGCAGAGTGGGTTACTCGGGCTTTCCCAAGTGGGGGCCGGGTCACCTTGGACAGGTCATTTCCTCTTCTCTGGCCGTGGTTTTCTCCTGTTGGATGGCATAAAGGTGCTGCGAGGACTAACGTCGTTAATGCTCCCCAAATGCTTAGCCTGATGCCTGGCACCTGGGGTCGCCCTGTGCTACTTTGCTGGATAGCATGGTTTTTCTTGTGCTTGTGGGAGCTGTAGGCCCATGCAGATCTTATCAGGAGCTTACAGCTGCGCAGCGACGTGTGCATGTTGTGCCTTCTCCCGTTTTATGGATGCGTACGCCAAGTCAGAGGTGCAGGACTTCTGTCTAGGGCTGCTGGGCTCCATGCCTGGGCTCTTCCCACCCCACAGCCTGGCACTTAGATTTGGGGATGGGATGGCTGCCCCGGGGGTTGTGCCTGGTGGAGACGGCTCGCAAGGGCCACTGGTTTCCAGATAACACTTTTTAACCTGATGAGGAAGGCTGAGGTTGTGGGGGTGGTTCTTTGGGTGGGTGCTTGGCATCTCCTGGCAGGAGCTCAAGTCCCCGGCTGGTGCAGGTGAGGTGGAGTCCTGCCCCTGGCCTCTGTGGGGGACTACCTGGGCTGGGTGAGCCGGACGAGGGGCGGCAGGCTTCTGTTTTGGTCTGGACCTCGGGGTCTTTTTGATGCCCTGCTGGCTTGAGTGAGGGGCCGTGGCACATGCCTCCCTCTGGCCGGGCCAGGCTGGCCTCTAGAGGGATTTCCCTCTCTCTATGGTGCCCTGGGCCTCGGGGCCTTGGGGCCCTGCTGTTGCGAAGGGGCCGCAGAGGGGCTGCACAGGCTTCTCCGGGCCCTGCCTGTGCCCTGCTACCCCCCAAACCGGTGTGTGGGATTGGCAGCGATCAATATCCACGGAGGGAATCCGGTGGGACCAGGCAGGGGCTTGGCCCTGGTGTCCCCATGTGGGATGTGGCGGGCGCTTCACTCCTCGGGCCTCAACCTTCTCCTCTGTGACACGGGACACGTGGTGGTGCCCGTCCTGACCCAGCACCCTGCCCTGTCAGCAAACGTGACTCCTTCAGGGTGTGGGAATGTGCTGAGTGCCCGAAAGCTCCGTGCACATGCCAGCGGCTTTGTGGGTGGAGGGACGGTGGCTGGTTTTTCCAGCCAAGACCACCCCTGCGGCCACACCACCCCCCCCCCGCCCCCGCTGTGCCCCGCCTGCTGGGCTCTCCCCAGGTGCCTGACCCCTGCTCTGTCTCCCACCGGGTCATCTCATTGCCTTCTCGGAGTCAATATTCGAATTGTCCCACTTGACTTTTGAGACGATTGAGGCCCAGCCAGAGAGAGACACCGTGTGCCCGGTGTCCCACAGCAGGTCAGTGTCAGAGCCGGGCCTCGAAGCCTGGTCAGCTTGATGACAAACCCCATGCTCCTAGAGGTTGGAGTTTCCCGCCTGGGAGATGGCTCAGGCCGAGTCCAGTGCAGAGCACTCCTGCGGGAGCACGGAGAAGAGTGCACATGGAGGCCCGAGAGCTGGGCACGGCAGGGCAGGACCTGAGCTCCACGGTTTAGAGGTGGCCCCTTTGAGGCTGTCTGCTGTGGGCCGAGGAGCCTATGAACAAGGGGGCGGGATGTGGCCCTGCTTCTGGACTAGTCTCCAGGTGCTTGGGACCTCCCTGCCCGTGTGACCCCAGACCACTCTGGGCCTCTGTGGGCCTCTTCCCATTTGTTTCTCAAGGGAGGACGGAGCTTCTGTGGACCTCTCCCCAGGGTCAAAGTGGAGCAAGGAATACTGTAAGCATGGATTAGGGAAGGGCAGGCCTGGACCTGTGCGGGCCCAATCAGGGAGGGAAGGAGCTAAGGGTGGGAAAGAAGGTGGGGAGTGGCCTGTGGGTCGGGTTGGGGAAAGGCCTGGTGCTGCAGGCTGGTGGCCGCTGGATGGAGGGGTGAGCTCCCGTCATTGCCCTGCCATGTGCTCCTGGGCGTACATTCCAGCTCCTGAGTCTGGTGTCCTTGTCACCAGCATCAGGACCATGCTTCTGGTGCCGTGGTGCTAAACAGAGGTGCTAGATACAGTCCCTAAGAACAGGGAGAATGAGGGTTTTTTCCTGGCTCTGTAAAGCCACCCAGAGGTCCCCACCTTCTTCCCCAGGAGCCGAGGTGTAAACCTTGCCGGAAGAAGGCGTCTGCTTTTTGCAGGGGCCAGACGCAGACTCTGGACTTTGGAGCCTTTCTTATGGACTGTCCTCTCCTGCCGTCCTTTGGTCAGCTTCCTGAAGTTCTTGGGGGTGGGGACCTGGGTGTGAACTTTGCTTCCGGGACCCACACCTGTGCCACTCTCCCTGAGGCCCCTGGGCTCGGTGAGGGATGGAGATCCTCCTACCCCCCTGCCAGAGTGGCCTGTGCGGGAAACCACCCAGCCCACGTTGCACTGAGCAGCCGCCCCGGGGCCCCCGAGGCCGGCCCCTGCCAGCAGTGGGCCAGATGTGTTTTCTCGGATGGTGTAGGGAGCTTCTTCTGTGTGGGTGTCCTCGCATGATGTGTGGGCTGCTATGTTTTGATCGAAGGGAGCCAAACTGATTTTCCTGGCCCATCCAAAGCAGAAAGTTAAATAAACACAGCCAATTATTATCACAGGACGCGAGGAAAATGAACTCTGTCCCCACGGGCGGCCCACATCTGGCAAGCGCTGGGCCTCTCAGGGCGGTGGGATGACACAGATGTGATTGATGGTAGGAGGGGCTTGCTGTAGCCCCCACCCAGGGGCAGGCCTCGTCCTTCCAGGGCTGTGTGCCATTCCCGGGGCCTGGGGCGGCTGCGGGGGGCCTTGTCTTCGGCTGCATCCCTTGCCGTCCGCCCGGCCCTTTGGGGCTCCCCCTTCGGCTTTTGGAGGCTGCTTTTCCCTTGTCCATCCTGGTGCTCGCAGTGGAAGTGCAGCCTGTGAAACAGGCCCAGGCGCCCGGCCCCGGTGCGGGGAGGTGACCAGCATAGCTGGGACACAGGCCGACTTGTCAGAATTTTCCATCCCTCTGCTCAAGGCCATGGTGGGCCGAACAGCCACACGTGGGGCCAGAGTCTATCGTTGGCATGTCCCCCGCCTTGTCACCTGACAGTCAGCCCTCACTGAACTTAAGCGGGCTGGACCGCTTCCCGGAGTTCCATATAGGACGCTGGACGGGAACTTTGGGCTGGGAGGAAGTGAGCAGTGTGGCATTCCACATTCCCTAATCCTGCCGTGATTCAGGTGGTGCATGGGCGAATGAGGCTTGTCCCCCACTCCACACTTCTGTGTTTATTCCTCTATTAGGCAAGTGTTACTTGGTATGTTTCTTCTGATATCTATTAGAAAAATTGTGAATAGCACTGGATGTGTGATATCACGTGGAGTGTCCTTTGGAGGTGAGAAGGGAAGGTATTTAAGCAAAGGAGGGAGGCAGAGGTAAAGAAAAGTTTTCTGTAACTCTTAGTGCAGGCTGTGCATGCTCCTGCCAAGCTCCCAGGAGGTCTGGGGAGGCCCAGCCAGCCCTGGGGACAGGGCAGCCGAGGGGCTGGTCACCACTCTGGGTGTCCTGCATGCCCAGGAAAACTCCCACTGCACCCGCCTTGCCCGTCATCATCTCCGGAACGGCAGGCAGGGCCCGTGCTGTCAGTCCTGCCCTGGTGGGGCCAGCTGCCTGGTGGAGACACCAGGACCCTGAAGGCCCCCCCGTGCATTCTAAACACCATGGGTGGGCAATGGGGCGGTGCTGGGGGACATGTCTGTGCCAGTGAAATGTCCCCCTCCCAAATCAGACTTATTAAAAGTATTGACTCCTGAAACTGTAAAGTATTTATGAGGATTGCCCCTCCCCCTGGGACATCCATGCAGAATTACCAAACGTTTGGAAATGGTCATTACGCTTCATTCCTGTGGACAGCTTGGGGCTTTTGATACGAAGGAGGAGACGGAGAGCTGGTCTGTGCATCCCAAACCAGATGAAAACACTTACACACACACATGCACACGCACATCAGTTTTCAATAAGAGACTCAGTTTCCTCTTTGCGTGTGTTTAAGATAAACCACATGTATAACAAGGTAGTGACATTTATTTACAGTATGTTAGCACAGAGGAGAAGTTGTTAAGGGGTTGTAAAAAAATATTAGTTTCCACTCTATGATGCTTTTTTAAAAAATGCAGTTGGAGAAAACGCGAGAGAGTGGGATTCTGGTCACGTCCACTCCTTCCTTTGCATCTTGGACAGTGGACAGATCTGGGTGGGCGCTGTCCCTTTCCTGAGCGAGGGGCCGGACCCCAGGCTATGTCCCGTGACCCCCGTGGTTCCACGCCCACCTTCAGGTTCCTGGTGCACAGGGGGCCTCTTCCGTCCACCCCTCTGTGCATGGCAGAGGTGCCCTTGGCTTTGTCACCTTCCGCCAGGGTTAGACAGCTGGTGGCTGAGTACCCACTGTTGCCACTGATGCAGGACGTGGG
This sequence comes from Lontra canadensis, assembly GCF_010015895.1. Classification (NCBI taxonomy): domain Eukaryota; kingdom Metazoa; phylum Chordata; class Mammalia; order Carnivora; family Mustelidae; genus Lontra; species Lontra canadensis. Next base: position 32,629,775 of record NW_022631002.1, read on the forward strand.
AACCAGACCTTGCTGTAAATCCACGTTTATAGCTGCATGTTGCTGGTTAACGAGATCGTGCAGGGGTGACTGTATGAAATGAAATATATATATGAACGAGGAGATTAACCTCAGGGAGAGGGGATTAAACCAGAGGACAGCCTGGGAGGCCTGAGGCCCTCCACGTGTTAAGGCCCAGGCAGGCAGTTCCCCTGAAAGGGAATTTGCAGGAAACCCCCCCCAGTCCCGAGCAGATTTACTGGGAGCACAGACACAATAATCCTATTTAGTGTCCCTCGCTGTGTGCCAGGCACTGGGCTAAGCTATTTACATGTGTTCCTTCATTTTGCCTTCAAATCAAATGGGGATTTTATGACTCCCGCTTTATCTATTTTTAAAAGTTTTGTTTATTTATTTTTTAGACCCAGTGTGGGGCTCGAACTCATGACCCCCAGGTCAAGAGTCACATGCTCTTCCGACGGAGCGGCCAGGGGTCCCCACTCCTGCTTTATAGATGAGGGCTTGAGACTGGGAAGGGCCCTGGGGAGAGTGTGGGGTCCCCCCCCTAGGCTGCACCCTAGGCTGACCACATAGACCCAGCTCTGGAGGCTTCCAAAAAGAGGTGACCTGTCAATCCTGAGCCAGGAGAGGCAGGTGGGGCTGGCAGTAGGTGCGTGAGCTCTGGGAGCCACGAGACCTGGCTTCGAATCGGAGCCCTGACTCCTGTTGCTTATATAATTTAACCGCCTTAAAAACATTCATGTAGGCCCTGGTTTCCCCACCTGTAAAATGGGCGCCGTCCTCCAGTCCCTCCATGGGGCCTATGGGAGGATTACCACGTTCTACACATGATAATGTGCTTGGAGAGCAGGAGTGCTGTCTCTCACGTCACTGACGCATGTGGTCTTGTGTCAAGCGAAGTGGGGGGTGGGAGAAAGAGGAGGTGTAGAGGGTCTCCCTAAAGGGGCTGAGAATGCAGGTGGGGGCGAGGCATCCCTCTGCCAGGCGCCTGGGCGTCTGGCTCAGAGCAGACACAGTAGAGTAGCTTCTCGCTTTATCCCTCGGGCCACCATGCCGGGTGGCCGTGTGCAGAGAGGATCCCTAACTCGCGCAGGCCACAGCACACCACGGTGGACAGGAGTTGACCTTCAGGCATCTTCCTTTGCCTGCCCCCTGCTGCAGATGGGGGGCTAACCTGAGTCCAGGGGCTGGGTGGTCAGGGAGAGATTAGCGGAGGAGGTGAGCCTGAGCTCCGGGCAGGGTTTCTGACTGGCAGAGAAGGGTGGCTTTGAGGCTGGTGGTCAGGCTGACCCTGGGGCCTTGGACGAGAAGCCTGCAGCTCTGGGCCTGGGTCCAGGTGTCCCCACAGAACCCAAAGGAGGGCCCGGCTGGGCTGGGCGGGGCTGTCGCAGACCCGTTCCCCCCCGCCCCCCATTTCTATTTCCTTGTTGAGGCAAATGCAATCTGATTTGGTTTTCCTGAATTCATCTGGGAGCAGGAAACTCTTTATTTACATTAAAAAAGAGACCCAAAGACTTCTAAGATTTTTTCTGTGATTTTTATCATTCTTCCTGAAATAGGATTTGCGTATACGTGTGGAAGAAAATCAGAATTTTTATCTGTGGCGAAAGTGGAGACTCACCTTGGCTCTCTGCTGGTCCTCCCACCCTGAGCCGCCCCTGGGGCCCCAGCTGTGGGCTTCAGAGCTCCAGGCTGGGGCTGTAGTTGTGGGTGGTCCCTGCTGTCCAGGGGCCTGCTGGGCACCTTCCCTAGCTCCCACGCCTCCTTTCTGTGTACACTGTGGGTCCTCACTGTTTCCGCCTGTTTCTGCCTCACTCCGAGATTGGGATTCATTCAGTCCTTCATCCCATTGCCTGGTTGTTCATTTATTTAGTCACTCAGCTCTTAGGTGCCTCCCCCCTTGCCCTGGGACACAACCATGACAGCGTTTACCGACGGGGTCTCCAGTCTAAGGGTTGAAGGTCAAAGTCGAAGTCCCTTTCTCATCTTTCTCTTAGGTCCTAGGTCACTGGAGGTACTCAGTGCTTAAGCAAAGGAGGGAAAAGACCAAATACATATTGGACATATGTCTTAAAAATCAGCAAACTCTTTGTCCCAGCAATCCTGAGAAAAATCACTGACCAGGCTCATGGCCGTGGGTGAGGTGTGTTGCAACACGGCTTCTCATACGGTAGACAGTGACCGGGAGTAGCCTGGGTGCCCAGCTCCCGGCCAGTGGCTCGGCTGGTCCTGGAGCCTCTGAGGACAGGGCCACCATCACTGGTGACAGTGGCCCTGCACGGTTTTTATGTGAGAAGATGTTGATCATGGTACCTGGCTAAGCTAGAGAAGCAGGCTCTGAAGCCGTTAGTGGTGTTCAGTGACACGTGTTCTTACAGCTTTCTGGGAGGCTGCAACAAAATATTTATACCCAGAAAGCTGTACTTCTCCTTTCTCAATTTTAACTCCCATGTATTTGCTGGTTTTCTACATTGTACATTATTACTGATGTCAGAGACTTTTATAAAAAGAAAAAAGATGTTTAATCTAGGAAACAATAAGAAAAGGGCAACTCTGAGTGAGTTCCGGGTTTCTGGCGTACCTGGGACCCTAAGGGGGCAGAGCCTGGGGAAGCGGGGAGAGCTGGGTGGGGGTGCAGTGGCCTGAGCGCTGGGCTCTCCGTGGCTTCCCGTGGCTTCCCGTGGCTTCCCATGGCTTCTAGGGCTGGCTCCATCCCCCCGGCCGTCGCCCCTTCCCTCCCTGCACCTTCCGTGGCAGGTGCCTTTATCTAGTGCTGTGCTTACTGGGCACCTGTCTTCCCAAATCTATACTCGTTTGTGCCCTGTCTGGGACCTTGATATTGGCCGGTTGGTGGGAGTATTTACACTACAGAAAACAGATGCTACACACCAGCGACTTTTCTCCCCGAACCACCTGTGAAACATTGGCCAACACGCCACTGTCTCCACTAGTTTCCCCTTGACACCCTAAGGAACCTGTGTGCGTGGGGAGACCCCAGAGGATGGTTCCCCTGGTGCTGGCTCAGGAAGGAATCTTCTTCTGTAAATTAGAATCATTGGGGAAAGAATCAGAGTCTTCCTTTGGTTGGCTGGCCCTGCTCAGTCTGGAGCTAGAGGTCCTGTTCATTGAGGGCCGAAGTGAGACAAAGGGGTTAAGAATCCCAGTCTCAGCTTCACGCTGTCCCAGCTCTGTGACATTGGGCAAGTTGCTTGGTCTCAGTTTCGTCATCTATAAAATGGGGTCAATAAATGTACTTGCGGGATGGTGTAGGCCAACGTGCGTGAGAATCACCTGCTGGGCCCCTCCCCCAGAGGTTCTGCTTTTCAGAGTCTGCATTTCTTTCCTTTTTTCCCCCTCCTTTTTAAAGGCTTATTTATTTATTTATTTATTTACTTTTTAAGATTGTATTTATTGGACAGACAGAGACACAGTGAGAGAGGAACACAAGCAGGGGGAGTAGGGGAGGGAGAAGGAGGATTCCTGCTAAGCAGGGAGCCCAACGCAGGACGAGATCCTAAGACCCTGGGATCATGACCTGAGCAGACGCTTCACAACTGAGCCACTCAGGCTCCCTATTTATTTATTTATTTGAGAGAGTGAGAGAAAGAGAAAGACATCTCAAGCGGACTGTGCACTGAGCACAGATCCCGACTTGGGGCTCGATCTCACCACCCTGAGATCCTGACCTGAGCCACTAAGAGTCAGCTGCTCCAGGAGAGGCTGCCCAGAGGCCAGGAGAGGCTGCATTTCTCACAACCTGCCAGGTGGTTTGGGGACCACATTCAGAGAAGCTGCAGAGCTTGGTGCCTGGTGAGGGCTCGGGAGCACCTGATATTGGGAACTTTGTGTGTGTGGACTCCAGGGCCGGGAAACTAGGGCGCCTGGGTTCCAGGTCTGCTTCTGTCTTCTCCGCTGCCTCCTGGGTGGCCTATTTTGCTTCTCTGGGACTTTATTTTCCCTTCTGTGAAATGGGTCAGTAAAGGCTTGACTTTTTGGGCAGCAGCTGAAGGAGCATCTGTAAAAGCCCTCTGATACCAGGTGATTCTGGTTAAGAGTTGGGGGAGGCTTTGAGGGCCCCCGGGCCATGCTGACCTCTGCCTCCTCACCCACTTGGGACAGGCATGGCTGGGCAAGTTGTGGCAGTGCACCGGTCCCTGGGGGCTGCTGACCTCCCTGGGCCTAGCTCCTCCTCCAACAGAGCTTCGGGGTACTGTGTCAATAAAATAAGAAGAGAGTCGTTCTAACTCACTTGGATGTTTCACTGTTCCTGATTCTGTTATCCACTAAAGTGGACATATTGGGTGTCTGTGTGACATTCAGTTTCCTCTTTTCCTGCCCCATAGCTGGGCTGGAATGGGCAGGGCCAGGGGTACCTTGCTGGATGTTCATGGCTCTGAGTTAAAGCCACACTTGGAAACATCCCTACTGGCCTTGTGAGCCCGTGAACTGGCTTCTGGACAGATGCTCTGCCCCGCCGGGCCCCACTGCCTCATCCAAGAAGAGAGGATTTTCAAGACTTTGTCAGAGGGAAGCTGGGAGGCTGAAGCGGGAGCCAGTGTGTGGGGTGCTCGGCATGGCGCCTGGTGCCACAGTGGAGGTTGGGTTTCCCCAGGGCAGCAGTCCTTGCTCTGGCCTGGATCTGCTCCAGTTGGATATACACCCAAGTGCAGTGGAAAGTATGTGTGTGAATGTGTGCGGTGCGTGTGTGCCATGCATAGTACTTGAGGAAGGGGACGCTGTATGGACCAGGATGGAGAAGGCCAATAGATTTTAGCCTGCTTTGTTAAGACTTTTGAAGGTGCATCCATGTGTAGTGAGAAGGAAAGCCCTGATCGATTAGTGATGCCTGCCACAGGTGCAGGATCAGGGAGCTGGGCTAGGTTTGCCACATGCATTCCTTCTCTGGTCAGGTGAAAATCTATTTCTCTCCTACTTCCAGCACACTCGAAGGGCGTCACATCTCTCACCCTAGTTTTCACATTGTCATTATCATTGTCTTCATTTTTAAGCAAAGAGTGGAGGAGAGGAATCCCATTTCTGCAAGGTTGCTCCAAATCTAGATTCTGCTGGGATTGGCGCTCCTGTTCCTTCCACAGATGTCTCCCAGCTTCTCTTTTGGGGTGTGTGGTGTGGGATGATGATGGTGGGTTCGGAAAGGGAGGGGAGATGAGCCGGCACAGAGGCTGAGTCCCCTGGCTGTGACCACCAGAGGGTTCCACCTTTAGGGACACCATCCCTGCGCTGTGGCAGGGACCAGGAGGTGGTGATGCCAAAGGACACAGGGCTGTCACTGGGCCCTTCCTGGGGTGGGGTGGGTCAATCTCCCAGGAAAACTGATCTCGCTGTTGGAGCCTTCCCGTCTTCGTAAGTGCAATGAGACCGCAGCTGTCAGCTGGGAACCTGGAGGAGAGAATGCTGACGCTGACTGTCTGTTTACCTTGGGCTGTGTGCTTTTGGAATACCGTCTTATTCCATTCAGTCTCTGGACCCTCCTGTCAGGGGAGTACTTGTAGTATGCCCATTTCACAGAGGAGGAAACTGAAGGTCAGAGTGGATCAAGCATCTTGTCCCAGATTTACTGGCCTGAAAGTGGTAAAGCTGGAGGAAAAGTCCTGGGGAGCCCTATTTTAGGACCCCCTCCTTGAACTCTTCCATTTTACAGATTCTCTCCGTGTATCCTCATCTATTCCATCTGTCCCGCTCAATGAGCTCTGGTGGGTGACTTCTGGAAGGTTCACCTTCCCAGTAAGGATGGACCAACTTCGTTTTTGGAGTTCTTGGACTATTACTGGATGTCCTTCTGTTCTCACTGTTCTCTCGTTAAGCAAGGCAAGGGAGAGAAAAGGAAGATGATGGGGGAGCAAGATCCAGGCTTCTGACCCCTCGGCCCAGGATGGGCCGGGGGGACGATTTATGAATAATTCTCAGAAAGTTTGCATCTTCTCATAGGTGCTCGTTCTAAAGCCAGTACTTAAGGGGAAAGTCAGGCATTGCTAAGACTGCCGTAAACATTGATTATGAAGCTGTTGACTTGGAGACCCACCCACACTCTCTTGATGGGTTTGGGCAACAGCTTTGCCTCCCGCCTTGGAACATACTGCCTTTCGTTTTCAGCACTAGATTGGGGGAAGAAGTCTTCTGGGTAGGAATCATGTTGTCCAAAAAGTAGATTTCTTTAAATCCTCGACTCACCCTCTTGGTGGTAAGGTGTGGACCGATGGATGAGGGGCCTGCAGGTCCCTCGTCCTCGCTCCCGGGCTGAGCTCCCTGGGGAAAAGGCAGGTGGTCTTAACTGAGCTATTTCAATTGTTACTTTGGTTTTGGCAGGTGGTCAGGGAATCATGAGCGCTAAGTAAATGGGTCATGGTGTGACCCTGTTATGAGATCTTGGCTCCTCTGAGGGTCTGAGCTTGGTGCTGAGGAGGCTGCCGTGGGGAGTCTTGGGTAGTCTGGGCTTTAACTGCAGAGAACATTTGCTTCCTCATGCTGTCCCTCCTCCCAGCTCAACCTGCTGCCCAGAACCCATCCCCGCCTGAGAGGACCCTGGAGAGTGTAGGCCTCATGGTTGGGTTTGTTTGCCCTTGACCCTAGTCATTTTGCCAGATGCCAGAGATGGTCATGGGCTACACTTTACAGCATATCTGTGTGAGTTAGACAAAAGGCTGACCATGCCTTTATGCAAAAGTTAGGTACTTCTTGCTTTAGGCATTCCTAGCCTTGCACCAGGACACGCTGTTTAGTGGACAGAGTGTAGGATAAATTTGCACCCTCTCTCACTACCTCTGCTAGGTCCCTCATGCAGTGCACAACCCGCTCAACTGTACACAGCCGTCCTCCTTGCTTTATACTTTTTCATTCCTTGAGATTGTTAGTACTACAAGCCAGGAATAGTGACACTCCATTTCATGTTTGACAATGGGAATCTGGGCTCTAGGTATATCCTTTATCTTCCTTGGCCCTGGCTTGGTGTGAGTGAGAGGGTTTCTTTAAGGATGAGCCCAGGAGAGGCAGTCATGTGCCCCTTGCTTAGTTCACCACCTCCATTGGGACAGGGATGCCTCCAGGGAGCCTCTGTCAGACCGCTGTGGGCCCAACGCCTTCCTAAGGGTGGGATGATCAGTGGGGCCAAGGCCCGTAAAGCACGGAGAGGTCTCCTAAGACTTTGGAAACACCACCTGAGAATACTCTCAAAATAAAAGCCATTAATTTAGTGGTTCTTAGATCTCTCTTTGGCAGGCAGGTTGTGGTAGTGGTGTTCTAGATCTTTCTGATGAAAAGTGGTGTTCTAGATCTTTCTGATGAAAAGCATTTCTTTTCCCAGAAAAATGCCTGTCTATTCACATGTCTAGAGGCTTACATCCAGGGGCAGGGCCTTCTCAGATCCTTGAAGCCTGGCCAAGCAGCTGGCACTGGCGTGGCTTTGGGAGGAGGGAAGGAGGGTTCCTGGGCCCTGCTGACCTTGCTGGGGTCTTCCTCTGGCCCTTGGGTCAGTACTTACTTCTCTTCATCTCTCTCGTTCACCTCCTGACAGTCTGCCTTAGAAATTGTCCTAAGCTTTCCTACCTCTGACCTGCGCCCTGTCTGCCAACCCAGGTTCTGTCTGACCTAGATACCTGCCCCCCTGGAGGAAGTGGCCCTGGGGAGGTGACTTACACACGTGCCCACCTGGCACCCGGTGTCCCATGCTGCTGGGTTTCCCAAGCCCTGAGGCCCAGCTCACACACTCTTTGGGCCTCACTGGCATGTGTTGATGACAAGGCCATCCTGGTGCACAGGGGCAGGCTGTGGGCCCTTCCTGAGCAGGAGAGTTGTTGTCCTTTACGAGCCTGCTGCAGTGTCTGGTGAGGCTCACGAGCTGTATACTCTGGGGCAAGCAGACATCCACGACTTGTGATCCCAGAGCAGAGAGAGACTATGGAATTCTTATCTGTCAGAAGCCTGGATAGAGCTTCAGATTCCTTCTTAACACAGCCTAAAAACTATGGTTAATATATCCTGTGCATGCTCCAATGTGAACACAGGTCCTGCCTCCCCTTTGTGTATCCGTACTTGCTGCCGCACGCGGCCCCCGGCCCTTTGTGTTCACACTCACTGTGCCCTCTCCCCATGCTTACACACTTGTACCCACACTACCTCTTGTTGTGTGCACACTGGCTTTGTGCACCCACCCTACCCTTGCCAATGGCCAGCATTCACAGGAGCAGACATCCCTGTGTTCCCCTTGAGATGGGACAGGGTGGGGGTGTGCTTTGGCCTCAGTGGTGTCAAACACCTTTAAATTAAAAAGTTAGAGGGAGAGTCTGGGAAAGTTTTCGGAAAGCACCTAACTCTTCTGGCCAGCGGGACAGCCCCTTTGGGTGTTATCCCGATGGGCCACAGTGCTGGTAGCCTTTTCTCTGAGATGCTCGACCCTCAACCCCAAAGCCATGGCTTGTTCCCATCAGGAACACATGAAGCATGGTGTGTTTCTACCTTCAATAGATGAAATGTGGGGGTGGGATGTTAGTGGGGTACATGCCAGCAGGTGTAGGAAAATGCTTTCACGCCCCATGGCACCGGGTGGGCTGGCCCACAGCTCCTTGCTGTGAGAGACGTGGTTCTGGAGATGGCGGTGTGACGCGGCCACTTGCCTATGGCGACGTCGGCCACTTTGAACTTCCCCAGCCGGCCAACACCGGGTCGCCCTCCTCTGCCACCTCTGCAGGCTTCTCGTCCTTGGGAAGAGAGCCAGGAATCCTCCCAAGAGCTCCAAAATGGCAGATGTCTTCAGCCTTCCCATGATGGCGGAAGCCAGATCTTAAGGACGGAAGGATGTGGCATTTTGGGGACATCCCCAGACCTACAGATCTGGAAGGTCACATTTCTCAACCAGAGAACATGGGGCTGTTTGTCCTGGTACCCGGAGTACACTGCGCACCAAGGGAGAACTGGGGTCATACATTAACGTCATGGTGCCCGTGATCAACATGGTACCCGTAGGGACGCATGCAGACCTTGCTGAAGGTGACCAACAGAATCGCCGCATGGTAACCTTACAGACTGAGAACGGTTTCTTAATGGAGGCAAAATGCGTAGATCTTGAAGTGAGTGAATGGTGAGCTGCGAAGGAAATGGATTTTCAGGTGTGGCTGTGGACGCTGTTAACAACAGCTCCCTTCATGCACGGCTGGCTTCGGATTGTTGGATGCATCGTCCGCCCGGGTTTCGGGGGCTGTCTGGTTGGAATCAACTTAGCGAGTAAGATCCGTTTTGTCTGGTGCGAGGTCTTGATTCATATTTACACAGCGGTGGGTTTGAAAACCCACCGCAGCTCTAACTTGCTGAGTTAGGGCAAGAGCCTTGGCCTCACCCCAGCTCGCCCCTGCCTTTCATCGTATGGATTCTGCATCTCTACGCTTAGGACGCAAACTTGGGAAAGAGTGAACACTCTGTTAGCGTTCCTTAGCCTGTTGCTCCTTGTTGTGGACGTCCCCTCTCAGGTGCGGTCTGCGAGGCTCTGGCTGGGGAGCGGGAGCGGGGACAGATACGTGATCAAGGGGGCCGTGCCCTGCAGAGCCGGACTTGTTAATCCCCAGAGCTGTTCCAGTCCCAGCACCAAACCCGCCGAGGGCCTGAGCCCCTCTCCAGCAGGGGCCTCCAGCACTGCACGCAAGTCTTCCTGCCACCGTATGGCTCAGGGACCGTTATGAGCTGCCTTCAAGATGGCAAAACTAAAGCCTAGAGGTTCAGTAATTTGCTCAAGAGGCAGAATCAGGATTCGAATCTAGGACGATAGCCTAGCCTGTGTGTTCTTCTCACTGCTTGGCTGCCCAGCACTCTTGTGGACCTGCCTTCAATGGGGAGGGTGGGGGGTGCTGCTTATGAGTCCCGAGCTTCTAGGATCCTGGACAGCGTCCTCTTGTGCCTCTGTATACGGTGGTTTCAGGATGCATCGATCTGCCCTTCAGACCGGTTGTGGGTTTTAGCCCAAACTCCGCATGTATTCCCTGTAACTGTGTAAGACCTCGGGCACGTTGCTTGGCCTCTCTGGGAGGCCATTGATGAGGCGTACATGTGGTATTGCTTGGGAAGCTCTCCGCACCGCTCCTGGCTCACCGTGTATGCCTACGGAAGACAGCAACGGTGCAGAGGGCGCGGGCAGGACCTGCTAGCTTCAGCCTGCACATGTGTAGAACTTCAGAGACCGTTAAATCTGGAAAACACTGTGTATGCACATTTTTGGCTTAAACAAAGTTCCATTTTTACAGAGTCCATAACCCAGCTTTAATATTATTACGTGCCCCAGACTGGGATTAATTCCAGGATAAGAGCTTTATTATGTCCAATAGAGTTCCTCCCGTGCTCCCCTCGTGCTTGGCCTCCATCTCCACCAGCCTGGTCTTCCATGCTGGGGTACAGGGTGGTGGAGGTGCCCTATCCCTGTGCAGCCTTGTTTTGTGGGCTCAGGGGCAGGGTGGAGAGGTGAGTTGCTTTCTGATGTTATAGGCATTTACTGCTGACCACTGGACCTTAGCATATCCCGAAGTCTGTCTGTGGGCCAGGTCTCTCAGTGTGAACAACAGCACCCCGTGCTCTTCCAACCTCTGAGAGTGATCTTATTTGTTTCACAAACAAGCTATCAAATTTCAGTGGTGGTTTAAGGAGCGTTTGGGAGGAGGACAGTGTCTGCGGGATCAGGGAGATGTCTGAGTCTCTGCGGTCTTCCCGCGAGTGACAAATGACTTTACCTCCAGTGGAAACTCTGATCATAGATAGTGATCAGCGGGAGCACGTAGAGAAAGATCCTGATGTGGCATCTGGCTCTAGGCCATGCTGTGATTGACTCATGATGTCTGCTAGGGACACGGAAGTGCGGAAACCATACTGATCCAGCACTTACGCGCTTTTCAGGTTTTATTCTGATTATTTTACGTCTCTGTGAAACCAACAAAGGCCTCTTTGTAGGCTCTATCCCCTTGCTTCTGATTGTGGGTATTAGAAGGACCCCCACAAATGACCCTTCTTCCTTGCCCTGTTTCCCACCCTGATGGCCTGTTTGTACAGCGTCAAAACTCACAGGCCCATCTCTGTTCTCTCTTTCAGTTGAAGAGGGGGAGGCCTCGGACTTCTCGCTGGCCTGGGATTCCTCCGTGACAGCATCAGGTAAATGCCCAGGGGGCTGCTGGGGGAGTTGCTGGGGGTCCTGGGGGGTGGGCTCAGGAACTCAGGAAGCCACCCAGCTGGTTATGGAAATCATATTCTTCATGTCACATTCCTGTCTCCAGGCCAGACTACCCCATGCACATGATTTTTATATCAGTTCCATATGGTCAATAAAATCTATTACATACGGAGACTAATATGCCCTATTCTCCTGGGGGACCACGTTTCCTTCTTGTGGGCGCGTTCTGATGGACCACGGTACCTCCGTGACACAGGCTTTGAAGCCCCCTGCCATGGGCCTCACTGCACATTCATTTCAGTCTAATTGCATAAAACCCACTTTAATAGGATGTTTAAACTCCAATCGAAATCACAGTCCCCAGACTTCCCCTCCCAGACGGAGCTGCTCTGCTCTCCCAGGCCGGCAACCCCAGCCCAGGCCTCCAGGGGGAGGTAATCGGGAAGTTCAGACTTCTGGGGCGCGTGGCCCCCATTGGGTGATGCTGGTGACTTGGCAGTCAGGGGACTTGGGTTTTTGGCTCACTTCTGTCCTTGCATGAGCTCCTCTGTGCCTCAGTTTCCCCAGCTCTAAAAAGGAGTGAAGGGATAAAGTTTTCCTAACTCGAAAGTCCTACACTTTGGAGCTGCCTGTGGAACTTGCGATTAGAACTGGCTGTGGGTCCTTGGGAGCTCCTGAGTGGAAGGTATGACTCCTGTTTGCTCTGCATCCAGCCAACACCTCTCTGGGCAATGGCCTGGGTTCCTAGTCTAGCAGGTGCAGCCTCTCCGGCCTCGTGCCTATCCTAGGATCCTGACCAACTGGTTCTGGATTCCTGAGGGAGCTGGAGGCAGGCCAGTCTAAGGAATCTTGGACCTGAGAAGACTCTGAGGGAATCATTTAGTCCAACTTTCTTGTCTTCTAGCTGGGGAAACTGAGGCACAGAAGGACCTTTGCTCTGGGTCAGTAGTTCCAGAAATGTGGTGTGAGGCATCAGGCATATGAACATTTAATGCTCGGATGGCTATACATTGGATTTGTGATTTAATGGCTATTTGCGATTGATGCTAAATTCATTTAAGTGAGAAAATTGCATTGACAGTTTTAAGTAATGGCACATAGTGCTTGGGTTGAGCAAAAATCATGAAGATGGTTTGCAAATGACTGAGATTTGGGAAATGCTGGTATAGATTACACGGAAAGGGAGTGGACAGCTAGCGAACCTGGGTTCCTGGGCTCTGTGTCCAGTGCTCTTTCCAGCACGAATGGGACGCTGTTTGGAGAGTCTGAAGGATCCCGGCTGATTCAGTTTTGGGCTCGGTCGTATCTGCAGGTGCCTGGCCCTTGGTGACAGGGGCTCTCTCCCTGGGAGAGAGGTGTTGTCTGAAGCCAGAACGAGGTGGGCAGTGCTCACATTTTCAGAAGAGTCCAGGGTTAGGACAGACCTGGGGGTCCACACTCGGTAGTTTGGAGGAAGGGTGTGCACAGCCCCTGTCCCATCTCTTTCTGTGCAGGGAGACACACTCCCGGGGTTGGTAGAAACACAGTGAGAGTATAAATCTCCATGTCTCCTCCAGGGACCCTGACCCACATTGGGGTGCATGAGCTCAGGCTTCGGCCGACTCTGAAAATGATCCTCACTGTGCTCCAAACCCCCGAACCAGGAAAGTGTCCAGCGGGGTGTCCGTATAAGGTCCTGCCACCGGGCCGCTTTCCCAATGGTGCCGGAGGCGGTAGAGACAGACAGGAACAGCAGCGTGGTGCAGGGAGGGCAGTGGCATCCGTCGTGGAGGAGGACAGCCCTGCGTCCGGTGGGGGGCCCTACTGATGCCTCCCTAGGGCAGGGAACTGTCTCTTGGTCTGCGATGCCGAGGGGCTGTATGGGGGCCCTGCTTGTCTTGGGGTCTCTGCTGCCGCTGTGGAACCTCAGGGGCTCTCTGGGGTGGCCGGGCATCATAGAGGTGGCGGGATTTGTCCATTTCCAGCCAAGAGCTGAGCAGGCCCCATACGCGTGTGCAGAAAGAGGTACACGGCTCTTTGTGAGTCCTTTCCAGTCCTCAGGGACTTCGTGGTGCCAGTCAGCTTCGGATGGTCCGCTAGGAGATGGAGAGAGGGAGGGCAAAGCATCCGGGCACTGGATAATCCGCAGCCAAGCAATGGATTTTGTTTTCTTTGGCCCATTTCTGGTGAATTTTTTACAGTGCATGCAGTACATTTTCCTTCCCAAGTTCGTTGGGCTTGGGCTACGGAAGTCAGCTTGGATTCCCTGAGCTTGGGGGTCGTGAGCTGGTGCAAATCCTGGGTGAAGGGACAAAGTCAGTTTGGGAGGCAGCGCTGGACGAGGGTGATGTCACATTTGTTGAGCCTTGACTTGGTGCGCTTTCCCTGCGCCCTCTCCTCCAGCCATCACGACAGCCCCGCGAGGCGGGGGCTCTTTCCAGAAGCTGCTCCAGAGCTTCTCCACAGGCTGGTTTAGGGCCGGCCATCTGGTGGCGGACGGGGCCAGCGGCCTGGTTAAAGCTGCTTTAGTATAACGCTTTTCATTAAGCTGAGAAAATGTCACTTGGCTGCATCAGAGAATGGGGGCAGGTGCCAAGGAAGATTATGGGGAGCAGAGCCTCCCCGAGCTGCCCTTGGCACTGCTCTGAGAACTGCCGTCTTCATTTGGCGGACGGGGGAAGGAGGCTCAGAGCTGTGTGGCAGCAGATCTGAGGTCCCTGGCCAGCAAACTGTGGAGAGGGGACTCGAACCTGAGTCCTCCTGCGGCCAGACCCTGTGGTCTCACCTCCGTGATGCCTGGCGCTGGAGGGGCAGTGAGGGCGAACTGGACCAGGGGGCATTGCTGGAGCTTCATGAGGGTCCCTGGGGGTACCGGCCATGGAGGGTCTTGGGCTCCTGCGATCAAGGGAATCCAGGGTGCGGTGAGCAGGGTGGTCCGAGCGCGTTTCACCGGGAGGAGCATGGGCAGCTCCTTTCCTAAGGGGGCCCTGCAGCCAGGCTGCAAGTTTGGCGCGGTGCCCTTCCCCCTCGCCTGCTTTGCCCTGGCTCTGGGAGCGTGATGGAGAACCCCAATAAAGAAGCAGAATGTTCTGTGTTCTCTCTACTCACCTCTGGCCTCCAGGCTCCCCTGCCCTGGGGGACCCTGTGGTTACCATCCCCAGGAACAACCTGGCCTGCTGAGTCTGTGCCCTCGTGTCTGAGTCTGGGCCCCTGACAGTGATGGAGAGCCCGCCCGTGGCAGTGTTCTCTGGCCTGGCTTCCCGGGAGTGGGGGAGCCCCGGCCTCCTCCTGCCCCTCGCCAGCAGACACCGGGCTCCTGAGAGCAGAGCCCCGGGACTGAGCACTGTGCTCAGAGCCTGGGTGTGGGGAGCATAGTAGAGCTGGGGTTTTAAATCATTCCCTGTTGGTTCCTGATTTTTTTTTTTTTTAAACCCATGGTTGGGGGCTGATGAGGGAGCTGATAGCTTATAAGGAGATAACTGAAGCATGATTCGGAACCTGTTCTGAGCCACGGATGCCTTTGAGCATCCAGGGGGAACATTTCACGTGTGATTTCAGGGAAGTTCATGGGTTTGAATGCCTTAGAGCTGGGAGAGTCTTTTGGGAGAGCCCCAAAGAGGTCCTCCCTGTCCCAAGGCTGGCCTGTGGCCCGGGTGAGGGGGCAGGCTGGGGAGGGTCTGTGGTAAAATGTGACAGGCCCTGCTAGAGGCACGTGGTGCCAGGGGCCAGACCCAGAGCTGCTGGGTCATCTGAGTTTGTATATACTTATGTATTTATTATTATTATTATTATTATTATTTTAAAAGATTTTATTTATCCATTTGCCAGAGAGAGAGAGCAAGAGAGAGCATGAGGGAGAGCACAAGCAGGCGGAGGGGCAGAGCGAGAAGCAGACTCCCCACCGAGCAGGAAGCCACATGTGGGACTCGATCCGGGGACCATGGAATTGTGACCTGAGCCGAAGGCAGCTGGTTAACCGACTGAGCCACCCAGGCGTCCCTGTATTTATCATTTAAAAAAAAATTATTTATTTGAGAGAGAGAGGTCACACACGGGGGAAAAGGGTAGAGAGAGAAGCAGGCTCCCCGCTGAGCAGGGAGCTCGATGCGGGGCTGCGTCTCAGGACCCCAGGATCATGACGAGCAGAAACCGAGAGTTGGACTCCCAACCGACTGAGCCACCCAGGCACCCCTGTGTCGCCCAATATTTTCAAGGTTTATCTAAATCGTAGCCTGCACCCATCCTGCATTCCTTGTTAAGGCTAAATAATGTTCTGCTGTATGAGACCACATTTTGTTTCTCTCTTCGTCCGTTAATGGACGTTTGGGTCATTTTCCCGCTTCGGCTGTGGTAAACACGCTGCTGCGAACTCCCGTGTGCCGGGCTCTGCTGGACGCTCACTCGTTTTCAGCTCCGCGGGGCGCACACCCAGGAGTGGAGCTGCCCAGTCCTCTGGTGACGCTGCGCGACTTTCGGAGGAACGGCCGGTCGGCTGCCCCAGCGGCGCCGCATTTCACGCCCCCGCCAGTGACGTGCGGGTTCCAGTTTCTCCGTATCTTCACCAACGGTTGTTATTTTCCTTTTTTTAAATTTTTAAAATTTTTATTCTAGGGGTACCTGGGTGGCTCAGTGGGTTAAAGCCTCTGCCTTCGGCTCAGGTCATGATCCCAGGGTCCTGGGATCCAGCCCCGCATCGGGCTCTCTGCTCCACGGGGGGCCTGCTTCCTCCTCTCTCTCTTTTTGTTTGTTTCTCTGCCTGCTTGTGATCTCTGTCGGTCAAATAAATAAATAAAATCTTTAAAAAAAATTAAAAAAATTTTTATCCTAGCCTTCCTAAATGTGAAAAGGTATCTCATTTTGGACAACGCATATTTAAAAAATATATATATATATTTATTCAGGTCACAGAAAGGCCTTCTGCCTGTTGGTTTCAGCCTGGTCACCAATTAGGAGGTTGTTAAGGGTGCCCTTCCCAGAGGGACCTCTCTGTCCCCCTGCCCTGCCCTCCCACCAACTTCTCCCTGAGGAGGCCTGTCTTCTCTTCAACGCTTCTTCTTCTTTCCTTCAAGCCTTTTGGACCGCGGTCTCCAAGTGGCAGGCACCAGGATGAGCGTAGCCCTACAATGTGGGTTTTCAGTGAACCAGTCCAACCAAACTGAGCTTTGCCTCCCTTGCTCTGATCGCCGAGTTTGACCGGGGGCTGGGGGGGCTCGTTTCTCTGTAACTGTCTGGTCACAGTGTCACTGGAGCCTCTCAGCTCTCCTGGCTGGGTTCAGGACAGGTTGGGCTTCCTTCCAACATGGCAACATGGGCGCAAGCTTGGGGATGGAGTGGGAGGAGGGTTGGTGGGGTGATCCGGAGATGGGAAACAGTTACTCTGACATACACTCATTGTCAGTGCCTGGGCAGTGTAGCCAGGTGGTGACAGACGTTCTAGGGACTGGAGAGAAACGCTCGATAAAAAAAATAGTAGTTTGCGGGACACCTGGGTGGCTCAGTTGGTTAAGCGGCTGCCTTTGGCTCAGGTCATGATCCTAGCGTCCTGGGATTGAGTCCCGCATTGGGCTCCTTGCTCTGTGGGGAGCCTGATTCTCCCTCTGCCACTCTGTCTGCCTGTGCTCACTCTCTCTCTCTCTCTGACAAATAAATAGTAGTTTGCGATGGCCTGAGACCTTATCGGGGTGATCAGAGTTTTGGGCCTTCCTGCCACCTTGACAGGTCTCATTGTCCTGGTTAATGGAAACATCATTTACAAACTACTTCTGGGAGCCAGCCCTCCTTCTTGGTTCACATATAGAAACTGAGGCACAGAGATGCTAGTGGCTTGTTTTAAAAGTCACACGGGCAGGAAGTGGCAGAGCCAAGATTTGAACCCAGGCAGCTGACGTGTGAACGTAGCACCAAAACTTTCACTGGCCGAGCTGCCTATGAGGGTGTTGTCCAGGCTGTTCATTGTAGAGGGAATCCAGAGGCTCAGTGAGAGACTCAGCTTTGTGCCCAGGTCCCTCCTGGGTCAGGTGAAAGGGTCTGACTCCTCTGCCCCGGAGGAGAGGGAGATACATGTTTTGAAGACCTTGTATACATTTCCCGTCTCAGAGGCTAGGGAAACACTGGGGGCCAGACTCTCCCGCATGCCCAGCCCCAGCCTGCCTTCCCACTGGGGTAGCTGTGTGATGGGCATGGGTGTGGCTCACAGGGGAGGCTGGTAACTGGGCTGCTGGCTCTGGGACCTGCTTGGGTGAGAAATTAGAATAGTGTCTAGGTGACTGGTATCCTGGGGGCCCCATAGAGAAGGGGTGCTGGAGGCCTTTCCTTTTCCTTTCATTCTGGCTCTGGGTAAGCAGTGGCTTAGGGATAGTGGTCAGGGTCCCCACTCCTGACAAAGGTCGCAGCCTCCTCCCCACCCCTGCCGTCCTGCACCCCGAGGTTCTGACGGTGAAGTGGACGGAAATGTCTGGAAAACTGGGCCTTTCACGCTGGGCATCGAGGCCCCTCCGGACAGCCCAGCCTATACTTCCGCACCTTCTAGGAGCTGTCTCCCCACCCCACTTGTTTCTCAAGAGTGTGTGTTTATTATTTCAATGACTTCTTAGAAGCTCTACCTACAACCTCTGCTTCTGCACCCCTGCCCCTTGTGTTTCTCTCAGCCCCCTTTCCAGCTCTGTCCTGTACCAACCAGCTTACGTAGATGAAGTCCACGGGCATGGTGGAATACACGTGGCTCCTGCCCCCATGAGACCCGAGCTTCCTGTAATCCCCGGACCCACGCAGCCTCCTGTCTTAGAAGCCACGTCGGGGTCGCTGGGCAGCTGGGCATTCACGTTCCTAACTGCCCCTCCCTTGCGGGGCATTTGGACTACTTTTCCTCTTTCGGCTCTTATAAATAGTACCATGACGAGGACCTCGGTGTAGTAGGTGCTCTTTTTCTTAGGTGCTCCCAGCATCTTCTGACTTTCTCTTTCCATCTTCAAGTCCAAGCTGGAGGAACTTGGACCCCTGTTTCTCCCCACCCCTTGCCAGGTCCCTCACTTGAATTCTTCCCTGAGTGACCCTGCACCCTGTGCTCCGCTGTGGGTGTGTCCCGGCCCCCCATGGCCAGGATGCCGTGGCCAACAACGGACGGCCCAGGCTTCCTTTGGCTCCAGCTGTCCACCTCTCGAACTTGAACCCCCAACACAGTCATATGGACCAGGGGACATTTTAAAGGAGTAGAAAAGGTCTAAATAGATGTATAATTTTCCAGCATTTTAAAGACTTATGAAATGAGTTTTTATGTGGGGCCGGCTGGGGAGTTTCTCATTAGCTCGGCCAGGGCGTCTGTGGGGAGTTGAACTAAGTGGAACCAGGCAGGCTGGGCAGGAAGACATGGTGGCCCCAAGCTCACCAAGGGAGCGTGGCAGGCATGCGCCGGCTGGTCTGTGCCTTGGACCCCCAGCCAGGCCAGCGGGCCTGTGCCTTTGTTAGCGCTGCTTCCCCCAGCCCAGGAGGCCTGGAAACCTTCAGGGGGACTGGAGCTGAGAGGTGGCCACTCTGTTACCATGGTGAGCAGTCCATGAGGTGTAGGGCATCTGTGTCCTGCGTGCACATGGAGGCATGTACTTGTGTATGTGCACGTGTGCACACACGTGTGTGTGTTTCTTGTGTGTGTGTGTGCATACCCAGATGCGACAGCCTTGACTCAGACCCCTGGAGACCCCAGGGCCTTTGCACCCCTCTGTACTGCATCCTGGGTCCCCAGGGCTGACTGGGACCTGTTCTGTGAGGGGGATGTGCTGTTTCCTGCCCGCCCTTTCCTTTGGCTCTGGACCAGCAAGGGGCTCCTGCTGGGCTACCCTTTGATCACATCCTCTGTGCCCTCTCTGCCGTGAACACGTGTGTGCAGAGCCCATGCACATGTGTGCATGTGTGCTGGCGCCTGGGGTGTGTGTGTGTGGTGTCTCTCTTCAGCCTCCTCGTCTACCCCGAGCCTGGCCAGTGGTTTCACGGGAGTGAAACCACGGAGTGGGGCTCGTCTTGCTGGTTTTCACCTCTTGCATGGACTTGGGCTTTCTCTGAGGCAGGGACTCTGTGTCATTTGTCACCGTAGTGGGCATGGCTGGGTTAGGACTGAGTCCTCACTCATGCTGACCTTGGTTGGTGCGGTGTTGCTTGTTTCCAAAGTGGAGACGGCTTCAGTGGGCTTGTGTGCCAGTCAGTGGTTTGGTGGACAGGGTCTGCTCTGAAAGGCAAAGGCTGTGAGTGTGTGCCCTGGGCAAGACTTGATGCACCAACTGTGCAGCGTGGGTCAGTGCCCAGTAGGAAATAGCCAAGGTCAGCCCAGTCATGCTGCCTGGCTGCTCTTGGCTTCCTGGGCGGGCACTCTGCAGGGCCTGGCTCCTGGATTGGGGATGGTTAGCGCTGCATCAGCCAGTGTCCTGCTATAGGCTAAGTGTGGCCCATGGGGGTTAGGCTGCTGTTCTCAGCTGACATTCTCCTAAAATCCTGGAGTGTGTGCACACACATACACACCACTCCATGTATGTATTAGTCTGAACCTGGCTAACTGATGCCTGCTTGGGTCAAAAACCCTATTTTTTTTCTTGCCCACACTAATAATTCTTTTCTCCTTCATTGTGGTTAATGGCTTTAACTGATGGCTGCTGGCCATACTTGTTGGTAGTTAGGACATTGGACGGATACTGAATCCAGTAAATGGTACATTTTTTGCTTCTGCCTTTCTACATCTTACGGGTAAATACTTTGCAAACCCCACAAGCTTGGGGAGGCAGGGGTAGTGCCTGTTTTGCTCATTGTTGTATCTTCAGCAACTAGCTCTGGCTACCAGCAACTGTAGTAACAGTAACAATAAAAATAATAGCCATCTAGTTATTAGTCCATGGTGCGGGGCATGAGGCTGGGCTGCAGCACACATGATCTCATTTAACCCTCCTAAAGCACAGCTTGTGGGAAGTGTACCATCTCACAGAGGGCAGTTGAGGCTCAGAGGGGCTGAGAGCCTGGTGCAGGCTTTCTGAGCTCATGGGGCTAGAGCAAGGATTTAAGCCTGGGCTGGTTTTATCTGAGTCTAGGGCCCCCTTTTTTCGTTGCTAGTTCAGTGGCTGGGACTGAGTGGAGATGAGTGGAGATGCTAAGAGCCCTAATGAGGTCGCTATAGTGACATACCCGAGGGGAGTGGGGGTGGCTGGGCCAGTACAGGAACGAGTGAAGGCTGATGGTTGACCCACCAACGATTGTGGGGGCAGGCATGTGCATATACATACATGTGCACACACCCACACACCTTCACACACACACACACACACACACACACCTGTACCCACAACACACATGTACAGACACATATTCACACATGTCACTCCTCCAGCCCCCAGGGCACATACACGTTCATATACCTGGCCTCCACACCTCGCACGTGCCCTAGCATGCACAACATGCATCCTCACAGACTCAAGTATGAACACATGCAGACACTCATGCAGGCAGGAGTGCAGGAACACATGCACATGTACGCAGTGTGCATAGGCACACACTTCAAACGTGTAGGGAGAGAGACATGCACGCAGCACGCCCCTGGGCTTGCAAATGAGCAGAAAAATCCTGCTTCTGGGCTGTGTCTCCTCAAGGACAGGGACCGTGCGGCTGTTCAAGACACCCGGGTTGTTCTGTGCTCTCTATTTTCTTTCTCTGCTTTTCTTTGGTTTCTTTGTTGTACCCTCGGTGCCTTAGACATACTTTCCGTCCAAAGATTCAAACCCCTGCTGCTGGGCCTGGTGCAGGGCTGACCCGTGTGCAGACACAGACCCCAGTGCCCATCTGTCCGCCTGCCTGGCCTGCTCTGGCCCACAGGCGCCCCCCCCAGCCCCAACTTGGACGTGACTTCATTTCCACCCTGCACCTGCCACTTTAAGAGTCCAGGGGCCTGGTGGGTCCGTCCCCAGGGTCGGGCTGAGGGAGGCCGGACAGCTGCGGGTTTGGGAGAAGCTTTGTTAGCTCCCAGGGGCCTCTTGGAGCCCAGGCAATGCTGGGGAAACCGAAACAAAGAGCGACAATGGCCTCCTTCCCTCCCTGGGCAGCCTCGGAGCAGGGCCTGCATGGGCGGCCTCTGGGGGCCCCTGTTATTTCCTGTGCTGGCTGCGGGGCTCCTCGCCAGCCGCAAATGGGCAGGAAGCGGGGCAGGGCATCTCCTCCCCACCCGCTGGGCTGGCCCTCATAGGCCAGAGTAGCCGCTTCTGTGATCCGGGGGCCGGCAGGACAGGCCCACTCCACCGTCTGCTGCTCCAGGCCTGCGGGGCTGGGCCTGCCCTGCTCAGGTCTGCCTGGGCCTCCCAGGAGGGGAAACCTGACCCCCGGCTCTGCTGACCTCTCCCCGCTGCAGACCCCACATGCTCCCACCATCTGTGCTGGAAGCCGAGTTTCTGCCACTACTGGCCTTTGTGGCTGGAGGGCTCGCCCCACAGAACCAAGGACGAGGCTGGGCAGTGAGCTTTCTATTGGCTGTTAATTAGTTCGTCTGGGATTGGGCTGGAAGTAAGCTTAGGTTTAGTACCGTGGTTAGGGGTATGTTTAAGCCTAAGGTTAGGGTTAGTGTTATGTTTGAGGATAAGGTCAGGGTTAGCTTGGCCAAGTCCTAAAGACTTAAAAAAAAAAAAAAACCAACAAAAACCCCACCAGGAGTCTGAGCCTGGATTTTGAAACAAACACACCTTTGTCTCAGGGCTGGATCTCACACAGCACTAATTTTGGGGAGAGGCTCCCCACTAATTAGGTTTTGTTCAACACCTAATTTGCAGGTGTCTGTTTGGACCATACTTGGCCCTAAGGATGCAGTGGTATCCAGCTCTCCGGGACCCACATTCTAGAGGGAGGACACAAGAGCCGTGTTCTTCCGTTCTTAGCTGTGAGGACACACTTGGCTGAGTTGGTCACCTTCTCAGGACTCAGTCTCCTGATCTGTAAAGTAGGGATACCGAAGCCCTAGCTTGTGCCCCCCCCCCCCCGCAAGGATAAGTGGGAATTAGAGGTCACGTGCTCAGCACGAAGCCCAGCATAGCGCAAGCACCTGTCAACACTGGCTCTGGGTGTTATTAATGGAATGAGATGAGATGGCCTTACATCGCTGGGCAGCTAAAATAATAGATGAAAGAACTAATTACGTCCGAAGCCCCAGGTATGGGTCACTGTGTAGGTGAGCTTCCTGGCAGCTCAGGCCAAAGGAGAAATCGGATGGAGGGAGGCTTGGCCGCCTCTTCCCGACTCACGCACTAGGGACAGACAAATGTTTTTCCCTGGCACCAAATGCTTAGGAATTTACTCTGCGGAGCCTCATTAATCATTGAACAAACAACAGCCACGGTCTCAGTAACAATTTGGCACACAATGCAGAAACAACTTTCCTAGAGTTCTTTCTTAAATTGACCCTGGAAGAATGCTCGGGGCCTAAGTGCACACCGCAGCCACGAACTTCCTTGCGGAGCTGCCTGGAGGGGGCTGGGCCAAGCCAGGCTGCGTCCTGGGGCAGCTGCTCAGGTGACTGGCCCGAGGGCCTGGTTTGATACAATGGAGCGGGGTTCTTCAGTGGGGGACCTCGAAGAGCCCTGGACATGCCCAGGGTTGCTGGGTTGCTTCCGGAGGGTTCTGCAAACTTTTGACTTCAGAAGCTAGCCCCTACCTGCTTCTGAGGACCCTTATCCTCAGCTCATAAAGCCTTTTTTTTTTAAAGACTTATTTATTTTTTTTGAGAGAGAGGAGAGAGAGCACGCATGCATGTGGGAGGGCAGAGGGAGAGAATCCCAAGCAGACTTGCCCTGCAGGATGGAGCCCCGCGTCGGCTCCATCTCATGACCTTGAGACCATGACCTGAGCTGGAACCAAGAGTCAGATGCTCAACCAACTGAGCCAGCCGGGCGCCCCACTCATGGAGTGTTCGGACGCACTTTGGGAGCTCTCTTTGTATCCTTATGTTTTGAGCTCAGCGGCTGGGGAGGTGTGTCTGGCACTGGGGCCCCTCTGCCTATACCGTACTCTGGCCATGGTTTGTGGACTTGCTGCAGCAGTCCCCATCTTTTGTTCCCTTTTTATAGGATTTTGTATTTACTCATCTTATTTGAGTGGGTGGGGTGCAGGGGGCACAGTCAGGAAAACTGAGGCTCAGGGGTGTTAGGAGGACTCGGGGCTGGGGTCTGTCTGTAGACCCATGCCTGAAGTATATCCACATCCCCAGATCCGCTCACACATACCCACTCTTGTGTGTATGAACAGTGCTCTGGGCCCGATCTGAAGTCCAGCTAGAGCCCCCTCCTGGCCCTTCCCCCTCCGGCCGGCAGGACTGTAGGCTTGGCCCCAGGAAGGCCCACCCGGGGCCACTTACCCCTGTGTCTGGCAGGCACCCCATGGAGTTTCCATGGTGAGGTCTCCTTTGGGGGCCCCTGGGTGGGACTTTCCATCGGGGTGGAAACCTGACCCTCAGGCCCCGAGAAGGAGGAAATGCCTTCCCCAAATGTGGAGAGAGAAAGAGACGGCCAGCCTGGGATTTCAGCCAGAGCCCCTGACTCTTGCAACCCTGTGGAGTCTGGGGACCCCCAGGGGCCTGGGGCAGGGCTGCCAAGGACCCACCCCTTAGGGAGGAGTCATTTTGGTGGCTGGCTGCCACACGTCCCTGTGGCTCTGGCCTGAAGTTTGCGTGTGTCCTCCTCCAGACACCGGTGCCTGGCTCGGATTTGAATTTGGCTCTCTCTGTCCCCAAGGCCTGTGTGCTTGTCACTGTGTCCTCTCACCTCCCTCCAGCAGGCATTTCCACAGACATTAGCTCTATGAACCCCTGAAGTAGCATTTGGACCGCAGATGGTGTTCTCATGCCTGTTTCCCATATGCAGACAGTGTCCCTCAGAGAGGCTAGGAGTCTTGCCCAGTGCCACACAGCAGGTCTGCAGCACAGCACACACCTAATCCCACCTCCCTACCTTGCTGACAGTGTATGTGCAGACTTAGGTCGTTACTAGTCCATTTAACTTCTCCCAATTAAGATGCACATTCGCCCAAATAAAGAAGGCAGTAACAATGTGAAGAGAGCTGGCAGTTCCAGTCACGGGGGCTGCCTGAGTGAGCCTGAGCTCTGGGGGAGATCTGCTGCTCCCTCAGGAGCCTCAGGTAGCTGTGACTCTGGGGTTCTAAGATGCGCGTCTTCTCCCTCACACCTGACAGGAGCCAGGCCCCTCATTGGCCATTATCCTCCCATGTGTATCCCAGCCACGGCTGCTGAATCTCAGGATAGGTGACGTTTTTGCCTCACGGGCTGACTTTAGAACCCGGCACGCAACCCCCCCCACCTCACCCCCCCACACTGGGACCCCACACAGGGCACCGGGGAAGGGCCGGTGTCTGATGCACAGGTTTGGAAGGGGGTGTGTGGGTCCACGTGCAAGGGCAGGGGTGTGTGGCGGGTGCTGAGTGGTCCCTGTCATGGGTGTTCTCCTTGGGGCTCCTCTTGGCATCACCCCCAGCCCAGATCCTGGGCAGACCCACTGGGGGTCTGTTCTGGCTGAGGCAGGGTTTCCCTAAAAGGAGCCTGTCTGGTGCCAGGGTCATACACAGCCCCATGGCTCCTCCAATGGCCCCCTTCCATCCCCGGCCTGGGGTGTGGAAGCAGAGTGCTTTGACCTAGTGCTGCTGGGGGGAAGGGCTCTTGACCTCAGGCTTTGCAGCATGATGGCCTTCAGGGCTCAGGTCAAGGTCTGGGCTGGTAGTTAGGGCAGTGGGCAAAGATAGAGGGTGGCGATGGTAGGAGCATTAGACTGGGAGTCTGGATTCCCATGCTCTGGGCCCTCCTCTGAGGTTGGCCAGGCTCGGGGGCCACCAGGAGCCTGGGGAGGTCATGGTGCCCTGAGGCAGTGGGTTCCCCGTGGAGAGTCTTACTCATACATGTAGCTCAAGAGTTGGGGTGGGTGGGAGGATTCCCCATCACAAAGTGGCCTCTTGGAGTTTTGTCCTGTGCTCTCTGCCCTCATTCTAGCCCATGCCTCGCTTGGCCTGTGTCCCCCTCCTGGAATGCCCCCATCCTGTGCCAGAGTCCTTCCGGGCCCAGCCCCATCCTTGCCTTCTGTGCGGCCTTTGCATATGTGCCTCCCGGTTCACAACCCCCCATCCTGTCCTTCTGAGTCTGTGAAGGACCAAGTGCTGGCCTGTCCCTCTTCCTTAACTGTTCATAGGCTCCACCTCCCCTGCCCCTGGGCCTCAGTCCCACCCCCCCCGCCCCGCCCCGCAGTAATCCAGCCCAGGGCTCAAGCTCTGCTTTATTCAGTGATGGGCAGTTTTTCCCAAATGCAAGGCACCAGGAAGTTCTACTGAATGTCTAACCACCTTCTCAGTTGCTGCTGGATGAGCACAGGTGCTGGCATTGTAGGACCACCCCTTGATAGCCGGTGATGGCTAGGAGCCTGCGTCACCACTGGTGGACTCCAACAGCTGGCATTCTTGCAGCCACAGGTGTGACTGAGCACCTACTAAGGGCTGGGGAATAGAATATGTTTTTCTGGGACATGACCAGCAGGGCGGTCAGTTAGAGAGCGATGGGGTGGTGGGGAGGAGGGGGCATCTGTAGGGTGCTCAGAGAGGTTTCTGTGTCCAGGAGGGGAGTTTGCGCAAGACAGGGTATGAGCCAAGCAGAGGGGTGGGAGCAGCCTTCTGTCCTGCTGTGGGGATGTGTTGGGCCTGTTGAAGGACAGGAGGGTCCCTGTGGCTGGAGTAGAGGGAGCCAGGGCAAGGGGGGGCAAGAGGTGAGGCCAGGGAGGTAGGGGAGAGGAAGTGAGGCCTGGGAGGTGGGGGGAAGGAGGTAAGGTCAGGGTGGTCATGGGGGCGGGGGTGGGTGGTGGGGAAGGAGGTGAGGTTTGGGAGGTGGGGGGAAGGAGGTGAGGCCATGGAAGTGGGGAAGGGGAGAAGAGGTCAGGATGGAGTGGGAGGGAGGCAGGCAGACTTTGAGTCTTGGTGGGCACTGGATTTTACTCCGAGTTGAAGGAAGGCTAGGGGCAGAAGGGAGAAGGGATCCCTCTAGCTGTGTTTGGGCGAGAGGGAAGGGCTAGAGGTTTGGGGTAGAGGGAAGGGGGCTAGAGGGAAGGCCTTGCCCCGGTGGGAGATGATGGGGGCTGGGACCCAGGCCAGGAGGTGAGAAGACATCAGATTAGGAATTTCTTTTGGAGGTGGGTCCAGAATGTGTGCCTGGTTGGGGGAGGAAGCAAGGGTGACTCCAAAGCTTCAAGGCAGCGGGGTGGCTGGAGGTGAGCAGCCTGGGGATGGGGTCCTGGGAAGAGCTGCTCTGATACAATGGTGGGGGGGTGGGGCCCGAGCGCCGGCTTTGGGCTGCAAGTTGGGGGCAAGATGGGGACGCCTCTGGGAGGTTGAGCGGGACTTGAATGTCTGTCCCAGTGCTATGGGGAGGAGGGGCCTGGGGACATATCTGGGTCTGAGTCGCTGGCACTTATAGCTTCGAGTGAGCTCTGACAGAATAGAGTAGAGGACTTTGACCCGAGAGGCATCAGCACTGAAGGCAAGACGAGGTGTGCAAAACCGAAGGAAGAAAGGCTTCCAGGAAGGAGGGAGTCACCAGGCAGGTCCGAAGCTTTCCAAACCGGGGCACCCTGCTCTTGACGGGACCAGCTCTTTGTGCAGATGTGATCAGGTTGCTTGAGATTCGTGCAAATGGGAAGGAAGACCAGCCCAGCGGCCCTCACGCTTGGCGGAAACCGCCTTTGCTAGAAACCTTTCTGGGGCGAGAAGAGATGGGGTTCAGGGGTTAATGAAGTGAACTCTCGTCTGCAGACTGGCCTTCCGGGGGTGTCTGCGCCAGGCCCCCTCCCTCCCCCGCTCCCGCTCGGGATCGGCACTGGCGGCTGGACCGGGGGTGGTGTCTGGGAGCCCCAGACTGTCCGCGGCGGAGTCCAGCTGTGCGCGAGCCCTCAGTGCTGAAATTGCCAGCCTCGCGCAGCCCAGAGCCAGCCCGCGGAAGTGGGCCAGCCGCACCTCCGTACAGGATTAGAGGGATGTGTAATGGATTAAAGATCAAAAATGTTAATTAAGAAATGGTCTTTTCTAATAAGATGCCTTCAAGGGCACAGGCCTGAAAAGGAGGGGATTTCTCATTTTGGCAACATGGTTTCTGTTGTAATGAAATTGGTTCACAGACAGTGGGGAGGACCCGACGTAAGTCTCAGTTTAAAGACATCTCCATCCAAATTAATTAGCGATGAAAAACGGAGGGCAGCGCGTCAGACTGGCAGGCAGGCAGCAAGCGGTGGCCTGGCAGGAGGGCTGCATGGACTTCAGAGAATTCCCTGTGTCCTGGTGCCCGCTGGCATGTTGTGTCTGAGGGGACCTTCCTGGGGGGCCTCGTGGGGTGACTGTCTTCGGATGAGGCCTGGTTCCCTGGGAACTTGCTGTGTGACTTTTGATGGTTCATGTGCCTCTCTGGTGATTCCTCAGAGAGTTTTGTATCCTCTGTGGATGACAACAAAACCTCGCCGATCTCCTCACTGATCTGTTGGATCACATGGATTCTTAGATATGATTTGAAACCTTGAAATTGTCTGTGTAAATCAATATTATTGCTAGGGGAAGGTTTGGTCTTGGTGTACCTGATTCAGGCTCGGCCCACTCTGAATTCTGGTTTCCAGCCCGTGAAATCCCCCAGGTTGTTTGAATGTCTTGGAAGGACACAATAGTCCGATGGGTAAAAATTGGGCTCTAGAGTCTGCCGGGTCCTACACGAATCCTAGCTCTGCCTCGTGCTTGCGACCCGAGTTTAGTAATTTGACTTCCCTAAGCCTTGGTTTTCCCTTCTGTAAAATGGAGCCAATGGTCCCTGGCTCCTAGCACGGCTGAGAAGTGGGGGATAACGCCCGTTTTGTACCCGTTCCAGATGGGTCCTCGGTGGGAGGCAGAGAGCCTCCCTGTGAATTGGGCTCAGACCTGCAGTGTTCTGAGTGTCCTGGGTCCTCCTGGGGACAAAACCTCCTTCTAAAGAAGGCAGAGGAAGGGGAGTCATTCAGAATCTGGGTATTGCTCTGAAGGGTCCAAGATTGGAGAGAAGCGTGGATGCCCATGTCTAAAGAAGGGTGTCTCACTGACCCCGTGTCAGGTCTTGCTGTGTCTGACAGAAGCTGGTGTGTTTTCTTGCTGACCTCAAGTGCTGCTTTCTCTGGCTGGGATGTGGGGAGCAAGTGAGAGAGAAGACAGGAGCCTTTCATTGTGCTTTTTCTCTCTGGTTGGACATTCTATGCTCTTCTGCACCTTATCCCCTCTTTGGACTTACTGCGGCTGTAAACCTCATTTTTTTTTTTTTTTAGACTTTATTTATTTATTTGACACACAGAGAGAGATCACAAGTAGGCAGAGAGACAGGCAGAGAGAGAGGGGGAAGCAGGCTCCCTGCTGAGCAGTGAGCCCGATGCAGGTCTTGATCCCAGGACCCTGAGATCATGACCTGAGCCAGAGACAGACGCTTAACCCACTGAGCCACCCAGGCATCCCTGTAAACCTCACTTTTACAAAAATCTGAGGGCACCTGGGAGGCTCAGTCAGTAAACGTCTGACTCTCATCATGATCTTAAGGTCGTGAAATCAATTCCCCAGTCAGGCTCCGAGCTGGGTAGAGCCTGCTTAAGAGTCTCCCTCTCTCCCTCTTCCCCTCCAACCCCATCTCTCTCTCTCTCAAAAAGAAAAAAAAATTCCAAAACCATTCTCATTTTACAATATTTGCCTTGAATTACTTTAAAAAAAATTATTTATTTATTTGACAGAAAGAGATCACAAGTAGGCAGAGAGAGAGGAGGAAGCAGGCTCCCCGTGGAGCAGAGAGCCCGATGCGGGGCTCCATCCCAGGACCCCGGGATCACGACCTGAGCCAAAGACAGAGGCTTTAACACACTGAGCCACCCAGGCGCCCCTTGAATTGCATTTGTCTTATATTAGTATCATGACTTCTGTTTCACTTTTTCTTACATCTGCCTGCTCTATCCTTTCTCAGCGTTTGACACATTTTCCCATTAAAACTTAAAAAAAAAAACCCCGAAAACCGTGGTAAAGCACATCTGACATAAAATTCACATCTTAACCATTTTCGGGTGTACAGTCCAGTGGTGCTAAGCCCGTGTGCTCTGATGTATAACCAGCACCACTTTCCATCCCCAGAACTCTCTGCCTTCCCCCAGCTAAAACTCTGTCCTTGCTGAATACCAACTCCGCATTTCCTGTCCCCCAGCCCCTGCCAGCCTCCATCCTGCTTGGTCTCTGAATCCGACTTCGCTAGATACTCAAGGCAGTGGGGCCCTGCAGGGTCGCTCCTGGTGTGACTCGTGTCCCTCAGCCTCATGTCCTCGAGGCTCGTCCATGGTGGAGCAGGTGTTGGGACCGCCTTCCTCTGGAAGGCTGAATCACATTCCCTTGTACGCACTGACCAGATTTCGTTCTCCACTCACCTGATGACGGATGCCTGGGTTGCCTGATGTTCTGAGGACCCGCCATGCTGTTTCCCACCATGGCTGTGCATCTTACAGCCCTCTCTGTAGAGCTTTGTCTGCCGGCGGAATGAGAAGGAACCTAGAGAATGTGGTCTCCTCCTGTCCTGACTTGGCTGAAGGACCCCCGTGGGCCCGGGTGTGGTGAGGCTCTGGCTGAGACCAGTCCCCTCAGCTTCCTTCCTGCCACACTTCAGCCCTGGGATTGGGGGACCCATTGACACAGCCCCTTCCCTGTGTCCCTCCACCCCTTGAGCTGGAGCAGCAGAGGCCCGTGGAGGAGGAGAGGGAGCTCTGTGCTCTCTAGTTTGGTTCCAGCCACAGGAATGGGAATGCTTTACACCTCAAAGCAGCAACCGCACAAACGGTGGGACAGAAATACGGGATGAGCGGGTCCTGTGATCTACTGCCTGAGCCTAGTCCGTGACACCGAGGGGGAAGAAAAGGACCAGATAGGACCTGATCTTTACGAAAACAAACATTAAGAGAAAAGTACAGGGGCGCCTGGGTGGCTCAGTGGGTTAATCCTCTGCCTTTGGCTCAGGTCATGATCCCAGGGTCCTGGGATCAATCCCTGCATCAGGCTCTCTGCTCAGCGGGGAGCCTGCTTCTCCCTCTCTCTCTGCCTACTTGTGATTGCTCTCTCTCTGTCCAATAAATAAATAAAATCTTAAAAAAGAAAAGAAAGAAAAGGAAAGTACAAACACAGCAATGGAACGAGCTACCCGCCGCCACACCCAAAGACGGGATGGATCTCCCAGACCTAAGGATAAGTGAAAGAAGAAAGAGGACAGAGATGCATCTGGGGTAAGAGGCTGGGCTGAGACCGCCCTTGGAGGGCCTGGCTGGGAGGGACACACGGAGCCTGTGGGTGCTGGGAATGTCTTCTGGAAAAACTCACCACCCACTTCCCTTAAGATTTGAGCCCTTTGTGCGGATGCCTGGCTGTCTTGGTCAGTAGAACAGGAGACTCTTGATTTCGGGGTTGTGAGTTCAAGCCCCTTGTTGGGTGTAGAGATCACTTAAAAATAAAATCTAAAAAAAAAGAGAGAGAGATTTGAGCCCTTTACAGCAGTGGAGTTAAATCTTAGTAGAAAAGGGACAGGGAAAGAAGCACAGGAGGCAAAGCTTGCATTTCAGAGGTGTGGGGGTTGTGGCTTTTTACTGAGCTCCTTGCCTCTGAAATTATTAGAGGAACGTATTCTAGGGCCAGGCTTGGGCTTGGCCTTGCCAGCGTTCCAGACGGACGTGGAAGATAAGAGACAGAGGTCAGTACTCGCAGCCCCTGAGTGAGGAGGGTCTTGGGGGAACCTGAAGTGTCATTTTGATGTTCTGAATGACAGTGGGGTGGGGAGGGGGTGGTGAGCCCCTCACTTTTCTATGCATGGAAAGTGGGGTTCAGGCCTTCTGATGTCCCTTTTTTCTATACCTTTGCGGCCTGGTCTCAGGCGAGTTGTTTGGGCCCTGTAAGCCTTGTCCTCTGGTCTGGGTGCACGGACGCCTCACAGAGTGGCTGGGAAGTGTGCAAGTCCTGTGTCCCAGGAGTCCCAGGAGGAGAGGGAGCTCTGTGCTCTCTAGTTTGGTTCCAGCCACAGGAATGGGAATGCTTTACACCTCAAAGCAGGTGTACGTGGGAGGCACATTCTCAGTGTGTGTGTGTGTGTGTATGTGTGTGCCCGCACACGCACGCACGCTGGAAGGGAGGTGGTGGGAACAGCACGACATGGGGAATTTCGGGACAGGACTTGTGGCAGATCAGCAGATGTGGCAGATGATTTGTGGAGAAGTCAGTGGGGCTGTGGAGACCCTGAGCACCTCCCGGGAGGTGCTTGTCCTACCTCCCAGTGGAGGGAATTTCGGGCTTTTCCTTCAAGAATCAGCTCTGTGCCCTCTCTTCCGAGAAGCCCTTCCTGATTGCTCCTCACGCTGCTTACGTCACCCCCTATGCATTTTCCACCTTCGCCTTCACCACGTGGTCTGGTTCATGCCTCTCCTTGCTCGATGAGGAGGTCCTTGATGGGAAGACCATGCCTTGGTCATTTTTGTGCCCCCTCTGTCTGGCATAGTTGGTTTTTTTCACTGGTTTATTTTATAAAAATGTGTCACCTGTCTCTTGTGTGCCAAGCCCTGGCTTAGGCACCCCTGGGTCCATGGTAAGGAGGGCACGTGTGGCTCCTGGTCCCCGAGTATAGTCTGGAGCAGACAGCTCCTGTGGAAGGCGCATTCATTCATTCGTTCATTGTCTCCTTCATTCAGCAACCTGAGGCACTGGGGTTGTAGTAAGCAAGTCAGGTGTGACCTGGGCCATAATAGAGCTTACAGCCCAGTAGGGGAGTCTATGACCAGAAATCTCTCGCTCTCTTTTAATATTTGACTGGAGACTTTATTTTTTTATTTCTAAAATTTTAAAAAAGATTGGATTTATTTGCCAGAGAGAGAGAGTGAGAGAGCGAGCACACAAGCAGGGGGAGCAGCAGACAGAGGGAGAAGTGGGCTCCCCACCGAGCAGGGAGCCCAATGCGGGACTCGATCCCAGGACCCTGGGATCATGATCTGAGCCAAAGGCAGACGCTTAATGACTGAGCCACAGTCACAGCCACAGGCGCCTCCCCAGAAATCTCTTCATAGACAGTACAGTGAAAGAGAACAGGACTAAGGGGCGACCCGTTTTATTTTAAGATGAAAAACAGATACAGATGCCCCACAGACCAATTTAGGACTGAGGGAATTCTTCTAAGCTGGGTTTAGAGATGGAATTTTGCCAGCCACCCCGGAGGCCCATGTGGTCATAACCCCCTTCCTCCTTCCAGAAGTGACCACTTGCCGGACTTTTATGGCAATCACGTCTGCGCATTTCTTTAAAGTTCCATCACCTAAATGTGCGTTCCTTGCCATGATGCCTTAGTCTTGGAGTGTCATTCTTTAAGGAGATCAAGGGAGTAATATTTTTTTAAAAAAGGATGATTATTTTAAAAATCGTTTATTTATTTATTTATTTATTTAGGAAAGCATTTTATTTGTTTATTTGAGAGAGCAAGAGAGCGTGCACAAGCAGGGGAAAGGGCAGAGGCAGAGAAGCAGGCTCCTTGGTGAGCAGGGAGCCTGTTGCAGGACTCGATCCCAGGGACTTTGGGATCATGACCTGAGCCAAAGCCAGACGCTTAATCGCTTAATTGACGGAGCCGCCCAGGTGCCCCTAAAAATCCTTTAAAACAAATTCCTGACGTGGGTCCTTCTGACGTTGAGGTTCGTGGATAAACTGTTTTCCACTGTTGGCAGGTATAGGTGGGACAAGAAGGACGTTCTAGTGCTTAACATACAGCAGGCATCCACTCAGGGTTTCACAGGTGGCTGGACGGGCCCGGGAGGCTGTGCTGTCGTCGGGGGGAAGAGGTGACACCGTCCTGAACCAGGGTGATGGTGGCCGGAAGGGACCGACAGTGTGGAGGGGAGGAGCTGATGCCTGCTTCTGAGTGTGGGGCTGCACACCATCCTTTCTCCAACTTGTCATTTGTGACATATTTCCCCATCAGAGCATTTTGGGAGACTAATTCCTCGCACCTGCTGTGGCAGGTAAACTGAGTTTGCGGTTGGGGCCGTCCAGGGTGCACGTGTGTGTCTTCAAGTCTGTTCTTCAGAATGGATGGCAAGGGGCTATTTCCCACTGAGGGAGGCTTCTCACCCCTCCGCCCAAGAGGAGAGGATCCACAGGCAGGTGACCACATCCCTGGCTTGGTTCAAGTTCCCAGGTCCCAATAACCTGTAGAAATGTGTCGAATTCTAGAAGTAACTGGCAGATGAATTCATGCGACTGGGACATGGTGATTTTAAAATGCTGGTAATTAAACTGTGTTAACCTTTGGTGGGGGCCGGGCCGTCCTTAGCACTCGGGGGTTCCTGCTGTCCTGGGAACTTGCTTCAAGCAGGTGGATGACGGTGGCATCCTCTTAGCTGGAGCTGGCGGGGCTGCTGTCCTCGTTCGTCTCATGGGCATATAGGAAGCCCCTTCCCTGGCGCGGGGGAGGCGGCCGTGATTATGTGAGCGTGTTAGAGGGTTCCCTTAGCTACAAGTTCATTAACTCCCAAGCAAGAGTAAATAGAAGGAGAATAGGGGAGATGTTAATATAACCAGTTATTAAGTTGAGTGAGTGGCAAAGCGTTAGAAACCCATGGAATCCCCAATATAATATTGAAAGGCAAGAAAAACACGATTTGTGAGATTGGAAATTTTTGGCCTCCCGTACCTTTCACAGTGATGAAAACTCTGTTTGGTCTTTGGCATGGAGGGGCCCAGCGGCGCCGGGTCCGGCCCCTCTCCTTGAGGAGCTGCAGGTGCCTGGCCCAGTGTTGCGTAGCGGCAAAGACGTAACTGTCATCGTCTGGCATGTGACAAGAGATTTAGAAGACACACAAAACAGCCATGCGCAAGACGGGAGGAGATGTCTCACGGACCTTCCCCTGGAGTCTAGAGCCGTGCTGTTTCTCAGCAGGACATAGGCTTCCAGAAAGTTCCACGTGTTTTAGGAGAGATCTAGAAAATCATGCAGCGCTGTGGATTGCGGCTTCTGAAGCCTGTTTGTGTGCGTGCCCACCCTTCCTACATCCCCCGCTGGTGCCAGAGCCGCTCGCAAGCCTCCAAACTCAAGATGGGTGTTGTCCCCCATGGGCCCCTCCTGTCTGTGCCCTCTTTCCCACACCATCAGAGTCCCTGACCTGGCAGTGCCCTGGGAGGCAGTGACTGACGTGACCACCTCCCTTCCATGGAGGTGTGCCGGCCAGCTCTGGACAGCCCTCGGGAGGGATGCTCGCAGGGGTGCTTGACCTGGTAAAAGCTGGGCTGGATGACGTGGTCTTTGGGTCCCTTCCAACTGGAGGCTTCTCTAGATACCTTGAGGGATGAGCTGGGACCACTTGAGCCATAGAGGTGGTGGGGAAGGTGACCCTGAGGGACGGTGGTGCCATAGACTTGGCTGTGACAGCTCAAGGCTCCTTGCCTTGGCCGTCTAGGGGACGCGGGGGCCTTGCCTGATTCCGTACATTTCATGCCGAGTTTGGCCTCCACAAGGCTGGCTGTCCTCCAAAGGAGACCTGATTATCTTGTGTTGCTTTGATTCTAAGATGTGCATTTTGTCAGAATCCACCATTTCTGCAACTGAGCAACCTTTTGGTCTATGCATCTGTCTGATGCAATGACTCCCCCCATCCCTTCTAGAACAAGCCGGCATTGAGCTGGTGGGTGTCCTGCCTTTGCAGCTTCTTTGACCTGAGAGGCTGTGGTACCTGGGGCTGGGTGCCTTTGTCTGCTGCCCACTGCCTCCTGGGCACCAGGAGGTTTGAAGAATCCGGAGCTCCTGGGACGAGAACACCTAGCCCCGGACCTGTGTGCTCCCAGCCGTGGCATCCCGGGCCTGCTGCTTTCCCAGACACAGCTGTGCACACACAGACGGAGGAGGCAGTCAGCCATGGACAGCAAATCTGTTCTGAAAACCCTGGACACGGAGACCTTCCAGTCACCTCTGTGGGCTCTGCTCTCATCTTGCTTAAATCCCGCATTTGCTTTTCCTCCCTCCCTTACAGACCCTTCAGTGCGCCCCCCCACACCCCCAGGGCTTCCCACCAAACCCCAGTGCTTCCTGCTTCCAGCCTGGCCATGGCTTCTGCCTCCACTGGCCATTCACCTGGTTCTTTTCTGGTCATCCCAATCTCTTTGGAGGCCGGACTGGCTCTGGGTCCACTTCCGACGGGCTGGGCGCCTGGGGCAGGACCCGGCCCGTGGCAGGTGCTTCAGCCACAGTCATTGGTGGGTTGGACTGATGACCCCGTGGCTCAGAACTGGCAGGTTACGGGCATTGATCGTCAGCAGCCGGGCAACGCAGCTCGAGGATGAAACCGAGTTACGGGTGAGAACTCAACTCTAAGAATGGCTAATTATTATTATTATTATTTCTTAACCAACTGCAATTTACAAAGGGAGGGAAGGAGACACAGAAGAGCACACCCTCTAAACGAGGGTTAATTAGAAGTCTTCCCGATAGCTAGTGCTTGATCAGCAACAGAACAGCATGTAAATAAATCTAATTTCCCTCCAACTCAACTCGTCACAAGCTTAATTACAGCAGCCACAATGTGTGCCTGTGTGTGTTTTTTTCATTAGCGAAAGAGGGTCATTATTAGCCGTGTCTGGTAAGAATTATTGTGAAGAGCCCGGTTCCACCCTCGATAGGTGTCCTCAGAGAGCAGAGAGGAACTTTCCGTGTGAACTCCAGAGTTTCCAATTAAGGTGGCTTGGAGGAAGCAGGAAGCGGCGACGCAAATTAGAAAAATATTACAGGAGGGGACAAGCAGGCCGGCGAGCCAAGGAAGGGTGCTGGGAGCCTTGGTTAATTACTGTGTGGAGGAAGAGCTCCTTGTGGGGGCCAGGCCTTTCTTTTCCCCCCATTGCCACTTGCCTGCCCCGAAATCTTGGATCTCCGAGACCCTTCTGAGGTTCTCGCTTACATTCTGGCTGGCTGGCTCCGCTGAAAATGAGCCTTGTGGGGAGGGGGTGCGGTGGGGGGAGGGGGGAGGGAGGGCTTGACCACCTCCACCCACCTCTTTCAGACGGCTTTTCACACCTCCCTCCCCCTCCTGCCGAGGAGAAAGGCAGGGGGAGACCCGCGCCGCGCCGTCACCGCCAGGAAGACTGCCTCACTGCCTCCCTGGACGGCTGTTGTTGCAGTGAGCGTATTGTTCTAGAAATAAATAGCTGAAAACCCCGAGTCAGAAATGAGTTGACACAAAGGAAGTCGAACCCTACAGGCCAAGTTCCAATTGTCTTCAGGAAGTGCCCTTCCCCGGGGCGGAGTGGGGTGGGGGTGGGGTGGCCTCTGAGGGAGAATTTAAGTCCAGTCTCCCTGGCACTCAGTGCACAATGTCGGCCAGAAGAAGTTTTTCTTGCCTTCTCATCCCGGCCGCCATAATGATTCTCTCTCTCGTTAAGCAGCAGAAGGGGCTGCACTCGGTGGTGCTGGTGAACCTTGAGTGATCCAGAGATCAAGGCGTCGCCCAAATTCTGTCACGTGCAGCCCAGCCCCTCAGACGATGTCTGTCCCCGGCTCCCTGCTCACGGTGACAGGAGCTGGCTGCTCCCGGGCACAGGGCAGAGGGCCGATCTGGCAGCTCTTAGAAAGGGAGAGAAGCTGGAGCCCCCACCCTCCAAGCCCCTCCTGGTGCCAAGGGTCCCCAACATGTGTTCTTCTAGGCTCTGCTTGAATACCTCCAGCTATGAGAGGCTCATCCTCTCACAAAGCAGCCTGGGCCCTAGTGGCAGCCTGAATCATTATATTTATTGATTATTTATTTATTTGACACTCAGAGAGAGAGAGAGAGATCACAAGTAGGCAGAGAGGCCGGCAGAGAGGTGGGGGGGAAGCAGGCTCCCCGCTGAGCAGAGAGCCCGATGCGGGGCTCTATCCCAGGACTCTGGGATCATGACCTGAGCTGAAGGCAGAGGCTTTAACCCTCTGAGCCACCCAGGTGCCCCTAAACTAACATTATTGAGACCCTCCTCCAGGCCAGGCAGTAAGGACTGTTCAATGACCCAAGGGGGAGATTCCTGCTGTCCTAGAGCTTACATTGGATTGAGTGTCAGGAGACAATAAACAAAGGTGTAAAGTTGTGAGTGCTTCTGGAATCAAGTAATTAGGGTGATGGGATGGGGTGTGCAGTGTCGCTGTCCTCTCTTTTTGGACAGGGAGGAGGTATTAAACCCAAACTTTTGGCTCTGTTTTCATAAAATCCTACTGGACCCGGCCCTCACCCACTCATGTTGACCTTTTCTATTCCTGAGCCTCTCAGCTTACTAGCCCCAGGACCTTGGCACTTGCTGTGGCTTCCCTCCACCTTTCCATTGTCTGGTTTCTTTGTGCCATGTAAGCGTTTACTCAAATACCGGTTCCCAGAAAGGCCTTTGTCATGCCTGTGGTGATATTGCCTCTTTGCCTGTCATCATTTCCTACCCCACGGACCGTGTTTCAGTCCCCCACTCTGCATTTATCACCACCTGGGACTTTCTCCCTTGCTACCCTAGTGGATTTTGTTGGTGCTGTTGACTGCTGCTCCCCCAGCCCAAGGACACTGCCTGGCGTGGCACACATTAGACCCACAGTTATGAACTGCGGAGCAAATGAGGCCCACGGCTCTCTCATATCATCCTTGCCACACCTCCTACACTGTTGTCCTCCCATTTCACAGAGGAAGAAACTGAGGTTTGGAGAGGTTATATAGCTCAGGTGTACAGCTCATGAGCTGTGACACAGGGCTGCCTCTCCAGTCGTCCACGGTCCAAGCCATGTGCTCTGGCCACACGATGAGTTGATGCAGGTTCTCCACCGAGTCCGCCCCACAGGCCCTGGTTCTGTGCCTGTCATTCTCTGGGACAAGGCTCTGCTCATTCAGAGTCTCAGTGTCTGTAGACAGTTTTCCTGCCTTCCTCGCTGCTCCCTTCTTTTCCAAAGATGGGATGTTCAGAGAGAGATCCAGGACTCGAAGTCTCTGATGACACTGCCATTGTCAGAGATGGGAACCTCCGGGTCCCTGAGTCAGTCAAACAGCCGGTGCTGGGGCTAGAAGTCCAGAGCGGCCATGTGGGCAGGAGAGCACATTGCCAC
Source organism: Lontra canadensis (assembly GCF_010015895.1). Taxonomy (NCBI): domain Eukaryota; kingdom Metazoa; phylum Chordata; class Mammalia; order Carnivora; family Mustelidae; genus Lontra; species Lontra canadensis. The sequence continues at coordinate 32,668,066 of NW_022631002.1, forward strand.
TCTGTTGTGTCCCGGGCCTGATCCCGGCCGGGTGGGGTGGAGAATGGCCACTGACGGGGTCCCCCGGTGGGCCTGGGGTTTGTGGAAGCACCAAACCACCTGTTTCAAACGCCTTCCCAGGCTACGTCACTGCCACGTGGTCCAAGTTCTTGGATTCCGAGGCTGAGGCATGGCGGGCAGGGTGGGTGACATTGTCACACAGGTGTGGCCCCTCAGCCCAGTGTTGTTCTTCAGGGGTTTGATCTCTGGGAGCTTGGCCAGGCAGCACTAGGGTCCTGAGAGGAGCTTGCTACTCTTCCTTTGCTACCTTCTTACTGTGGCATCTTGGCTAAGATCCTTGCTCCCAGGGGCTGCAGAAACCTCTTCAGTGTCCCTCTTAGGTGGCACTCCGATCTTTCCAAGGTTACAGGCAGTGGTTTAAGGGTTCTGAGATGGGGACTCCAGGGCCAGCCTGGATAAGCACCCCCACTCCTGCCCCCAGGTCTGGCAGAGCTGGGCTCTTGCGGCCGATCCTATTATCATCTTGGTAAGCAGAGGCCATGCGTGTGTGGTGCTGTACTTTCTCTCCTGACCCCTTGGAATACCAGCATGGTTTTCAGTATAATCCCATCTTTGATAAGCCAGAAAACTCAGCGGACCGTGGTTACCAGTGGGTTTCGAAGCATTGTCTGACCTCACCGCTGGTGGCCGGGCCGAGGTGTTTGCACGCAGATTGCACGGAATGGGTCCTGCTAAGCCAGCACTCGGATGTGCGAACTGTTTGCCAACGAGCTGGGATCAAGCTGGATCCTGGTGTGGAGGGTCTCCATCTTTCATTTGTACACACGCACCTGCCATCTGTCTTCAGTCTGGATGTTTCACGTTTGCCCCGAATGGAGATACTAATGCTGGTTCCGGGCTCTTTCCCGGTTGTGGCCACATCCGGGAGTTGATGGCGTGTCCACGGGACTCAGACTGCTCTCCTGAGTCTGCACTGCTGGTACACTTGCCTGCGTTTGTTCTCGGAATGGACCCGATTCTCTATCACCTCTGGCCCCTTTGGGCTCCATGCTGCTTTGCCGGAATGCTCTTCTGTGTGTGTGTGGATGGGCTGGTTCCTTTTCCTCCTTGGCCGCTGAGCTCCCGTCCCCCCTCAGCAAGGCACTTTACCCCCCGCCGGAGCTGGCCAATCCATGTCCTGCCCCCTTTCTTCATTTCCTTCAAAGGGCTCATCGCGTGCAGAAGGGATTGTGCCTCTATGTATTTGCCTGTCTTTCTCCCAACGGAGGCTATGTCTTCCTTCTTCCCTGCTGTGTTTGAGGACAGTGACACATCATTGACACCTCATAAGTCTTGGGAAATGTTTTGTGCCTAAATGGATGTACCTTAAATGCTCCTATGTGTCTCAACTGGAGAGGAGCAGGGGCTGGCCCCGGGGTCCACCGCCTTCTTCCTGTGGCCGTGGGTGCCGGTGCCGCTCTGTGATTCAGAGCCCGTAGTTGGCAGAGAGAGGGGAAGGCGGCTCCCCAAGGAGCTCGCTTCCCAGAAACATCCAGCTCACTTCCCCCACCTGGGCTCCCCCGAGGACAGAACAGTGAGGGGCTCCCGGAAGCCTTTCTGGCTTGGCCCCTGTGAGTGACAAAAGCCAGGAACCATCCCGGTTCCATGCCCAGGAGAGGGGAAACCTCCTTTGCTGGTCATTGGAGGAGAGAAGGCAGAGAGGAAGCCGCCAACTGAGAATTCCCGGAGTGGGCATTTGCTCATCTTTGCCTGGGATCAGTGGGTGTGAGGGAGAGGCCCGGGCTGGACTGCCCTGGGGCTGCAGAGTGTGCGTGCGTGTGCGTGTGTGTGCACACGTGTGAGTGACAGCCGGATGGGGCTCTCGGGCCCCTCTGCAGGGTCATGGGCTGAGGGCGGCCTTCCCTTCAAGCTTGGCTGCCCACACTGTCCGCCGCCCGCCCCTTGTCTCCTGTGCAGTGGGAAGTCCAGGCCCAGAAGATTTTGAAGAGAAGAAGGCCAGGCCCTAGGACCATGCCGTCCCGCACACCCGACTCCGCGCTGAGGCCCAGAGCAAGTTTTTGTCATGGGGAGTCAGCTCCCTGGTGTAGTGTGGTGACTGACATATCATGTTGGAAGATCGTTATTATTTCCACTCCATTTTAAATACACGTGGACAGTACTTAACGACTGGCATCCTGAGGCTGTTTAAAATACCGATTTCCGAGCCCCATAGTCAGAGAGTGGAGGCTGGTGGGTCCTCTGCATTTTAATAGGCCCGGCCTCCAGGTGATGCCATCCCAGGTGGCCCTTTGACCGGCACCTCCAGAAACCCGTGCACACTCGTAGAATCTAACGCAAAGTCACAGGGTGAACCCATTTACAGATTTGCAGATCTGCAGATTTGCAGAGCAAGGAAGTCTTTTCTAGGAAAAATGAGCAACCGTGTCCCCCCGCAGTTCATTTACTGGGGCTTGTTTGTATTTCGCAAGGAGCTGGGAACCTTCAAGTTTCCTTCTAAATGAAACTTGAAAGGCAGACTCTAAAAGCTGTTCCTGGAACAGCGGCCATGATGCAGGGTTGAGGTAAGAAGGTCTCACAGCAGCGTGTGGCTCGGGATCCCCGTCTCATGAGATGATCCCTGCGCGGGTCTGTGAACTTGTCTGTCCCTTGTTTGTCAGAGAGCTCGCCGCGCGGACCTCGTGGTGGTGAGATAGCCCGTGATGGCGACGGTTTTCTTGATGCTTGTCTGTCCGACATCGTGTCTTCCACATTGGTTGCTGCTGTCTTTGTAATCAGAAATAAGACAAAACTTCCTTTTTGTGGGAAGGAAAGTGACTCAGAAATACAGAAGTGGTTCTGGGGAAGAAGCCAGGTGGGAGCCCTGACTGGGCTGATACCCTCCTGGCTTCAGCCCCAGGGTCTGGAAATGGGGGTTCCTGTGGGATGTCTGGGAGAACCCCAACTTGGGCATTTCTGGGCTGCCCTGGTGTTTCCTGCCTCCAGGTTGGGGTACTTGTGCCCGGCTTAGCTGGGGTCTCTGTGAGGTCCCACTCCCTGGTGTCTGTGCCTTTTGGGGTCTCTGTGAGGTCCCACTCCCTGGTGTCTGTGCCTTTGGTGGGTCTTTGTGCTTCTGGTCACCCTTCTGGGGTGTGTCTTGGCTTAAGAAAGAGGTGACAATCCACCTGCCTAATCTCTTAATTTAACGCAGTGGAGCTGGGATGGCAGCACCTGGACCATATGGAAACTCAACACTGACCCCGCAGGCTGTGGTCAAGCCACGGAAAGGGCTTCACTATTCACCCTGCTCTGCTCTAGAGGGGTGAACCCAGAGGATCTCAGAAGCCAGTATCCTGGGGAAGCCTGTTCACGCTCAGAGCACCCATCTCTTGGAGACTGGAATCCCAGCTCTGCCACCCACCACCCTTGTGACCTTCCCCTCTCTGGGTCTCAGTTTCCCCATCCGTAACTGAGGCCGGAATAGTACCTACCTTGCGGGGCAGAGGTCACAGTGGGTGCCCGACAAGATGGCTTCGTTTTCTCTGCTCCCTGCCCAGAAAAGGGGCTTTGCTGCAAAGATTTCCAGACATGGTTTTGAACTCTGACCCTGACTGTATCTTGGCTATAGCAAGTGATCGTCTGACATTGCCCGGTGTGATTCTTAGCAACCAGCCCATTCTGGCCAGCCCAGCCATCAGACGATTTCCTAGAGAGAGTTCGAGTAATTTTTTCCATGCAATGTGTGCTCATGGAAGGGAGCCAGGGATGGGTTTTAGGCAGTACCTGGATCCTCCTTCAATTAGACTGTTTTCCATTCTCCTCTCCCCAAAGGTGGTTTTCCAGACTCAGCCGTGACTCACAATCTCAGCCTACTCACTGGCGGGTCAGAAAATTGGTGAGAAGTCAGAGTTGGAGCATTGATTTCTTTTCTTTCTTTCTTTTTTTTTTTTTGCCACGAAACTGGAAAAATCTCCATTTCCTTAAAGATGACTAGCTTGGTGTTTGTCCAGCAAAGGGGTCTTGTCCAAGAGGGTCTGCTTTAAGGGGCACCACGTTCATTCAGCCCCATGTTCATTCATTCATTCATTCATTCATTCATTCCCTCGGCAAATAGTTACTGTGCACCTACTATGTGCCGGACGCTGGTCTGGAGGCTGGGATTGTGCAGTGAACAAGACAGATAAAAGTTCTCGCTCCAGAACCAAGTCCTTATATGCCATATAGTTCTTCAAACTGGACACTCCCTCCTTCACCTGCATCACACTGGGTGCAGGGAAGGAGAGGAGGGCCAAGGCGGGACACGCACATTCGGGGACCGGCTGCGGCACTGCCACTACTAACCTGCCGTGTGGTCTGGGAACGATCCTGTGGGTGTTATGGTCTGCAAAATCCGTGGATGGCTCTGACTCCCTTCCCAGCCTTCTCTATCAAACATTCCCCAAGTCATGCACCATCTGAACAACTATTCAGCCATAGGTTTTTTTTTTTAATTATTATACAGTATTTCAGATATGTAAAGAGAGTAATGACCACCCAGGGTGTACCCTTCGGTTTGAGGGACAGGACACCGTGGGTCACCCTTGGAGCTCCCAGTGGTGTTTCTCTCCCTCTGTCCAGGGCTTGGTGTGTACCATTTCCCTGTATGTCTTTCTTCTGGAAATACGTCTGAACAGTATAGACACGCTCTTGGCCCATGTTTTAAACTTCCTGTAAATGTTGTCATATTTTACTATATTGCCATAGCTTATCTTTTTTGTTTACTTATTTGCCATTGTTGGTCTTTAGCAACTTGCTTTCTTTTTCTCTCCAAGTCTTGTTTGGGATACGGATCCTTGCTGATGCTTGTCTCATTGCAGCGTGGGTCCCACTCTGTGAGTGCACTACCCTTCATGTGCTGTCCGTCTTCTCCATGAGAATGTAGACGCTGCCTCCCTCTTTGGCTGTTGTCAACCATTGTGGGGTGGAGAGCCTCACAGTGAACTTTGGTTCAGGAGCATCTAAGTATAGCAACCTTGACGTGGAATGACTGGGTCCAAGGGCATGGCTCACAATTTGTGAATTCCTCTCATCCCCTCTTTGCATCCGTCCATCAGCTCTGCTCTCCCTGTTGTCACGTTAGGCGACTTCTTTCCCTGTGGCTCCAGAAAATGTGTTCTCTCAGTAGCCCCATTTAGCCTCCAAGGGAGAATGGGAAGCATGGCCCCAGGGCACATCAGGGTGGGTGGCCAGGCTCGGGGAAGTGGGGGGCTAACCACTGCCACTGCTCAGGGTAGCCCTGCCCTGTGCTGTTTCAAGGAAGTGGCTCTCCTGCCTTTTGTCCTGAGCCGTCGTAGAAGTACCAGTCAGTCTCTTTGGAAACAGCAGTGAGTGAGCAGATGAAAGGGCCTAGGTCTCTGTCTCCTCTTTGATTTACGAGTACCACCCAGGGCAGTGATCTATGTGTGCTTTTCAGAGGTGGGAAACTGAGGCTCCTACGGGTCCTAGTAGATCCCCGGAGATGTCTGTGGGACCCGCTGGACCTGGAAAGGTAACTCTGCACTTCTCCTGAAGCTTTCTCCCGGCTCTCCGCTCCTGGAATAGCTCCTAGAATCAATCCTGCCATTTTACAGATGGGAGGACCAGGCCTGGAGCCGGAAAAGCTAATGCTGCCCCTTCTTTGTTTCTAGCTGTTCATCTAATATCCTTGACACAGGTGACAGGTGGGGAAACTCAGGCTCAGAGATGAGATGACTGGACCGGCCCCAGGTCACATCGAGATTTTGGGACAAAAGTCAGAGAACAAAAGTCACCTCCCTGGTTCCCACCAACGTTGCTTCCACCTGTCCTCATCGTAGCCTTGTTTCTCTGCCCCACAGCATGCCAGTCTAGCTGCCCAGACCCCACCTGTCACCTGCATGGGGCAAGGAGAGAGTCCACTGGGTCCCAGTCCCCTCCAGTGCAAACACTTGGGCTCCCTACAGAGAGTCCTCTCTTGCTTTTGATGCAAATTCTTGTGCTTTCCTGATAACATTCTGGGCTCTTCTTAACGTGAGGGGGTCAGCTGCGAGGCATCGCGGCAATTTATAATTCTTGAAAATTCTGTTTGGTGACATGAGTTAGCATTTAATAGACACCCGGCCACCTCCTCTCTCCCTATTGTGACAAGCTCCTGGCAGAATCCTTTTGAGACTCAGGGTAATTGCACCACGCTGGGAATGGGAAGACCACGTTGCGCTTGAGTGCGTCTCACAAACGTCTCCACAATAGAACGTCAGGTATGCATTTGCTTGGCTTCAAGGTAATGATTTAAACTTAATTTGACCCTTGATGAGGAAGCCCGTGTTTCTGGTCGGACGCAGTCTTTCAGTTTGGGCCTGCCTACCATGCCTTCAATGGTAACACAAATAATTCCTTCATAACAAGTGCCTTTCAGAGGATGTCTGCCGCTGACAGCTAATATAGAATTATTGCCCCTGAATGCATTTCTGTAATTACTTCCCAGAGATCTGTCTTTGTGTTAGAAGACATTTCACACTTTAGTAACATAAGTGTTTTGGGAGAGCACGAGCAATAATTAGGAACAGTCTTCCCGTGAAAATAAACCTAAAAAAATTATAAAAGCTAATGCTAAAATTGGTTAGAGTCAGGGAGGAATCTCATTTGAATTTGATTCATGTATATTTATTCCAAGTATAATAACCTTTCCTGTATGGAAACTTTTATTATTTATTTATTTTTTTTTAAAACAAAAGCAGTAAGGATACAGAAGACCCCGCTTTCTAATTTTTTGAGCGATACTGAAACCAAAAACTGATTAAAAGTGACAAGTTGCTTTGAGACGGAATAAAGAAGCGTAATCGTGGAGCCCTGATAGGAGACGTTCGCGGTAATGGAAAATGAAATGATTCACAGTGTGATCAATAAAAAATTAGCAGCATTTAATAAAAGGTTTCTGCTTCATGTTGACTAAAGAACATCGCAAGCCGTTTGACATCCGAGTTAAGTGACGGTTTGAGGATGAGTGGGGGGTGCGGGTGTGCGCGTGCATATAGATCACGCGGATATTGGCCATTGCAGAGGAGGCCGCCGGGCCCCTGGGGTGGGTCTGGAAGTTTCCTTTGCGCTGCCCACTTGACCTTTGATCTGTGTTTAATTCTCTCCAGGTCTCTCCGTTCCTCATTGTGTGGGAATGTTTCTCCGAAAGCAGGCTCCCCTCGGCTTGGCGGGAGTGGGCCCAGTGCACCGCCCACTTAAATCCATCCCCTGGGAGGGGGGGTGGCGCCCTGCCTGAGGGTCGGCCCTTCCCATGTGTTGTGTGGGGCCTTTGGCTTTGTTCTGTCAGCTGTCTCAGGATCTACGGTTTTTGTTTTTTTTGTTTGTTTTTTTCTTTTGTTTTTTTGGAAATTTCTGGAATGTCTTACAGCCTGCATGTGGGACTTGACACCCTTTTGTGGGCCAGAGGGAAATCCGTGGAAAGCTGGCAGGCCTTAGCGAGTGGGTGAGGTTAAGCGGGGAGGGACGTCTGTGGTCTCCCAGAGAAGCCCTCTGCTCGCAATGGGCCCTTGGAGGAGTGGGGGGCCTGGCCCAGGGGTTCAGTGGGATCCGGCTGCTGGCAAGCTGAGTGTGCCACCATTTGGCTTCTCCCTCAGTAGCAACAACACGGTGAGAACCACTCCATCAGACATGCTCCCCATTCTCCAGGCGCTGCTTCAGTATTCCCTGGAACGCTGCTGCACACCAGGCTGTCTCCATGCCCAGAAACTTGTTAATTTTTAAAGGCTTTACATAGCATTTCCACTGTGGCTCCCGGCCTCCCGGGCCTGGATGGGAGACTGGGGTTAGAGGGTCATTGAGGAGGGCTGGGCGTCAGCCAGGGAGTCTGGGTGGGTTGTTCCTGAGGACCAAGGGTGGGGAATCCCTGCCACCCTCTGCATCTTGGGGCAGCGGGCAGGACTAGGGACCTGTTCCCGGACTTGTGCCCGTTTTCGACCCTCCCCAGAGATGCCCAGCCTGGAGCTGGATCTCTGAGTGTCAGAGTAGGAAGGACCTTTCCAGATGGTTTTGTTCCGTGTTCACTCCACAAGTGTGTATCGAGTCCCTGCTTTGGGCCCGGCCCGAGGCTGGGTGCTGGGTAGGGGGAGGGGCAGCAAGATGAGTGAGACTCTTGTTGACCCGACCTGCCTGGGGTCTGCACACTGACACAGGAGATGGTCAGGGGTCCTGCAAAGAAAGGGCTGTGGCTGTTGTGACCAGAGCAAGTAGGAGAAGTGCCTAGGGAGTGTCCCGAGCTCATGGGTGACTGACCCTGGGGGGCTGAAGGTTCACTGTACTGGGCCACGGACAGTGAGGGCGAGTTGACTGGGGGAAATTTTGCATGTGTTCTGGTCTTGCAGTGGAATTCCTAGAAAGCACTGCCCGGTGGGGTTCCAGAATCTGAAGTGGACAGAGTGGGCTTCCCTTGATGCGTTGGAGTTTTGCCCTCAGGCCGCCCCCAGTCCCGCACCTGCCCCCCGGGACAGGGATGAGTCGCTAAGGTGCACGGTTTTAAATATTGCTGCTCCACGGTCCATGCCTTCATTTATAGACGGGAGGCAGCCGAGGTCCAGGGAGGGTGCCAGGTGCCGGGACTCCCCCAGTGACTTCGCTGTGGCCCCAGGACTCTGGGCTCTGTCTGCATCACCTGTGTTTGCCTTTGACCCTGAGCCACTGGCTCAGCCTGGCTGCTGGTGCAGTCTTAGGGGCACACAGTCCTTCCCTGCCCCCTTCTCTTCCCCACAGGGGCTCCTCTTTCTGTCCTGGCCGCCAGGGGGTGATTTGTGCCCCAGCAACCTTGCCTTGAGTCTTGCTCCAGGACCGGGAGCAATTAGGAGCGCCAGGCCATGGCGCTGGCCACAAATTAGCTGGATTTATCGAGCTCCCCATGGTGCCCTACCGCCCTCCCTCCCCTGCCTACCTCCAGCCCCGCTCCTCCATCTCCTCCTTCCCAGCGGCCGTCGGAGACCAAACATGACAGTGAGGAGAGGGCAGAGTGGTCACAGCCTCAGGAGGTCCTGGCGCACAATTTTCATGGTTCCAGGGTGGCTTTGTCTGACCGCTCCTCATTACTGCATGCGGCGAGATCAGTTTTATTAAGATGGTGAAGCTCGGAGGAGCGACACTGTTAACGACTTGCTGGAAAAATATAACCCCCCCACCTTTTGGTGGGGGTGACTGTGATTGCTTTTTCTTCCCTTCCTGCTCCATCCCTCGCTTGTTCCCTCCTCACCTATCACCTTTTTCTTTCTGCTCCTTCCCTTGCCCATCGGAGCCGGGAGTCGGGAGCTGGGTCTGGGGGCAGCCGCCGCCTCTCTCTGCCTTTGGGTTTGGGCTCAGCACTTGAGCATCCTCTGGGAGGGTCATCATGCATTTGTCCTGCAGGTAGGGACCCCAAAGGGCCAGGAGCTTTTGATGGAATGTCAGCCTTATCCCCGTTCAGCAGCTGTGGTTTTGGTCTTCGATGCACATACAGCACCGAGAATAAGGACCGGCACGCAGTAGGAGTTCAGCAAACGTTTGTTGACTGACTTTATGTGTGTGGCGTTTGTGTCCCAGCTCTTGGGGAGTTTGCTGCCTGCTAGGGCCCTGGGTGGCAGAGACCTGGGGCTACCTGAGCAGGAGACAGTGATATCATCCTCATTTTTTTAGGGGAGGAGAGGGAGGCCCAGAAGCCTAAGCCACTGAGGTCACACGGGGGAGGACTGGAACGCAGGTTGTAAGTCTCCAAAGAAGGGATGCTCCCTTCGCCACCCAGCGAACAGGCTTCCTGTCTGGTGGAGAAGGAGCTGAGCGCCATGGGCTCAGGGTGCCCGCGGCTCCCGCTGGACGCGCTTCATGGCAAGGGCCCCCCAGACTGCGTCCAGCCCTCCAAGGCCTATTGTTTTGTCCACGTCTTGCTTCCTAAAACTTGAAGTCAACATTTGCAAATCCAGGGATGTCACGTAAAAATATGGATTTCCTTGTTTAAAAACAAAAAAACACAAAACAACAGAAGTCAGCCGATGTAGCTGCGCTTGGCATCACTTTTCCTTATTCTGACCATGGAGATAGAGCCTTTGAGTAGGGGACACCCCCTTGGGTGGGTGTCTGTCTGCCCCAGCCTCCCCCACCTGATCTACTCATTTCTGTAACAGTAGAGGGCACTGGAGTTGTGAACTTTGGTCCAGTCATGGGCTGAGTGATGGGGGAGGGGGGCCTCACTCACCCTTTTGGACCTTGGTTTTGCCTTCTGTGAAATGGGTGTCATTACATTACAGATGTTACAGGGTATCGTCTCCCTTGTGGGGCCACGGATCCCTGGGTAAGGGATGCAAATGAATTAAAAGATCTGGTCTGAGGAAAGTGATCACCATTCTCTATGCTGCTAATCCTTTGGGGTTCAGGTTCTAGAATTCCTGGCAACTAAAGAGGACCCCCTCCAGAAGATTCTAGTCCATTCTATGGTCAGAGAAGGAGGCCTGGTGCTGGGTCCTGCATCGTCAGCCGGGGAGGAGCATCCCAGCGAGGCTTAGTGTGGTGCAGCCAAGTCAGGTTCAGCGTCTGACTGACCGTGGCTTTGAAATTCCATTCACATCGCCCTCAGCACTGACAGGGGAGCAACAGGCGTGCGCCCCCACCCCCAAGACAGCCATCCGGAAGTTGCTTCCTTATTTAAGAAGCGGAACTTGGACAGCAAATTATGTGTTAAAATATTTGCCTACAGCTCTCCTGCCAAGGGGACCCTTTAGGCTGAGTGTTAAATGTTATCCTGCTACCCGCACTGCAGATATTCCAGATCTGAAGATAAATAGTGGCTGCCTCGTGGAATTTGGGGCCAGCCACGGATGCACGAGCAGAGTGTCTAATTGGGGTTGGCAGGCTCCTGGCCCAGCCCCTCCCGGCCTCCATCCCACCAGCCCAGGCGTGCATGAGAAAGTGCTCTCAGAGACGGTCCTTCCCTACAGGCAGAGCCCAGCAGCAAGCTCAGGTTAAGCCAGGGGTTCCACCCAGTGTCCAGGTTCTGGAGGTACTTCCTCCCACCCTAGCCCTGGAGAGCATGCTGCTAGTAAAACCCTCTTTTTTTTTTTTTTTTTCTAGGCAGGCTGTTAGGACAGAGTATGCATTCTCTATTACAGAAAAGTGTTGCTCTAGGAAAAACACTTTGGAAATGGTAGACACCTTCCTAGACTAGGAATTCTACTGGGAGCCCCACAACTACATACAGGGGGATCGCGCAGGAGAACAGGCTTGTGAATTGCAAAGTCAACGTGTCTATACTGTGGGCCCCGGGGGTTGGGTAGGACAGAACACCCCGCCCCCCCCCCCCCCCACCAACCCCGGCGGAGGTCCCGCTGTTTCCGGGAGGAGGTGGGCTTGTCACTTATGCAAGGTCACGGCGGCGGAAGGGGGAGCCAGGACTCGAGCCCAGCACTGTCGTCCCCTGCTCCAGGGAATTTTCTTTTCTTTTCTTTTCCTTTCCTTTTTTTTTCTTTTCTTTCTTTCCTTTTTTTTTTTTTTTCTTTTTAAGGATTTTCTTTATTTATTTGAGAGAGAGGGAGTGAGAGAGAGTATGAGAGAGGAGAAGGTCAGAGGGAAAAGCAAACTCCTCATGGATCCGGAATCCCGATACAAGACTCGATCCCGGGACTCTGGGACCATGACGCGAGCCCAAGGCAGTCGCCCAACCAACTGAGCCACCCAGGTGCCCCCAAGGGGTTATCTTGTCTGTAAGGATGCTTTGGGTGGCTCTGTGCCCTGACATTCTCCATCCTTAGGCTCTGCTAGAACTCCCTTCGTGCTCCGGCTCCAGAGTAAGTCATGAGCTGGTTTGAGTGATGACAGCACCCATAAGACCAGATCGCAGCCATGCTTCTCTCGAGTTTTACTGCGTGCCAGGCTTTGTGTAATATTACTGCATTACAATAATTGAACTTAGATTTTTCTCCGAGAGGGTAAGGGACTTGTCCAAGGTCCTCTATCTGGGAAGCTGCGGCCTGTGGGCTTGAACCCAGACGGGTTGGCTCCACAGGCTTTTCCGTTCTTTGTCCGTTGTCTGGACAGTCCCTGGAGCGTGACTCTGGCTGTCTGCCTCCGGTGTGTCGTCGCTTAATGAGAGTCTGTAGGGCAGCAGCCCGGCCCCCTCAGCCCCGCGGGACCCCGGCACAGCCCTGCCCCGTGCTTCCTGCACCGTTGGGCTCCCCGGCCGAGCCCTGGACGTGCCTCAAATTCACTGTCCAGTGGTTCTCGTTGGTGTGGAGGGGGATGGTGCTGCCGCCCTTTGGAGTCCGCGCAGGAGAGGATGAGAAATGGTGAGGGGCGGTGGGGGGATGCTCCAGTCCTCCGGGGGCCGACTCGTAGGCCTCCCCACTGTCCCCTGGCACCGTTCCCGGCTTCCGCTTTGCTCTCTGCTCCCTTGCACCCTTGCCGTGCACCTTTGCCTCTTCCCGCCTGCCCAGCCCAGCCTCCTCTGGGCTCCTCTGAACCCCACAGGGCTCCTGGCCTCACACGTGATCCTTGCATCCACGGCCATCCATCCATTCGGGCAAGCCTCACCTCTACCTGTCCTGTCCGTCGCGTGCGGGCTCTTCACTGACAATACGAGGTCAGTGTCAGGCAGGGGAGGGACTTGCTCAAGGTCACTCAGGGGCGTGGTGGGGGTACTGCAGCGAAGACTGGGAGCTGGGCCCCTGACGGACGGGGGCCCACACTGCTGGCATTTCCCACCGGTACCTCCCTTCCGGCATCCGTGGATTCATATATTGGCTCGTTCGCCAAGCCCGTCCTTGCCAAGACTCCATGTGGGCTTTGAGGCCCCCAAGATGAATGAGGCCGGGGAGCACCCCGTATGTGGTAGCAAATGTGTGCGTGTTACGCCTGGCATTCAGTAGACGTTCAATACCTGTTTGTGGGGTGAACGAAGGAAAGAATGAATGACCGTGTGTGATTACTCGCACCGGGATGTCTCACGCCTCTGGAGCTCTGACCTTGTTTTCACTGTCCTGGGCCTCCGGCCTCCACTGGGCAGGTACTCAGCCCTGGGGCCGTAGAGCTGGGACCCCCGCTGGTCCCTGGTTGGTTCTCAGGGTGCGCAGGGCTGACCGCTGGCTAAGGGAGGGACCCCCACAGTCCCTCCCAGGAAGAGAAGGGGTGGCCTTCTTACTGAGGTCCCTGCTGGCTCTTGTGGTGGCTGGGGCCCGGGGCCAAAGCCAGGAGACCCTCCCTGGTGTTCACAGACTAAGCCTCCTCCACCCGCCCTTGGAAGTGGTGAGGGCCCACCCGCCCTGACTCGTGAGCTCTAGAAGCCTCACTGAGAAGGCAGGAATTGTTCAGTTCCCAGACCTGGTGGCCTGTGGGCAGCCTGCCCCCACCCCCCCGGGGCTGATCCCCTTTCCCTTTCTCCTGGCACTGGGCTCAGCCAGCTGTCCCTTGCTTGGCTCTTCCGCAGACATCCCCCTTTTGCTCTCCCATGCGGTGGTTAAGGAGTTGAGTTCTGTACTCAGGAGGCCCGGGTTTGGGTCTAGCCCTTCCCAGTACGTGTGACTTGTGGGTGGTCCTGAGCCGTGGTCTTCTCAGCTGCAGAGTGGGGATGCTGACCATACCTTTTGCATAGGGCAGCTCTGATGAGGGCACAGGGTGTGAGTGTGGAACAGTGCTGTGGTCAGCGTCACTCAGGGTGTAGGAGTGGGGAGGGGTGTAGACAGAGCCGCCTCCCTCTCTCCCTGACTTGGTTTCTGCTACCTCTTCCCTCAAGAGGACGGGGCCCCACTTTTCTCACTGGGTGTCTCTGCCGTGCACCCTTTCTGTAGGGTCCCACCTGAGTGAAAGCCCTTTCTCGTGGGCAGTGGTTCAGTGAGACTCTTTAGGCCTGGGGTAGGGCAATCCACTGCTTTCTAATAAAAAGCGGTGAATCGAGAGGGTTTTGTTACTCCTCTCTTTGCTCCTAGAAAGTTCCACAAACCCATATCTTGGGCTCAGGGACTGTGGGGTGTATGGATGTGGTGTTGTGGGCCCACCAGTGTAAGCATATCCTCTGTCTCCTGCTTTGAGGAAGAAGCTGGCAGGACAGAGTGGCCCCATCATACATTAGGTTGAACCATTTGAGGGGGCCAATATTCGACTTCTTTGACCCATGAAGATGGCAACTTCGTATAGTTCAACCTAATAATACTTACCGAATCGCTTGTGTTAACATTTGGCGACGTGTTTCTTTGAAACCGATCTTTTCATTCAGTTGAACTTGACTGAGTCCCCACCGTGTCTGTCTGTCACAGGGGCTGGGGAGACAGTACCGAGCACAGAGCTCCTGCCGTCATGGAGCTTGTGGTCTGGTAGCAGAGCTTTCCAGCTGTCTGTTTCTCTCTAACAAACCACCCCAAAACTCAATGGGCTAAAAGCAACGCTTATTATTTCACACAGTTCTGTGAGCAGAGTGGACTTGGTTGGGGGTCCCCCTTAATATTTCTCGTGTATTTGCCGAGTGAGTTGAATCTGTCGTCATCTGAAGGCTTGTTGGGGTTGGATATCCAAGATGGCGCACTCCCACGGCTGACACTTGGTACAGTTGGGGGGGCTCTGCTGGTGCTGTCCCCTGGAGCAGCTACACTCTTTCCATGTGGCCTGGGGTTCTTGTGGTACGGCAGCCGTGGTCTACTCGGTAGTGTCCTGAGAGACCAGGAGATCCCATGGAAGCTGTAATCCTTCTGACCTAGCCTCAGAAATCCCAGAACATTGCTTCCGTTACATTCTAATGTCAAGGGAGGCACTGCGGCCAGCCAGGCCAAGAGGGCAATTGTGGAGGGGAGTTAGATCTCTCTTCCTGATGGGTGAGAGCAGGGTCTCACTACAGAAGAGCACATGGGATGGGAGGTGTTGCTGGTGCTGTCTTTGGAAAGTGCAGGGTGCCACGGTGGTGGGGGGAGGAAGAAAGTTAACCCACGAAAGCATGAGTGCACATTGTGCCAAAGGGAAAGGCACTATGAGGAAGGAGGACTGGGGATCCATGTGACATTGGTGCTCAGGCTTGGAGGGAACCCTGTTAGCTGGGGGCAGAGTCCCGGGGGAACAAACTTGTAGTTGAAGGGATTGAAAGAAGGTCTGTGTGGCTCCGGGGTAATAAGTCAGTGAAGTCGGCTGAGCCCTTACTGGACCTTCGGGGCTGGGACAAGGACCTTGCAGATGATTGTGAAGGGTTTACAGCTTGCTCAACGGTTTTTCATCGAGTCTCTACCGTGGGGAGACTGTGTAGCTGGGTGGTTAGGTGTTAGACTCAGCTGTGTTTGAAACCTGTCCCTGGTGGCCTTGCTTTGCACCCGTGTCCTCAGAGAAGGTTCCTGGCACGCAGCAGTTGCCCCAGAAGGGCTAGCTGCTCTTGGTGGACTCCTGGCCAGAGAAGGGCCCAAATGCACATCGGTGTGCACAAGGTTGTGCATGTCCGAGAGCAACTAGGCTGTGAGTGGTCCAGGGGGCAGTGTGGGGCTGGGGAGGTGGGGAGCTCTGACCCCCAGGGAGAGGTCCCCAGTCACACCCGCTCAGCTCTGGCCTTCCCAGTCAGCCCCAGGAGGACTGGGGTGGAGCCTAGGAGGGAAAGGCTTCCAGGGCCTGTTCTCCGGAAGTCCTTCCCAGCCCCCGAGGCCCGTGGGGAGAAAAATGAGCTGCTCAGCCTGCTAAGCTTGCTTCCTCTGGGAGGGGTGGTTGGAGAGACCAGTGGGTCACCTGTCGTTTGGGCCAGAGATCACAGTGTCAGAAACTCGGGGCAGGACTTGGGGTGGGCACTCAGGGCTGGTGGCGGCCTCCGAGCCCTTGCCTTCTCTGTGCTGGCTCGGGCAAGGACTCACAGGGCTGGATGGAGGCAAGACCCCAGACGGGCAGGGCCGCCCCCCATGAGCTCGAGCTGGATCACCGGAGGAGCGAAGGTCCATCCATCCATTCAGTCTCTGC
The DNA here is from genome assembly GCF_010015895.1 of Lontra canadensis. Classification (NCBI taxonomy): domain Eukaryota; kingdom Metazoa; phylum Chordata; class Mammalia; order Carnivora; family Mustelidae; genus Lontra; species Lontra canadensis. Next base: position 32,683,972 of record NW_022631002.1, read on the forward strand.
GGGCTTCCCGAGTAGCTGCTCCAGGAGGGCCTGCAAATGAGGAGACCCCGAGTGTTGCAGGGGACAGAGCTGTCCCCTCCTGGGCCTCGGGGGGGCTTAGGGCTCCAATAGACCCCAGGCCTGGGGGAAGGGCGTGCTGTTTCACGTCAGAAGTCCCCTGCGTGGCTCTGGATGACCCCCTAGAGTCTGTTTCCTCCTCTGCAAATGGAAAAATAGCACCGTTTACTCTTTTCCCCTTGTGTGAGGTTCAGAGACCGCGGGCAATGAAAGTGCTTTGCGGGGAGTAAAGCCCAGCCGGATGGAGGAATTCCTGTTTTGAGGTCCTGATTCTGCTGCTACTGCAGAAGGCCCCTCCAGGACTGGGTCTTCAGGGGGGTCCTGCTCCCCAGCTTCTTCAGGCCACTGGTCTTCTCTCTCTGGCTTCCCGAGGGGTAGGCTGGCGGGCTGTGTGACCCACCCCCTGCCCCGGGACCTCAGAGGATGGGGTAGGCCCCCACCTTTGCTTGCCTCCCCTCCCCTGCTCCTTGGTGCACAGCCACCTTGCCTTCCCATTAGTAGATAGTGGCAGGGGAGGTGACAGTTCCTTAAAACAGATTTATACTCTTGGATGACTTTATGGGTTTTTGCCTTATAAAAACCCAAGAGTTGACATTCTGATTTATCTACTCCTGAGTCAACAGGATGTACCAGATTTAAAGAGATCAAATGCATTGTAATGTTTGTGGTTCCAGTTGTAGATTAGATGAGCTATTATGGAAAATGCTACCAAGTAAATAGGGCCAGGAAAAAAAAAAAGTAACAAGGGGATAATTTAAATATGTCTATTAAATTGTGTGTTAAGTAAAGTAGCACAAGCATGGTGCCGAATGTAACTTACTATCTGGAGAGTTGGTGTGATAGATAAAGCCGGAATGATGCTTCTCCCCCCCCCCCACCAGAATATTTTTTTTTTTTTTATTAAGGAAAGAGACTGTAAACTAGGAAATTCAGAGACAGGCGCTTGCCTGTGTAACCGTGGTTGTGTGATGACTTATAATATCGAAGGCTCCAAATGATATTTCTCATTTCTTTGCTTTCTATTTCTTCTTGCCACAGCAGCAGCTGATCAGATTTCCTGAGATAAATATGCTGCCTGGCTTTTAATGGGATTTCTATATTGCCGGGAGTTGGCGTGTTCTGATCATAGAAGAACCTAAAAATTGTACATCCCTTAATTGGTAAGAAGAGAGATGTTGTGATGGGCCACAAATGGAAACATTGATTTTTACTGCCTCCGAGCTGTTGCAAGCAGCGTGTCAGGCCACGTTCCCCACCACGGAAGGCGGCAGCTGGCGCTCCGATGAGCTGATTTGTGTTCACAGGTTCCTGACGTTGGGTGCTTGGAAGTGCGCGTTTTGTGCAGATGGGAGAAATAGAGCCCTTACAACATTATCTGTTTCTAAATTGAAATATTTACAGGACTGTGGTTTCCACCTCGAATCGAATGCATTCTTTGGTTCGTTTTTCTTTCTTGCTTTGGTGACTGGTCCATGGGGGTTTAGAGGTTGTGTATGGAAGGCATTGGCTGTCACTGCAGTGTTTTAAGCGACACGCTTGTGTGCACACGTGCGGGTCCACGCGCCTCTTTACATATACGTGTATGTTTGCAACGAGGTTCTTCCACTTAATAGAGATTCCTCTCTTGAGTTCACCTCAGTGCTGGTTTCTGGATGGGTAGATTGTTTTCCAGGACATACCGTGGATTTCCCAGTTCAAGTCTCTGTACTTTAATGAAGAAGTTTAATCCACTGACATTTATTGGGATTACTGATATCGTCTCTGTTTTATTTACCATGATTTTTTTGCACTTTGATTTGCAAGTTCTTGATGTGCCCTATTAATCTCTCAGATTGAGGCTGTGCTCCGTTTCCCAGCTGTGCAGGGAAGGGCAGTGGACAGGAGTTAGGAGGTTGAGTTAAATGTCTTTTGGGTGCTCTGGATATTGGATCCCCCTGCTTTGGTGTCAGGTGCCTCACCTATGAAATGGGAATAACAAGGCTGCCCCGCTCTGTGGGCAGGGGCAGGACTACATGATTGTGTGAACCCCACTTAGCTCTGGGATGTGCAAGCCTGGGAGAGGGGGCTATGCATATGTAACTGAGGCTTTGAAGAAGCGTGTGGAACACTACATGAAACACAAGGCATCATTATGGTCATGAACGCAGTTTCCCGTACAGTTTGGCCACTTGTCTGCATAGTGCTAAGCACAGAATAGGTCATTTATTTTACAGAAATTGGTCAGATGATTCCAAAGCTGGTTCTCACCGTCTAGACTGATCCCGGGGCATGAGTGAGGCCTCAGGGGCAGTTGAGTTTGGGATTTGACTATCTGTGGTTTTACAAATGCATGTGTTTCCTTGATTCCAGGATCAGGACATCTTTGCAAAGAACTGAGCCGACATCACCACCCTGGGAGGCTAGCCGTGTGGCTGGGGAACTTGGCTAAGATATCTCCCTTGCTCTTAAATTGCAAGACTCTTGGGGGGGGGCACGAAACGAAATGTTTAGGTGCTTTAGGAGCGGCGGATGGAGGCTCTGGAGAAGTGTGTAAGAGAATTGGGTTTTCAGGAGACAGAATGCGAAGGCATTTTCACCTCCGTGATGGGTCATGACCCCCCAGCATCCATGCGCAGGGGGAAGATGACAGGAAATCCCCCTAGAAGATTTGCACCAAGAATTAAAGAATCTAGTTGAGAATTATGGCACTGCACGCTACAAAAAAACCCCATATATTAATATACTGAGAGGTGTCAAGAATAATGGACCGTGGGAGGTAGAGTAATTAAATGTATCTTAATAAATGCTGGGCGATTCTTTTAAAACCCTTTCCCAAGACCCCGTCAGCTGACATGGACTGTATTCTTCCTGTTGGCAGGAGGCCTGGAAGGAGAGCCGGAGTGTGATCGGAAAGCCAGCCGCGCGCTGGAAGACAGGAACAGCGTGACAAGTCAAGAGGAGAGAAATGAGGACGATGAAGACATGGAGGATGAGTCAATTTACACCTGCGATCACTGTCAGCAGGACTTCGAGTGTCTGGCAGACCTGACGGACCACCGGGCCCACCGCTGTCCTGGAGGTAATGTTAAATAGCGCCGGGATTCTGACAGGTGGTTATACGGATAATTGGACATAGCAACAGCTTGAAGCCTCAAGTGAGATTAAAGAATTAATAATGTAATTTTACAGTTAATGTCATTTTATTGTGGTGTCTTGGGTACCCCGTATCCGCCTTTTAAATAAAATTAAAAATAAAAGCAACAGCTTTCTGGCAGGCAGGGAGTCGTGGGAGGAGCCCAGTAGTTCCTCCCCCCAATCTGCCATCTCTAGAGTGTGAGCCCGAAGCAAGTAGGGTCTGCACCCTGGATTTCTGCAAAGCCTTTTGGAAACCCAGCAATTAAGAAGTTGTTAGTGTTAAGTTAAGTTGCTTAAGTGTGGAAAGCTGCGTGAAGGAGTGAGCTCCGAGGCCGAGCTTGGATGGGATGGGGGGAATTTCAAAGGCCAAAAAGAGCCCCTCCAGAAAGGGACGTAGTCCCAGTCCTGTGCTCAGCCATCCACATCTCTGAGGAGAAGAGGTAGCTCGGAGCTCTTCTGCCAGACCTGACTGTGGCCCTGTTTCCTGGGACCTGGAAGCCTCAAAGAAAGGGCCCAAGGCCACGGTTTTATGGGAGCAATTTAAGGCATCATGAGACATGTGCATCTGTGTGTCTGGATCCTGTGGGGTGGATGGAGTGGGAGAATGGGGGCCTGTGTATTGCCTTGGGTGTGGCAGCCATGCTTACGGGGTAGGGGGCTGACATAGTTTCAGGCCCTGAGCGGGGAGTCCAGAACATCTGTGGTCCGACATCCCTCTCCATTGTGTCTTTGGTTGCAAGGCTTTGGATGCTGGGTTGTGGGGAGAGGAACTAAAATCTTAGACAGTATTCCAAAGGGAACCTGTCTCCTATTTTTGAGGGGGCGGGGACCATTGCTGCTAGGAAGCAGGTTGGGGCTCAAAACTCTAGCTTCTTCTACCTTACATGCCTTTTTAGAAGTTTGAAAGCCAAGTGTTTGGGGAACTATAACTCTCCCTCTAGTGACAGCTGTACCTGCACAGCCTTGGTGAGACAAAACCCCCTATTCTCAGTCTCTGGAGGAAACAGATAACCAAAAACAGTGGACCCAAGAGGTTTCTTACAGTTTTGGACTTTTGGGGGGCTCAGCAGACCAAACCCCAGTCATTTGGAATTTGTGCTATTTCAACCACAGGCAGAGGCGATAGCCAACTTAGAAGCTTAGGATCAGAATTGGAGGATATATGGGGTTGGCTTTTCAGGCCCCCCATTTCCTGAGGGGAAATACTGAGGCATGAGAGGGGGCGGTGATTGACCGAGGTCACCTAGGGATTTGGTGGCTGAGCCAGGACCTCTCCAGGACCCTGGGCTGTATATGCTCATCCTGCTTGAGAAAACAGTAGATGGCTTGTGTCTTTCTTGATGTAGCCCAGAACTGAGGTGGTATCAATGATATGGGAATGAAATATTGTTCCTGACTTGAAACACAATCAATGAATTGATCTTCTAATTAAGGGTTAGAAAATACTCTTTATTTTTGAAGTGTGAAAGAACACTTGGGGCTCGCCTAGCACCATCCCAGGGCCCCTCAGGGACCCCTGCAAAGTGATGCTGCGTTGAGTCTCCATGGCTCTCGGAGTGGGGCCCCATGACCAGCACCACTCAGTTCTTCAGAACCAAGGAGATTCTCTTGTCTCTCTCCACACTTTCGAGAATGGTGGTGTTTCCAGGTGGTGAAGGGCCAACGTGAGGCTTCAAGGCTGAATATTGGGGTTCTTTGCTGGAAGTGGTCACTAATTGTGCTTCAGTCCTGAGCAGGCTTCTTTTCCCAGTGGCTTTCACTTCTCTCCATCGCCGCAGCCTGGTTGACATCACGATGGCTCTGTCTGCGGGGCCCTCAGCCACTGACTCTCCCATCTGCTTCCTAGTAAGACCCCACTAATGACCTCCATGGGGACGTGGGAGCCAGGAATCTCTAAGCCCTGGGGCATCGGAAGGGAGTCAGAAATTCCTTAAAAGAGTATGGGAAACGACCTTGCCTAATAGCATCCCTGAGAAATTCATTACCGCCCAGGAAAGGTGTGACCCAGTCTGGGAGAGTCTCCCTGACATGGAAGAAGAATGTCAGGAGTGATTTTCCCTCAGGTCTTAGGTTCTAAGGATTACCCAGTGACAGGATAAACCCCTGGGAATTGTGTGTGTGTTATTCAAAGCAGGTCCTTACCTCGGCCGCCTGCACACTCTCTGATCTGCCGTGGTTTCCCACTGTGTCCCCAGAGATGTTTCTGGAACTATTGGGGTGGGCATCGGGGCCTGTCTGAGGGGGCTCTGATACCCACTCCAGTCAGAGCTGTCCACATTAAAAAGTCTTCTATATATTGGGCTGTATATTGGGATGTGTGATAATTGGCTTTTGCTTTAAAAACTTGGAACTGGCACAAAAATGCAATAGCAGCCCTCCCGGGCCAGGCTCGGGGGCTGCTGGAGCCTCACCATTGGTCATCCAGCCGCTGGACTAGGGCTGGGGCAGGTGGGCAGTGTGGACACTCTGTCCCCCTGGAGGGAAAGGTGGACCCTCAACAGCCTGACAAAGGCCATTTCAGAGAGGACTACACTGTGCCGAGGCTGGGCGGGCTCTGGGCGCTCAGCAGATGTTTCTGAGGGAACAAACAAGTCTTGTTTGGAGGGAAGGCAGGGGCCCTCTCTGCTTTTGAGAATTTGGGGCCTAAGGGCAGCGCCACCTGTCAATCCTACAGTCTGCGCCTCCGGGCATCGGAATTAGGCATTGGGTGTGAACAACACTCGTCCTCAATCATTCCCTGCTGGGAGCAGTCACTGCCCGAATGTGGAGACATCTCCTCACCAAGCAGGTGTGTCTTGGGTAGGTGGTGTGAGTTTGTGGGGCGCCATCTTGAATGTGGTTCTTTTAAAGAATTGCTTTAGCAGCGTGACCTCTTGGTTCTTTCTGTCTTTCTGTGGCCGTGGCGGTGGGGGTGGGGCAGTGCCGGGTTTCGTCAGAATCTGGGAGAGTCGCTGAGGTTTGGAGATTTTCTGAGGTGGTGGGAAGCTCCCCATGGAAGATGGGTTGGGGCACTTCCTCCCAGGATGGCATTGGTGGCGTGCAGATGGAGGACAGGCCCCTAGAGCTCTGCACTGAAGAACCCGCCCTTGAGGAGATTCTGGAGCTTGGGAAGGCCCTCTCTCCTCTGTCCCTTCTCAGGAGTGGCTCTGCTGGGGCCAGGAGAGGCTCTCGAACCATGGACTTCAGAACCCAGATCTCTTCCTTTCTCCCTCTTTCTCTCTCCGTCTTTCTGCATCACTGTCTCTCATTCACGTCTGAGGAGAAACCAGCCTTAAACCCACAGAGCATCAAATGTGGCATCCTGAGGACACGAAGTGAGATAAACCAAGAGCCATTGGCTCTGTGGCTGCTCACACCCATGGAGCTGATTCCTCCTTGTTCTCCTCCAGACCCGGCCCACTGGGGGCCATGTTTGCGGGTCTGGTGTGGAGGGCCCATGCCATTTTGCATTCTGTGTTTCTTGCTGAACGTTTTCTGAATGGATTCCCAGGCTGCAATGTGATCTTCTCCATTATCCCTTTTTCGGGTGGGAGGGGGAGCCCTCTTTTTTTAAAGACAGCAGCCCTCAAGCAGATAAAGCTCGGGTGGCTGGTCTTGTGTCCACACACTACAAAAATATGCAGTTTAGACCCATCCGCCAGGAGATGAGGAGATTTACCACAGCGTGGACAGAGGCTGACTTGATGCCTGTGATGGGCTTGTTTGTGCCTCACGGAGCCTCATTTGTGGGCCCTGGATGAGGAAATGGCCAGATCGTCTGATGGCTCTCTGAACTGATGCTAGAAAGTTCCCGTTACTTGGGGCCCTGCTCACTGGGACGATGTCAGAACAGGGAGTGAGCTAAGTTTACGTTGACCCAGTTTGTGAAGTGTCGGCCAAGCACGTGTGGACCCTATAAGCGGTGGCAGGGGGTGTTTTTCATCATCTTCTAGAAGCCCAGAGGACTTCAATTGCTTTAGAAACTATCTCTGGGAACTTCCTGGGGCCCCATGGAAACAGGTATGAGAGGTTTGATTCACCCAGGGGCTGATTCCAATTTTTTATGTGCTCATTGAAGCAGGTCAGCTGTGGACCTTCAGTCTGGATTCAGGGGGAATGTTTTACAGCTTTCTGGTATGAAGACTACCTTTTAAGGAGACTCTGTGATTTAGACTGACTGCTGCTTTGGCCCAAATTAATGAGGCTGACTGCCCGAGGACATTTGGGTGCTGGGTCTGTGCTGTTGTAATGTTTTACATCTCACTCGAGTAGGGACGCTCCTCATTCTGTTAGAACTGGGCTGTCAGCAGGGGTGCGCACTGTGCCAGTTGTGGAACCTGACAGGTCCCCAGGGCTGGAGCACCTGACAAGCTTTTGGAGATCCCTAGCCTCTTTGCTAAAGGCACCACGGGTGTGATTAAGGTTTTCATTGTTGGTAGGGCGAGGCAGATGGAGTCTCTTTAGAAAGACTGAGGTTTCTAACTCTGGGATCATCTAGGCACTTGCTCTATAGACTAGAAATTGTCTTCAGGACCAGGTTGAAGCCAAGCATGTGTTTCTTCCTCCAGGCACCATTGGGGGATCTCCGAAGCAGACCAGGCTCCTCACTGGGCACAGTGAGGCATCCTTGAAGTACACGGGGTCCCTGCCACCCCCCAGGGCTCCACGTGTGGGCCGCAGCCTCCCTGATTGCTCTCCCCACAGCCCCACCTCTGACATAGTGCATGGCATGGGTCAGATTCTGTGGTTATTCTGCAATAGTTTTTTTTTTTTTTTTTTTTTTAAGATTTTTAAAATTTATTTGAGAGAGAGTGAATGAGTGGTGGGGAGGGGCAGAGAGAGATGGAGAAACAGACTGGGCACTGAGCAGAGAGCCTGATGCGGGGCTCGATCCCAGGACCCTGAGATCATGACCTGAGCTGAAGGGAGACACTAACCGACTGAGCCACCCAGGCGCCCTGAGCGATAATTTTTAATTTGTTCATCGCTGGTCTCCCCCACTACTTTGAGCTTTATGAGGACAAGAACCATGTCCGTTTTGTTCCCTCTTATGCCCTAGCCCGATGCCTGGCACACAGTGGTGCTTAATACGTGCTTGTTGGATGAAGGAATGAGGCCACCTCGTCCTCCTAAAGGTCCCAGCTGGGAGAATCTGTTTTTCACCATTCATCCCCATTTTACACATCAGGAAGCTGAGGCTCAGAGAGTTAGGGGATCTTGGTGAAGGTTACAGAGCTTGAGCTAAGATTCGAGGTCTGAACAGCTCACCCAGAGAACATAGACTGGGGACAGTGAATGATTTCCAACTAAATTCCAGACCGACACGGCTTTTTTGAATGCTCAACTTAAAAAAAAAAAAAAAAAAAAATGGAGATGGAGAGGGATTTGTTCAAATAGCAACAGCAAAAGAATATGCTCCCTGTGGGTTAATTTTGCTGCTCCCCCTTTGGCTGCCCCCACTTCCTGAGGACTGGGACCGAGGCGTGTTTCCCCAGCCTCTTCGGAAAGGCAGACCCGCCTTTTCTGGCGAAGGTGAAACGCTGCTGTGTAAAAAGCTGGGTGGAAAGTTAATTACACCCTGGTTTGTTCAGCTGTGGCCAGAGTGACCTGTGGGCCCTAATTACGGGGCTGGGGCTGCGTGAAGGCTGGCATCTTTGCCAGCCTCGTTCCTGTCCACCGGCTGGCGGGATCTTGCCTTTGTGCGCTGGCTCAGGCCCTTTCTCGCTCCGGCAGCATGAGTGGGGGTGGTCCTTGCCTCATTGCTTGGGGCGCCCCTCGTACTGGTTCCATTTGGGCAGAGTGGAGTCGGCACGGGCAGCCGCAGGGCAGTGCACTGCCAAGTGCACAGGTGCAGGGCGTGAGTTCCTTCTGCCCACGGGGAGCGCGCATGGCACCTTGGTGTCAGCCGGCGTCTCGCAGTGCAAAAGGCCTGGGGGCTTGAGCACAATTAATCCCCCCACATCAAGAGCTTTCCTGCATGCAAACAGCATCCAGCTAGAAAACACGGAGCAAGGAAGGCTCCTGCTCACGGCAGTCACGGAAGGTATAAAGACCAGGCAACAGACCCGGGAAGCCACATTCAAATGTTTGGAGAGGACAAACAAGCCAGCAATATCAGCTACGGAAGGACACAAAAGACTTCACTAAACGAGGAGGCAGACCTTCTTCTTGGGTGGAAAGATTCAATATCGTAAATAGGTCAGTTTCCCCTCGGTGAACCTGTTAACTTTAGGTTAGCCCGTGAAAATAACAGTGGGATTGGTTTAGAAATGGACGAGCTGATTCTGAAGTTCGTTAGGAAGGAGAGACATCAGGGAGAGGAAGGGAGATCCTGATTGAGAGGAGCGATGGGAAGGACTGGTCACCAGGCCAGATTGTCCAACACGTTCTGAAGCCATAGGAATCTGAGTGGTGTGGGAGAGATGAAGGCCGGGAAAAGAAAGCGGAAAGGGATGTGAACGGAAATGGAAACGCAGTGTGTGAGAGGTGTCAGTGTATGTCGGCGGAGGACAGGTGGGTCAGTCAGTAATCGGGATTGGGGTGGTGTGGAGCCATCCCGGGAAATGGAAATTGGATCCCTCTCCTCCAAAAGCCAAAACAAATCCCAAATGGATCAGAAATCTAAACAGAAAAAGAAGACTTGAAAAGACTAAAGGAAAACATGAGTGGGCTTTTAAAGAATATGAGAGGATCAGAGTGGGGAAGCCTTTTCTAAATATAACTGTAAACCCAGAAGCCATAAAACAAAAGTCAAATATTTGGCCACATAAAAATAGGACATTTCTGCATAGCCAAAACCGTGATAAATCAAACCAAAGACACGTATCACGGGCAAAAAATATTTTTCCTTAATGTGTAAGAAACTCCTACCAACACTAAGAAAAGAACCAATAAATCGACAGGAAAGCAGGGTGAAGTCTGGGCTGCCTGAGGCCAGCCCCTTCTCAGAATGGTTGCTGCCCCTCTGATCTTCAGATATTTTGAATATCTCCCACGCGCAAAGAACAGGAATGGAACCGGAAAACGATGTATTAGTGAGCTCTTACACATTTAGGAAGAAACCTTCTTTAGGAGAAGAGAACCATACATTTTTTTTTTTAAAGATATATTTATTCATTTGAGAGCTCGAGAGAGCTCAAGAGAGTGAGAGTGGGGGTGGCCGAGTGGGAGTGGGGGGGAGGGGCAGACTCAGGGGGAGAGAGGATCTCAAGCAGACCCCAGGCAGAACCCAGTGGCATGGGGGTCCATCTCACAACCCTGAGTTCATGACCGGAGCCAAAATTAAGAGTCACTCAGGTGCCCCGAGAACTGGTAATTTAGCCCGCAAGAAACTACCTACCATTTTTAACCTACCAGATTGGCAAAGACCAACATGTTCACCAGCCCATTGTGCTGGAAAGGACATATAGCCTAGATGCCAAGATGTGGGGTCTTGTTCTCCTCTCTGTCCCCAGGGTGGCCTTGGCCGATCGCTAGAACACGTAGTAGGTGTTCAAGAAGAGTTTGCGGATCTTGTCCCCAGGGAGGTCGCAGCCTCTGTGGGGCAAGAGCTTTGAACCATAAGGCAGCCTGTGGCAATGCCATGGGTAAAGGGCTCTTAGGTGTGAGGTTGTAAAAAGAAAGGCTCCATGAACCACGGCTGGACACACTTCAATTAATGCATCATCAGCAGGGGGAGTTACAGAAGAAAGAGACAATCTACTCTTCGAACAAGTACTGAGCATGTACTGCATGTAGGAACTCTTCTGGGTGCTGGGGATGGAGGAACTGTTTATTTCCCTGAAAGGTAACACAGCGGAGAAGGTATTCACATCACAAAAGCATTCCGTGACTTGTAAGGTGCTGAGTCCTAGGCAGCCTATTTATTTTTTAAATTTTATATAGAGTTTTAAACTTTTTTTAAAATTTATTTGTCAGAGAGGGAGAGAGAGAGAGCGCACAAGCAGGCAGAGTGGCAGGCAGAGGCAGAGGGAGAAGCAGGTTCCATGCTGAGCAAGGAGCCTGATGCGGGACTGGATCCCGGGACCCTGGGATCATGACTCGAGCTGAAGGCAGCTACTTAACCGACTGAGCCAGCCACTTGCCTGTTTAAAGGAGGCTTTCCCAGGGCCTTTAAAAGATGCTTCCTGGCGCACCTGGAAGGTGCAGTCGGTTCAGCATCTGACTCTCGGGTTCGGCTCAGGGTGTGATCTCAGGGTCACGAGATCGAGCCCCGTGCCAGGCTCTGCGCTGAGTGGGAAGTCTGCTGGGGATTCTCTCTCTCCTCTGCCCCTCCCTTCACCCTGTGTGTGCTCTTGCTCTCTCTCTGTGTCTCAAGAATAAATAAGTAAATAATAAAGAAAGTAAATAAATAAAAGGGGCTTCCATGAACATAGACGTTGTGCCCACACCTCTCTGAGAGGGTGCTGACTTTCTGTGCTGGCCTGCGACTGCGTTGCCATTTTGGAGGAAAGCAGACGGGCATGGCGAGCACCCGGCCAGTCTGGGTCTGCCTGGCCCATGGTGAGACCAGAACCTTCCCTAAATTGCCTGTTCCCTGCCCTCCGAGTCCCTTGCTAGGAGGTGCGTGGGGCTGTGGTTTTCTCTGGGCTCGGGCCTTGGGTCCTGGCTCCTGGCGGACCTGTGGAAGGGAGTTGGTTTTAGGGGCTGGCATCATTCCTTGCCTCCTGGGAGGCCTGCAGGGGTATAGAATGTATCCCCCTTGCCTTGATTCTGTGGAGCAAACGCTGCTATCACTTTGTGGGGCCTGTAGGTCTCTCCAGAAATCGGACACCACATCTAACAATATAGAAGTCAGGGGTCAAGGTGGGAAGAATCCACACATCTCTTGGTTTCCGCGGGAAACAGTGTGTCCATGGGTGTGTTCCGAGGCTTCTCAGTGCTTTCCAAAGTGGGGAGGATCTTCTCCTACTGTCCCACCCAGCTAGCCTGACTACCTCGATGTGCCCAAGGGTGGATTTTTTTGTGTCTGGGGGTGGACCAGAGTGGAATTCAGGTATGGTGCTCAACACGGGGAAGGAGTCTGCTGCAAACACCCTCTGGGATGAGTCTCAGTGAGGAGACCCTGGAGAGGTCTTGGGAGAGTGAAAGGGACTGGCCTGGGACTGGCCCACTCTGGATCCTGGTTTCCTCTCCTTCCCTGGCAACAGCCAAACCTTCCACTGGTTTCCTGTTATTAGGACCAGGATGTACACCCAGGGGGACCTCAGGGTCCTGGGAGGAAAAGACAAACCCCAAGCTGGTGTTCAGGCTGGTTGCATGTGTACTTCCGGGTCCAGTCTGCTGTCATCCATTCCAGCTTGGAAGTTTCTAGAAGGTAGATGTCATGCCAGGAGGTTGTGATACCATACCTACTGTGAGTCTGGGGCTATGTGTGTGTGTGTGTGTGTGTGTGTGTGTGTGTGTGTGTGTTTGTGAGACAGAGACACCGAGTTTCTATTAACAAGGAATGTATAATCTAGCTAGAAAGTGAAGTTGCCATGATCCTTTGGGTTGCCTGGCACATAGTAGTTCCTCAATTAATGTGCTGTCTGTATACTCAACTCCAGCTGACAAGTCAAAAAAAAATGCAGATTCATTGGCTCAGGGAACTGAGAAGTAAGGCTAGCTTCAAGCATGACCCTCCAAGGACACACTTCAAGGTTGTCTCTACAAACCCCATACCCAAGTGTTCATTGGCAGGGGTGCTGCCTCCAGGACCCCCCGCCCCCGCTTCCTCAGAGAAAGAGCAGCCTCTTTCCGATTGCCAGGACAGAAGTCCTCAGGTTGACTCGTAGAGGAGCAAGCAGCCAGGACCAAGGCTTATCCCTGAGAGCATCCCTGAGGCTGGGTGGGGGGAGACAGCCCTGTATAGTAGCTAGACTTGGGCTGGTGGGAGTTGGAGTCACCTCCATCTAGACCCCTGGGACTGAGAATTGGGGCGTGGGCTCCCAGGATGTCTTCTGTAGGAGGAAGGAGGGACATGTGGGCAAACTTGGAAGAGTATAATCGTTGATTCAAATGCCAGATAGCCCAGCACCGATGGTCAAGTCCATTCACTTTGCTCTTGATGGGATCTAGCGATCTCATCTCAGAATTTTAGGGGGGCAGTTTCCTTCTAACCCTATTCTCAAACCCTTATTCTCAACATAGCTGGTGCATAAAGCCAGTCAATGTAGAGTGCCCTTAGGCTGTCTGAAAGCCTGGACTGGGACAGGCTCTTCAGTGAGGTAGGACTTAGGACTTGTCTAAGGTCACACAGGGAGGTGGTGGCTTAGTGGGTGCGCCCCCCCTTTCCCCAGGAGGTGGCTGGTAATACCTAGGAGGCAGTGCAGCTCCCAGGACGGACAGGGGACAGGGGCTGGACCCACAAACCTCACATCATCTGGACTGGACGTTTTCTTTGTTTGCTTCGTGCGGAAGAGTGACTAGGGCACTTGAATTCTTATAAACTTCCTGGAAGTTGTGCCCCTCCCTGGGTGGGGGGTCCCACAGAAGCTGGCCCGCCCTCCCTTCCCTGATTCTGACCCTTTGGGGGCAGAGTTCTGGGAGAAGCAAGTCATGTCCTGGAGGCATCCCCCGGCTGCTGGGGCTCCGGGACATTGTGTCCAGCCTTGGGCCCAGGCTGGAGAGAGGCCGGGCAGCCATCGGGTGGGTCTGGTCTTGAGGCTTGAGTGGCTCAGGTGCCCAGATGGTGTGTGTGGGGGGAAGCTACAAAATCAGTCTGCGGTGCGGGCTCCTGAGAAACCCAGGGTGACCCCAAGTCATATCACCCACCATCAGCTTCAAGGGGAAGGAGGAGGCAGATAAAGCATTCCAAAATCGCAATACCAAGATGTTTTTCTTTATTCTATTGGTATTTCAGTAAGAAGTGTTTTTCCCCGATGAATACATGTATATTCCCCAAATCTCAGTGTCACTGAGCAAACCCAAGGTCCGTTATGTGCACTCAGGTCAATCCCTTTCCTGTCAAGACTACAGTTCCGTTAGTCCAGCCCTCCTTGCTCCTGTCTGACACCGCTGTCACTGATGGTCAGGATACAGGGACCAGAGCCCTTTGGAGAAGCCCTGGTGCTTTCTCCTAGAGGTGCGTGTGCGTTCCTCAATCTGTTGGGCGTAAAGACCTGACAGTTGTGTTTCCCGAATACTCAATCTTAGTTTCCTCCAATTTGAGGTTTGAAAAGCTTGGAGAAAATGCCTGTCAGTGAAGATTGGAATAACCTCCAGCTGGATCCTGACCTGGTTTGAGGGTACAAGGGGCAACTAGAAAGTATTGTTCTCCAAGAGTCCTTTATTAGAGCTGAAAGCTATCAATGGTCTTTTCCTGTGTCCCTTGCCTAGGCTACAACTCCCCGCGTCCAAAAGAACAAAATAAACTACTGCTCAGAAGAAAAATGTGTTCTGTAGAACCACAGCACCCCCTGGTATGTATTCATTCATTCATAGGGTCACTTTTTACAGCACCTACTATGAGCTGGGAACTATTTCAGGCACAGGGGATAGAGTTGTGAGTGAAAGGGGCAGTGGTTTCCAGCCTTCTGGAGCACGTAGCCCTCGCTGGCTTTGGCCACAAGATTCCTAAACTGACCCCTGTGTAGTTACTTTGTTCTAAAGAACCGGCCGGTTCCCTCTGCGGTGTAGCTGAGTGCCGGCCAAGGCCCGTGTGAGCGCTGTGAGCGGGGAAAACAAGTAGCGGGTTCCCTGCCAAAAAGGTTAGTGTGCTTGGAGGCTGTGTCAGCAGAAGCAGGACGGGGAGGCAAGACCTCAGTTCTACATGTTGTTGGAGAGACCAGGGCTAGGAGGGGTTTGGGGGAAGATGGAGAGGGGCTGGTCCTCAAAGCCATGCTTGCAGTTTGGGAAGTTTGGCTTCTCGGTGATTGGTGTCAGGAAACTCAACCCTAATTTGCCTCAGTCAAGTAGGGGAATTGAGTGGCTCAGGTAACTAGAAAATGCAGACGTAGTCAGCACTAGCTTCAGGTGCGGCTAGATCCAGGGACCCTGACAAAGGCCTGGGAACCCGGTCTTCCTGTGTCTCCTGGCTCTGATGAATGGAAGCTGTTTTGGCTTTTGGCTCAGGCAGAATGGAGTGCTCCAAATGGCAGACCCAGAGATGTTCCCCAGTGGAAATCAGGGTGCTGCTAGCAGAAGAACGGGGCGACGGGGGGATGGTGAATGCTGTCAGGCTGCATCAGCCCAGAGAGGGAAGGAGCTTATGCCATTTAACCAGAGTCCAGCCAGAGTAGATGACCTGACTTGCAGGGGTTGGGGGACAGTGAGCATGGCTAGTCCCACCCATACAGTGGTCAGCTGCCTCTGATGGCGATCCGGTGGCTGATAGCTTTCCTATCACTTCCAGATAGAATTTATGGATGCACAGGGCTGTTCAAAGCAGCGGGGGAGCCAGGGGGAACAAGGGCATCATATAAAGGTGCTCTTTATATGTGGGCCAGAGTGAGTGTCCCTGTGGCCCCTTGAATGGGTCTTGGTTCTGTCCCTAGAGCACTAAGATTAACTGAGAGAGGGGTTCCTCCAAACCTCGAGATCCTGTGATTGGCAACCCTTAAATGACACCCTAAACTCAGGAAAATAAAGAACATCCCCAAACAAAATGAGAAATCAACTAAATTTATCTCCTGCTGGCTGGGGCGTGTGGTTCAGGGAGTGCAGCCAGCAGGGGATCGGCCTGGCCTCGTCTTAGAGAGGGAGTCATCCACTGCTTGCCATGCTGTGGCAAAGGCTTGGTGGGGCTGGGGTACGGGTGCGGGTGGGGGAGGGGCCGGGGGTGCTGGTTGGGGGGCACGGTTTCCGGACCGGCAAAGAGCAAGGAAATCTGAAATTTAACTCTGGCACTGGTCTAAAATAAAGCTGAACTATTGGTGGAGTGTTTTGGCAGTGTTTTTAAACACTGTGTGTGCCAGCTCAGGGAAAAAATGTACAGGGGATTATAAAATGCTTCATTTTGTGTTAAACAGTTTTATTTTGGAGTTGATTGGCTAGAATTTGGCTGCCGTTGGGAATGACATCATTGTTCTGGGGAAAGGGGCATCTGGGAGGACTGGGGCTGTGGGGCACTGGGCAGGTGGGGGGAGCACACACACCCGGGGCGCCTCCCCTACCCCACCCCCCTGGATGCCGGAAGTCTCTGCCTGGCCATGTGATTGGCTGTTTGTGTCATCACTGCCAAGTGGCAGAGGGTGACAAGGCCAGATCTCCTGGAGCAGGTCTGCCCCCTTGGAGGGCTGGTAGGGGCTGAGTGGTGAGGAAGTGGCAAGGAGGTATCTGAGGGCTGGGGGTAGGGAGTCTGGGGAGGAGAGACGGTTGGCATCTGTCTGTGGCCTTCCAGCTGCTTCCCAGCATCTGTTCCCAGGGCAGCTTCAGCCCGACTCTGGCCCTCTCCTGGTGCACTCAGAATGAATCCATTTCACGGACCCGGGCCTGCCTCTCCTGGCCTCTCCCTGTTCTTCCCCTTGAGATTGCTTATTCCTGCCCCAGGGCCTTTGTTCCACCTCTCCTCTCCACCTGGATGCTCTTTCAGGTTTTCACAAGGATCGCCCCTTTGCTTCCTCGTGGGACTTAGCTGCAGTGTCCCCTGCATAGAGAGGCCCTCTTTGACGGTCCCGCTCCTCAGCCAGGGTTGTTCTCCTTCACTGTCTATCGCATCATCCCCTTTGATGTCCTTTCTGGCGGTTCTTTTTATTTGACATTTGCTTTTTGATTTGCTTTCTGGGCTTTGCTGTTAGAAGGTGACCCTCTTGAGAACAGTGTTGTGCTCTTTCTTGTGTCTGGATCTGTCTCTGGCCTACCACAGGGCTCAGCACACAGTAGGTGCTCAGAAAATAGCTATTGAATGATTTGTGGGAAGTGATGCGGGTGGTACCAGGTTGTTCCACTTGTCACTCCTGTGCGTGGCTAAGGCCCAGGGATTCTTGGGGACAGTCTCCCGTGGTCTGGAGAGGAGCCTCACTTCCTCTCCAATGTCACCATGCCACCACACCTCTGCACACCTCCCTTCCTGCCTCAGAAACTTCTTCCCACTTGCTTCCCAAGACCGTAAAACAAACCAGAGTTTGTGCGCCGCTCTTCCAGGGGATATGGATGTTTTGCATGCTGGACTTCTAGTTTTTTATGAAGTGCCTACTGTGTGCCAAACCCCAGTAAGGTGTTAGGGATTAGCAGGACTCTGCCCTCGGGAAGCTTTTGTCCTGATGGGTGGGGGAGGCGGGTAATGCAGAGGTAGATGGACAAATGCATAACAAGACCTGGGATGCACACAGGGAGCACGGGAGGATCGTAAGGTCCCTGGGATGGGATTCAAGGAGCCCCAGTGGACAGTCTGCATCTCGGGGGGGTCCAGCCAGGGTAGTTTGTTTCCCTGAGAAAGGGGTGGCAGAGCTGCAGGGAGAAGTGCTGAGTCACAGAGGGAAGGGCCTGGGGCGGAAGGGGAGGAAGGGGCATGGGTACCTAAGGAGGCTTTGCCCGCTGACCACCTTTACCACGGGCCACTTGCCTCACCACTGATTTTTTTTTTTTTTTGAAATTTTCTGTCACTCTCACTGATGACATATTTTACACTGCATCCTCTAACGGCTTTTTATCACCATCTTTGCAAACACCTTGTGTCGACACATTTACTTAAAAATTGTTTAAAAGATACCCCGTTAGTCAGGGTCCCAGCAGAAAACAGATGGTACTTTCAAATGAGGTAATTGAAGAGCATTTAATAAGGGGCCCTTTATGGAGGTGGGTAGGTCGAAGGCAGGCCAACAGGGATGGGGAGCATTTTTGGGGACATCCTGGCGATGTTGGAGAACCTAACGGGGCAGGGGGAGGGCTTTGGCTGGAACTCGGAGGAGGCTGCCACCGTCACAGAGCTCCCTGGTGACAGGCAACCTGTGACAAGCCAGGGACCGTGCCGGGAGAATAAAAACCCCACTCTGTCCCCTCCTACTCTCCAGTCTCTGCAGGAACCATGGGCTGAACCTAACAGGAGCCCCCAGAGCAGAGGAGCCTATCAGCTTCGGTGGGGTAGAGGGCAGGGCGGAGAAGGGAGGAGGGTGGGTCTGGAGGGGCCGGTGACCAACGCCCCCTGCATCACCCCTGCCCCTGCAGCTGGCTTGGGTGCTGCTGAGAAGCCAATTTTTGGAGATGAACCCCAGTTTTTTTTTTTTTTTAAAGATTTTATTTATTTATTTGCCGGGCAGAGATCACAAGTAGGCAGAGAGGCAGGCACAGAGAGGAGGAAGCAGGCTCCCCACTGAGCAGAGAGCCTGATGCGGGGCTTGATCCCAACACCCTGAGATCATGACCTGAGCCGAAGGCAGAGGCTTCAACCCACTGAGCCACCCAGGCGCCCCTCAACCCCAGTTTATAAAAGAAGTTTTCCTGTGTGGGTTTGTTTGGGGGCGTTGGGACCACGTGTTTGTGTTGGAGCATGGGGCTCTGTCAGGCTGCCCTGGGGCTTTTGGCTCTTGGTTTTCTCTTTCCCCCGCACTTGGTACTAGACTGTGACTCGGTCTTGTGCCATCAGGGCACAGATTAGGGGAACAGAGGAGCGGACCTGTCCGCCACGAGGCCCTGGCTCCTGGCAGGTAGAGCCGTTGAAATCACGGCCTGAGCTGCCCAAACTTGGTTATTTGCATAACATGGAGAATGGAATAGTCTCTTGTCCGATTAACGCCATTTACTGCTTAACTACTGGAGAAATTGGCAAGGAAGTCACTCTGTGGCCGTCACCCCCCTCAACGGTGTCATTCCATTTATGGCTTCACTGGGGACAATGGCAGGGGAGAAGTCAAGGAAAGCAGGAAGGTCAAGGATGCTTCCGAGGAGCCTCTTTGTTCATTATGTATTTATACTGCGCGTGGTTTCCATTCGTTGGCTGCGCCGCTCCGGGGACCCCCAGAGGATAAGGCCAGGGAACCTGTGCTCTGAGCACCAAAGCTATTTTTATTTGTGCGCAGGGCAAGGTGACGCGGCTGCTGCAGGCCGAGGTTCAGTTCTCCCTGACACACAGAATTGGATATTAAGGCGGAATTAGAAGCTTGAGTCCAGGGAGATCCCTTGTGAGTGATGCATTCAGGATGGCATTATGACTTTCCAGACAGCTTCTGCGGAGAGCAGCAAGGGTAGATGAAGGAGCCGTTTTGGGGGGCAAACCCGGGTCCCCCAAGTAGCCTTGTGTGAGTCAGTGAGTCGATTGCGAATTGTTTCCCCAAATCAAATTCCCTTCCTGTTGTTTCTTGTTTTCCATGACGCGTCCCCACTGGACATTCGGAAGCACTTCCTTCTCTCCTCTTCCCAAAGAGGCTTGGCACGTCCCACTCGCCCACCCGCCCGGGCCCCACCTTGGCCCAGTGCCCTGGAAAGTCCCGATCTCTGCGGTGACTCATGGACTCGTCCAGCGGGCTCGGCATCCCCTCACCTTTCAGCAAGGGGTGGAGGAGCCTTTCCTCGCTCTTTATTTAAAAAACATGTTTAGAGATTATTAAATGGCACAAACACATAGATGTATTCCATTCCGGAAAGTTTCAGATGCAGACAAGGCTAAAATCTTCGTCCTGCCCCTCGTAAATTTGCAGTCCCTAATCTGGACGGCGTGCTTGAAGACCTTCTACTCCAAATTTGCATAATATCGCTCTGCATAGATTCTGAGACACACTTAAACGTCTCTGTCGTCGAGATGAATCCTACAATTAGTGGCTGGTCATGGTTTAATTGACAGGTTTTTTTTCTTTTTTTCTTTTTTAGTGGAGTGCAAACTAGTAGTGTCTTTTACAACTTGTGTTTTAGATTAGATGAAATATGGCGTGTGTGTATCCATAGAAACAAGGGCATATTGATTTTTTATTAAAAAAACAAATGATACTCTATTGGATCTATCATTCCGCAGTGGGGCCCCCCACCCACAATACTATGGCTTGGAGAGTTTTGCACATTGGTATATAGGTCTCCCTTATTCTTTATTAACTGCTACGTGGCGGTGTCCAGCATGGATGTCCAATGTTTTATGTAGCTGGTCCCCTGGTGATGGGCATTTAGGTTGTTTCTAATTGTTGGCTGTAGTGAACATTCTTGTACATGTCTCCCTATAGGAGCACTTTTTCCATGGCCGATAGCAAGAAAGAGGCATTGCTGGGCCCAAACTTTCTTGCATTCTGTTCTCTTCCATATGTTCTGTCCTGTCCTGTCCCATCTCATCCAACCCCATCCCACCCATCCCACTCAGTCCTTCAGCTACAACCCCAGTACTTATTGGGTATCAGATACTGTGCCTAGATCAGTTTTGTGGCTTTAGGTATCTCCAAAAGGGAGTCAGATGCTGCCTCTGGGAACTTAGAGTC
This sequence comes from Lontra canadensis, assembly GCF_010015895.1. Classification (NCBI taxonomy): domain Eukaryota; kingdom Metazoa; phylum Chordata; class Mammalia; order Carnivora; family Mustelidae; genus Lontra; species Lontra canadensis. The sequence goes on from NW_022631002.1 coordinate 32,704,440, forward strand.
TACCTGGGAGAGTAGGCATGGAATGAGTCTTGGATCAAAATCCAGAGCATTCCCCAGTTCAGCCTGGGGATAGGAGCACAGGTGTTGGTGTGGTTCTGAGGAAGAAGGCATTTTGGCCCTCATTTTATACTCATTCTGGGTCCTCTCAGGGCCAGCAAGCCCCTTAGGGAACAGCAAAAAGAGTGCCCTTGCTCTGACATGTCACCCCTTGACTTATCTGGGACCGGAGTGTGAATCTTCCCCCGTTGTGTTCTTAAGGCTGACATGTGTTTGGGCTGTTCCAGGGACAACATCCCTCTCTTGTTTTCCTTCCTTTGAGCTGAGTAGGGAGAAAAGAGCTGCCCACCTGTCCCGTGACACCTGGTGTGTTGTCCAGGAAGGTTCTACGGCATCTCTCACTGAGGATGCAAGAAACATGGGAAGGGGGCGGGGATGGATGGGACAGAGGTGGAAGGAGCTGCCTCTCCAGCTCTGCCCCAGGAGTGTTTGTGAACAGAAAGTGTGAGGCAGGCTGTCCTGGGATCGCCTCCGGCAGTGCTTTCTAACTTTTCCGTACATGCGGATCACTTGGGAGCTTGTGGAAATGCAGATTCTAATTTGGCAGGTCTGAGGCATGGGGAGGAGCAAGGTTCTGCGTTTGCTACCAGCTCTTAGGACGTAGATACTGCGGGTTTCTGGACCACACGTGGAGTAGTAAGGACTTTGGGATCATGAAGGAAACCATGGAAGCAGGGAGGGCCTGGGAAGAGGGGAAGGAGCGTTTTGGTGGGAGCTGGGGTTTTTCTAGGGGCCGAGGCTGGACACATCTGGCAGATCTCACTTTGGGGGATTATAAATTCTTTGATTTTGCCCTCTATTGGCACATGGGCCTCCAGCAGTTGTATCCAAGTCAAGGGAGAATTTGTTGGTTTGCTCACAGCTGATAGATTTGTGCTAGAATTTCCAACCTTGGGGTGGCATTTGAGTAGGATAATTCATCATTCTGAGGGATGGTCCCTTGCTTTACAGGACAGTTGGCACCCCTGGTCTTGCCCACTAGATGCCAGTAGCAACCTCTCTGATTATCATAGCACTTAAAAAAAAAAAATGGCCTGAAGGGAGCTGTTGCCGCACGTGGTTGAAAGCCATCGAGCCTGACGCGGTCCTTGTTGAGGGCAGGGACCATGGCCTGGTCTCCACGTCCCTAGAAGCTGGCACCGTGCCAGGCATGGAGTAGAAGCTTGATCAATGCGTGTTGTGTTAAAGAACATAGCATGCTGGGCACGGAGGGGAACGCTAGTCCTAATAATCCCGTGTTCTTCAAGGAAAAGCCCCATCGTGTGCCTCTGCTCTACCCCGCAGTGGGACACCGCTGAGGACAGTACCATCCAGACCCGAGCATTAGCATGGGGACATGGGACACGGAGGTGAGGGACCATTCTGAAGTTCATCTCTGTTTCCTTAGCTTCCCCCCAGCACTCTGAGTCTCCCTTTTCTCACGGGGTTTGGATGTATCTGTCTCTTCTGGGCAGAGAGGCTGGAAGAGAAGGTCTGTCTCATTCATCCTTGTGTCCTCGAGGCCCGGCACATAGTAGGCATCCTGTGAATGTTTGCTGGAAGAATAACCATTCTGTTCCCTAGGGGGCATTGGCTCATCCCAGGAACTCCATGGTGGCTCCTCGATGATCGTGTTTGTGATGTGAGTCACTCTCCCTGATTTATCCATGCTGTTACTGTTCTATTTATTTGCTCAACAGCTCTTTCTTGAGCACGTGCTCTGTTCTAGGCAAGGCATGATGGTGAGCAAGGTGGGCATTGTTCCCACTGCGGAGCTGATGGTGTGCTTGGAGAATCATACAGATGGTGGGGAAATCACAGTTACGGTAAGGGCTTGTAGGGGAAGGTACGTGGTGCTGTGAAAATGCTGAGAGGTGTCTGGTCTGTGTCTGGTCTTTGTGCTGGGGCTGGTAGTGATAAGATATCATGGAGAGCTTCCTGGAGGTGGTGAAATTGGGGCTGAGATCTGAACTGTATTGCAACCAAGTTAGTGCTTCAGGGTAACGATAAGGCAGGGCCACTCCCACCAGAGAAAGAAGATCTTCTGCAAGAATTTGATTTAAGGTATTAAAAAAAAAAAGCGTTAGAGGTTGCACAGATAATGAATCAATAAAAATTTTGTGGAGACTTCATTACTCTTATTTAATAGTGTAGTGTGTTTTGTTCTACTTCTTTTGGATCAGGCAAGTGTAGAGCATACTCTTCTTTATATGCAGGGCGTCTAAAGGTCTTGTCCCTGGATCTGGAATGAGGAAGAGACAGTGGCTAAAGTTTCCAGAGGAGAGTGCCGCAGACAGAGAGAAGAATGTATGCAAAGGCCCTGGGGAAGCGGGGGTGCTACAGAACATTGGAAGACCGGTGAGGATGCAGGAATGTAGGGACCCGGAGAGCAGGGACGTGAGGGTGTAGAATCAGGCTGGGAGTCCTTTGGGGCCAGGTAATAGTGCAGGGCCTTGGATGCCATTGGAGGGGAGAAGCCAAGGTGTGGCATGACTGGGGGTGTGCCTGCCGCGTGGAGAGCAGATGCATCTGTGGGTCATTCTAGGTAGGTGGCTCATGGGTTTCCCTGTGGGGCCAGCAGTCATGTGGCCTGGAGACACTTGGGCCATGAGGATGAAGGTGCCATTGCATCATGGGTGGGCAGATGATAACCTCACCCCGCTCTGCTCTGAGGAGGGCTGACTCCCTCTTCCCTTTCTGGGTCAGGCAGACCTGGCCTTCAGAAGCCAGATGGAGTCCAAAGACCTCTGGGTGATGTTTAGATTTCTAAGTCACTGTAAATCTCACTGAAGTGACCTATTTTTCTCCCATCTCGCTCTTGTATTTTTTATGAATGGATAATAAAAAATGCGGCAGGGTCATTTGTTTTAATTTCCTCCTGACACTCAGACTTCGCGTTCGGTGGCAGCTGTCCCTCCAGTGGCTGGGTCTACCTCCAGGCGGTGAGGCCTGGGGCCTGTTCACACCAGGCTCTGTCAGGAACAGGGCAGCTGAGACAGCAGCCCCCGTCCTCATAAGGCAGCCTGCCCCCTTCTGACGTGGGGCCACGGGTTCGATGCCTGCTGGATGGGCTAGGACTGGTTCCAGCGCGCCTGCGTGGCTCCACGCCGTAGCACCGGGCTGGCTTGGAGCTGAGAGCCAGAAGCCTCCAACCCATCTGGAACTGCAGCCCTGCCCATCTTATCAACCAGCGATGGAAACCAGTTCATCCCAGGCCGATGTGGCCCCATGGTTGATGTGGAGGGGCGACGGGTCAGGGCCCCGAGGGATACCAACCTCCAATGCCCACGAGACCAAAATCTGGCTCTTTACTCAAGTGGCCATGGGTGATGGGGTCTGTCCCTGTTTTCCAGCCTGAATTACTACTCCCCACCTGATGGTTGTCCTTGAAGTCTGTTGTCTGTGCCATCTCTGCTTGTCTGTGCCATTCTCTCTGCCTGGAACCTCCCCTCCGCAGTTTGATTCCTTGGCGAAACCAGACCATTCTTCTTCCTGCCTCCCTGGGAGCCTCCCTGACCCCTGAGCAGATAGCATACCCTTGTTTACCAAATACATTTTTCTTGCTTCGTGCTTGTTAGACGAATTTGTTGTATAAGCCCTATTACCTAAAGACAAGCCAAAGGAAGAAGGTAAAACCTAGCCATAGTCCAGAGATCTGGGCGCTGGTCTTGGCATCTATCCTTCCTGATTCTGATTCTGTAATCTGCTTCCCCTATGTACCTATAGATTGTAAACAGTGTATCATAACGTCAAATATTTTCCTAAAGCTTCCACGAATTGGCCTTATCATGTTCCATTGTCTGGCAGGGTTCAGGTAGGCATTGCACTCCCCTGTGGCCAGATGGGACACAGCCATCCCAGCAGTCCCTCCACCCTCCCTACGGGTCTTGTGAAGGGCAGGACCTTGCTTTTTCATCTGTGTTAGCCCAGGGGCTGGCGTTTGGCTGGAGGCTTCATGGGATGTGTTTGCTGGATGAACGAATGGTCCAGAATGCTGTTCTTTCTCCCATCATGGCCAGAGCTAACAAAGCCTGTACTTTTGGGCCTTTTCCCTTTCTCGCTCCAAGTATCCTCCCATCTTCTCCCAGAAAGAATACCGTATCTCTTTAACACTTTTTAAAAGTGAAGCCCAGGGATGCCTGGGTGGCTCAGAGGGTTAAGCTTCTGCCTTCGGCTCAGGTCATGATCTCAGAGTGTTGGGATCGACCCCCCTGCATCAGGCTCTCTGCTCAGCAGGGAGCCTGCTTCCTCTTCTCTCTGTGCCTGCCTCTCTGCCTACTTGTGATCTCTGTCTGTCAAATAAATAAATAAAATCTTAAAAAAAAAAAAAAAGTGAATCCCAAAGGAGGGGTTGGGCTGGGAGTGGATGGACAGAGAGCTGCCTACAGGTCAGGGGCAAGGCTGCCTTCTCCTAAGTGCCTTCCAGGCCTGGAGGGTGGGAGGTTCAGGGGGGCCCAGGGGTTGCTGCTGGTTGTGGGTGGGAGGAACTCCGGTGGGGTGTGGAGGTCCCTGCCATCTTCCAGCTCTGGCAGCCACGTTCGAAGGGCTCCAGGGTGGTCCTGATGCTGCCTTGGGTGCCTGGTGCCCACGCTCTGGTTACCTGGGAGCACAGCAGCCCTTGTACTCCCTCAGGCCCACTGGAACCTAGGATCAAAAGCCTTAATTTGTTCATGAATGGATTAAACAAATGTTTATCACACACCTGTTCTGTGGCAGGCTCTGTGCTGGTCCCTGTCCTCAAGGAGCCCTACAGTTCAGGGCTAAGGGTATAGGCTGACCAGCTGTCCCCATTTGCCCTAGACTGAGAGGTTTCCTGGGATATAGGATTTTCCGTGCTAAAATTGGGAAAGTCCTAGGCAAAGTGGGACAAGCTGGTCACCCTAGTCAGACACAGGTGTAGATTCCCGTCACCTAAGGGGGAGCAGTCAGAGTCCTGCAGGTGGGACGGAAGGAGGGGAATGGGTAGGGTGGGTGGGGTGGGGGATGGTCTCAAGGGGGCATGTCCTGTGACGGATCTGGCATGCCTAGTGGGGGCTTTACACAGAGCTGTGCTGTCCCTAGAAATGGTTTCTACCAAAGATTCTTCCCCTCTCTCTCAGTTCTCATGCCATTCCCCCGACCCCAGCGGTCCCCCTCTAGGCAGGGCATCCCTAGGTGCTGGGGCCAAGCAGCCTTCTGGAAAGTGCATGCCTGGAGTCTGGGTTCAGTTGCCTCTACCAGCCTCCAAGACCAAGGTTTTCTTTTTGAAGAAGAGGGGTCCCCCAAGTCTGCTCTGAAGGGGAAACCTGTCCTTCCTCCTTTGGGACCAGGAGATTGTCATCAATTTGTTTTTTCAAGTCACATTACCTTGTGGGGTTCACTCTTGACAGCCTCATCAATGACGTGAGCTTGTTGTTCACCCATGTCTCCCTTCATTCAACACTGATCATCTATTACGTGCCTTTGGGATGCATGGATCCCAGAGCTGGGCATTTAGGAACTGGCAGATAGAAAACTCCCAGCCCCGCACCTTGGGGGCTGTCTCCAAGCCGGCCAGTTCCAGAAGTAGCTTTCTTACCTACAGGTGCTGGTGGGAAGGACAGCATTAGGTCAGTAGAGCCTTATCCGTCCCCTAGGGGGCCTCCCCAAGGGCTGGCACCCGGAGTGGAGGCTCCCTTGCCAGGTACCTCTCTGGAGCCTTTGTCCCCAGAAGACTGGCGGGGGGCTAGTCTTGGGAGAATGGAATCTTACGCCCTTCACTTGGAAAAGCCATTTGTCTATGGAAATGCAGTTTGTTTTCAAAAGGAGGAGAAGGAAGAGGAAGGCCACCAGGGTGAGAATGTGTTTCCTACAGGCCAACTCCAAAGTCAGTTTCCAACCTGGAGGTGAAGTCCTGAGAAAATGCAGGGCTGGGCTAGACATGTGGTTACCAGCCCCCATGACCGCCCCCCACCCCTGATTCTAAATGCTCTTGCGCCCAGCAGAAATGATGATTATTTCTTAAAGTGCTTTAAGAGAAAAAAATTAACCAAGGACAACCCCAAGCCTGCCATGTCATAGTACGGTAGTGCAAAGAGAATTTTAAAAGAAGCAACCAGAATTTCTAGAGAAGAAATTCTTTGTGTGTTCCAGTGGCTGTGTCCTGGTTGAGGCAGGTCGCCCTGGTGCACGTGTTTTGGGGGGGGGGGGGCGGGGCGGCAGTTCTGGAAGGCAAAGGCAGAGCCGCGGAGGAAGGAAATGAGCCCGCGTTGGAATGTGCATGCCTGTGTGTTGGTGTGTGTGTTCCTATCAACACATGGACACATTTATCACATTACATCTGCTTTTACCTTTAAAATTTTATGAACACGGGCATATGGCGCGTTATCCTGCCCCTGAGTGTGTGTGTGTGTGTGTGTGTGTGTGTGTGTGTACACGCAGGCAGGCCCGCTCTCGGCGCCCGCTCCTCCAGTGGCTTGAGGAAGTCTTCTGGAGAGAGGGCCTCGGAGCGCGTGGGACCGTGGGTGAGCCGACCTCCCCAGGGCCCCAGCCTGGCCCTTGGCCCACCAGGCCATGAATACATTTCCATCCATCTCCGGGCCCCATCACCTAGGCAGCTAATTCCTCTGAGCCCCTCTGCCTTATTAAAGTCACAGATCACTTTCGCGAGCTTAACGCTGTCAAGACCAGCGCGCCCCAGTTCCCAACCCTCCCCGCCATGCAGCCTCTCCTGGAGGGCCCCGGCGGGGGGTGCGTTGTGGTGGTAGAGGTGAGGGTCCCTGCAGCCACCCCCTCCTTCCCCGCCTTCTCACTCTTCCCTACCCACACCCCCCCCCCACCGCCCGCCCGCCCCCCATCCCCCTCCTCGGTTCGGTCTGCCGGACGCCTTGCGGTGATCAGTGAGGTCGCCTCAAGATTCCTTCAGTAAAGCCCTTGGCAGGGAAACAAGGGCCATCACAGCTGCGCAGCGCAGACCCGCTTCCAAAGGCGAGGACCGGGCCGGCCCACTCGAAGCGGCGCGGCGGCGGAGGGGTGCGAGGCTGGCTGCGGGTTCGCAGAACGCTCCGCCTGTCCCCGGCTGCCTCGGCCTCCCCTGTTAGGAAATATGGATGGTACCGGTTCCAGCGTTGGGAGACTCGCTGGCAGCGCCGAGCGTCTCCAAAGGCCCGCCTTGTGCATGCACCTAAACACTTCACTGAGCAATCTGTCAACATGTCAGCAACACATGTTTTGTAAAAAGCTTCCAGTGGGAGTAATGACTCCCACCAGGACTTCCAAAATGCTTTGAATTCAGCAGATTTCTATTGCGGGCATCCCCTGGGGTGCCTTTTACAATGCCTACATTTCAGAAATTTGAGCCACAGACCCCTGGGGGTTTCCTTTCATAATGCCTCAAAATGTAGGGTTATATTGTTGGAAGTCCCCATGGGGTCTTTATTAATACCTGAATTCTGAGGAACTGGAAATTACACAGGGCACTGCAGGGGCCCAGATCCACACCAGGAAGAAGAGAAAAACTCTGTGGGGAGATTTTTTTTCTTCATGCAAGAGTGAAAGAGAAGAATTTGCTAAAGGACAAAATTGAGTGTGTTTGAGCTCCCTTCATTTAATCTGCCTTCTAGAACGCTACAGTAAAATCTGCAACGGGGAAGGGGGGAAATGACTTTTCTATTTTTAAATCTCACTTTGATATTTTAGGGGCTGGGGCATGGTCTCTTTAAACACCCGGTGTCGAGGGGGTATTGTTTAAAAATAAATTATTTTTCTTTTTTGGTAATTGAAAACACCTCTGCCGTGCCCCCCTCTCCCGGGGTCTCCCCTCTTCCTTAGAGCTGTTAAACTCCTGGGGCGCCCGCCGGCTCATTATCATTAACCGTTTGGGGTCGGTTTGAGATATTGGCCTGCTCACTGTCCTTCCCTCCCCTGCCCTCCCCTCCCTTCTGTGCATTAAAGATGAGAAAATCAACCTTGGAGAGGGTCCAACCCCCCCGTGCGAACTGGTTTCAAACCCTCTCTCCCAGTTGAGGCCATCAGAATAGGAAATAGTGAGGTTGCCGGCTACTTTTTTTTGCAAGTGTTTTGTTGAAGTCTTGCAAAGACAGAAGGGATGTTCTCCTGTCCCTCAACACACACACACACACGCACGCGCACACGCACATGCACACGCACACACACCAGCTTCTGCCTGTGCCTTGCTCGAGCTCTCTTGTCTGCACGCTCACCTTCGTACTGTTTTTTTAAAAGTTACAAGACTTCCACATGTTAAGCCTTAGGGTTAATTTAAGCTGCTTTTTTTCCTTTCTAAATCTGGCACTCACTGGCTTGCTGAAAAGAGGTCTCTCGTTCTCTCTTTCTATTACAGTCTCATTGACTGGGACAAGAAAATAACATTGAGAGAGCTAACTTGCAGCAGCCAAGGCCAAGAAATTCTAAGTTGCCGATAAGACCCTCCCTCCTCCCTCTGCTGTCCTCCCCCCCTCATCCTCCCTCCCTCCTTCCCTCTCCCTCCTCCCTCCTCCTTTCTGCCAGAGTGACTGGATCACACAGGGGACTTGGGAACTCACATTTTCCCCCCTCGGTGAGACTCCCAGACGGTGCTCAACCATCTGTGGTCCCGTGGGTCCAGCAGAGGGGGCCCAAGGAGGGGGGGTTTGCCCATCAGGAGCTGGTTGGGTCAGACACTCACAGAGATCCTCTGCACCCACCCTGAGCGGGCTGATTAATTAAGCAATTGCATCATTGATTCAAGGTTTGTGATTTGGTGCCAGGGCGCTGGCTGGCGCATTCCTGAGCTTCCCTCCCCTGGGCTGTGAGTTGTAGGATCCCTTTCTTTTTTTCCAGGCGGATTTTCCTCCTCCTGCCAATACTGGGCGCTTGGTGGGGAAAGGAATTGGGGCCCCTGTGTCTCAGCCACCCCCTCCCTGCCCTGACCCCTAGCCAGGAACCTCCGGTGGCTCCTGGGGTGTCTTGATGGGTGGGGCTGCGGGGCTCACAGCCCTGGGCAGACCCCAGGAGGGGATTTTTCTCCTCCCAGCAGGGCCCCATGGGCTTCAGCAGGGGCTCCAAGGCTGAGAGGGCAAGGAGCCCCGTGGCGCTGATTTGACATTTTTAGCTGAAGACCTTTGTTCAGACCAATTTCCAAGTAGCTTTGGGTTGGAGTGCATTCTGCTCTTTCCTTTTTCTTTCTTTCTTTCTTCCTTCTTCTTCTTCTTTTTTTAAATCCTGGGCGTATTTTTCCTTTTCTCTCTCAAAGTGATGCAATAGAAATCTGACCCTGGGAATCCGATTCTCGCCATCTCTTTCCCCAAGCCACCGTCTCCCGCCACCAGACCAAGAAGGCCTCTGGGTCTCAGACCATCCTCTCCTGCCTCCCCGCCTCCCCCACCCCCCCCCCCCCACCCCGCCCGGGTCTTTTGAGGGCTGCAGACTCCCATGGGAGGCCAGCCTAAGGCCTGGTTCCGGAGCTGCAGGGTGGGAGCCGCCATTTTCCTGTCCTCCTTCCTCCCAGAGACTTTGGCCTCCTTTTGGGGGAGGCAGTAAAGTCTGCCCAGATGCTTCCCTAGCCTCTGACCTCAGGGCTGAGAGCCGCAGTGATGGGTGGGGGAGCAGTAGAGCAAGAAAATTCAACCTACTTCCAAGGACACGGACTTTTTCCAGTGGAGGCCCCAGCTATGTGGCGAGAACCTCTTCAGTTTTCACTGAACGGAGGTGGTATTATAAGAGCCAACCTTCACCCTCCTGCTCCTTGGGGGCTTGGGAGGGTGGGAACAAACCCACACCCCAACCATAAAAGCAACCCCAACCAAACAATAGAAATTCCTCCCCCTTCTGTGCCTCAAAGTAAACAGTGAAGACACTGCCTTTGGGAAAGAGGGGATAGCAAACTTCGGTTCCTTAGAAAAACCCATCCTGTTTGCCAAAATAGATGGTGAACCTCCTTCCAGCGCTAAAAATCCTCCTGGTTCCAGAGAGGAAGGCTTGGGGGGAGGTGGCGTCCTTGAGCCCCAAACAGATGTCCAGGGAGGGGAGGCCAGAAAGCCTGCTCTGTGCAGTGATTTATTTTATTTTTTAGATCTATAGGCTTTGGCCACATTTATTTATTTATTTCCAAAGGGCTATTTTTGGCTTCTGCCCGGGCTCCTTTGTAGCAAAGCCCCCTTTTCTAGAATTTCCTCTCCTTTATTAGAGTTACAGCTCAGCTTTGTGCGGCCCTGGGGGAGCCGGCCAGCCGCTGGCAATTTCTCTCAGACACCCAATTACCCCCTGACGTCAGTGCCTCCTCGCCCTGCTCCCCTGGGTGCCTGCATTTTTTCCTTTGTAACACTAATAGCTGACTAGCTAAGTGCCTGTCGGTTCCTTGGCAGAGGAGTTGATTGTGTTTTCGGCTAGATACTAAATCCAAAAACTATGTAAAAATGTCAATAGGTGAGTGCACATTGATTTTGGTTAGTCACAGTGATATTTGAGCCCCTTTGGGGACTCTGTCTGGGGAAGTATTTTACAAGAAAGATAATATAACAGAAAATTACTGGAGCTCCGCGGGTCTCTGGTGGGTTTCTTAGGGGCCTGCTAAATTGCTGTAGAATCAACAAATGCTTTATTAATCTAAATTTGTGGTTTTGTTCTTTCTTCTCTTCAGAAGGTTGGAGTTTTAATGATGCCGGCGGCGGGGCTGGGCGGCGCGGCCCCGCACCTTGGCTGCCGGGCTGGGGTACCCTGGCTGGTAATGAACTCCCAGAGGATTCTGGGAGCAGGGCGGCTGCGTTCCCAGCCGGCTTCCTGGGGAATGCGGAGCAGGCGCCGGGCCCGCCGCTTGCCAGGCCGAGGTCTGCGCGAGCAGATAAAGTGAGGGGCTGAGGGCCTGGAACAGCTGTGCCGGGCCAGGCTGACTGGGAGCGGCTGATAAGGGCCCAGAAGGAGCCCAGGCGGGCGGCGTGGCACCGCCAGAAATCTGACGGGGTATCAGGACTGGCAAAGAAAGTTAAACGCGGCCGGTTCCGGGGGATGGTTGGCGGACCTGCGGAGAAAGATAATGGTAATTGATGGAATCAAAGTCACAACACAGCCTTGTGTTTTCTTGGCAATTAATTCCCCGCCTCCCCAGCTCCTCACCCCCTGGCATTCTCAGGGCCCAGGATGCCCCGTGAGCAGCCTGTGCGCTCAGATAATCAGCATGCCCTCCTCGCTTTGGCGGGCGGGAGCCGGGAAGATGCGCCGGGCACAGACACAATTAGAGACTAGGTTTAAAAAAAAAACAAAAAAAAAAAAACCAGTACAAACAAACAAGTCGGAAAAGAAAGCCCCACTGAAAAGTTAGGGATGTGTCACTCCGGGAGCTCATCTGATCTTGCTCTGGAAGGCGAGGAGGAAAATCGATGTCTTTGTAAGAGCGCGGGGCGCTGGGTCTCCTGGCTGGGCAGGACAATGTGAGTGGGGCCGGTGCCCGCACACGCGCGCGCGCACGTGCACACGCACACCACGCCTCCCGCATGGTGCTGCCGGGGAGACGGCGCCGATAATGGGCCCGCGGTTTATGCTTATGCCGTGGACAGATGTGCCTGCCTCTCCCGCGCGCGTGCGGGCCTGCCCCCCTCTACCTTTTGTCCCTTGAAAGGCAGCCCTTCTCAACAATAGGCCGACCAGGCTGTTTCCGCGGCCTCACGCTGCCCGCCCGCTCCCTAGGTAAGGCTTTCAGCCGGCCTTTTGTTGTGCACACGCTGGGGCACACCTGCTTGCAGACACGGGTGAACGCACAACTCTGGGGCGCACACCCACTCTCCGGCCTGGCGGTGGCTTGCTGGCTCCTGAGCGGGTCCGGCTGGGCCCCGGGGAGCCCCCGTGTGGACTCCAGGATCTTAAGCAAATAAAACACTCCAAAAAATTTCCCTGGAGTCTTTTGAAATTAAAATTGGTGTGCAGTAAAACAGCGTTTCAGGCCAGCGTAGGAGGGGCAGGCCTTCCAGGCGATTCTACCTGGTGCTTGGCATACACGCCAGGATCCTTCTTGGTTGGTTTTAGGGAGGAGTGGAGCCCTCCTATTGGAAGGTGATGCCATCAGCTAGAGGGACTTTGGGTTCCCCTTTCCTCTTTCTGGGAGCCCATCTCTGGCTAGGTGACAAGCCGGGTGACAGAGGGAGCCAATGGGACAGGACGGAGAGGCTTCTGATTTTATTCTGACCTTCTGTCAGATCCATCCCATTCTGCCTTGTGAGGGGCGGACATTAGCCTTCCATGGAAGCAGGGTCCTGAGTATGGTCGGAAAGAGAGAGAGAGAGAGAGAGAGAGAGAGAGAGAGAGGTGTGGGCCGGCCTTCCCCAGCAGCTTCCTCCCCCAGGACTGGCCACATTCCTGCATCAGCCCTCACCAGCTCCCCCAGAGCTTTGTCTCCCCTGTAGGGTTAGAGGAAGGAGGTTTGGAAAGGAGGCCCCCTGGTGACTTCTGAGCCATCAAAGCCTGGGACAGCACGCCTCCAGGCCCCTCAGCTCCCCTCCTGAATGGGCTCTGCAGGCTGGCAGCTGTTTTGGGGCCTGGAGAGGAGGAAGGGGGTTGGTTCTTTGTCCCTGGAAGGAGGCCTCCCGGAGGCCCAGGCCTGCATGGCGGGCAGCCACGTTAACCTTCCACCCTGGGGGGAGGGGGCTTGCCTGAGGTCAGGCACATAATGAGGCCAGGTCCCTGGCCGTCCCCAGCTTGGGCTCCTGCAACAAAGGCCCAGTCAGGCTGCACAATGAGGGGGAGGTGACCGGGTGGGGGCGGGTAGGTGCCGCCACAGCCGGGCCTCTGCGGCCCAGGGTTTCCGTCCAGCCTACCCCATGCTGGGCACTTCAAAGGGGCAGAGGGGAGAGGCCAGCCCGCCCCAGCGGGCTTGGGCCTCCTGCTCCCAAAGCTGCCACCGGAGGTGGAAAAACACCTTGAGAACATGGTCATGGAGTCAGGTTTTTGGAATCTGGCACCACGGGGAGCCCTTGGTATGGGGTCTTTCTCTGGTAGCCTTGTTTCACTTTCTTTGTTTGGAGCCAGAGCTCAAGATGGCCCAGTTATTTAAATCAGAGCCTTTCAAATCATCAATAACAAAAACAGCGTCCACCTCCATGTAGGAGGACACATACATGTCGCTGAGTCCGGAGTGTGTCCTCACCTCTCCTGAGCGCCTTTTCTGTCTGCTTGATGAAGTGGGAGAGTGAGGTCTCGGCACCTCGTCCTTCAGGTAGGAGGAAGGGAGCCAAAAACCTGTCCCGGGGCACACAGTTTGGATCCTTCCTTATCCAGACCCTCGCAATAACTCAATAACATGGACATCTGGGCAGTGGTCCCGTTTCACAGATGATGCCACAGGGATGAGCAAGGCTGTCCGAGAGAGCATGGAGCTCAGTCACTTGCAAACTCTGTGACTCCTGTGGATTTACCAAACATCCTTGTGCCTCAGTTTCCTCGTCTGTAAAATGGGGCTAATAATAGTACCTACCTTGTGGGAGTGCTGGGAGGATGCCTCAAAGTACTGTTTCAGGGTCTCAAGGTCAGCACAGTAAGCGCCCCATAAACAATGGCGGTTCTTCTTCTTCTTCTTCTTCTTCTTTAAAGATTTTATTTATTTATTTGACAGATAGAGATCACAAGTAGGCAGAGAAAGAGAGGAGGAAGCAGGCTCCCCGCTGAGCGGAGAGCCCGATGAGGGGGCCGGATCCCAGGACCCCCTGGGATCATGACCAGAGCCGAAGGCAGAGGCTTTAACTCACGGAGCCACCCAGGCGCCCCAGCAATGGCGGTTCTTGTTGAAGTCGGTGGGTCTGGAGTTGGGTCCAGGTCTTCTTGACTCCAGAGCCAGTTCCCTTTTTGCTTCCAGACCAAACAAAAGAAAACTGTAAGATTGCCGAGGGATGACTGGTCTGAGCTGCTGGGTGTAGAGCTGGGGAAGAGGCCCAGAGAGGGGATAGGGACGTTCCGAGCCACAGGTGTCTTGGGTACTGGGAGGGGTCCCAGAGATGCCTCTGAGGGTCACACTGTCCTGTCTTAAGCACGTGTGGGGTGCACATAGGTGTTGGGCACAATTTGCCAGCTTTTGCTTAACTGCAGACTCATTTCTTCACATGATATTGGACCATATATATATATATATATATATATATATATTTAAAGATTTTACTTATTTATTTGAGAGAGCATGAGCAGGGGGTTGGGGAGGGCCGGAGGGAGAGGGAGAAGCAGGCTCCCTGCTGCGCAGAGAGCCCAACTTGGGGCTCGATCCCAGGACCCTGAGATCATGACCTGAGCCGTAGGCAACTGCTTAACCAACTGAGCCATCCAGGTGCCCCTGGGCCATATTTTGTATCTTGGAAATGCCCATGATTTCCAGAGGCCCTTTCAACACAATCCCAAGAGGCTGTTGGGTAACCAAAAATGGGCTACCTGGTCCCCTTCATCCTCGCCGTGGCCGGTGGCAGGGGGTGGGGGGCTGCCCTGGAGAGAAGGCATCAGAGTCTTTCCTGGAAGGAGGAGGGCCTCTAGGGTCTTGTGTGTGGAGCGCCCTTTGCAGGACAGGAAGACATAGGCCCTTCAACCCTAGGGCGTCCGACGGGTGTAAGGCAATGGGAAGACAGCACACTGAAGGAGGTCTTGGTGCTGGGCAGAAGTCTCTCCTTGTAGAGGAGCCGGGATTGGATGCTTTTACCACGTGGGCAGAAAAAGAGCTTTGTGAGGTAGCCGGAGGTACAAAACCACATTTCAAACTGGCTGGAGAATAAACTTTGAGGTGTGGAGGAGTCCTTGGGAGTTCACCTCTCATGTTTTCTTGTCTCCGCTTTCCTCTTTGTTGGCTGCATTCTCAGCCAGGCTCTTTCTCTGAGGGGCTGGTTCATCCCCCTCCCCTCCATGGCCCCCCACGCACATCCTCCTTGCTGAGCGAGAGCATCTCTTTTCTGATGATGAGTGAGAAAGCCTCAGGATTCCCTCCGGTTGGCCCACACTGGTCACGTGCCCAGCCCAAACTGGTGTGGTGGCTGGGGACTCCTGGCCTGGGCGGGGGAGGTGTATGTATCACAGAGAGAGGAGTGTTGGCTCAAGGAAGACAAGGCTGCTCTTACAGAAGGTGGGAGTGGGTGGTGGACAGGCTGAAAAGGACGGGGTATCCCACCACAGGCTTCGGGAAGCATCCTTTGAACTTTATACACATGTCATGTGGGCTCTGCAGCCCGACTGCCGGGGTTCTGCTTTGCACCTACTGTGTGATGTGGGGCAAGCCTTAGCTTCCTGCCTCAGTTTTCTATCTGTCAAATGGAGCGAACGATGGTCGGTATCACCTACTACATGGGTTTGCCGTGGGCACCCAAGAGTCCTGTCGTCCCCCCACCTGCCCACCCCGCAGTGGGAGGTGCTCCGAGCAACGCTGGGCACACAAGAGGCACTTAAATAACTGTTAGCTGTTGCGGTCTTTCTTAATTCATTCACTTGCTAATGAACTCTTGCATCCAGACAAGAAGTGAGGAAGTCATGGTCTCTGCCCTTATGGACCATAATATCTTCCACAGAGACTGCCTAAAGGGAAAAAGTGTGGGAGTGTGCGAAAACTTCTGGAAGTGGCTTTTTACCCTGCATGTTGCTAGTGGGTGGGCATCTGCTGGCCTGTCGGGGCTTGTATACGCCACCGATTGAGCTTTGCCCGGCTCCCTTCTTTTGTCCCTTTCTAGAACCTTCTCCCTGTGTGGCTGCTCTCCTTAGCTTCCGTGCCTGCTGCCAGCAAGACAGACGAGCTGGCTTCAAGCCTTCTGGGCTCTGGCTGCAGGAGGTGGTGGTCATGCTTGGGTCCCCGCGTTGGTCCTTGCTGGGGCCCCTGGGACCAGTGGATCCTATTTCCTGGCTTCCCTGAAGCTTGCTTTCTTGTGAGGTCTTGGGCCTGACTCTGCTGTGTCCTTGCTGCGTTGTTTGGTGCAGCTCTGTGCACCACCGGTGCAGGCCAGGCTTCTGAAGGAGGACAGGATGGGGAGGAAGAAAACCTACTCATTTTCTCCCTTCTGGCCCACGAGTGGGTGTACTCAAATGTGAAGGACTGTGCATCAGAAAGGGGAGAAAGCAGGTATCGCATCCTTTCATGCCCTCAAAGTCTGTCTTAGATATGTGCTTTGCGGATGATTTATTTTTACCCATCAAGAAACTGAGGCCCAGAAATGTTGAGGAACTTGCTCAAGGTTGCCCAGCCGGGACATGGCAGGGCCTGGTGGCAAACCCATGGATCCCCAGTTCTTGGTCACTGAGTTGTACTGTCCCATAGAATGAAGTTTGCACAGACTCTGTCCCTTGCTTTCTACAAGTTAAAAATTTCAGAGACGAAAATTGCCAAGAGAGAAGAACCCTGGTAGACGAGAGTGTATGGTTGTATATGCTCTTTATATGTATGTAATGACCCGGAGTATATCTTTGTGGGCTGTATCCACTCCTTTCTAAGGACCCCTGCCTTTGTCTGGCCAGATCCTTCCCTACTAAGGAACGGCCACTGCAGACCCCCTCGTGGTGACCAGAGGTCCAAAGTCAAGAGCCGTGGGCCTGCTTCTGAGAAGGAAGTAATCAATGACCCTGATCAGATGCCTGTGCCTCAGGCTGGAACCCATGGCTTTGGAGGAAGCTCGCCCCCTCCTGTCTCCACACACTCCCCAGGGTCTAGGTCTGGCCAGACAGGAATCAGCTCACAGGAATTCATTAAGTTTGCTCGAAGACCTCTGGCCCCTCTCTGGAGCCTCCGCCCTCTTCCCGCTGGCTCCACCCCCCAGCCTGCCACCTCCAGCCTGGGGGTGCTGTCCCAGGGCAGACCCCTGGGGCTGCTTGTCTACTGCTGCCCCTCCCCCCAAACTGGCTGTGCTTCTGCTGGGCCTTCTCTGGGCCTGGGCCTGGCCACACAATACAGTCTTGGGCAGTGGGGGGGCGTGGGGAGCAGTGGAGGAGGAGACGACTCCTGCATTTTCCAGTTTCCTCCTTCGAATGCTGGTGGCTGACATGTCCTGTCTTCTGAAAGGGAGGGAAAGTGGCACAGCCTCTCGGCCTCCTTTTTGGACAGTTTCCCTCTCCCTCTCGCTGTTGCCCTCCTCTGACCCCCGTTCTCCTTGGGAATGCTGCTTAGTGATGTTGCCTGTATGCTGTGCTTGAGTGGGGTTCAAATCCCAGGCCTGGCCTGGGATTCTTTTCGGGGCATGAATAACTAATTTGCTTAACCTGTCAGTACTTCATTGGTGCCTCCTCTGGAATCTCTCTAGTCTGTACCTTGTTACCAAAGATATTTATTATTATTATTATTATTATTATTATTATCAGTAGGGTGGAAGCTTTAGAGTGTCATTGGGAGGTGATGTCACACCATGGAAAGAAGAGATGACTTGGATCTTGACAATTCTGTGTTCAAATTCTCTCTCTGCCCCACGCCTGTGATCTTTAGCGGGTAACCTCTTTGTGAGCCTTAGTTTACCCCTCTTTGAAATGGGGCCATTGGATCCTCACTTGCACGGTGATGGGGGATTCAGAGGGGTGAGTGTGAAGGGTCAGCACAGTGCCGGGCACATGGGGACTGCAGTCAGTGAGTGGTGGTTCTGTTTCCTTGGCATGGAACAGGCCACTCCCGGAAGAGATCAGATGAAGGGGGGGGGCAGTAGGGCGTGAAGAGGGAGCCTCCACAGTGGATGGTTGGTGGAGAGCATGGAATAATCCGGGCCACAGTTCCTTGGTGGACCTGGGACTGGGGCCACCCACCATGCTGTGACTGTCGAGTTATCTTGTGTCACAGAGCTGGGTCCCATCCTGGAGACCTTGGGGGACTGTGGGGTCCAGCGATGTGGCCACTGCGAGAGAGGATCCCCCTGATTTTTCTGTCTGGAGAAGGACGACCCTCCCACAGACCTCTGCTCCTCACAGACCCCTCTCCAGCCGGGCCACCTCCTGGCGACACCCAGCCTCTTGTTGCCCTCTGCGAAGCTGTGCTGGAGATCCCCGTAGGGGCCCCCTGGTGGCTATGCTCTCGAGGGAAGATTGGCCTCTTCCCGGGCATTCTAGAATGAGGAGAGGGGAGTTAGGCTTTGTCTTCATCTGATGGACACAAGACATTTCCCAACCCCTGATGGTCACAGGGGAGTATCTTCCTAGGGAGGTGGACTTTGGGTCTTTCTGAAAACACTCTAAGAGAATTCTCTAGGAAAGCAGCATATCCTTGCCCAAATTCTTTATTACATCACACCATCTTGGGCCTGTGCCTTGAGCTGCCATGCACCAAGAGGAATACATGCCCCTTATCCTGCATCCACACTCCCAGCTCCCCAACTTTGTGCCCATGTGCACAGCCAGATCTCTTGTGGTCCCTGCTCTGCTGGCCCTGGGAGCCCAGGAAAGCCCGTCGCCGTCCCAGACCAGCCTAGGCCACTGCAAGGCCTCCAGCCCCGGCCTCCCGGCTCCCAGGAGCCAGGGGATTACCCTGAAGGCGCAGTAGGAAGGAAACCCTACCACCTCAAACTTGTCTTCTGCTCCCATGCACGCCACCTGGGAATCTGCAAGTTTTCCTTTTTCACCGAGTCCCTCCTTTATCGTGTGAATAGCGCAGTTACGCCCCTGGTTTGTGGATGTGTTTTCAGGACGTCGGTGATTTATTTAAATTATTAGCCATTTTAAATGTGCCACTGCTTTTTCACCTCATCTTGTCATTTCTTCACTTATGACAGACACTTGGATTCTCCTAACTAGGGAAGGCCCAAGCCTCCCTCAGCCTCCGGAGAGCCCCCCGGGCCACCAGTAAGGCCTCTTCTGAATGGGCTCCCGTGTGGGGCCCGCAGTTGGCCTCTTGGGCCCAAGACTCAATGGACTTCCCTCCACTCTCGAGAAAGAGGGCGGGCTCCCATGTGCCTTTTCTGCTGAAATGATCTCCCTAGCTCCTCCCCTCGATACAAAAGGCCCAAGTCTGGGTCCAGAGTAAGTTATTTGTAATGCATTTTTAGAGTCCATATTGCAATATTAGCCATGACTGTCCGCTGTGTAGAAGAAGGGGGAGTCTGCGTTTGAAGTTTAATCCAGCTTCTACTTAAGCTCAGTCCCTGGGCAATCCTTTTTTCTGCCGCTGAGCTCAAACAGCCGGTCCTCAGGTTTGATCTGCTGCCCCACGGAGCCCTGCCCAATGTGAATTTGAAGTTTTTTTTTCCCCTTCTCAACCGGGGAGACTTGCAAAAAAAAAAAAAAAAAAAGTCACTGTCGTACACGGCGCTGGCTCCCATGGTGGGTCCCCGGGTCCCCCACCCGGAGCCTCTCTGGCCCCCAGCCTTCCCATGGGGGGGGGCCGTGTCCCTTCCCTGGAGTCTCTGAGGAGCCCCTTTGAGCTATCTCCACTGGTGGACAGCGAGCCCTGGGGAGTCTGGGAGTCCTGTCTGGCATGTGGGGGGCCGAGCAAAAGGAGGGAAAAAAGGGAGGGAAATGAAAGGCGCGAGTTTGTCGGGAACTGGTGCTGGCGGTGGAAACAGGAGCCGCAGCAGGACGGAACCTGGTGGCCTTCAAAACTTTTCTTCTCCCCTCTCGCCACACGACTCGGAGGAGGCAGGCAGTAATTAAAGGCCCCCCTGGCTCCTCATTTTCTGTGCCCGTGGCTTTGATCTGGCTCATGTCGGGCGGCTATCTTCATTGTTCGTGCCTTTCTTTCATTCTTGTTTGATGGTAGCAATGATGATCTTTGATTCCAGAGTCGGAGGTGGGCAGGAGAGTGTTACAGGTCTTACATAATGCATCTTTCACATCTTATTTTTAAACACGGGCATAATCAGGGCCGGACAGAGGCTGGGCTTGATTTTAACCCATGTTCGGGGAGAGGCGGTCACCGGCCCCGTGGCGCTGGACCGGCGGTAGGTGGGGGCAGGCCGTCCTGGGCCACTGAATGAAAATTACTAGAGGAAGCCTTTTCCCCTCCACCCCTTTCTAAATATAACCTGGAGGGAGTTTTTCCTAATTGTTCCCTCCCTGCCGAAGATGTGCTGAGGACGAGCGGGACAGGGAAGGCTCAGCCGTGGAGCCGGGCTCTTCTTGGAGGTGCGGTGGGAGGCCTGCACACTGTTTATTAGTGGATGTTAATAAACTCTAAGGGACAGGCCGCGGGAGGAGGTGTACGAGCCAGTCACTCAGGTGGCTGGGAGGAAATGGAGACGCCGGGCAGACACGGGTGAGCTGGGCGGCTGTCACTGTCTGCACACCCTTTCCTGCCCCTCAGCTCCCACCTCCTGGCTGTAGGCCTTATGGGGCACAGAGATGCACAGAGATGAGGACACATGGTCCCAATGACAAGAGGCCTGCGGCCCAGGCCTGGCACGAGGATGCGCGTGGCTAAGGCGGGCCTGGCTAGCTCAGGTGGGGGTGGTGGCCGAGTGGGGCCAGGTGCTGGCGATGGCGTGCCCGCCGGGGGTGCAGGTGGCTCTCCGCTCCTGACACCTGCTGTCCAGAGAGGGGGCCGGACCCAAGCTTCTCGATTTCCAGTAGAAACTAGGAATTTGGTCTGTCGAGGGTTGAAACTTGGGTTGAGATGAGCTAGAAATCTTTCTTGGTCACAGACAGTGAAGGCAAAGGCTGGGAGGTGGGACAGCCCCGGGGGACGGGGGACAGTGTGTGACTGGGGCATGGGCTTCAGGAGCATGGTGCAGCCAGGCGGCAAGGCAGGGAGGTCCTTGACCACTATTCCACAGCCTCTGCGTGGGGCAGACCGGGAAGGCCTGTGACCTGAGGGTGGACAGCTTCAGGACGGGGGCCCTTCCCAGCAGGGAGCATCGGTGGGCTGGAAGGGTTCTGCCGTGAGGTCTGAGACCACATGTCTTTGCCACTGAGCATTTGGTGGTTGTGAGGGCGTGGACACTTACTGCTGCCATGGGAACAGGCCCCGGTCAGAACTGCCTCATTCTTTGGATGGTGCTGATGGTGCATTTCTCTCAAGGGTCCGAAGCCGGCCCTCCTGCCCTCCTCCCCCAGGCTCGAGTACCGGGATTTTCAGGCAATGATGTTTCTGTAGTGCCAGCCCTCAGACTGGATGCTGGGTATACAGTGACCAGCAAGGCAGGCCTGGTGCATGAGGGAGAAGGCCAACGGACAAATCGTTGCATATGTCATTAGAGGCGTGTGAGTGTCTGGAAGGAAGAGCTGAGGCATGAGACAGAAGCAAAGGCTTCTTGAAGAAGTGACATTGAAGTGAGGTGAAATGACACACAGAAGTAACGGGGATGGTGGTCCGAGAGGCTTCAAAGACCCCACGGCAGGCCGGGCACGTGGAAGCTGGAGGACCGTCAGCAGGGGCTGCTGGGGAGCCGGGTGAGGAAGGGGTTGCACTGTGGAGAGGGGTGGGGACTGACCCCTGCAAGGCCCTGTGGGTAGGGGTGCTGGGGTGCGAGGAAGATGGGTGTGGGCCACGTGGGGAAGCCGAGATGGTGGTGCAGGTGGTGGAGGTGGAGATCCAAGGGCGTATTCAAGGGTTTTCCAGACAGCGAAATTGACAGGACTTGGGGATGAATTAGAAGCTGGGGACAAGGAATGGTGGGGTGCTAGTGGGGCTGCTGGGGTTCAGGGTTGGGCAGCGGGTGAGTGGAGAGTTCTTTCCTGAAGTGGGGAGGCCGGGGTGAGAGGCAGGGTTGTGTGCAAAGTCCTTCCCCTGTTCTGGCAGCCCGGGGCTGGGCCTGGGGAGGATGGTGAGGTGTAATGCAAGGAACCAGAGATCCCACAGCCTAAGGGCTGCTCCACACGATCCCACGGTGCCTGAGGCCTGGGACTGCCCCTGCTCTGTCCCCACCTGAGCCCGGTGTGTGTCAAAGAGCTTGCTCTAGGAGACCACGGAGCAGTTCCAACATGTTGGGACCAGGTGCGGCTCGACCCTTGAAGGTTTTGCCCTGGGCTGCTTCCTTCACCCCCCACGGCTGGGGCCGGGACTTGTGTCCCTGGCTGGGCTCCCTGCTGCTCAGATGGAGGAAGCCCGGCCAGTGTCCTTGTTCCCTTGTTCATGCTCTCGGCTGGCCAGGCCGCGCCTCTGAGGCTGGGGAGAGCTGGTAGCTGGGTTGATGGGGCCTTTCTGGGCTGATGCGGGAGGAATGTCTATTTCCACAGGCCGTCTGAACTGCACATAAAGTCTGCTTTGCCTGGTGTGTGGCAGACCTGCTGGCTTGGCCTCTCCCCTTCATTTAGGACCCTTCAGTGACGACCCACCGCCTTCAGCAGCTCCCTCTTGTAGTTGGGTTGGGGTGGAGGTGGGTCTGGCTTAGGAGGGGCTAGGAGTGGCTCATGTTGTGAGGGGCTTCTGGGGAGTGGGGTCTTCTGGGAAGACGGGCCTCCCCAGTGGTCTCCATACTCTTTATGAGCTGAATTTCTGCTGTTGCTTCAAGGCAGCTCCCCTGGATTTGCTACTTGGAGTCGAGGACTCTGATGTCAAGGGACCAATCATCTCCTGACCAGCACCTCGAGAGGCCCAGCTTCTATTTTCATCCTCATCCCCAAAGCAGACTTTCCAAGACAGGCACAGCCAGGTCTGGGCAGGCAATGGGAGGCCAACATACTCCTTACATGGATGATTTTCTTGCTCGCAGCCTGGGGTCTTTTCATCTCTGCTCTATTTCTCTCACCAACCAACCTTTGGGCTAATGAATGGCCTGAGCTTCCTCATGATAATTGGTCCCCCCCCAGAGCAACAGCAGGATCTAAATATCCCTGATATATCTGACCATATTTTTATAGTTTTATAACCTAAGAATTCAATAGATGAAGTAAAGACAACAGTTGAATTTGAGGAAAAAAAATTTCTCATTTTCCAAACACCCTATTTTCCGATTTATATCCTTTCTCTTGGTCCTCACACAGGTGGGTTTACAGGCTTACAACCAGAGGATACCAGATATACTCTGCTCTTTTGCCCAGTGAGGTCATGGTCTGACCTGCCCTTAGAGTCCCTGCTCCTAGAGCTGCTCTTAACCTTGGGAAGATCCAGCCTGAGATGTGGCTGAAGTGCTCGGCATTACTCCTGGCAGGAGGTTTTTCTTTCTCTGAGTTTCCTTCCATCCCTGGGCCCCTTAATGGCATTGTTCTCAATGTGTCTTGTGGCCCAGAGGAAGGGGGCTCTGAATTTGGGGTGGGGAGAACTGAGTCCTAGTGCTGTGTGGCCCCTGGTTGGCTGTGCGTGACCTTGGCCCTTTGTTTCCTGGGTGTCAGTTTCCCTCAGGATGGGGGTGGATTTCATCCACCTCTGACATTCCAAGATCTGGGATCTGAGAGAAGGAATCTACTTATAGCAGGTGTGAGTATTAAGTAACAAGAATAGACTTATATGAAGTTCCCCTTTGTAGCCTTTACCCTAGTGGTGATTTTATACGTATTTGGTATATTTCTGATCATGGTCTGTGTCCTGCATGATATGGTCAGGTCCATGAGGGGCGACCTCGGCTGTTGCCACCACCGCTGCTGTCTCCGCTGCATGCCCCAGGGACTGCTTGCAGGAGAGCTCAGTAAGCATTGTTGAGGGAAAGGTCAGGTAGCTCCGCTAGTGGCTGGCTCCAGGCTCCCGCTGCTTTAGTTGGCAGATCGTTAATTGGTGAGGAATTGGTGGGTTCGGTTCCTCAGTCCTCTGTGGGCTGGAAAGGGTTCCCTCTTTTTTCTTTTTATTTATTTATTTGAGAGAGAGGGGGGTGGGCAGAGGGATACAGAGTCTTAAGCAGTCTCCGAGCTGAGCGTGAAGCCCCATGTGGGGGGCTCCATCCCACGACCCTGAGATCACAACCCGAGGTGAAACCAAGAGTTGGATTCTTAAGACCCTGAGCCACCCAGGCGCCCTGAGGGGTCCCTTCCTTATCAGGGTCAGAAGCAGGGGATAAGCTGCTGGGCACCCCCTCCGCCCTGAGTCCCTTGCCTGACACGGGGATCTCTGGGTGGAAGGGGCTGCTCCGAGTGGGGAGGGGGGCCGAGGGTGGGAGGTCTCCTAAGCGGCCACTCTCTCGAAGTCCTGACACACTCGGAGACACCACGCAGGGCGCACCTGTAAGAGCTGTTGAGTGCTGACAACAGGTAACACCCTGTTTCATCATGACAGCCTTTGTGGTGGTACGGTGACCACCATTCCCATTTTACAGATGAGGAAACTGAGGCTTAGGGAAGGTATAATTTCCCCACGGTCACACAGCCAGAAAGCGACGGAGGTGTGTTTGCCGGAGGTGTGTTCGCCGGCAGCCTGCCTTCAGAGTTCACAGTCTCCATGACTGACCTCCATGGCTCTGTCAGCTTAGTGCCCCCACCAGCCTGCTCTCCTTGTTCCTCCTAGCTCTCAGGCCCTCCTGCCAGGCTCAGCGGCATCCCGTCTGTCAGTGGTTCTGTTATGGCCAGACACAGTGCCCCTCTTGGGACCCCAGGTGGGGGAGTTGCTACAGAGAGAGGTGAAGGGAATTCCCAGGTCTCCCTGTGGCTCCAGGTCCTGGCTTTGCCTGCATGGCCCGGGAGGGTCTGGAACCCCTAGGCTCTTCCCTGTGTCTGGGACGTGTGTGCCCAGGAGGAGGCTCTGGTCTGCCCTCCTCTCCCTGCTCAGGTGGGATGGAATTCGCTTGGTCAGTCCCAGCAAACTGACTGGCTCCTTTCTTGTCTCTGAGTGAGGGGCCTGAGGAGAGGGGCAGGGCAGAGCGATTGAGAGAGAGAGAGAGGGAGAGGCAGGGTTGTGGAGTGGAGGGAGGGAGCAGGCAGAGAGGTGGACAGACAGCCTGAGTGTGAGGAGAAAAGGGAATGGGATGAAGAGGAAGCCGACAAGGGCAGGGGGGGTGTTTCCTGAGAGGGAAGAGGACAGGGGAGGAGAGCCAGGATGGAAATTAGTGGAAGGGAAACAGGAGCAGGAACGGAGGGTCGGGGGGAGGCAGACTGGAAAGGAGGAGATGGAGGGGTGCACAGGGGCTGTGTCAGGTACAGAAGGAATCGCCATGTTGGAAGCTGATCCTGCTTGGGTGGAGGCCCAGGCCTCCTGTAACCCGGGAGCAGGCACTTGGAGGTGGCGGCAGAGGCTGTGGGGCTGGGCATGTCGAGGGCTCCTCTCATGGGCAGACTGGCCCGGAGCCATCCCTTTGAAGTCCCCAACATTTGTGGCAAAATGATTTGGTCTGAGGTCTCTGGTCTGAGGTCTTATTAGCCTCTGCTTTTCTGTATATACCCTGCCACTTAGTCTCCCCATTCAGACTTCTGTGCCAAGGTTTGTGCATTTGCCCTGCTTGCTCTATGATGTGAACTTGAATGTTCATACACATGAGTTTTTTCTCCCCTTTCCCCACCCCCAGAAGTGCTTGATTACCAAGGCTCTGCTGCCCAGGGGGACAAAAGCTGCCAAAAGAGAGCCTGTGTTTCATTTTCCACTTAAACTTGGAAGCGGTTTAGTCTGGATGCTGGTGGATTTCATTTTCCACAACCTGGCACAGCCACCCCTACTGCTCAGGACAAAGGAAGCCTTTGGTGCTCGGCCATTAACCCCAAACCCACCCTTTGTTTCTCACCTCCCTTCCTACTGGGACCCCTACCAAGTTCCCCGTGGGGTTGTCCCAGTTCTGGGGTTTGATGGAGCAGAGGGACACGCAGTGGGACGTGAACGTTCCTTAGAGAATTCTCCCTCCCCGTCACTTCCCACTGGCCTTGATCAACACAGGTGCTTGTCTGGCTTAAAGGCTTTTACAAGTGGCAGATGGCTCAAGACCTGTTTACTGATAGCTCTTGACCTATATACTGATGGCTTCTGACCTGTGTACTGATGGCTCCTGACCTGAATACTGCTGGGAAGACTAAGACCCAGAGGGAGAGACCCAATGGGCTCTGAAGCATTTGGGGCTGTGCTCTTGAGCCAGTGTTTTTTTGTGTTTCATCATGATTCACGTGATGCTTTTTTCATTCATTCCTTCGTTCATTCAATAAATACTTGACATTGGTCCCCAAACTGTGTGTCCAGGCACCACAGGGGTGCCACAGCTAACCCCTAGCAGCTCTGATATATTTGAAAATTTCAAGGGGGAAATAGTAATACTCAACATCTGCTGGATATGAGGTGAACTGCTAACCCAGGACTGTCCACCATTTCAACATCAGATTACTCTATATTCTTTTTAATGACTTCATATCTTTGCAAAACTGGTCATTCAGTGGTTGCTATGGATAAAATTCAAGTAATACATTAAAATCAATATGGGAAAAGAAATGAGACTGGTGGATCCAGTCCAGTTCCAATGTTGGAGATGTCTCCTGTTGCCCAAGGGAAAGATAACTTCAGGCCTGTGGGGTCGATTAGGGTCTTTACCTCGCTGCAGTGGGAAGGCCTCAAAGAGATTTCAAGCAGGCCAGTGATGTGAGTAGTCCTGTGCTCTGCAAAGAGCCCTCCAGCTACCATGTCTGGATTAGACTAGACATAGGGAAACATGTTAGGAGACCACAGTAGTGGTCCAAACCAACCAACCAATCAACCAACCAACCAACCAACCAACCAACCATCCAGCCAACCAACCAGCTAGCCAGTCTGCCAGTCAGACAACCAGCCAGCTAGCCAACCAACCAACCAACCAACCAACCAACCAACCAGTCAACCAACCAGCTAATCAGCCAGTCAGCCAACCAACGTAAAGTTAGAAAACCAACCAGCCAGTCAGCCAACCAACCAACCAACCAACCAACCTGCCCACCTGCCAGCCAGCTAGCCAGCCAGTCAACCAGTCAACCAGCCAGCTAACCAACCAACCCACCACCAGCCAGCCAGCCAGCCAGCCAGTTAACCAACCAAACAACCACAGTGGCTTGAACTCAGGTGATGGCAGTGAGGAAGGGAAGTCTGTTGGACAGACTTGATATCTGGCTGTAGGCAGTGTGGAGAGGACCTGGTGATTAGCTGAATACAGGTGTGAAAGGGAGGAAAGGTGTCTGGCATGAGGACAGGGTGCCCTAGAAAGGAGAGTGGGAGTGCAGAGCTTGCACACAATGGACGGCCAATAAGTACCTTGCCCTGCTTTATTTTTCCCATTCACTTCCCGTTACCTGACACTGTATATAATCATTTGATTAATTGGTTACTGTCCAGCCCCCTCACCAGACTGTCAATTCCATGAAGATAGGGACTTTGCCTTATTCCCTGCTGTGTCCCTGTCACTCAGACCATGCCTCTTACAGAGTTCAGAGCCTCCCAACCTTCTTGGTTTATGACAACTTAGTTGGTGGATTTTTTCTTGGCACCTTCCAAGCCAAAAGAAATACCTAGCGGTTACCTTCGTGAATGTAGTCAGGCCCAAGAACTGAAGGAGGATGTCCTAACAACTTAGTTGCTGTTTGAAAAATAAAACTCATAAATCTGAAGAAAAAACATACTTTCATTTCATTCTCAAATAACCACAATTACTAGCGCGGTGTGTTAAAATGCTGCTTCTGAGTCAGCAGGTGCAGGGGGGCCTGAAATTCTGCATTTCTCTCAAACTCGTAGCCAGTGCTGAGCTGCTCGTGCAAGGCTGCCTTTTGAACCGGTGATAGGGACAGCTCCCAGGATGCTGAGTCCACATCTTTCCAGATTCCCCTTCCTCCATGTGTTGCTCTCTGCAGAGAGCTTTGCCAGCCCCCCACCCCACCCCCCGGGATGAGGCAGAGGTCAGTTGTCTGCACGCTGGGGCTTGAGGGGCCCAGCTCAGCTGCCCCATCTCCATGAATAGAAATCCTTGCCATGCTTTATCTGGGGGCTCATCGAGAATAAGATTGTTTCTGGTTCCTACCAGCAAGATGGTCTTGGTGGCCCTGGCGTGTGCTGGTGATGCTTGCTGGGGCAGGATGGCCAGCTGTTTCATCTTGGCTGCTTTATCATCTAACGTCGAGGGCCTTGTGATGGCTATGTATCCAACTTAGGCCGAGAATGCCAGGAGGTCCTGTGGGCCACCAGATCCTCTGTGCTTCCCTTCTGGGCGCTGGATCCCATCAAAGCGATTGCTTTCCCTCTCCTGGGCTATGAAGCCCAGGGCCCTTTCCTGCCAGCTACCAGTTGTTCTGGATGTCCAGATCTGGGAAGGGGAGTTTTCTGGTCACATGCGCCGGGACACATCATAGGCGCACATGCACCTGCGTGTGTGTGTGTGTGTGTGTGTCCCAGTTCGTGCCTAGATGGGCTCCACAGCATAAGTGGAAGGAAAGGCAGGAGGGCGACCCCGTTCCCAGCCCACCTGTGCTTCCTGTTCCCTGGGGAATTCCGTCTGTTTTGCCCATTCAGTGAGCCTATAACATCAGGCTTGGGGTCAGAGCTGTGCTCTTCCCGTTTGCTGACGTCATCAATCATCGATTGATTCATTTGTCAATTCATTGATTCCCCTGTGCTGCAAGTGTTTATCTACTAATCGAGGCTGATGTTCCGAGCTGGAGGACCACAGAAGAGAAGATTACCTGGGGGAGGGCGTGCTGTGGTGTGCATGTGCATATGCACGTGTGTTTGCGCGGGACCCTCGTGTACGTGTGCACACGCACGTGCAGCGTGTGGGCGCCGTAGGACTGTCCAAGCAGAGCCTAGAGGTGCCAGTGACCGCGGCTTGGGAAACCTTGCTTGCCGGTGTGGATCCCAGGCTGGAGAAGAGGAGCTGCTGTTGGTAGAGCAGATTTTGTATTTGGCTTCATGTGCGTGTGAGCACTTGGGTGTGTTTTAATTAACTAGAACATTTGCCTGGAAATGAGCAGCGGCGGCAGCAGGCTCAAAGGCAGCTGGAGGGGGGCGGGGCGGGGGCTGCCTCGGTGGCTGAGGCCATGGCAGCCAGGCTTCTGAGTTTCCACAAGCTCGGTCCTGGCGGACAGAACCGTGGACTGGTGGGGTGGCAGGCCCAGCAGGGAGGGCCTCCTGTGAGCGGCTGAAATGTTCTAGAATTCCCAAGACTCCTCCTCACCTGGTCGAAGGTTGCCAAGGCAATGGTTCCAGCCCGTGGGTGGGGGCAGGCAATTCCTGACATACATCTGGGCAGGCTTTGGGCCCCTGAGCCAGGCAGGCTTGACTGACCGACCTCTATCTCAGCTTAGCTCTTGGCACATCGTGGGGCCTCCGTATGTGTTGGTTGCATGGATACACCAACAGATGGAGGAAAGCAAGGCTCAGAGAAGTTAAGGGACATCTCCAGGGTCACACAGCATGTTAGTCGACCATTTGGAAGGTTTGATTTTGTCTCTGGTACTCTCTCTACTGCCCTGTAATGCTGGTGTGAGGAAATGCATGGGTCATTTCAGGGGCAGAAGAATACACACGCCACAGGGGCTGTGCGGTCCCCACTGCTTCCGACAGTCCTTCCAGTTGTCTACCCACCACTCTGTCCATCTGGGTGGGGGGTATGTCTTCCCGGGGCTTCTTGGGGGAGGAGAGAGAGGTGCAGGGAGAGTAATGATGGCAAGAGGGGAAGGGCTGGGGCTGTCCCTTCCTAAGACACCTCGGCCACTGGGAGCTCGCAGGCTGGAGTTATTGAAGGAAACCTCTGGAATGCTGGACTTTCCCTCCAGAGTGCCCCTGCCGTGCATCCAGTCTGTTCCAGAGCCACATTCTCCTCACTGATACAGTGGACAACGCACTGTCTGCGTATCAGCTGCGACTTGTCATATACGCGTGGCCAAAATCACGGACTCTTGTTGGAGACGGTGGCCAGGCTGCTGGTCACCCAAGAGCACTCTGTGTACCGTGTGCGCTCACACCGAAAGTCCCTCGGCGTGCTGAGACGCTTGCAGTGGGAGAGGCCAATGGAGCATAAACTGGTGGAAGGAAAAGCAAATTTCTGTTGCCATCTCGTACTCCTCCTGGGCACCTGCTCATGGAGGGAAATACGGGGGAATCACAGGCACCGCTTTAATAGCTAGTCTTTCTGTCGAACGTGCTGCTGAATTCACAACCCCAGCGTACCCGCTAGAACTCCCATTATATCTACATTTACCTATTATCGACCGACGGGAATAATTTCCATTCTTGTGTTAGCTGCCTTTCTTGACCTTTGCTTTTGCTCTTTCCTCTGCCCTGAACGTCCTCTCTACCCTCCCCTTTACCTTTTTTTTTTAACCATAAATGAAGACCTAGCACAAGATGCCTCTTCCTCTTAGTGTCCCGTGTAGGCCAGCCAGAACTGAGTATCCCGGGCCTGATGGGGACCTTTTTTGGGTCTGCCTTGGTTTGTGTGTCTTTCTCACCCTCTTCCAGATTATAAGGAGGGAGGGTCCCTGGCTTCCCCTTCTTGGCCACACACAGTGCCTAGAACTTCGTGCGTCCTCAGCGCTGTTGGTTGGACGACTGGATTTGGGATTGGCGGCCGCGGCAGGAAGCAAGAGTGTGAGCCTGTGTGTGTGCACAGGCATGTGCTATGCACACACAGGTGTGCCCACGTTTTGGTCCATCGGCCCAGTGTGCCTATCTCATTGGGCTTCTGAAAGAAGGCGCCTGCTTTAATTTTTAATTAGAAATCAGAGCAGTGACAGAATGGTCCAGCCCCGCTGGTGGAGGTTTTTCTTAACACCGGAGTTCTCCCTAACAAGCCGTCTTGGTCCAGGGTGGCGTCTGTTGGGGGTGGACACTGCCACTCACATTGATGGGAGTGTCTTAACGTCTACGAAATGATCGTGTCATTGCTGGGTAAGGGGGCACCAGGATTTTGCCTATGCTGCAGTCTTTCTTGGCATTAAAGAAAACCTGCCAAGGAAGAGATGCCTGAGATGACCAGGAGGACACCCGGGGAGCTGTGGGTTTCCCCCATCTTTTGGACAAGATGGGGGTCCCGGCCCTCTGGGAGCCTTGGCCTCTGTTAAATGAGATTACCCGCGCCTGTTCGCCAGGGCTGGGGATGCGGTAAGCACGTGTGTCATGGGTAACATGATCCGTGTAAACGGTGTCAGGTGGGGAGTCATTATCTGGGCACCTGGGCGGAGCCTGGAGCCTCACCTGCTGGTGGAGCTCCAGGGCTGGCTTCTGGGCTCCACAAAGGGCGCCACCTGGGGCCCAGGGCCTCCAGGAAGGGTGCCTCCTGGCGGTTGGCCTGAAAACCACATACGTGACGGGGCGGGCTGTGGACGCTGGGGACATGCACGGATGCCTGAGTGTTTCTTCAGGAAGCTTTTATTTTTTATTTTTAAAAAGATTTTATTTATTTATTTGACACACAGAGAGAGGGATCACAAGTAGGCAGAGAGACAGGCAGAGAGAGAGAGAGAGAGAGAAGGAAACAGGCTCTCTGCTGAGCAGAGAGCCCCATGTAGGACTGGATCCCAGGACCCTGAGATTATGACCTGAGCCGAAGGCAGAGGCTTTAACTCACTGAGCCACCCAGGCATCCTTCAGGAAGCTTTTAAAGTGCTGTTCAGGGTTTGGGCCAACTACAGGACACCCTGGGGTGGAGCCCGCAGTCCCTGAGGCCAGACTGCCACGGGGCCCCCCACGGACATGCTGTGTGACCACTGAGAACTTCTTAACTGCCTTGTGCCTGTGTTTCCTCTTCTGGAAAGCAGGAGAGGCATCTCTACCTCCCCACTACGGTCATGGGGAAGATTAAATTGACAGTGTAGGGACTCAGTGTATGGACTCAGGTGTTACACGTGTGCGCCGCACCCCACCCCCTGCTGTGCTCTTCCTCCCAGGCAGGGGGGCAGGGTGCTCCAAGCAAGTTGATCTGTGCTTGGGACATGCAGGAATGGCCAATGCCAGACCCGACCCTGGGGTATCGGCCATGGGATTTGATACCCACGGTTTGTCTCTGTTCCGGAGGTGGCTGCTGTCTGGTCTGTCGCTTCCTGCAAGGGCAGGGCCCCACGTGGCCCTTCTGCCTCTCTAGGGGGTAGTCATGCTTGTGCTGGAGGGACACCATTTCTCTGGCTCCCCCTGAGTGGCTGGACCCAGCTAGTGAGGCACGCATGGCCTTCCTGGTCTAGGAATTCTGTTGGCTCCAACACTGTCTTCCAGAGGGCTTGTGGGTTATGGGATTGCTTCTGCCTGCAAAGGAGGGCAAATAGGAAAACTGGAGGTGAGCCTCTCTTTGTTTAT
Organism: Lontra canadensis; assembly: GCF_010015895.1. Taxonomy (NCBI): domain Eukaryota; kingdom Metazoa; phylum Chordata; class Mammalia; order Carnivora; family Mustelidae; genus Lontra; species Lontra canadensis. Next base: position 32,736,427 of record NW_022631002.1, read on the forward strand.
GTATTACTGGTGGACCCCTCCAGCCCCCAGTAAGACAGCCCTTTTGCGATGCTTGCCTCCCAGTGTTTCTGGCCCGATTCCCTAAGGGAACCGGACACTCCCATCTGGGCAGCGGCTCTGTCCTTGTCCTCCAGGGGTAACTGCATTTATGTCACCTCAACTTTTTAAAGAGTCCTTCTCCCTCTTCCCAAAATAAGAAAAAAGAGGCTTTAAATGTCTTGCCTCAAGCCAATGTTTCAGCTAGTTCTACTTTATCTTTTCTGTTTGGGTGGTAAAACTCCGCAATTAAGAAAATCCCCGCCTCAGAGTAATTGTAGCACACGCTGGCTCACAAGGAGGCATCGTGCCGTTCCCCTCCATTTCCCAGCTTTTGGGGCCGAGGGAGCTGGGGAGCCCTGGGAGAAAGTGGGTCTCAGACAGAGGAGCCACTTTGCTAGGGATGGCATGGGGCGAAGTGAGGCAGGATGGGACTTCAGGGCCCGACTCTGTCCCTGGGCCTCCCGCAGGCCTTGGATGGAGTGTCTTGGTGGGCGGTCAGGCTGGTAGGCACAGCCCCCCGTGGCCGTGAAGTGGGCAGATCCCGCCTGCTCCCATCGCGGGGGGAGACGTTCAGCTCCAGAGTAAGCCTCTTCTCTTTTCTTGCGGCCACTGCCTGGATTTAGGCGAGTGGGCGGGTCGCACGTGCCCTTGGTGCCTCCTCCCCTTCCCAGAGCCTGCCTGTGGCCATGACACTTTGCACTGACAGAGCGTTTCCCAGGCATGTTCTCCTCTGACCCTCACTGCAGCCTTGCAAGGGCATCAGAGCCCCATGAGTGGACTAGGCTCAGAGCAGGAGGGAGCTGGCTAGGACCACATGGCCTAGGAGCAGGGCAGCAGGACCAGCCTGTGGGGTAACATGGTGACATGGCCAGTGTGGGGGTGGCCATGCCACCAACTATTAAACAAAGAACCCTTGTGGTTCTTTTCTGAATCCTAGTAAAAGTAAAGTTTGGGGCTGAGAGGCTCCCAGGTCTGGCTCCTGCCTTCTGGTCCCAGACACTGGCAGGAAGGGTCTGTACCCTCCTGGATCTCCCCAGCCAGGTCACATGCTCCGAGCTGTCTGCTGGGCTTGGTTTGGTGACAGCTGAGGGGAGCATGGGTCTGCAGAGAGTCTGTTGGGGCATCCGTCCTGAGTATGAAAGAAGGAGGTGTTCTGCCCTTTGGGTGTGATGGCCCAGGGCCTCTGGGGAAGCCTGTGTGTGTGAGGGGGCAGATTTGACACCATTCTTTACTCTCCTGCTTCCTTCCCTGTGCTTAACGAGGGCTACCATTTTGGGAGCCGAGACCGGTGCTGAGCTGAAACACTTCCTAGACATCACCACCCCCTTCAATCCTCACGTCCTGGAGGGGAGGCATCCATTGTTACCGTCTTCATGTTACAGGCGAGGTTTGTGGCTCAGAGAGGGGAGGTTAATTTCCTGAGGTCACACAGCATGTATGTAGCAGAGTCAAGACTCAATCCAAGTCCATGCACTTTACCTCCACTGCCTATGCTTCTTTCCTCCTGGGTGGCCCAGTGCTTGTTGGGGGCAGGGCTGGGGGTGCCTACAGGATGTGGGATGGGCAGGCACTAGTGAGTTAGCAAGGAAGCTGTTTCCCCAACCTCCCTGCCCCTCCCGAAGCTACCTCAGGCGGCTCTGAGTCTCCTGCTGCCCGTCTACGTCTTGGCTGGCCTGCCAACCAGAGAGGATTCCAAGAGTACATGCTCAGTTCCCACTGAAAGCTGGCCTGTACGTTGTGACCATTTGCACGATCTACCCCCCCACTTGTGGGCCTCAGTTTCCAAGTCTGTGAAATGGGAAACGGTCCTTGCCTATGGCCTCCCCATCATTGGGGTGTGGGGTATTGAGGCCTTAAAGAGCTACTGTGAGGGAAAGGGCTGCCTTCCTGGATCTGGTGGTGTGGTCTGTGGCCTCTGTACTCCCGGGAGCCAGAGGCCGCCGCAGCCCCCTTGTGCACTGGGAGTGCTCCATAAGTGGGATTTTGTCCTGTTCCATGCTACCCCCCCAGCCCCCGACACTAGCCCAGGCTCCTCAGCCCTTTGAGCCTCTGATCCCACGTCTGGGGCTTCGGGATAACCATTGCACTTACCCAGGGTGTCGCCGTGAAAACCAGGTACAGTAGGCATTTGGAAAATGTTGTCAGATGGGGTCGGAAGCCTTCCGAATGTGGTCAGTTACTCCTTACATCCTGTTTAATTTCCTTGATTTAATTTTTCTAGTTCCCTATCTTCACGCTAGGGATCCAGGTGGGTGAGAGATCAACCCACGCAACGATGAGCTGTCGTCTGGTTGTCCCCGACCCTCTGTGTGAGCATCCTCTCGGGCCTCCGTGTCCACGCGGCCAAACGGAAACGGCACAAACCTTCATGCAATGTGGTCGGCTCTGGGAAGTGTGGTCGGCATCAGCACGATCATTCTGTGAGGCCTCGGTTGTTTCCCACGTTATGGTGAGGGAGATGAAGGCTCAGCGCTAGTGAGTGGCAGAGCTGGGATTTGAACCCAGCCTGGCTCGTTTCCCTGCGGGACCGAGTACCTAGGGTAGTTCCTGGCTTAGGCAGGTGGCCTGGCCGGGAGGCCGTGGGAAGGGAAGGTGAGGTCGGCATTGGCAGTGGAGCCCGGGATTGGCCCTGGCTCGTGCTCACCCTTGTATCAGGCACCCCCCTTGCCTTTTTCCCCCTCGGCCCCCAAGCTCCCCTTCCTTGGCCTTTTGCTCCCCCCTCCTCAATTGCCCTAATGACTTAGCCCAGGTGGCAAGTTGCGTGGAAAAAGTACTCCAGGGAAATAAGAGTCCTTGCTACCAGCCTGGGCCTCAGGTGTGTGCACAGCGGCCCTCCCTGGGGGCCTGGGGAGCTGCGCCTCCCCCACCTCCAGCTGTTAGACAGGAACTGCCGGGCAGTGTTCGTTGTATGTGGCTGTACATGACAGACGACAGTACGGGATTATACACGTGTGTGTGTGTGTGTGTGTAACCGCGGGGTGTGCGGGCATCTGCATGTCAATGTGTGTGCTGGAGGCAGGTGGTGAGGGGCAGGGGGATGTGTGGACCGTTGTGGGGCTGGGGATAGGGGCTACGGCTGTGGAGGGTGGGGGCTAGCTTTACCTTCTTTGCCGGTTAAAACTGTCTTTGTAGAACAGAGTTACACACATGTTTGGATAATTAGAACAAAAGCCAAAAGAACAATTCCATTCAAAGGGATGAAGCTGGGAGGTGGGGGCCCGCCAGGATCTGGGGGGTCGAGTTCTGGCTCCCCAGGTCTCTGTGGCCTTCACTGCGTTTTGATCGCGCTATTTAGAAAATCCCTTTGTTGTAGGATAAACGGACATTGGCTGGCGAGTTTCTGCTGTGAAGTTTGCTGTGTTCCGGGGCCCACTCGGGACAGCCAGGCCATGAGGAGCTGATTAAATGAGCTAATTTTCATTTGTTCAGCGGTTACAGATGCGGAGGCCTTTCTGTGCCCTTTTCCTGAGGTTTTATTTATTTATTAATTTTTTTTTTTTTTTTCTGGAAAGAGAAAGACCTTCAGGACTCCCTTTTCTCTTCCCATTCCCCTCCCTCCCCCTCCCTCCCTCCTTAAAAATAAACATATGAAAACATTTTTAACCAGAACTTGGGCTGCGAAAGCCAGGCTCCAGTCTGGGCCTCAGTGGCTAGAGGTGCCATTGGGGGGCTCCCCGAGTCTGTGAGCTGGGGCAGGGCTGCTGGGGCCTGGGGCCGAGAGGTTTGTTGGAGGAAGCGACTGTAGATGTCAGTCCCATCTTGGGCCTTTGCATGTGCTGTGCTGTTGCTTGGTCCTCTTGGCATCCCTGCTTCGTCCCATTAACCCCGGCTGATGCTCAAGGTTGCTCATTCTACAAAGCCCTATTCCCCCACTGGTTCACCAGCTCACCTTCTTCTCCAGTCCCAGCAAGGATCACAGACGCAGGACCTCTGCCTCCCACAAGAGGCCTCTGTTGGGCAAGGGCAAGGCCTTCCTCTTCCTCTCACGCGCCCAGCTCCAGAGTGCCTGGTGGGTCAGAAGCTTGGCCTGGACGTCGGTTGAATGACCTAACGAGCAAAGGAATGAAGGAATGAATAAGTGAACGAGTGAATGAGTGAACAGGTGGTTGGTTGTCTGCCCTCACTGAGCGCCCCTAGACCCCAGGCTCTGGAGGTCGGGACCCGGATCTCCGGCTGTCCTGGGCCCCTGGGCCACCTCTTCACCCCCGCGTATGTCTTCCTCACTGAGGCGCAGCGAGGACTCGGTGCTGAGGGCTGGGGCTCCGACACGAACGTCGTGGCAGCTGGGAGCTCATGCTTGCTTGGCCCAGCGTGAGCCTGAGCCCCAGGCCCGGGGTGCAGGTTCAGGCCCGGCGCAGCTGGAAATCGGACTGGAGGCCCGGTGGAGGGAAGCAGGTGGGAATTGGCTTCGTGAGCTGACTTTTTACAGCACTTGCAGGCAAGCGGGCCTTGGGGGTAATGTGCCAACAGCGAAGGGTGCTCAGAGCACAGAACAGGAGGGACTGTGTGTCTGCCTCCAGTTGCCACCACCAAACTGGCTAAAGCTTCCTGGGCCCCCTCCCTGCACTTTCCCTTTTAACACCACCTTTTGCTGGGTTGGGGCAACTTAAAAAAAAAAAAATTTTTTTTTTTAAACTTTAAAATTTTTGGCCGGCGGTGGGGGCACCTTTTAGAAGAGTGGAGTTTCCCCCGGAGCCGTGCAGTGGCTGTGGTCCGGCCAGTTTCCAAGGCCTGGTTTCCATTTGCTGAGAGCGCCTTCCCGCAGACGGCACCCCACCCACCCCACCCAGGGGCCTCTGAGGGGCTGTCCCCCACCCTGTCCTGGCAGCCCCAGAGCGTCTCTCTGTGTTCCTTCTTTAACCCTGACCTCAGGGACAGGCAGAGGAGCACCGCCGTCCCCGGCCCCCCTCCCCGCGAGACTCCTCGGGCTGGGTTGGGGGAGCCAGAGCTTCCCGGACGCCCTTGGGGCCTGGGGCCCTCAACTGGGTCAACATCTGGCTGAGTGGCCGAGCCTTTGGCCTCCTCTGCCTCCTCCTCCCCACCCTCCCCGAGGCCCTTCCTCTCCCCACTTGCTGGATGCTCCGCCAAGCGCCGCGGCGGGAGCAGCACACTTTCGACCCATCCTTTCCCGGCTGAGGCCGAGGGTGGGGATGCGTCCTGGGGCTGAGGTCACCGGTGGGGCAGTGGGAAGCGGCTCTCCAGCCTCATCCGCCTCATCGCTGGGTGCCGGGAACGAGGGCATCAACCGACTTGTCCTGGGGTGCCCTGGTGAGCAGGGGGAGAGGTAAGTGGAGGGGTGGGGTTGGAGGGGAAGAATGAATAAAACAGGCCAGTTGGTGTCTGCATTGACCGCCAAGAGTCCCATTAGAGGCTCCAGCTTGTTGGGAAGTGGAATGTTCGCTCAGAGTGGAATCTAATCCAGAAGGAAGGAAGCTGTTTTCCCGGAGTGGGAGAGGAAAAGTGAGGGCCTGGGAGGCATTGGTGGTAGGGGGTTAGATCCGTGTGGAGGTGGGGTGCTCCTCGGGGAGCAGCCTGATTTCTGGGTCTGGGGCTGCTCTCCCTGTGTTCCCCTGCTCTTCTCTCAGTGCCCCCTCCCCAGCTTGGTGGCCTCCTGGATTCTCTGTCTCTTGGGAGGAGGCCTGGCTTGTATCTCTCACGATGGTCTGTGTGCCCCTTGGGCTGGTGCGACCCTGAGTGCCAGCTGGCCCCTAGCCTCCTTGGGTCCCGCCTCTGACCCCCACATCTGCCCCCACTTCTCTTGGACTGTAGTTTCTGGCCGGGAATTGGGAGGCTGCCGGAGTGCTAGCTTCTGGGCCCAACCTTGCCACCCACAAAGCCAGCGTGGCCCCGAGCCATCGCCTCCCAGGCTCTGGTCTCCTCTCTGACACAGAGATGACATGCCCAGAGCGCCCGGGGACAGGTCTCTGGACTACAGATCTCCAGCCCATGACCCCTGATGGATTCCGGGGGGCCCCGTGGGGTGGGGTGGGGGGCTTGACGGTAAGCGGGTGTGTGTTGAGGCCGGCCACTTGTTCTCCTCAGGAAGGAGCTGGTGAGTTTCTTTCTGTTTATGTCGTAACCAGGCTACCGAGGTGGCAAACGGGTTCTGCAGTTACACAGCGTTTCAGAAGCAAATTGATAGGAGAACGTGTTATTATTGGCTACTGGGTTAATAGCTATTTTGGCAGGAGTACCAATCCCGCGTGGTGTTGCTGGCATGGGTGTGAGAATGGCGCCACGGGGTGGAGGGGAATGGTGGGTGCGTTTCGCACCGAGCGGCAGTCTGGGGAGGACCCCGGGGGCAGTGGCTTCTTGGAGGATGCTCAGCCCCGATTAGCTGTGGCCGAACCCAAGATCAGAGAGGTTGAGGGACCAGCAGCAGGTCGCACAGTGAGTCAATGTGGGGTTGAACGTGAGGTCCCTGTGGGGGTGAAGAGCTTGGCCAGTGATCTCGGAGGGCAGGACAAGTGCCCTCGCTCCGAGCATCATGTTGGCATCTCGGAAGACAGATATCTGGAACGGACCCAAGTCCGCCCGCTCCAGCTCCAGCGCTCTGCGCTCCTGCCCGTCCCGCTGCCTGGACGCCCTTCCTCCAGATCCCCGCTTGGCTTGCCTCCTTGCTTGCTTCAGCTCCCCGCTCAGGGATCACCCTGTCGCCTGTCCAGAGCGGCACTCCGCCGTCCCGCTCCACAGTTCTTCATAGCGCTGCCTGATTTCTTATAGATCATTTACGGCTCCTGTCGTGACGCTGTAGGCTCTCTGAGGGCAAGGGCTTCGTCATGCTTACGACCCTGTCCCCAGAGCCTGGAACCGGGCTGCTAGAATGGGCACTTGTTGCAGGAATAAGCCAATGTAAATTGCAATGTCATTTAAAACAATGGCTGCCATGGAACAGATGACTGTTTTTCTCTCCTCTTGGAGGACACTGGGTGTTGGGGGATCCTAGTTATTCCTGTCCCTAAGAGGTGTTCAGCAGCTCCTCCCTTAGGACTCAGGTTGACAATTTTTTCTTGCTAAGAAAGCTTAGAAGGGAATGAGTCCCCTACTACCAGAAGGGACCCTACCTTTCCTGGGCAGGGGATTTCAGTCCTGGGTGCAGAGGTGGGTCGTGTCCCCTGAAGGCTTTTCTATTTCTGGGCTTTGTGATGGGCTCAGTGGTAAGATGGGGGGTCGGCTCTCTCTGTCTCATGACACTAGTAGCTTTGGTTCCGGACCTGGGGCACAGTGATGTGAGGACGTGGGAAATGAAGGATGCTCGTGGGAAGGGCAAACTGGGAGTGGGAATGGTGAGCCCTGTGGTGAGCCAGGGGTCTTCCTAGCGGCCTTTGCTCTCGCTGTCCCAGGTCTGGAAGTGTCACACAGTCATATGTTCATTGAGTATTTCCTGTGTACCTGGCACGGGGCCAAAGTGCTTCACCTGGATTATCCGACCTACTCCTCAGCACAGCCGGGGGAGGCTGAGAGAAGTTTGGGAGCGTGTCTGAGGTCACACAGCTGCTCCGTGGTGGAGCTGAGATGGGAACCCTGACTCTCGTGGTTCTGGAGCATTCTTGGACGTGGTCTTGGTGCTCCTAGACGCAGATTCCGTGGAGGGGACTTGGCTGGGTGTGTTCGCTGCCCCAGCATGTGGCGAGGGCCTGGCACTGAGTTGGTGCTCAGGAGCTACTTGGAGAACAAATGAATGAATGCGTGGAGTTTCCGAAGATGAATGGGGTGCAATCACTTATCCTTGGTGGCCCCTTTGGGTGGCAGTGAAGGAGAAATCCAGCGCAGTGGTGGCCGGGAAGGGGCGACACCCACATGGGCCTGGCTGGTCTGACTTCCACCCAGAAGAACTTACGAGGGGGCCTGTTTGGCTGGGTGTTCTTAGTGGGAGGGCACACTTGTTCGTGGGTGTTGGGTAGTTTGTCGGAAGGTCTTGTAGGCCCCTGATAGGGCAGATATGCACGCACGTTCATGCAGGTGCGTGTGTGTGTGTGCAGGCCTGCGTGCCCACGTACGCCCTCCCACCCAGCCTCAGCCTCCAGTGTGTAGTGTGGAAAGAAGCAGCCATCGGAGGGGTTTCACCAGACAAAAATGCCCCCCCTCCCCCCACTGCTGAGTCTGTATCTTTGAGAACATGGACTCTCCGCCTATCTTCTTATTAAATCCAGCCATTTACTCTGCTCTGGTCTGGTCTATTTAAGGAGGCCCCCACAATTCTTCCCTCCCCTCTACTCCTGGGGTCTCCTTTGTTTTAATGCGCTTCCTCCAGGGATTCAGGGTGAGGCAGGGTAGCTGAGCCCTGCCTCCATCCCTGTACCCCCAGCCCTCTCCACACCTTGCTCTTTGCCTGGTTCCAAGAGGTTCTTGTGAATTCAAGAATGACCGACGCGTGCTGCATGGCAGACTTGGCTAATAGCAGTCAGCAGACCCCCCCGGGGACCTCGGTAACACTGGACGGGCTCTGCTGGGGCGGCCCCTCCGGGCCAGGTGGTCAGCTCATGGTCAAGCTCATTAACTCCTTGGCTTCCGTCTGGAACCTCTGGCTTCCACCTGATTGGAGGCTCCTGGTGTGGCTTCCCGTACCTTCTAATTCCTCTTTTTTTGAAAAGATTTTGTTTGTTTGTTTGTTTGTTTAGAAACTGGGGTGGGGAGGGACAGAGGGAGAGGGAGGAGCATCCCCAGCAGACTCCATGCTGAGCGTGGAGCCCCACGTGGCGCTCGATCTCACAACCCTTAGATGAACTGAGCCAAAATCAAGAGTCCGACGCTTAACTGACTGAGCCACCCAGGGGCCCCTTCTTGCAACATCTTTGTGATTAGCTTCGTCATTCATCCATCCATCCGTCCATCCGTCTGTCCGTCATTCATTTATTCATACCATGGTTACCAGGCGCTTCTTCTAGGCCAAGACCTGGAATGCATTCGTTCATTCTTCCGTCGTCCAGCAGATAGCTGTGCCCAGGCACCTGGTGGGGGCTCCCAGGGATTCACAAATATGAGGATTTTTAGAGTTGTCTTCAGGCCGTTCTAAGCCAAGAGCACCTGTGGGGAAGGCTACTAATATCCTTGGAAGATGAACAGTGGTGTGAGAAGTGCCGTTCAGCCGTAGTGCTGAGTGCAGGAGTAAGGGGACAGCCCATGCATAGCCTGCACCCAGCAGGGGGACCTTGCTGAAACTCTTGTCACTGGTCCATTCCCTCACGGGACCTACTCTGTGCCTAGCACTGAGATGAGCTGGTACCCAGCCCTCCTGGGGACAGTGGCTCCTGGCAGGCCGTGGGCCTCGCGTTACCCTCAGGGATGCCGTTTACCTGAGCTGGGCTGGTGGCAGTGTCCCCCCTTTCTGGATGCCCCTGGGAGGAGGATGTCATTGCCCTCAGAGTGATGCATCATGGGCAGGACCCTGGGGGACCAGTTGCTTTCCCAACAGGGTGCTCTGTCTCAGTTTGTACTTCTGTTATTATGTCAGTCTTCTCAGACTCGGTGTATGTGTGGGGTGGTGGTGGTGGTGGTGGTGGTGGTGGTGGTGGTGGTGGTATTCCTATAAATCCGAGGATGAGATGGATGAATCAGGCAGCTAGATCCTGCTGGACCTCCAGGGTTCTGCCTTGGGGCAGTCCACTCCCCAGATGACCAGGCCCTCAGTGTCCACACATGCATGGCGAGAGGTTCGCTGGGCAGGCCTGAGGTCTGTTTCGGCATTCTGAGCCTCAGTTTCCTCATCTGTAGAATGCGTCCAGTGAAAGGATTATATGTGGTTTCAATGCATTAACACAAGCAAAACATTGATGACCAACAATTCAACTAAATAATTAACATAAAACTTAGCATGGCGTATAGTAAGCGCTTGGTAAATATACTTTATGATGATGGTCTTCGAGTCTACAGATGAGGGTAGCACAGGCGGGGCCCGTGGAAGGTCTCCTTCCTCCGTGAAGAGGTGGTGGCCCATTTGGTCTGAAAAAGCAGAGGTAGGGGGCAGGGGACAGTGCAGGGGCACCTAGAGAAGGGTCAGTGAGGCTGAGAAGGGACCAGGGACTACACGCTGCAGTCGTGATGTCTAGGACTTCGGTGGCTCTGTCCGCACTTGGAGATCCAGTCAAGTGGACTCCACCAGGCACCGGCATTTGTCCTTTTTACTGTGGTCCTGGCCTAGGTCGCCACCGCCCCGCGGCTGGCCCTCTGGAGGCTTCCCTGGGGCTGACAGGTTGCTTTAATTTCCCTCCCGCTGCAGGCAGGACTGGGGCAGCCTTCAGTCTTTGAGGCTCCACAGCTCGGTGATAAAGCCTAGGATGGCAGTTTTTCTGGAGGCAACATGAAAATCCAGGGAAAGTAGAGATTTTCTCTGCTGAGTCGTAGATGTGGATGGTTATAAAGGGTGAGTGGGACTCGCAGAGTGGCTGTGTTGTTGGCACCAGCCTCTCAGCAAGAATCCTAGGGCTCCCTCATCCCCGTGGGGTTCAGGCCACTTCCTTCTCTGGACTGCCTCTCTGGCCAGGCACTGTGCTGGGCGCGCATGGCCCAGAAGGCTCCCAGCCTGCAGAGAGAGGCAGACACACAGCGCTGCCGTCCTGTGTGAGGCATGGGCTTCAGCAGGGATGCCTGGGTGAGGAACTGGGCCCCTTGCAGTGATGCACAGCCTGGCATCAGGTGGTTCAGGAAGACTTTTTTTTTTTTTTTTAAGTAATTATGTTTATTTTGATGGATGTTACAAAAACATCATACCCATGATTTTATATTATCTTATTATTTTATTTTATTTTTTAACATATAATCATACCCATGATTTCATCAAGATAGTTATTCAGGGATGCCTGGGTGGCTCAGAGTTAAGCTCCTGCCTTTGGCTCAGGTCATGATCCCAGGGTCCTGCGATTGAGCCCCACATTGGGCTCCCTGCTCAGTAAGGAGTCTGTTTCTCCCTCTCCCTCTGCCGTTTCCCCCTGCTTGTGCTCTCTCTCTCAAAAAAATAAATAAAATCTTAAAAAAAAAAAAAAGACAGGATTACGGGTGGGAATATAGTATACTTAGGTCCAAGGCAAGTGAAAGGCAAAGCTGAGGGACAGGTCGAGGCCTGGGTCTTGAAGGGGGCCTCTCAGTGACCGGAGTCTGGCAAGCTTGTCCTAGTGAGGGCTGGACAGACTCAGCATCTGGGGGGTGGTGCCACTCCCTCAGGTACACGTCACAGAATGCAGAGCCTGAGGCAAGGACTTGGGTCCAGGTTCTGTGATGGGGAGATGCTCCTAGGAGGTGGTTGTGATGGGTGGAGGGAGGGAGGTGGGGAAGGGGGAAAGGTCCACACTGGGGAGGGGGCCGGGCCACTGCTGCAGACCCCAGCCTGCTGGGGTCTCCATGCACAAGCCTGATGCCTCCAGCTGCAGTCCTCCTTCAGTTCAGGGCCACCCCAGGGTGGGGGGCATTATCTCCCTGTCCCTGGGCTGAGCGGGAGCAAGGAGCTTGAGGTCTGGGGCTCCAAGCGTCCACTGTGGCTGGGAGGCCACTGGGGTGCCAGCCACTCCATCATCCCTCCAGTCCTCCACATCCTCTCTGTAAAACAGAGCCAAGCTCCTCAGTGTCTCATGAAGTTGCCGAGAGGGTAGCTGGCACCTTTTGGTGAAAAGACAGCGAGTGCTTTGGAGGGGGTCCTCTGTCCTCCTAGATGCCAGGGGACCCCTCACTTCTCCTGAGCTGGGGGCCGGACCCTCGGTGGGCCTCGGACGGATCTAATGGAGCTTCGGCAACAGGTCCTTGCCTCCAGGTTGGACTCTGTGCGCGCCTTGTCTGGGCTGGGGAGGTGTCTGGGCTGAGAATGCAGATGTGGCCCAGGCATCCTCTAGGGAGTCTTGGTTGGGTATCTAGCCTGGGCTCTGTGTGAAGCCGTCTCCACGGGGGCGGGGGGAAGGGAGGAATGTTTGTGCTCCTGAGCTGGGGCCACCTGCTCCATTTCTGTCCCATACATAGGGTGATTGACGCATGTCATCCCACCACGCTAAGAGCACAGACGCCGTCAGTTGAGCCATTGTCAAAGCCCAGCTCAGCTATATCTGACCTGTGAGACCCTGGACGTGTCAGTTAATCTCCGTAAGCCTTGGTTTTCTCATCCGCAAAATGGCTCTGACAGTAATGACGTGTCAGACTATGTGAATATTAAGTGAGACAACGTGGCCTGGAGCAAATACTTGAGAAATAATTAGCACATAACATATGTCACTTATTATCCAATTTTTTATGCACATGTAGCATAAATGTACATACATAAAATGCAACATAACCCGTTAATTATTTTTCAATGTCTTCTCTAAGCTCCGAGTTCTCGGTTCGAGGCCCCACGTGGTTTTCTCTGATACTGTGTTTTGTGAAAATTATAATTGGAATTTGGTGGCTTATTCTTTACCTTCATCTGAGCCCTTCCACACCTCCAGTGAGAAAGTTGTATATACCAGCTGCATTCTGGAGAGGAGGCAAGGGGAGCCCAAGGTCACGCAGCAGCAGGGAGGGCTGGAAGCAGCCCCAGAGTTAGGGTGCTGGTCCAGTGCTGGTCTAGCCCTCCGTGAGGGGCCCTGGGGCAGTCTCCCGGGCTTTGCTGCATCCTGCCTGTGGCCAGCCCGACATGGAGGGGATGGTGGCCGCCCCTGTGTTGTGAGTTCTGATTCTCTCAGGGGCCCTCCTCAGGGAGCACCTCCTGAACCTGGCTCAGGCCCCGCCCACCTGCCCTGACCATGACCTCCCCCGGGTCCTGCCCTGGTTGCTGTGAGCTTGGAGAGCTGAGTGGTGGTCTCTGGGGACGGGGGCAAGGCCTGAGGGGTGGAGGGCTGCCAAGGCGGGGGCTGCTGTAGCAGTGGGCTCCCAGGACAGGTGTTTTCTCAGCTGCCACTCCCAGGTACTATCTCTTACCTCTCCTCCCTGAGGAGCTGAGGCTGGTTCACTGTGACATCTCCCTGGGCCCTGGGGACCCAGCTCCCTAGGTGAGGACCTGGGTTGTCAGCAGGGCATGGCATACTTGACCCGGTGAAGACTCTGCCAGGACCAGGGGCCCAGCCCGGGCTGCTTGTGCCCAGGATGGAGAGCCTCAGAATGTTCCCAGATGTGGGCATAATGGGGAGGAGAAGGGGGTGGAAATCCGCTTACCCCCACTCTGCCTGATCAGGGTCTGCTTGGTCTGCTATCCCAGGGGTTGGCTGTGGACATGGCATGTGGGTTCCGAGTAGAAAGACCTTAGTTTAGGGCCCCCAGCTACCTGGGGGCGGTGGTAGGAGGAGTGGAGACTTGCCCTGGGTCAGATGAGCAGAACCCCGCTGGGCCTACCTTGTTCACACACTTGGCTCTCAGGGCTTCAGCTGCACATGCTCTGAGAGGGAAGCCTTGGAGTGACCATGGGATGAAGGCTTTCCCGCTCACTTGGACACTGGGGATGCCAGTCTTTCATCTTTCCTCAGCCCTGGCCACGAGTTCTGCGAGATTTGAGTATTCCCGGTGCTGTCTGTGATTTATCTAGTATTTTCTGTTGAGTCCGTTCTGCTTCCATACTTGAATTAATTCATTTATTTAATTCTGCAAATGGAAAATCAGTATCCTATGCTGTATGTAGACAGTAACCTTGAAAGTCAATTAAAAATACACCTAAGGAAAAAGGCCCACCCTCATGCGGTTCCGGCCAGGAGCTGGGAGGTCTGGAGGACGCTGAGCCTGGGGTCTGTGCTCTCCTTGCTGGAATGTTAGGAGTTAAAGACAACCAAATTGGCTGCCCCCCATATCATCATGGGTCCCAGCAATGGGGCCTTTCCCATGTTTTAGGGAACATTAGTCAGTGGAGATCCTACTCCTTCCACAAAGCCCAATTTGAGTGTCCCTTGCCTTCTAGCCTGCCACCTTCTCTGTGCTCACTCTTTCCAGTTCCTGCTAAGGACTGAGCTGTCTGGCACCCACCGGCCTTCCTTGAGGGAAAGCTCCCTACGGTCCTACAGAGGAGCGTGGGCTGTGCGTTTTTGCCTATACCCCGCAGCCCCCAGGGTGTACTGACTGGACTGCCTTCTCCTTAGGCCCGAAGGAGCCTAAGAAAATGAAAAAGCCTGTTAGCCACGCAGGAGACTCCTGCTGGGATGCCTGGGAGGTGGGCAGAGCTGGGCCCTGAGTACAGGTCGGGTTTGGGTGATCATGGCAGCCTCCATGAGCACAATGGCCTGAACAAAGTCTCAGAGGCTGGCCGGGGCACAGTAGGTGGTTTTGATGGTTTTCTGATGAAACGTAGGGATAATCCCAGACTCTCTCCATTAACTGCTAAGCGGGCCTCTCTTGAGTCTCAAGTATGTGATTTGTAACATGGGAGAAATCATAGTGTTCACCATATTGGATGGAGGTGAGGACTAAATGAGGTCAAGGTTATGGAGAGTTTGGCACACACGGAGTGCTCTGCAGTTGCTGGCTGAAAGGTGGGGCTGGGACATGGGCCATGGGAGGTAATACCAGCCAGCAGTTCAAGAATCGGCTCTGAGACCATGTCTCAGGCTGGAAAGGATGCCAGGGACATGGGGATGTCCCAAGGACTCAAAAATAGTCAGCAATACCAAGAGCCACAATGCAGGGTGAGAAATGGCCCAAAGGCAGTGCACGGAGGTCAGGGAGAGGTACTGACGGTGATAGAGGGAATAAGGGAGGGCTCCCTGGAGGCAGTGTCATAAAGGACCAGTGCCTGATAGCCAGGACAGAGCAGGTTTGGTGAAACAGTATGTGTCGCTCACCTCCCTCCCCACAAAAAGGAAAGAATAGCCATTCCCTTTCAAAGCCTCAGATGGAGACCTAGCTCTGGACGCCTTATGCCCCTTTCCCTGAAGTTGGCACAGGAGGTGCCTGAGCCCTTCTCAGAAGCATCGGGGACTTCCAGACCGTAGCTCTAGACTTCGGCAGCTCGAGCACAGGGGAGGGAAGAATACTATCCAAACAAGCTTAATCCTAGTCAAAGGATTATTTTCTTACAGAAAAGCTTCACCTATACTTAATAGTTTTAAATTGTTCCGGGTACCAATTAGACTTTTAATTTTGCTGTTCCCTCCGGCGGTTGGAGGATGTGTGTGGTTTGCGTTTCATCAGAGCTGATTTTTTTTTTTTTTTTTTAAGTGCTGGTTCTGGGGGAGGGGAGGAGACAAGCGACAGTGTTTCGGGGTTTCCTCCTGGTCCTGCCAGGGCCTGTGTCTCGGGCACCCCCCCGCCTCCGACCTCGAGTTGGGGGATCTGCATTGGGACAGACATGGATGTCTCCAGAGTGCGGAACCAAAGTCCCCTCCTGCCAGCCAGAAAGCAGGTCGGGGTTCTGCCGCGGCAGTCCTGCCTGGAGACGCCAACGCCGAGTTAAATATATGGATTATCCCCCAAATTTCTGCAGCAATAGGGTGAGTTATTATTGATTCACAGAGCACGACAAAACATCGCTGCATGAATTAGCAAGCAGCTGTTTCTAATTTGAGTTTAGAACGGTACACAGAGGAACTTGTTTCTCTGTTCACTCCTTTCATTTATAATGAATTTTAATCACCGCTACAGGTGAGAAAAATGTAGAAACAAGCTTGTATCTTGTGGAAGAAACAAAGGAGAGACAGATGCTAACAGATTTCCAGTCTGTGATAAAAGGGATGTTTTGGTACACTTTACATGTAATTAGAGCGCAGCTGTTTCCAGTCCCAGGTCCACGAACACGGCCGAATGTGGGCTCTGCCGCTCTCCAAAGGGAGTAAAGAAAAACAGTGATTCAACCCCGAAAGCATTTTGCTTTCTCTCCAGTCGAGCAGTGAGCCCTTGTGCTGGCCCTTGGTGGTGCTGTTTCATGGAAGCTCTCAGAGGTGACTTCACACGGTGCTCTGTCCCCACCCCCGGGGCGGCGGGAGGAGGGCAGGGCGAAGTCAGGGTGCGCTGGTGGTGAAGGCCTCCCCGGCCCCTTGGCTGGCTACAAGTGCCCGTCTCCGGGGAGTGTCTCATTGGGGCAGACTCGGCAGGGGGGGTAGGTGGGCTCCTCTTCCCTGGCAGAGCTTGATCGTGTCTTTCCCCACTAGTTAGTTTGATCACAGTTAACTCTCGGGTGAGTTGACAAAGGCTAGATTTCCTTGCCTTTTTTTTTTTTTTCCTGGTCTGTTTAAATCCTGCAATAAAACTCAAACTCAATTGCATTTTCAATGTCAGTGCTGAGCGGAGTTAATTTGTCTAAGGGATGGAGCAGCCGGGCAGGTTGTGTGTTCCGTGAAGTCAGAGGCTCCAAGGGGAAAGGTGGAGGCCTCCTTCCTGTCCTGTGTGTCCGGTGGTCCTTTGGGATGGCAGCCCCCTTGGGTGCCAGGCAGTCAGACCTCAACCCCCACCCCGAAGCTGTGAGCCTGGAGGCCAGGTCCATGCCTTAGCAAGACTGCTGCTTCCTTAGTCTCGCCATCTGTATGAGGGAGTTGGGCTGGCTGCTCGGCAAACCTCCTTTCTCTCCTATGTCCTGGGATTGTAAGTGGCAGAGCCCTGTGGGCCTTCATGCAGGTCAAGTGTCCTTTCTTTCGAAAACCATCTTCTGTAGGTTAATTGCTGACCCTTCACATAGATGTTCCTGGTTGTTAATCAGGAAGATGGGACCACACCGTGTCTTGTGTTCGTTCAAACCAACAGGGCTATTGCCCACCTCTTTCCCCCTCTCTCTGGCCTGAGACCTTATATGGAGCTGGGGGGCCAGTAGCCGGTGACTATTTTTATTTTATACATTACAGAGAATTCCTCATATAGAACACGGTGCAGGTTTTCATTTAGGTTGTCTGTAGAGCAACCTGGTCTCTGGGACCATTATTATTCCCATTTTACAGATGGAGAAACGGAGGCATTTGTCTGCATCTGTCAAACCGAGGGCGGTCGATGAACTCGGTGGAGCTGAGTGTAAGGACACTTTGCAATGGGGAAGGGAGCCCTGTGAGTGTGGGCGCACAGGAGAGTGAGCCTTCCTGGTCCACCCGGAGAGCTGCAGCCGGGCTCTGTCATGGAGATGTAAGACCTCTGAGACTAGCTCTCCTTCTCCTTTAAGAAAAGCCAGAAGGGAATGTGGATTTTTTTTTTTTTTTTTAAGCTTCAGGAGTTCCCGATTTCTAAATGTTGACATCTTTACAAAATAACTGATAACTGGGTGGCCCCCAGACCGTCTGGGGGGAGGACAGCCATGGTGATCTGTGTCCCACTGCTCGGGTCATCATTTCTTTCAGTCCAGCTGGCTGAGAGCCCTTGGGCTGGGAGTCCGGCCCCAGCTTTTCTAATTACCATCTGCTTTCCGACATCGGGATGTGACCTAACCTCTCTGTTCTGGTTCCTCATCCGTGGGGCAACCACGCAGCTTAGCGTGTAAACCCAGCTACTGGGAGTGCGAGAGAAGGACACAAAGTGGGTGGGATGCTGGGCTCTGCCCGGTACCTGGGTATGTGTGTGCCACGCTGCCTGCTTGTAATGTGGGAAAAAAACACCACCACTGCAACCTCACCAAGCTGCTCAGGGCCGAGTGGGATCATGGGCGTGAAGGTACTGTGCACAAGTTTAAATGCATTTACAATTGATAAAGTTATAGAGCCATCCCCTTATTTTCTTTAGCCAATGTTCATTGAATGCTTAGCAGCATATACACATTACCCATTTTGTGATCCCCATCCAATGGATGAGGAAAAGGGGCTCAGAGAGGTGCAGTAACTTGTCCGTAGTCACACAGCCAATCAGCGGCAGCTCAGACTAAGCAGGCCTGTCCTCTTCCTCACAGCTCTGCTGTCTCCCCGTGCTGACGTCCCCCCGAAACTGAATCTCTCTACAATTACGCTGATGGTTCGGGCTCCCAGAAGCTTTACTAAGGGCTTTGATGGCTGCTGTTCTCTGTGATGTGGTATTTTAGCACAGACCTGGGCTGGCTGGAAAAAAGGCATGCCTGGTCATGGCTTTCAGTCTGGGGCCCCTCAGAGGCTATGTGCTAAGTGCCCCTTTGAAGTTGGGCAGGGAATAGTGTCCCACTCTTCACCCTCGAGGACCTACTGGAGAAGCAGCCCCAAGGGCAGAAATACCTTTCTCCTTTCCTCAGTGTTGGGCCGCTGACCTCTTCAGGCCTGTCCCTACCCCCATGCTGCCCGCCAGCCCCCCAGTGCCCCAACCCACTTAGTTTTTATCCCCAAACTGAAAGAAGGATCCCCCTTCCCCTTGCTGTGGTCTCACTGGGGCTGCTGAGATCCTATCCACAAAGGCACTCTGAGCTCCCTGGAGGAGGGGAGGGTGAAGATAGCTGCTATTATCTTTGCTAATAGCATAGTTCTAATTTAAGATTTCAGGTGGAGTCATGTCAGCTTCTGGTAGCCTCTGTGGGCCTCTTTGCCCTGCCTCTAAAGAAAGACCCTCCAGCTTCTCCGTCCCCTTCCTTTCCAGGGTTGGGCCTCTATCCCTTATACCATACCCCCATCTGTCCCTCTAGGGAAACCAAATACCAGCAGGCAGGACTGACTATTGCCATGACGAAAGGGGCTTTTTGTTTTTTTTCTCTTTCAAAGCACGTCAGGGTGACAAAGCATTGGTTTAGACTTCAACTTTAGATGGTGACTAATGGACAGGCTGGGCAGAGAAGAGCATAGCAACCTCGGAATGCCGAGCGCTTTCTGTACACCTCAGAGGACCAAGCATATGGAGCAGGCTTGACAAATACATGCTCCGTGAAAAAAATACCTAAAGTAGCAGCAAACTGGGAATGCCTACCTCATTCCTGTACCCAGGGCAGACATCACTAATGGATCACAGACTCTTAGAGCTGCAAAGCCTCTCTGGGACCGATTCATCCGAATCCTTCTCATGAGAGTTGTGGAAGTGAAAACACAAAGAGGGGATGTGCTTGCCTGTGCTTATACAGTGCCAGAATCTGAACCCGGTCCAACATGATCTCACTCTCTATGGTCCATGGCTCCGTGCTCTGGGCTCACAGCCCAACCCTCTGTGCTCAAAATTCTACCCTCTGACTGTGGCTTTGCCTTCTGGGCTGGAGGTTCCACCCTCTGAGTCATCAGGTTTTTTTTTTTTGTGTGTGTGTTTCTTTTTCCTTTTAATGAAAGGTAGCACATGTTTGCAGCTGAGTAGTTTTATTTTGTTTTGTTTTATTTTACTTTATTTTATAGATCTATTTATTTATTTGGGGGAGAGAGAGAGTGCAAGCACATGTGCGGGGGGTGGGGAGGGGTCGAGGGAGAGGGAGAGAGAATCTGAAGGGCTCCGGGCTGAGCGTGGAGCCCAGTGTAGGGCTCGATCTCATGACCCTCAGATCATGACTTGACCTGAAATCAAGACTTAGATGCTTAACCAACTGTGCCACCTGGGCCCGCCCCCCAGCTGAGTAGTTTATTAGCCTGTTTCCTGCTGTAGAATTTTGGAAGCCTGGCAGCCTTCTTTCTTTCACCTCTGTCCTTTTTGGTACAAGCTGGCTATGTTTCTGTGATATCAAGTTCTCAATAACCTGGTGGGTCTCCTGTGTAGGTCATGGACATCTACTCTAGCAGCCAAGTGGTTCCTCCTTAGATATATTCTAGATAATCCAATCTTTACTTTTGGCTTCTACTGAGATGGTTGCAGAGAAATCTCCCCAAATTTCCTAGAGGCTCTCTGGTTTGATCTAGGGGATCTGTAGGCCACTTAATCTTTTCAAAGAGCCTTTCATGGGACTGAATACTCCAAGCTTTTGATTTTCCTGAGATGTTAGCACGGGGTACAGTCATACCCTCAACCTGCTCTCCAGAGTGCGCTTTCCTGTTGGAGACTCTCTTAATTATAATGTCTTTTGCTATCTGGGTAGGCTGAGGATTTCCAGAATGATCGGTTCCTGGCTTCCTTTTTGTTTGACAGCTCGTTGATCTAGCTCTTTCTTCTCGAGACGAAACCAGGCCATGCCTTCGACATTTTGCTTGGAAATCTCCTCAGCTAAATATCCATTTTTATCCGTTACAAGTTTTGCTTTCCACATAATTGTGGGACACAATTCCTCTGAGCTTTCTGCCACTCTATAATAAGGATCTCTTTCCTCTGGTTTCCAGGATCATGTTCCTCATTTTCTTCTAAGCCCTCATCATCAGGGCCCTTAGCATCTAAGTTTCTCTCACAGTCTGGTCATGATGATTCAGGTATTTTCTAAGATGATTTAGGTTTTCCTTTGTATGCCTTACTTCCTTCTGCATCTCCACTAACAGTCATTAACATCCCTATTTCTAGGAATGATCTTTTTTTTTGGGGGGGGGGGGGGGGGGAGAGGGGCAGAGGATGAGGGAGAGAGAGAATCAATCCCAAGCAGGCTCCATGCCCAGGGCAGAGCCCAAGGCGGGGCTCGATCTCACAACACCGAGATCATGACCTGAGCCAAAATCAAGAGTCATATGCTTAACCAACGGAGCCACCCAGGTGGGTCCTGTACTAATAATCCTTCTAAGGCAATGTAGGCTCTTTGTCCCATACTCCTGAAAATTCTAGCAGCTGCTCACTGCCCGATTCCAAAGCTGCTTCCTTACTTTTAGGGATTGGTTATAGCAGCCCCTCTCTCCTGGAACCAAAATCTGTATCAGTTTCCAATTGCTGCTGTAACAAGTGACCACAAACTTTGTAGCTTGAAACAATGAAAATCAATTTCTTACAGTTCTGTAGGCCAGGAGACTAACTCGGATCTCACTGGGTTAAAAATTGTGGCATTGGTGGGACTGCATTCCTTTCTGGAGACTCTAGGGGAGGGTCTGTTTCCATGCCTTTCTAGTTTTTAGAAGCTGCCCACATTACTTGGCTTGTGACATCGTATCATCCCGACATCCTCTTTTGCTTCTTTCTTCCACATTTTAAAGACTTTTGTGATCACATTTGGCCTATCTGGATAATCCGGGATCATCTCTGTATCTGAAGGTCAGCTCGGTTAGCAACCTTAATTCCACCTGTAAACTTAATTCCCCTTTGCCATGTAATGTGACATATTCATGGGTTTTGGGGATTAGGACACAGACATTCTTGGGAGGGGGTAGTCATGACTCTGCTTCCCACAACCTCCCAGTTCAGTTCTGCCCTGCTGGCCTGCTTCATCGGCCATCGAGCGAGGAAAGAGGCCAGCGACATTCATTAGTGTTTGGCCTCAGAGCCAGCCTGGCCTGCTAATCCAATTCAGGACGGGACTTTGCCTTTTTGGCAGGTGGGACTGTAGAGTGTGGGACCTCTTCCTGGCTCTCCTTGAGCCACAGGTCCTGGCACTGTGCTGGTACCTGGCGGTGGGGGGGGGGAGCTCAAGAGCGAGGGAGCAGCTTCTGCAGTGGGTTGGGCCTGAACCAGCATTCAGGGCAGGAGAAGCAGCACAGCCTGGTGGTTAGTGAGTGAAAGGGGGTTGGTGGCGGGGGGACGGGGGGAGGCAGAAACTACCACATGTGCCCAAGAGGCTGCTTTTTCTCTTGGAGCCTCAGTCTGCAGTTATAAAGAAGTGGAATTAAGGGTGTCTGGGTCGGTGGCTCTGTCAGTTAAGTGTCTGCCTTTGGCCCTTTGGCCCAGGTCATGGTCTTGGGGTCCTGAGATTGGGCCCTGCATCGGGCTCCCCACTTATGTTCTTTCTCTCTCTCTCTCTTTCAAATAAATAAATAAATAAAATCTTCAAAAAAAGAAGAAAAGAAGGGGATGATAATGGTCTCTACCTCCCAGTGTGTGTAAGAATCAGATGAGAACATGCTAGCCAGAATTCAGCTTACAGGAGACGTCCCATAAACAGTGAAGGGTTGCGGAGTTCAGGCGTTTTGTCCTGCATCTGTCTGCTCCTGGCTCTGTGGACTCAGTTTCCCCATCTATGGAATGAGATGAGTGACCGTCTGTTCCTCTTGCTTCCCTCCCTTTCCCCTTGCACTGGTATTGATTCTACATGTGTGGATGTCATTGAGTTGTGGAGTATTCTGGGGTGGGTGGCCACCTTTGGCCCCTGGTCGGACTGTAAGGAACAGAGCAGGCACACTTTCCGCACCCCCTGGCCCCTGCTCTCTGTGGCCTCTGCTCCCCTCAGGCCTAGTCTGAGACTAGATTCTGTCTCTGGGGGCTGAGCCCCTGGTAGACACTGAGATGCTCTGGGTGTTCTGGCCTCCTGGCTCCTGTGTCCTGCTGGGCCTTTTTGTCCTGGGATCCAGGCCCCCCACTCGCCCGGGGTTTGCTGGGAGGGGAGCCTCGGGTCTCCCATTGAAGGGGACGTCCCTGTGAGCTGGAAGCAGCCCCAGCAAAGGGCCTCCAAGCTTGCCAGGTGCCCCCTTGTTCCCTCTGTGGCACCAGGCTTCCAGGGGATGTAGAGACACAGATGGGTAGGTTTGAAGTTTCCTGAAAAGAGATCAGGAACATGGCCAGATGTGTCTCCTACCCCCATCCCTCCAGCTGAACTTGTATCATTTCAGTCTGGAAAGACACCTGTTTAGGCTCTGGCTGCCCCATGGGGAGTACAGTCTGTGGAGTGTCCTGACACAGATTCATTCTTCTGAGTCCTCTTATCTGTACTTGAACAACAGGGTTTTTGAGACCCTGCCTCAAGGCCTCCCTTTTCAAAGAGGATGGGCAGCTCCTTTCTTGGAGGAGGAAACCTGCTGGCTAAAGACCTCTTCTTTAGCATTGGGAGTCAGGAGATGCCTTTGTCCAATTTGTTCAGTGTCCCTGGAACATTCCACGTGTACAGACCCGTGCTCACGGCAGATATCACCAATTGATTTCAGCACTCCTGTCTTCTGAGCCCAGATGTGGCTTTATAATCCTTCTGAATACAGTACGCTGGGCAGTCACTCCCAATTTATCATCCCTGGAAGTCCCCTTCTCTCTCTGGACCTGCTGTATCATACAGGATTGGTTTACATGCTGCCTGAGTCTGTGTTCCCGTTTCTCTGAGCTGGGGAAGGGTCACTGAGATTCTCATTCCTGTTGCTCCTGATGGAGGCACAGGGGAGGCTGTACTTGGAGGACTATAGAGCTTGGTCCCATGGGGAATTTGTCTCCTTGGCGATTTTCATTTTTCCAAGGAAATGGGGCAGTGGTGAGGAGACCTCATGGGGCCTCATGGAGACTTGCCAGGCCTTTCTGTGGCTCTCAGGGAGACAGTCTGGATGCTCAGAATCTTGCACAAAATGACCTTTATAATTCACCCTGAAGGGACTTTGAGGAGACCAAAATTCCAACTTCCCCTGTTATAACAGAGGCAGCCGAGGCTCAGAATTTCCTGATGGACTCTGTCCTGCTCTCCTCCCTCTGCCCCAGCACGTTCTCCCCCAGGCACTTTGCTTGCTGTTCCTCAGCCTTCTTTCATGGTCTGGAAGATCTGGTCAGTTTCATTCACTTGGATGGCACTGCCCAGCCGGGGAAGGTCCTAGAAACCTGGAGCCACTGGCTATCGGTGCTTTTCCCTTTCCCATCCGCTGCAGGGCACCTCCCAGGGCTCTTTTCAGAGCCATTTATCCCTCTCGCACAGCTCTGGTCCCGAGGGCTCGCTCCCCCCTCAGCCTGTGTCCACACTGCGGGAAGGTCCCGCCTTCTGCTCATTCCAGTGGCCTGGGGCCACCCGCCTGCCGTCCTGCCTCTGTCCAGGCATTTCCTCGGCAACCCCGTGACTGGAGGAGCCAGGCGGCTGAGGATCTCCGGCATTCCGGGCGACGGCCCCTCTGCTCTGCGCAGGGAGGGTGCATGGGAGGTGGTGCAGGCGGCCACGGGTCAGCCTGCTCAGTGCCCCCAGCGACCCCACGCGAGCTTGCCGTCCGCCTTGAACCTTCTGCCACGGGTGCATCCTCAAGCCCGGTTAATGTTCTTTTTGCCCCTTAATTGAATTCTTATAGACATTTCTCCCCTCTTTTATGGTTGTTTTGGTTCTCTTCCTGCAGCAGACAGCAAAAGCCTCCCATTTCCTACCAGGCCTTTTTGCAGGATTAGTCATTTTTAAATGACTTTAATCTCCGTTTTGAAAGTGATTTCTGTACTCATTTTGCCATATTACTTAGTACTCATTCTAGGGGGAGGGGAAGCCGAGGGCCTGCCTTAGTCACTGCATTTGGCTCTAGATCTTCTCGGGGGATGCATCTCCCACCCCCCAAAGGAAAGAAGCAGTGGGACACAGAACCAGGCTGACTGGGGTTGAATCCTGGCTCTGTTGCCCGCCAGCTGTGTGGCACCTGGCAAGTTAGTCAACCTCTCTGTGTCTCGCTTTTCTCAGCCGTAAATGGGGATAGTAACAGTACCCATCTCATTGGGCTGTTGAGAGAACTGAATGTGTTAACACACGCGAGGCTCTTAGAAGAGAGCCGGGCAACAGTAAACGTTATTAAGTATTTAATTGGAAGGAACAAGTTAGCTGATTGAACGGAACTTATCTCGGACCTGCCTTCTCTGTGAGTTCTGAAACATTTGAGTGGCAGGGGCTCCTGAGATCGCTTGTACCCCCTTTCTGCACCTCTTCCCTTTCTGCACCCCTGCCAGAGAGAGTGTGCAGTCCCAGCCGCGTGTGCGGTGTGCGTGCCCTTGTTAAGAGGAGCCTTCCCAGTAAGGCAAGGAGTCCCCCTCCTCTACCAACATCCCCGCACCTACGTCCTGGGAGCTGTGGCCCCGGCGCGTCTCTCCAGCCTGCTCCTGTAGCACTAAGCTGAGCGCCCCCAAAGCAAAGTGTACTTGGGAGGGGTGGGCCGGCAGCAGCCAAGGTCAAATGGATTTAGAACAAAAGTCTTTAAACAGTCCAGTCTGAATTTGGGACTTTCTGTGTCGACACCCTTGTTTCCTACTCCCCCTGCCGCCACCCCCCCCGCATTGGGCCTTTTCATTGTAAGGGGCCTTATGGTCATTTCTCTTCCGATGATTATAATCTCAGCAGTGGCTCTGTTTGTGGCTCCCAGAAACTCGTTTTGAAGCTTGTTTGCAGAAAAATAAAGCCAACCGGGTGGCACAGCCATGGGCCTTGGGGACTGGGGGGCCGGGCAGGTTGATTTCTCCTTCTCCAAGTCTGGTGGGACCAGGGTGAGCAGAAGCCTGAGACGTTGGGAGATGTGGCGCCCGGGCCATGGGACCGAGGGCAGGTTCCGAGCCTCCCTGAGCCTCAGCTTCTTCCTCTCAAAAGCGGGGTGTCACCAGTGGTCGTGACGATGGGAGGACGCTAACTGGGGTAAGCGCAGCATCCCCCGTGCTGGCCCGGAGCGTGCCCAGTAAATGTGGCCACTCATGTCATCAGCACTGGTGGTACTGGTTAGTGCTGATTATGATTATTGGCCAAATAGTGCGTTTGTGGAAGGGCTTTCTTGAAGTATAATTTGTATGTCCATGAACATGTCTCAAGCAGGCAGTTAAAGAGCTGCTGCGGGGCCGGCTTACCGCAGCCTAGTTTGGGGCATTGCAATGACCTCACAAGCCTGCCTCCTGCTCATTTGCAGTTTCCTCCTCCCTACTCCAGCTTCGGGCACCGATGGTTTGCTTTCTGGCTCTGCTGATGTACCTTTTCTGGTCATTTCATGTAAGGGGAGTAATAGTGCCTATTTGCATTCATTTTTCTCATCGGCTTCTCACCTGATTCCCTTTCCTCGCATGTGGAAACTGAGTCAGACCGAGTTGGAGAGCTGAAGAGGAATATGTCTGGGTTGACGAAGAAGCCGGTGGGGGAGGGCCTGCTCTCTCATCCCCAGGGGCTGCAGGGCTTCGGAGCAAACGAGCGCTGGCAGAAAGACTCGTCTAGCCGAGGTCTTCGGGGCAAGGCTTGTTCCTGGTCTCACTCACCCTTGAACTGACCTGGGTTCAAGTCTGTGTGCCCCACTCCTGAGCCCTGTGATGCCTGGCTCCTCTCTGATCTCTGGGGGCCCCCTCCCCGAGTGCAGATCGTGAGCTGGTTGGGGTCGTGCTTTCAGGGAGGGCTCAGAGGAGGGGCAGCCTGTGACTGCATTGGAGGCTGGACATGGCGATCCCCTTGCCTTTCTCCCCCATGCAGGGGTGGTCTTAGGCAACGGACCCATGGAGGCTATCCAGACCCATGTCCTGGTGCTCTCATTTCCTGGGGAAGGTCGCTGTGTCTGTGGCTCCGGCTCCTCATTCGTACCGCAGGAGGGGTGCTGCAACGGTGGTGGTGAGAAAACTCAGCAGAGCACCAGGCGCCCAGGAAGGGCTCCGTGGCAGCTTGAGTGAGTCAGAGCTAAGGCATCAAGATAATAAAAAGCCATTTGAGCCTGGCCAGGGGGCGAGGGCCCAGCAGGTCCCCCAGCTGCCCTGGCTCCAGCCATCTCCTCCCTTGGGTCCCTTTGTCTGTGCCCCGTGGAACCCAGCTGGCAAGAGCTGGGAATTACCAGTCAGGGGCAGGGGCATCTCCCAACGCGTCTAATCCAAGGAGCTGGCAGCGGCTGCATCCTTCCCTCCCCGTCCGAAGGGCCCTGTAATGGGAGGCCCCCCAGGGGAGCAGGCGCCCTCACCCCGGGAGGACGTTCTGGGAGGTGCCCTGTGCCAGGCTGGGCGGCTGGGCTTCAGAGGTGCAGAGGCTGCGGGGAGGTAGAGGACGTGGGGCTGGGAGCTTTGGAGAGAGCCTCGTCTTCCCCGGCAGAGCTCCGCTGGAGCTGCCGGCTGGGGTCAGGCCGATACTCGCACCTTCAGGGGCACGGTCAGGGGCAAGGCCAGGGGCCGGGTGTGTGTGTGAGGGGTGGGACATTGGGTTGGTGGGTAGGGGCCAGGAAAAGGCTCAGAGCCAGACCCCTCAAGACCCTGCCTGGGACAGCAGAGGCAACTGTGAGAGCCTCTGGGTATGGGACCCTTGGGGCCGGGGCCATGCCTGTGGCTGCGGTGAGTGCGACCAGGTGTGAGCGTACGTGCCTGCAGGTGAGTGTGAGTGTGTGTGAGCCCTGGTGGGGACCAAGCGTGTGAACGGATGTGAATGTGTGTCTTGGCTGCCTCTGGCCCAGACTTTCTGGGTTATGTCCGTGAGGCTTTTTCTGGAGACTAAGCTGTGCAGGTGAGGGCAGTGGTTTATTTCCTCGGGGTTACAAGACCAAGGTCAGTGCAGCCGAATCTGAGCTTTTGTTGGTCTCTCCCCTGCCCGAGGCAGCCTGTGGTCCGTTTCATTCATTATTAAGTTTTAAATCCACCTGACGGGAAACTTGAGCTGTGGAACTCATTCCCTCTCCGGGTTGGCTCGGTCCAACCCCCACCCACCTCCACTGAGGCGTGGGGGCGGGGAACCTCACCCGCTCTGCTCACTGTGTTCTGTGTGCCTTTGTTTTTCCAGAAACGGCCAGGCCCGGGTTTGTTTAGTTTTCCTCTGAGGCTGGATGGGCTGTCGAAGGCTGGGGAGGGTGGCCATGTGGTCATCTGGGCAAGGACAGCCTCCCCTGCCTGCCAAGGTGGGCTTAAGGGCTCATGGAGGACTGAGCTCTGGGGCCATCTGGGTCCAAGGCTCATCCCCTAGTTGCTCTGCATCAGGCCATCTCCCAGGGTCCTGAGCAGACTGGGGGCAAATCCGGGGGTGAAGAGGGAAGAGAGCAAGCACCCCTTCTAAAGATGGTTTGGCTGGGAACCCTGCAGATCTGTCTCAGGCGCCCTTTGATTACTCCTGTTTGTGCTGCTGGGTCTGATGCCACGTGCCCAGGACCTCGGCCTCCTAGGTGTGTTTGCTCCCTGTAGCAGCAGACCCAGCTCCGTCCCCAAATGTGGTGCGGCAGAATTCGTGAAGGTGCATTTTCTTTTTTCTCTTTTCTTTTCCTTTCTTCTTCTCCTCTCCTTCCTTCCTTCCTTTTTGGGGTGCATTTTCTTTCCTTGCATGGTTTTGCCCACACCCCTAAGGATAAGTGGAACTTCCCACCAGGACTAGGGGCTGGAAGGGGAGTCAATCCCCAGGTCTCCTTCAGGTGAAGGCCTGTGTCCTTTTGGCCTCTGGCACTGCCGGTCTGTGCGGTCATTTCCGGTGACTTTTTCCAGGCTATATCCCGACCCTGTCAGGAAAGTGCTTGAGACCTCACACCTCCTGTGGTGGGTACGGAGTCCTGTGAGGCCAAGGCAGGTGTCGCTGAGGACATAGACGTGTCTCTGTGTCTCCTTCACGTTCTGCCACTCCTCTGCACACCGAGGGCCTCCACGTCCATTCACTTCCGCCTGCCCCCTCCACCCCACCCCCGCCCCCAGGGCTCCCTTCCCCCTCCGCCCGCCCCCCCCTCCCCCCCAGCACGGCCTCAGCCCTCGAGCTGTTGAGAAGCCGGCTCTGTCCTTGTTTCTGGGCAGCCCGGGGAATTGCCTCTCATCTCCTCTCTGCCTCCCCCTCCTGCAGATGGTGACGACGACCCACAACTCTCCTGGGTGGCCTCGTCTCCCTCCAGCAAGGATGTTGCGTCACCCACGCAGCTGATCGGGGATGGGTGTGACCTCGGCCTGGGCGAGGAGGAAGGGGGCACGGGCCTGCCGTACCCTTGCCAGTTCTGCGACAAGTCCTTCATCCGCCTGAGCTACCTGAAGAGGCACGAGCAGATCCACAGCGACAAGCTGCCGTTCAAATGCACCTACTGCAGCCGGCTCTTCAAGCACAAGAGGAGCCGCGACCGGCACATCAAGCTGCACACGGGCGACAAGAAGTACCACTGCCACGAGTGCGAGGCGGCCTTCTCCCGCAGCGACCACCTCAAGATCCACCTGAAGACGCACAGCTCCAGCAAGCCCTTCAAGTGCACCGTGTGCAAGCGCGGCTTCTCGTCCACCAGCTCGCTGCAGAGCCACATGCAGGCGCACAAGAAGAACAAGGAGCACCTGGCCAAGTCGGAGAAGGAGGCCAAGAAGGACGACTTCATGTGCGACTACTGCGAGGACACCTTCAGCCAGACCGAGGAGCTGGAGAAGCACGTGCTCACCCGCCACCCCCAGCTCTCCGAGAAGGCCGACCTGCAGTGTATCCACTGCCCCGAGGTCTTCGTGGACGAGAACACGCTGCTCGCCCACATCCACCAGGCCCACGCCAACCAGAAACACAAGTGCCCCATGTGCCCCGAGCAGTTCTCCTCGGTGGAGGGCGTGTATTGCCACCTGGACAGCCACCGGCAGCCCGACTCCAGCAACCACAGCGTCAGTCCCGACCCCGTGCTGGGCAGCGTGGCATCCATGAGCAGCGCCACGCCGGACTCCAGCGCGTCCGTGGAGCGCGGCTCTACCCCGGACTCCACCCTGAAGCCGCTGCGGGGCCAGAAGAAGATGCGGGACGAGGGCCAGGGCTGGTCCAAGGTGGTCTACAGCTGCCCCTACTGCTCCAAACGGGACTTCAACAGCCTGGCCGTGCTGGAGATCCACCTGAAGACCATCCACGCTGACAAGCCGCAGCAGAGCCACACGTGCCAGATCTGCCTGGACTCCATGCCCACCCTGTACAACCTGAACGAGCACGTGCGCAAGCTGCACAAGAACCACGCCTACCCGGTGATGCCCTTCGGCAACATCTCCGCCTTCCACTGCAACTACTGCCCCGAGATGTTCGCCGACATCAACAGCCTGCAGGAGCACATCCGCGTGTCCCACTGCGGCCCCAACGCCAACCCGCCCGACGGCAACAACGCCTTCTTCTGCAACCAGTGCTCCATGGGCTTCCTGACCGAGTCCTCCCTCACCGAGCACATCCAGCAGGCGCACTGCGGCGTGGGCGGTGCCAAGCTGGAGTCCCCCGTCGTGCAGCCCACGCAGTCCTTCATGGAGGTCTACTCCTGCCCCTACTGCACCAACTCGCCCATCTTTGGCTCCATCCTGAAGCTCACCAAGCACATCAAGGAGAACCACAAGAACATTCCGCTCGCCCACAGCAAGAAGTCCAAGGCGGAGCAGAGCCCGGTCTCGTCCGACGTGGAGGTGTCCTCCCCCAAGCGGCAGCGGCTCTCGGCCAGCGCCAACTCCATCTCCAACGGCGAGTATCCCTGCAACCAGTGCGACCTCAAGTTCTCCAACTTTGAGAGCTTCCAGACCCACCTGAAATTGCACCTGGAGCTGTTGCTGCGGAAGCAGGCGTGCCCCCAGTGCAAGGAGGACTTCGACTCCCAGGAGTCCCTCCTGCAGCACCTGACGGTGCATTACATGACCACGTCGACCCACTACGTGTGCGAGAGCTGCGACAAGCAGTTCTCCTCGGTGGACGACCTGCAGAAGCACCTGCTGGACATGCACACCTTTGTGCTCTACCACTGCACCCTGTGCCAGGAGGTCTTCGACTCCAAGGTGTCCATCCAGGTGCACCTGGCCGTGAAGCACAGCAACGAGAAGAAGATGTACCGCTGCACGGCCTGCAACTGGGACTTCCGTAAGGAGGCCGACCTGCAGGTGCATGTCAAACACAGCCACCTGGGCAACCCGGCCAAGGCGCACAAGTGCATCTTCTGCGGGGAGACCTTCAGCACCGAGGTGGAGCTGCAGTGCCACATCACCACGCACAGCAAGAAGTACAACTGCAGGTTCTGCAGCAAGGCCTTCCACGCCATCATCCTGCTGGAGAAGCACCTCCGGGAGAAGCACTGCGTGTTTGACGCCGCCCCCGAGAACGGCACGGCCAATGGGGTGCCCCCCGCCGCCGCCAAGAAGGCGGAGCCCGCCGACCTGCAGGGCATGCTGCTGAAGAACCCCGAGGCGCCCAACAGCCACGAGGCCAGCGAGGATGACGTGGACGCCTCGGAGCCCATGTACGGCTGCGACATCTGCGGGGCGGCCTACACCATGGAGGTGCTGCTGCAGAACCACCGGCTGCGGGACCACAACATCCGGCCGGGCGAGGACGACGGCTCGCGCAAGAAGGCGGAGTTCATCAAAGGCAGCCACAAGTGCAACGTGTGCTCGAGGACTTTCTTCTCGGAGAACGGGCTCCGGGAGCACCTGCAGACGCACCGGGGCCCCGCCAAGCACTACATGTGCCCCATCTGCGGCGAGCGCTTCCCCTCCCTGCTGACGCTCACCGAGCACAAGGTGACCCACAGCAAGAGCCTGGACACCGGCACCTGCCGGATCTGCAAGATGCCCCTGCAGAGTGAGGAGGAGTTCATCGAGCACTGCCAGATGCACCCGGACCTGCGCAACTCGCTCACGGGCTTCCGCTGCGTCGTGTGCATGCAGACGGTCACCTCCACGCTGGAGCTCAAGATCCACGGCACCTTCCACATGCAGAAGCTGGCGGGCAGCTCGGCTGCGTCCTCCCCCAACGGCCAGGGGCTGCAGAAGCTCTACAAGTGCGCCCTGTGCCTCAAGGAGTTCCGCAGCAAGCAGGACCTGGTGAAGCTTGACGTGAACGGGCTCCCCTACGGCCTTTGTGCCAGCTGCATGGCCCGAAGCGCCAACGGACAGGTGGGCGGCCTGGCCCCGCCCGAGCCCGCCGACCGGCCCTGCGCCGGCCTCCGCTGTCCCGAGTGCAGCGTCAAGTTCGAGAGTGCCGAGGACCTGGAGAGCCACGTGCAGGTGGACCACCGTGACCTCACACCGGAGACCAGTGGGCCCCGGAAAGGCGCCCAGACGTCGCCAGTGCCCCGGGTAAGAGCCTCCGCCGAGCTCTGTATCTCCTCATGCTGTTGCCTCTAGGAGCCCAGAGAGGCCGCGCTCTCAGGCGGCGGTCAAGGGCATCCGCTCTGTCCTGCACTCCGAGGCGATCCCTAGGGTTGTCTGTTCCCTTCCTGCTGTGTGACACTGTCATACGTCATCTGTCTCTCTGGGCCTCATTTGTCAATTGCTCGTCTGCAAAAGGGGGAATGATGGTTGTCCGGACTTTGTAGGATTGCCTTTAGGATCCCATGGTGTGAGATAAGTACAGGGCCAAATGCCATGGCTGACACCCGGTTATAAATGACGTCGTCTTTCTTACAGATCTGGGGTGGACTTGCTCGCTTCTTTGCTGTCTCCTTGGGCGAGTCCCTTTGCTCTCTGGGCTTCAGATTCGGGACTCTTTTGATGATCTGTGGAGATCATCTCCACGTAAAGGGCTCAGGGCCCACACAGTTTGGGCCGACCATGTTAGCTGCAAATGCCAGCTGATCTGTTCTCGTCCACGGTGCACAGCATAGTTAGTGCAGGTGCTGGTGCGTGGGAGACCCTAGGAATGGTCACAGTGACTGCTCTCCTTTGTGACCGATGGATCTTTTCATTCATTCATCAAATTTGTCCCAAGCACCCATTGTTTGGGGGTGACTGGCAGTCGAGGAAATCAGGAACGGACCCCACTTTGGGGGCTCCCAGACAAGGTGGGGGGGACCGCAGGCCCACAGCTAGTAGGTTTTAGGGAGGAAGGTCAAGTTCAGGCTACTGGAGTGGGCCTTGGGGTCAGTGGCCAAGGGGCACTTGGTGGTGGGCCTGGAGCCTGTGTGGCTCTTGGGTGTCAGACAGTATGGGCCCGGGGATTCCCGCTGAGTCTGTTGTCTGTTTCCAGACCAAGGAGGTGCCAAGCGGATCTCGGGAGTATCTTTCCCTTGAGGGCCACTGCTGGCGCCGCGGGCAGGAAGGCAGAATTTGGAGGAGGGCCACCCGCGGCAGGTGCCTGCTGGAAGACGGGGAGGTAGCGCTGAGTGTTGGGCTCCGGAATCGGATGTGGGATCAGAGCTGGGGTCTGTGACTCTGGGACATTGAGGGTGAGAATGAGAGAGAAGGAGGGCTGGAGAGAGTGGGAGGAGAATGTACGGACAGTGTCTCTGGGCAGGGGTCCCACAAGACACCCACCGCAGGTCACCACCTCTCAGCTCTGCTCAGCCTCTGCTGGCGGGCTAGCTGGTCAGTGTGGGTGGACTGGGGGAGTCTGTGGGCCCTGGAGTCTGGTGGGCGGGGTTACAATGAAACTCTCCCTCTTCCAGGACTCAGCAGGGTTTTGATCTCTCCGGGCCTCTGTCCTCACCTATAAAGCCAGAGGGTTAAGGGTGATAATGGTAGTCACATGTAGCTACAGGGTCTGTCTTGGGGGCTGACATCACCGGGGAGGCACAGGGGTGTCCTTCTGGGTTTTTAGCGAGCGTCTGATTGATGGATGACTGTGACTGGCGAGTGCTGGTGCCTCGTCCGGGGCTGAGTGTTGAGACTGTGTGACCACAGTGTCTGGTCCTGAGCTTGAATGGAGACAAGGAGTGCGGGGCACACAGGAAACATCACTTGCTGTCTCTCCCGCTTATAGTCACAGCTGACGCTTACCGAGGGACAAGGACATCCCAAGCACTTTCTGTCTACACTACGACACTCCCTTTTCGGGTGAAGAAATGGAGGCACAGAACAGTTGGCCATTATTAGCCCCCAGCTTTCAAGAGGCAGAGAAGGGATGTGAACCCAGGGAGTGTGGGGCCACAGCTGAGTGAGTTCTTGACCCACGTTCTGCCTGGCTCTGGAGCCCATCCTGGTGGCAGGCTGGGGTGGGGTCGGCTTGGTCACTCCCTTCTCGTTCAGACTGTGGGATAGTGTGGCAGGGCTGGGGTCCCGTACGCCCTTCTCCCAGGTGCACCCCAGCTCTGCCTTCCCCTGCCGCCCCCACATGGTGCGGGGGCTCCTGCTAGCCACGGGGCTGCTCCTAAGCCTGCCCCTCTCCAGGCGCTGCCCTGGATTCTGCCTCAAGGACCACTTCACGAAGCCTCCACTGTGTGGGCAAAGGCTCATATACCATTTCCATGGCAACAACCCGGGAACTTTGCCGTGACCTCTGTTTTGACAAGGATGGTACCCAGGCCCAGAAAGGGGGAACCATCTGCCCAGGGATACACAGCTCAGGGATTCAAACCTGAGGGGTCTTGTTTTCTGGGAGCCCGACAGGCCTGTGAGAGAGGAGGTGAGCAGACAATCACATCTAGAGGCCTGGGCAGATGGGCTGTTGGCGGAAAGGAGCTAGACAAAGCGTGGATCCTCCCCCAGTGGAGGCCCAGCCTCTGGGGCCTTGCCCCCTGCCTGGGCACGCCTGGGGGCAGGGGCCCAGCTGTCTGTTCACCCGCCCCTCGGTCCCCTAGGACTCACGCGTGTAAGAGCAGACTCTGGGGGCCGAGCAAGGGCTTGGGGGCTGGCAGGCTGGGACCCTCGGGAGGGTATCCATAGCAACCAGATCTCAGAGGACTGGGTTCCTGTGGGGCTGTGGGGCCGAGGCTGCTGTCGGCTGGAGCGGGAAGCGTGGCGGTTCCCGCCCTGCCCCCCACCTCCGCCCCCACTCTGTTAATGGGCAGTAACAACATCAGCCCAACTCTAGGCCAGTGTGGGGAGACCCCAGCCCTCCATCGACTCCCCAGGCCTCACAGTGCCAGATGTGGCGGACTGGGTGCTCTCACACAGGTCAGAGGGCTTGGCCAGGCCGCACGGGCTCCCTGTCGCCTAGCCCAGGGCCGTCCGTGATTTTCTGGGATGCAGAGCTGAGAAGAGCTGCTCAGACAGCGGTTCCGGAGGCAGCTGGCCCGGGGATCCAGTCCCCGTCCCCTTGCTTAGCTGGGCGGGGCTCTGGCCGAGTGGTTAGGCAGGCAGAGAGAGAGGAAGGGAAGCAGGCTCCCCGCTGAGCAGAGAGCCTGATGTGGGGCTCGATCCCAGGACCCCGGGATCATGACCTGAGCCGAAGGCAGAGGCTTTAACCCACTGAGCCACCCAGGCGTCCCTGGCCTCTCTGAACTCCACTTTCTCCAACCTTAAAGTGGGGCTTGCCGAGGGATTGTGAGTCTTCAGAATGAACAGACCCTGCACACAGTAGGTGCTCAGTAGATGTGAGCGGTCATCACGACCATGGAAATTCAGCGGCTGGGGGCTGTCGTTCCTGTTGCACCCTCTCTTCTTGTCTCTACTGGTCTCAAGCGTGTTCTCTCTCTGCCCTGGACTCCTCTCTGAGGTTGCTGGGGGCCAGGCAGGTGAAGGCGCCCTGGGGGCTCAGCTTTGGTTCTCCTGGGCTGCGCTCTGGGGAAGGAGCTTGAGACAGAGGAGGGGCTTTGAATGCCAAATTCTCGCTCTCTATAATTATGTCTCTGGTCTGTCCTGAAGCTCCAGTGGTGGAGGGGGTCTCTGGGGATAGAGAAGGGGCAGACAGACCAAGAGGAGGCATTGGGGTGAGGGCAGGGTCTGGCCAGTGTTGCAGCACCTGCCTGTCCCTGAACTCCAGTTCCACCACCAGGGAGGCCCAGATGGCCCTGGCCAGGTATCTGCGGCTCTGGGCCTTGGGCACCCCTGGCATTTCGGGCAAGGCCGGCAGGGCTGTCTGTGTGGGCCTCTGGAAATAATACACGTGCTTAGTGAGTTTTGGTGCTGGTGACCCTGTGTGTGTGGCTGAGCGTAGATGCCTGTGTGTGCAAGTGCTTACCTAGACCCTCGGGAGTCTGCACGTGGGTCCAGAGGGGCATGTCTGGGAGGGGTCTGCGTGTGCGCTTGTGCTGCCGTGGGCACACCTGTGCTTGATGGATGTTGCTCTTGGGGGTCCAGTGAGGGAGCTGAAGGCATCTGTGTCTCAGGATGAGTTTGTATACATCAACATTTGTGAGCTTGTGGTCGTGAGGACGCCCCCAGTGCTCTGCGGGTGTTGTACCTGCATGTCTGTGTTACAGGGAGCAGGCTGCTGTGTGGGAGGGGGTGGGGGGTCTTGTGTGTTGACAGTGAGTTGGGGCAAGGGAGTGTACATATGTGCGCTTGTATGTACGTATGTGTCCTTGTGGGCACGTCCATACCACGTGCATGCAGGCTGTGCGTGCGCGCGTGTGTATGCACGTGTGCTCGTGTGTGTGTGTGACCACAGGCTCTTGTGGTCAGCAATGTCCCCTCCCTTGGGAATCCCCTGGACTCTTTCTCCACGCTGGGGAGAGCTTCTCATCTTGCCTGGCCCCTGGTGATTTTTTTTTTTTTTTACCAAGCACAGCAACCCACGTCGTTCACCTGCTCGTAGGAGGAACAGCTCAAACCCCCTTGATCATGGACCGTCCCCCGCGCTGCTCTGGACTAGCCATGGCTCTGTACGATCTCCACACACTTCTACCCAAGTAGAACCATGGAAGGGGATCATGGCCTTCCTTGTGCAGCCGGCCTGCTCTGGGCTTCCTTGGTGTGGAGATGCCTGTGGTGTGTCGTTCTCCCTCACCCCTCCCTCCCTCCCTCCCTCCCTTCTTTCCTTCCTTCATAAGGGGGTGGGGCACATATATGGGAAGGAATGAATGATTTTGGACAGTGGAGAGACCCAAGATCATTGCCCTCCATGAGCACGGATGTGGAGTTGAACTGAGCTGGGAGCTTTGGGCCTGTGTCCCCGAGAAGACCTCAGTCCCTGCTGTCTCCTCTGTCTCCTGTGCGGCCACAATCCCCAGCCCTTTCCTGGCACCCCCCCTGCCCCCCAGCCTCATGCTGTTCTTCCCGGGGCATTTCCAGGCTAAATGCCTGCTTCTCGGCCACTCTTCTGCAACACTGGGGGAAGGGCCCCAGTCTTATCAGAGCAGGTGCTGGAGCCCGAGTGGGTATGCTGCCTCTGAAACCGAAGCTCCCGACACCAGCTAAGACTGTCATTTCTTCACTCATGTGGTCGACCAGCATTTGCTCAGCACCAACAACAATTGTAATAACGTTAAGTCATCATGAGACACTCGCCCTCGTCCTATGCCCTGCGCCTGGTGCTGAGGATCCAGCGTATGGAAGTCAGCTTTGGTTCTTTTCGTTCCTTCAGTCCTAGTAGAGTGCTCTGCAACATAGTATTTGCAACTTTGCTCCTTTGTTCAACAAATGTTTCCCCAGCACAAGTCTCTGCTGGCTGTGGGACCTCACAGGTGGACGAAACACAGCCTGGGCTTCGGGCACTCGCGGTATAGTGGGGGGGCGGGTGCAAACAAGTCAATTAGCCACGACAGATCCGTGTGCTGAGGGACTGGATGCTTTAAGCAGAAGCTCGGGGCCCCGGGGAGCCCCTGGGTGGGAAGAGGAGGCTTCTCTAGCAGACGTAGCATTTGAACGGAGTTCTCGAGGATGGAAAGGGTATACTCCGAGTGGAAGACCCTGCGTGGGCAATGACCTGGAGGTGGGACCCTCGAGGGGACCTGCAGATATGGTTGGAGCCACCCTGGGACCTGAGACAACTGAGCCCCCTGGTGGTTTGTCCTGGCTGCATCATGGAGGGCTGGGCCTGAGTGTTCAGCCAAGAACTCCGAAGTCCTTCTCCCTCTTCCAGGGGTGGAGGGAGGCCCCGTGGTCCCGGAGCTGAGGTGGTCTTCAAAAAGCTTGGATATTTTGGATCCCAGTACCACTCCGTCCCCTTCATAAAGACTCACAGCCACTCACCTTCCCCTACACAGGCAGTACTGCCCCTGTCCACAAGGGCCTGCTTTCACCATCACCCAGCCAGGCGTAGCTGTTGAGAATGAGCTCCGCTCTTTGGAATGGGACTTCAAGAAGTTCTGAAGCTTCCGATGATCTCCATTTTCCTGCTCCCACCCCCTCGAGGCAGCTGGTCTCAGCTTCCTGTGTGTGGAAGTGAGCTGTGGGATCGCCCACGGTCTTGTGTGCCTAGGGCAGATGAGGAATCCCTCAGTTGCTTTTAAGTACCAGGATTGGCAGGAACAATATCCCCTGCTCAGCCACATGGTCCTTAGGGCGGGTAAAGAGAGACAGTAGTTGGATGGGTGGAAAGATAGATGTATGGTTGGATAGGAGGATGGGTGGGTGGATCGTTAGAGTGAGGATAGGTGGATGGATGTAGGGGAAGACAGGCGGGTGAAGGGTAGATGGAGGGCGAATGGATGCATTGGTGGATGGGTAGGTGTGTATGTAGACGGATGATAAGATAGGTGGATGGATTGATGGGTAGACAGATGGGTGTGTGTGTGTGTGTGTGTGTGTAGTTGGATAGGTGGGTAGATAGTGGGTAGGTAGATGGATGGATGGATGGATGGATGGCTGGGAGTTGCATAGATGGGTTTGAGCATGCTCCAAGTGGGGCAGCCTCCCTTGACTTCCTTTCCATGGTCATACTGTGTGCTCTCACCTTGGGATGGTGAGTCCCATCATGGCCATCTCCCCAGACCTAACAGAGGAGCAGCTCCCTTAGAATGTAGCTCAGTCCCCCTCCCCAGGCTGGAGAGCTGGACTCAGAGGCAGGTGGGAAGAGAATGACTTGGAGACACCTGGGAGGGGACCACAAGCCATTCTGAAAATTCTTGAGCTAGGACCTCCAGGCACTTTTTGCTTTATGCTCTTTTCTAGTTCCTAACTATCTAATTCCTTTCTTTTTGGCTTCCAAACAGAAAAAGACATACCAGTGCATCAAGTGCCAGATGACCTTTGAGAACGAGAGAGAGATCCAAATCCATGTTGCCAACCACATGATTGGTAAGAGAGCGTTTCCGCCCACCTGTGCTGGGACCACTCGTCGGGGTTTGAAATCTGTGGTTCCAATCAGCATTTCACTGCTTTTAGGGCAAAAGATGGAGTCACAGCTGCTGTTTCAGAGACCTTTCGAAGGGGGTTAAATGTGAGAGAGCTGGAGCATTTCCTCCATCCAGCCTTCCCGCCGCAGCTTCACTCACATTACAATCAAACTTTTGACAATCTCTTCCATTTCCCAGCATAAATTTCCCTCCATTTCTGAAACGAAGTGCTTTCCAGTTGTCAAGCACTCAGGGGCAATTATGCCTCAATTCCATATGTCATGACATTGAATCGATTTAACAGCTCGCGTTTCCCTGCTTTCCCTGCTAAACGTGATGAATTCCTCAGGCACGTTGTCAAAACAGAGTGCTTACAAAGTTATTTCAGTACTTTTCCTATTCCTCTTCAAGTGGTTTTTGGACTTTGGGAAATTCAGCCTTTCCAGAAGAGGGGGGTCTTTCAAAGCACCATCGTGTTCCCTCTTGGCCTGAGGTTCGGAGGGGAGGTGTGAGCTCTTCCATGCCTTCCGTGGATGGGTGCGGTCTCCCCGGCCACTGGAGATGCCCTCCGTGCAAGAGGGGGCCCTGCCGAGCTTCCGGTGAGCGTGCGGGCTTGGCCCGGGGAGGTGGAGGACTTGGCAGTGAGGGCTTTGGGAGTTTCTGGAATCCTGGGTCTCTGGGGGAAGTGTGGTTGCTTCTCCAGGACCCCTGCAGTCTGAGCAGGGAGGTTTCAGGTGTGGGTTGAGCATCATGACCCTTGGCTTCCTCTAGTATCGCTCCATTTCAGTCTGAAAAAGAGCCATGCCGACAGAGTACTGTTCTGGAAAACCCTTAACCGCGTACATTTGAAGAGATCCATTCACCGTGCAGCTTGGTGAATTCTCACGAACCGAGCACACCCATGTAACCAACAGCCCAGAGAGGAAGCAGAGCATGTCCGCATACCAGAAGCCCCTCCTGGCCCCTCCAGACCCTCCCACCCCCCTGCACAACGACATGTCGCCACCGTCCCTATGTCGAATGGCATAGGGCTTTTTGGGCCCGTTTTGCACTTGGTCTAAATGAGATCGTACGGTCTCTGCTCATTGGTGTCCAGCGGCTTTCACTCATTCAGGTTGGTGCCCATAGTTTGGACGCTGCCCCTTCTCCCGGGTGCGTGCTCTTCCGTCCCGTGATACTTCACCATTCGTCTTGTCTGTCCGACTCCTGATGGGCTTCTCCGTCATTTCCGTATTGGAGTTGTTTCAGATCACGCGCTGCTCTGGGCATTCTCGTGTGTGGGTTTTGGCGAACAGGTGCACGCGGTTTGAATGGGAAGATCGGTGGGGCTGGAACTGGCGGGTCACAGGACACTAGTAGGTTCACCTTCAGTAGATACAGATGGACAGATTTCCGAGGCACGTGTGTGAAACCACCATCCTACCGGCAATGCAGGAGAATTGCCCCACATCTGTGCCCCCGTCCACATTCTCTGCAAAAGGAGCGAATTACTAAGGCCCTTATTCAGTGAAATCATGCTTAGGGTGAGGATGGTTCCCTCCCCTCCCAGGGCAGCCTTGGCACATTCAGCGGGTCTGGGTGTCCAGTGTCCCACTGACTCAGAGAGGTTCCCCTCGAGGTGCAGACCCCAACTATGTGCAGGGTGGGGCTCGGCCGGTGGGGAGGGAACCCGGGGAGCTGAGGAGGGGCAGGGAAGACCCCAGGATTTCAGCTTGACAGGGAGATTGGTGGCTTTTTAATTTCTTCTGTTTGAAAGCCCCCTGCTGAAGTAGAAGAAGGAAACTATCCTGTCAGTCACCGGCTGCTGAGAGTGCTTTCATGGGAGTGTCAAGGAGGTAAAGATGAAGATATCTAAAAATATTTGCTTTTGGAGCAGGTGTTAATGCGTGTGCATGTTTGTAAGCACGAAGGGTGAGAGCCTGGCTAATTGGACCACAGTGATTTCAAAGGTGCTTCCCCCCCACCCCCCTTCCACCTTTCCTTCTGCATGGAGCCTGGAAGCCATGTGTCCTCAGGTGGAAGGATTGCTCCTACCTAGAGAGGTGGGCTGGGCGACGGGATGGGAAAGGGGGCTGGAGGGGCATCCGGGCTTGGGGTGAGCGGAGTGCTGGACCCCCGAGGGAGGCATTCCTGGCTGGGGGCTTGACAGGGCCCCTTACCTGAGCCTGCTCAGCAGTGCCGTGAGCTGGCCTGGTTCCTGGGGAGCAGGCAGTAAGGAGCTGCTGGTCTCAGAGCCCGAGCTTCTGAATAAGATGTTTACATGATTGCAGAAAGTGTCACCATGCCGTATCCCTGCACGGTGCCCACCCTGTGAGGCCTGAGCTGGGAACCCATGTGAGCCGTGAAATCTCTTGCCCTAACCTGCCCTCCCCACCTGCTGGCCCTGCCCTGGCCTCATTGAGGCCATTCATCAAAGAACAGTGAGCACCTCTTGCATGCAGAGCGCTGGGGTGGTCTCAGCTAATCAAGGGAGAAAGAGACTCGGTCCCCGCCCTCAGAGACCTCACAGCACCCTGTAGGAGACAACCATGGTGCACACATCATGCCAGGAATGGAGGTGTCCCTGGGTGAGGGCGCTGAGCCCTGCCACATGCCAGGTACCCATGCAGGTGCCCTCCTGCGTCTCATCGGGGAGTTTCAGTTATGCTTCCAAGTTCTTCCATAGACAAAGTAGTAGAAGCAGGATCTGGGTAAGGCTGGGCTCTCTCCATTGCGTGTGGCTCCCCGCCAGGGTCAGTGGCAAGAAGGACGCTGTGCCGCCTGCAGGGGAAGCTGATGGCCTCTGGCATCCAGGTATGCGCAGTGCCGTGAGGTTGATGCTCCTGGAATGAGACTGCTGGATCCAAGGAGGTCCACCAGAAAGGCCTGGGTGTTGAAGGCAGAAGACTTTCCTCTGTGGCAGGCCCAACACTGGCAGAGAGGGCAGCTTTGACAAGGAAGGCGGGTCACCAGAGAACAACGGCCTCGGAGGGCTCAGCAGAAGGAGGTCCTCGAAGGATATGCTGGTAGCCAGAGGACGCGGGGAGCAGGGTCTGTGGGAGGACTCTGGGGTGAGCCAGGCTCAGAGGCAGGAGCAGAGGAGGGAGTTTGGGGGCTGGAGGAGTCTGACCTCATTGGGATGGAGGCCTCTCATGTGGGAGCATCGTGGGCAGTGAGGGTGGGGAGGTAGCTTGTGGCCAGGCCACAGAGAGCCTTGAATGCCAGGTTAAGGGGTTTGGGTTTAGACTCGACCCTGCGGGCCAGGGTCCAAATCTGGCGGTCCCTTGGCTGGTATTTTATTAGGCTTCACTTGATAAACCAGAAGATAAAGCAGCCAGGGCCCTGAGTTCCCCTACGGCGCAAGTGACAGGAGTGCGGCAGCAGCAGCTGGGACCGTTGTGTTCCCAGGCACCACAGTCCCCACCCATCCCTACTGTATTCTGGGGGCTGCTTTGCTCATTTATGCCCCTTGCCTGGTCCTTGTGGGCACCTGAATGTGCAACCTGGACTTAGGCTCTAGGGAGCCATTGAAGGTTTGGGAGCAGAGTACAGCCTGGATGTAGTTGAGTGCTTGAGGGAGATGCGTCTGGCAGCAGTGTTGAGGCAGAAGAGGATGAAAGGGAACAGAGACCTGCCCGGCCTGGTCCAGAGGTGAGGGGAGGAGGCCAGGAGAGAAAAGAGGAGGGAGGAGAGAGAACCGGTACCTGGTTTGTGCGGTGTGCCTACTTGTGCGGTGTGCCTACTTGTGCGGTGTGCCTGGTGGCTTGGGGAGGGTGGGGGGGCGATGGTGGGGGCAGGAAGGGAATAGTAGTGGGCCCAAGAGCCCCAGCTGGGGCTGACTCTGAAGTCCCAGTAAGACTGTCGGGGCCCAGTGTCCCTATGGACAGCTTCCCCTGCTAAAGAGCCCGAGCCCGGAGTGGATGCCTGCAGCTGGTGGGGGCAAAAGCCGGCCTTAGCAGCACCAGGGGGACTTGGCGAGTAGAAGCGGCACCGTTCAGCTTGACGGCCTTCTCATAAACGTGGGGCACAGGGGGGTCTGAGGCAGGCCTCCCCAGGGACCCAGACTGCTGGAGACCTCCCCTGGGGGATGCTAAACCGGCCCTTTTATAGTGGGGGGCCTCTTCGTGGCTTTCCAGCCTCCAGACCCTGGGAGTTAGGGTGACTCAGGGACGCGTCTCCTTGGGAACATTTTCCCAGCACCCTCTCCTGACTGCTGCTGGCCAGGGAGTGATTTGGAATCCATAGAAAGGCAAGGGTTTTTTTGAAACCTTTTTAGCGGCAGGGTCGCCTTAAATCCCCCCTCCCCACAGGGAACAAGGCTGCCTTCTCTGGGCTACCCCCAGCTTTTGAAATGGTTTTAGACACCCCCTCCCCCATCAGGCACATCAAAAACGTGGAGTGGGCCCCGTTCTGTGGCCTCCCACAGACTTGGCCCTGCCCGGCTGCCCTTGCCCACATCTGGAGGGATGGCCCCCTCCTCGCCCCCAAAAATGGCTCTGCATGAGGCCTGCCTTGGGCTTCCTGTGGCCTGGCCCAGAGGCAGGGCCCCCTTCCAGCGGCTGGAGCAGGGGCGTGTCTTCGCCTGCGTGTTGAACACGTGGGCATAGAGCGTGCCCAGCCCCCCTAGGGCACCCGAGGCCTCAGACCCCAAAGAAGCAGATCAACCCTTTTCTCAACTGCTCGTGGACGTTTCTCCTCTCGGTTCCTGCCAGGCGGGGCTGGATAAGGGGTCTGAGAACTTGTCCTTGAAATAACGAACTTCTCTGACCCAGGTCGGCCCTAGGGGAGTGACTCAGCCTCTGGGTCCT
Organism: Lontra canadensis; assembly: GCF_010015895.1. NCBI lineage: Eukaryota > Metazoa > Chordata > Mammalia > Carnivora > Mustelidae > Lontra > Lontra canadensis. The sequence continues at coordinate 32,779,520 of NW_022631002.1, forward strand.
GGCGTCTTTACCCAGGGCTTCACGGGCCCCTGGGGGGAGCACCGAGGAGGGTCAGGGCTGGGAAGGGACAGTCCTCAGGGAACCTCGACAGGAACGTTCACCCTCTATGTCCTTGGAAAGTGGCTGAGGACTCTCTGGCAGGTAGCCAGCCGGCCAGAGTCAGCCTCGGCCCAGTGGGGCATTAGGGATTCTGGGGATGTTGTTTTCCTGGTCACATCGGCCCCATTCCCTGGGTGCCTCTGAAGGCCAAGCTCTACTGTCGGGGGTGAAGAAATTGGGGGCATCTGGAAGATAAGCTTCTCCCACCTCCTGTCCCCACATGGGCTGGGCTGGTGGTCCTTGTCTGTCGTCTCCTCCCTAGCCCTTCCCTTGCTGTGGCAGGATGGGCCGTGGTCCACGTGGAGGGCGTGTGTGTGTTGGGGAGGGTGGGCTTTTGTCTTCTAAGGCTTTAAGAAGCACATCCCTAGAGGCGGAAGCAAGCAAGCAAGCAAGCCCCCTTGCTGTCTGGGTCCCCACTCTTTCTGCAGCTGCTTGCATGCCCAGGACCTGTGCTGAAGGCCTGGCTTGCAGCATTTGTCAGGGGAGGGAAGGTCTGGTCTGGAAATCTGTGTCTCGCCCTCCCACCAGGAAAATAGAAACCTCCTCAGCTGTAACTGAAGAGGAAAACCCATGAAAAGGACAAGGAGAAGGGGTTTCTGCGTACTTTCTGCCGCAAACACGTGTTGCCACACAGGGCTGTGTGAGGCCCTTCCATGGAGCTCTGATTCAGAGGATGCCAGACCTAAAACATCCGTGCACTCGTAAGACGTGATGAAAACGTCTCCCTCTCCCCCTGGAGATTACATTTCATGTTCTGGAACTGCTTTGTCAGAATAGCAAGCCTGGACAGACAGCATAGCATCCCATTCTTTTTATATACTTTTTTTATTTTTATTTTTCCAAAATCCCCTTAGCAGTCCCCAAGGGTGAAAAGAGTCCATTTCCCTGACTTTGAACCTCATTGGTTGGTTTGAGGAAGCTGTTGATCAAGCACTTTGGTTTATGAAGGACCCGTCAGTTCTGGATTTTAAGATAGTAAGAAATGTTCTGGTTCTCATAGATTTCTTCTCCTCCTCCTCCTCCTCTTTCTTCTTGAGGGAGAAAAACCTCTGTAGGTGGGGTTTCCTCTAATAATAACCTCTGTTCAGTAAACATGATTGAGATCCTTGGGGGGGCTCAGCGAGGAACTTCTCCTCTCATCAAGTTGGGGAGGTAATAACCCCAGAGGAAAAGTTCTCTGTAATGTCACGAGCGTGAGATACGGAAGCTCAAAGGAGAGGTGTGTTACCGAGTCTGGGCATACGGGAAAACTTCCTGGAGGAGAGGACACCTAAGTAGATGGGAAGTAAGGTAGAAGGGGCATTCCAGGCAGAGAACAGCAGAAGCCAATTCATAGAGAAGAGGCCCATGTGTATGAGGGGGAAATTACAGACAAAGCAATGTCGCTTCAGGAAAAATCACGAGGCAGGAGGTGGGCGGGTCGTAAGACAGTACAGTGTGGTCGTGAGAGATGAGGGTGTTGGTTAGGAGGGTGTGGGTTTGAGAAACCTTTAAAAGGCAAAACCAGCAGGGGTGGCAAAATTGAATGCACGTGGGAAGGGAAGAAGTTAGGAATGACTTCAGGGTCTCAGGGACCAAGTTTTGGGGTGACAGGTAGATGACACAGTGCCCGAGGAAGAGCTAGCTGTTGCGGGGCTGGCAAAGATGACCCTAACCATGACCTTACGGGTGAGGCTGACTGAGTACTGGGCAGGGTCAATGGAATCAGATGGAGGAATGAGCTGGGGGCCTGGGGGAGACCAGCAGTGTCGCGTCGACTTGCCAGGTTCCGGGCTGGGAAGGGAGGATGGGAGGCAGGAGCTGGAGGGGTCTGAGGGTCCCAGGGAGCTTTTGCTTTTTAAGGAGGGGACACCGGAGTATATTTCCAGGCTACGGGGAGGGCCTCAGTGGGGAGAGGAGGAGGAAGGGGGAGAGGAGCTCACAAAAGTGCCAGTCCCGGAGAGGCAGGGACCGGGGCCCCAGCAGCTCTTGTGTTCGGCCCGCCCACAGGCATGGCCTTCCCTTCTTGCTTTTCGTTGCCATGGACATGGTGGCCTGTACTGTGGGACGGACTTTCCTGAGTGCCCTTTATGGTCATTTGGCTGCCTGGGAGCCGCGGGGCTTGGGCAGCATCCCTTGCGTCTGCTTCTGGCTGAGCCTTACTGGAGTTGAGGACAGAAAACAAAGGTCCCGTGGTCCATGGTGGCCCTGGGGCTTGGCCCCCTCTGCCCTGGTCTTCTAGCAATTTGCAGAACCTCACACTGGATGCCCTTCCTCATGTGTCTCTGGGGTCCAATGGGGAGGAAAGGGGAGACCTCCTCTCCCGAGGAAGTTGGGGTGGCCCTCACAGGCCAATGAGTCTCACGGGTCCCTCCTGTTCTGGCTTCCAGCTCGTCTGCCTGAGGAGGGGAGGTGGGGAGAGAAGGGAGATGGTTCCTCAGAGGTACACAGGTGCACTGCGAGCCTGAGTTGGAGTAAGAATCTAGCATCACTGACTGGGAGCCTTTTCTAAACAAAGACTTTTTTTTTTTTAAGATTTTCTTTATTTATTTGACAGAGAGAGAGAGAGAGATCACAAGTAGGCAGAGAGGCAGCCAGAGGGGGAGGGGGTAGCACGCTCCCCGTGGAGCAGAGAGCCAGATGCGGGGCTCGATCCCAGGACCCTAGGATCATGACCTGAGCCGAAGGCAGAGGCTCAACCCACTGAGCCACCTAGGCGCCCTCTAAACAAAGACTTCTTAAGGAAGTGACTGATTTAGTTCATTCAGTAGAGCTTTTTTTATTATTTTTTAATTTAAATTCAATATAGTTAACATCTAGTGTCTTACTAGTTTTGGGGTAGAATTCAGTGATTCATCAGTTGCATATAATGCCCAGTGCTCATTACATGGAGTGCCCTCCTTAATGTCCATTACCCAATTACCTCATCTCCCCACCCTCCAGTAGAGCTTTATTGAGCACCTACTGTTTGCTCCATCTGCTGTAGTTATGAATATTAATGAGAAAGAGAGCATGCAGGTGGGCCCACACATGCACACTCAGAATGTAGAGCTCTATAGCCAGTCACAGTGGTTAAGAACACTCCCAGCTCCTGGTCGTGTCACTTTGTGGCTAACCAAGTTATCTGTCTCTGTCTGGTTCAGCATCTCATCTATAATATATTCCCGTGCTAATGGTACACAGCAGTTTAGGGAGACTCATCCAGTGGCAAGTCAGACCCAGGTCATACTGACTATCACACAGAAAAGAGAATTATCAGTTCATATAACTGAAAAGTCCCAGGATTCCTTGGGTAAGAGGCTTCAGGCATGGCTGGATCCAGGGGTTCCAGCAAAGTCCTCTCTCTCTCTCTTCTGCCTCTCAGCTCTGCCTCCTCTTTGTTGCCTTCTTTCTCTGGTGCATGATGACAACCAGCTGCTCTTGGTCCAGCAGTCCCAGCAGAGAGGGACATTGCTTCCTCATCAGTGGAAAAGATCTCAGGACCAAGTCTCGCTGTCTCGGGAGGGTCCTGAAGCTACCCGTGAATTAATTCCTGTAGCCAGGGAGATGGAGGAGTTAAATATTCAGATTAGCACCACTTGCCCTTCCGGAGTGCTGGGGTGGGTCGTTGTCAACCCACTTTCCCCCTAAAATGGGAGTAGGGAGGGTATTCTTGAAAATCAAGGAGGTACCTATTTCCACAAGAATGGGGATGCACAGAGAGGGTCCTACCCCTGCTTTTGAGGGGAGCTGCTTAGAGCATTAAATGAACTAAAAAATGTATGAAAATCACCCAGCACACTGCCTGGCACATGTGAGTTTTCTATCCATGGTAGCTGCTAACATTAATATTATTAATATTATTATTAGTCCCTGTGGCAGGGACTAATTAAAGATAATGCTTAAGATAATGAGGATGATACTGGAACCCTTGTTTTGAGAGGATAAACAGCCCTTTTGAGGTCATACTAAGCCTGCATCCCAAGTGCCAGTCTATGGCAGCTCAGAGGGTGCTGCTGCGGGCTTCCTGGAAGAGGAAGACTTGTCCTCTGCCTTTGTCAAGCTCTAAGGGGGTCTGCCTGCAGGATAGATCCAGAGAATAGCTCCAATCAGGATGATTGATTCATTTACTCCTTTATTCATTCTGAACTGTTTTTCTTCCTTGCGCTCCAAGTACATGCCAGACACTAAGCATGGATATCACAGCAAAACAAAATCCCCCGATCCTGGAGCTAGTAGGGGGCAGGTGGGTGTCAAACAAGCAAACAGATGAGAAATCCTGACCCCTTCTTGGATATGCCATCAGGCGCCGTCCAGCCTGGAGCAGCACCTGAAAACTCAAGCGGTCACCCTTTTGGTCTTTTTCTGAATTTTATGCGGACCGCCCACAGAGGGTCACTTTGCCAGCAGAGGCCCATACCCACAGCAGCTGGGGGATGTCCCCAGCTAATGTCTGCCTTCCCCCCTCCTAAGGCACTGCCCCGCCTGTGGTGTCTATGGTCCCTGCCATCCCTTTCCTGGCCCTCTGGCCACTCTCCTACAGTCTTCCTATTCCATCTCTCAGTGCCCACCCTGCCTTTTCTGGGCCACAGCCCCTGGGTGGCTCCAGACGCCTGTGTCCTAAGCCTTCCCTCCTAGGGTGTCCGGAATTCACAAATAAAACCACAGAATGGCTAGTTAAATTTGAATTCCAAATAAAGAACATGTAATTTTTTAGTCTGAGTGTGTCTCCAATATTGCATGGGAGATACATATAATAAAAAATTATTTACTTATTTGAAATTTAAATTTAACTGACTGTACTTTGTTTTACCTGGCTGCCCTGTTCCCTCCCCACAGTCCCCATGCCTCCAGCACCTTAGCTTGGGGAACAATGGTGTTCCAACCCATCTTTCCTTCTTTTATTTTCTTTTCTTTTTTCTTTCTTTCCTTCTTTTAAAGCTCTTTGTGGTCCTTTATTTCTCCTTACATTTAAAAAAAAAAAGATTTTATTTATTTACTTGACAGAGAGAGATCACAAGTAGGCAGAGAGGCAGGCAAAGCAGTGGGTGGGGGGGGTGGAAGCAGGCTCCCTGCTGAGCAGAGAGCCCGATGCGGGGCTCGATCCCAGGACCCTGAGATCATGACCTGAAGACAGAGGCTTAATCTGCTGAGCCACCCAAGCACCCCATATTTTTTTTAACTTAAAAGTATTCAACTTTTTATTTTGAGGTAATCGTGGGTTCTCATGGAGTTCACAGATAGATCCTCTGTACCCGTTACTCAGTTTCCCCTGAGGGTAATAGTTCACAAAATGCCAGTATGGTATCACAAGGATGAAGCTGGCATGGACGCATTCAGGCTATGGAACATTTCCATTACCACCAGCATCCTTCATGCTGTCTTAGCCACTTCCATTCTCCCCCAGCTCCTGCCTTAACCCTGGAAATTGTGCATCTGTTATCCATTTCTATAGTTCTGTCATTTCAAGAATGCTACATAAATGGAGTCCTGCATAAGTTTTCATTGTCTTTGGGATAAATGCCCAGGTGTGCTGTTGCTGGGTCTGTAATGCTTGTGCGAATGACTTTTAAAGAAACCACCACACTGTTTCCTAGAGCAGCTGTGCCTTTTTACATTCTTACCAGCAAGGTCAAGTTTCTCTATGTTGAGAGACATCAAATTTCTTCACATCCTTTGCCAGCATTTGGTTTGTCACTATTTTATATTTTAGCAATCTGATAGGTGTGTAGTAACATCTTACTGTCTTTTAATTTACATTTCCCTAATGACTAATGATATTGAATGTGTTTTCATGGGCTTATTTGCCATCTGTTTGTCCTCTTGTATGAAATGGGTTTTCATATCTTTTGCTTATTTTCGAATTGGATTGTTTGCTTTTTTACCATTGAGGTTTTGTTTTTTTTTAAGTTTATTTATTTATTTATTTGACAGTGAGAGAGAGAGAGAGAGAGAGAGAGCGCGAGAGCGAGAGAACACAAGCAGGGGGAGTGGAAGAGGGAGAAGCTGGCTTCCCGATGAGCAAGGAGCCTGATGTGGGGCTCGATCCAGGACTTTGGGATTATGACTGAAGCCAAAGGCAAGCTCTTAACAACTGAGCCACTCAGGCAGCCCTTACTGTTGGGTTTTGAGAGTTCTTTATATAGTCTAGATACTAGTCCTTTGTTGGTTACATGGTTTGCATAAATTTCTTCTCAGTCTTTTCATCTTAACAGACTCCTTAACACAGTATTTTGCAGAGTAAGTGATTAAAATTTGAGGAAGTCAATTTATCAATTTTTCCTTTTATAGCTCATGCCTTTGATGCCCAGTTTAAGAACACTTTATCTAACCCTAGATCCCAAAGTGTTTTTTTGCCTACTTTTTTCCAAAAAAATTTTATGATTTTATATTTCACAGGGAAGTCCATGATCCATTTTGAGTTAGCACTTACATAAGCTGCAAGACTTCTTCTTGCAGATTTGAGCTGCTGCTGCTTCTCCTACAAATGTCCAGTTGCTCTTGCATCATTTGTTAAAAACACTATAATTCCACCAGTGATTTGTTTTTGCCAAATACCAGCTAGGCATATTTGTGTGGCTCTCTTTCTGGGTTCCATTGATCTATGTGTCTATCCCTCTGTCAGTATGACACAGTCTCCATTACTGTAGCTATATGCAGCAGAGGGAGAGGGAGAGAGAAACTCAAGCAGACTCCTCACAGAGCATGGAGCCTGTGCAGGGCTTGATCTCATGACCTTGGGATCATGACCTGAGCTGAAACCAAGAGTCAGAAGCCTGACCAACTGCATCATCCAGGTGCCCCTCTTCCTATCATTTTAATAAGAATTGTATAAACCTGCATATTGATTGGGGGAGAATTGATATATACTATGTCAAGGCTTCTAATCCATGAACATGGTATATCTTTCGGTGTACTTAGATCTTTGATTACCTTTCTAAAAAATTATTTATTTATTTATTCAATTACTTATTTATTATTCTTATTAACATATAATGTCTTATTTACCTCAGGGATACAGGTCTGTGAATCATCAGGCTTACACATTTCACAGCCATCACCATATCACATACCCTCCCCAATGTCCATAACCCAACCACCCTCTCCATACCCCCCTACCCCCAGTAAACGTCACTTTGTTTTGTGAGATTGAGAGTCTCTTATGGTTTGTATCCCTCTTGATCCCATTCTGTTTCATTTTTCCTTCCCTAACCCCCAAACCCCCAACTTTGCCTCTCAAATTCCTCATATCAGGGTGATCATATGATAATTGTCTTTTACTGATTGACTTATTTTGCTCAGCGTGATACCCTCTAGTTCCATCTATGTAGTCGCAAATGGCAAGATTTCATTTCTTTTGATGGCTGCATAGTATTCCACTGTATATATGTACATTGCATATATATATATATATAAACATAATGTGTATGTATACCACATCTTCTTTATCCATTCATCTGTTGATGGAGATGATTCTGGCAGCAAACTATGGTTCTTTCCATAGTTTGGCTATTGTGGACATTGCTGCTATAAACATTCAGGTGCACGTGCCCCTTTGGATCACTATATTTGTATCTTTAGGGTAAATACCCAGTATTGCAATTGCTGGGTCATAGGGTAGCTCTATCTTCAAATTTTTGAGGAACCTCCATGCTCTTTTCCAGAGTGGCTGCACCAGCTTGCATTCCCACCAACAGTGTAGGAGGGTTCTCCTTCCTCTGCATCCTCACTGACATCTGTTGTTTCCTGACTAGTTAATTTTGGCCATTCTGACTGGTGTGAGGTGGTATCTCATTGTGGTTTTGATTTGTATTTCTCTGATGACGAGTGATGTGGAGCACTTTTTCATGTGTCTCTGCCATCTGGATGTCGTCTTTGCAGAAATGTCTGTTCGTGTCCTCTGCCCATTTCTTGATTGGATTATTTGTTCTTTGGGTGTTGAGTTTGATAAGTTCTGTATAGATTTTGGATACTAACCCTTTATCTGATATGTCATTTGCAAATATCTTCTCCCATTCTGTCAGTGGTCTTTTGATTTTGTTCACTGTTTCTTTTGCTGTGCAAAAGCTTTTATCTTGATGGAGTCCCAATAGTTCATTTTTGCCCTTGCTTCCCTTGCCTTTGGCAATGTTTCTAGGGAGAAGTTGCTACCTGTGTTCTCCTTAAGGATTTTGATGGATTCTTGTCTCACATTGAGGTTTTTTATCCATTTTGAGTCCGTTTTTGTTTCTGGTGTAAGGAAATGGTCCAGTTTCATTCTTCTGCATGTGGCTGTCCAATTTTCCCAACCCCATTTGTTGAAAAGACTGTCTTTTTTCCATTGGACATTCTTTGTCAAAGATTGACAAAGATTTGTCAAAGCTTAGTTGACCATAGAGTTAAGGGTCTATTTCTGGGCTCTCTATTCTGTTCTATTGATCTATGTGTCTGTTTTTGTGCCAGTACCATACTGTCTTGATGATTACAGCTTTGTAATAGAGCTTGAAGTCTGGAATTGTGATGCCACCAAACTTTGGCCTTCTTTTTCAACATTCCTCTGGCTATTTGTGGTCTTTTCTGGTTCCATATAAATTTTAGGATTATTTGTTCCAATTTGTTGAAAAAAAAAATGGTGGTATTTTGATAGGGATTGCATTAAATATGTAGACTGCTTTAGGTAGCATAGACATTTTCACAACATTTGTTCTTCCAATCTATGAGCATGGAACATTTTTCCATTTCTTTGTGTCTTCCTCAATTTCTTTCATGAATACTTTATAGTTTTCTAAATACAGATTCTTTGCCTCTTTGGATAGGTTTATTCCCATGTATCTTATGGTTTTGGGTATAATTGTAAGTGGGATCAACTCCTTAATTTCTCTTTCTTCTGTTTTGCTGTTGGTGTATAGAAATTCAACTGATTTCTGTGCATTGATTTTATATCCTGACACTTTACTGAATTCCTGTATGAGTTCTAGCAGTTTTAGAGTAGAGTCTTTGGGGTTTTCAACATAAAGTATCATATCATCTGCAAAGAGTGAGATTTTTGCTGATTTGGAAGTTATTTATTTATTTATTTATTTGTTGTTGTTGTTGTTGTTGTTGTTGTCTGATTACTGAGGCTGGAACTTCTAGTGCTATGTTGAATAGCAGTGGTGATCATGGACATCCTTGCCGTGTTCCTGACTTTAGGGGTAAAGCTCTCAGTTTTTCCCCATTGAGAATGATATTCACTGTGGGTTTTTCATAGATGGCTTTGATGGTATTGAGGTATGTACCCTCTATTCCTACACTTTGAAGAGTTTTGATCAAGAAAGGATGCTGTACTTTGTCAAATGCTTTTTCAGCATCTATTGAGAGTATCATATGGTTCTTGTTCTTTCTTATATTAATGTTTTGTATCACACTGATTGATTTACAGATGTTGAACCAACCTTGCAGCACAGGAATAAATCCCACTTGGTCGTGGTGAATAATCCTTTTAATGTACGATTGGATCCTATTGGCTAGTATTTGGTGAGAATTTTCGCATCTGTGTTCATCAAGGATATTGGTTTGTAATTCTCCTTTGTCTGGTTTTGGGATAAAGGTAATGCTGGCCTCATAAAATGAGTTTGGAAGTTTTCTTTCCATTTCTAGTTTTTAGAACAGTTTCAGGATAATAGGTATTAATTCTTCTTTAAATGTTTGGTAGAATTCCCCTGGGAAGCCGTCTGGCCCTGGGCTCTTGTTTTTTTTGGAGATTTTTGATGACTGTTTCCATCTCCTTACTGGTTATGGATCTGTTCAGGTTTTCTATTTCTTCCTGGTTCAGTTTTGGTAGTTTATATATCTCTAGGAATGCATCCATTTCTTCCAGATTGTCAAATTTGCTGGCATATAGTTGCACATAATATATTTTTATAATTGTTGGCATTTTTTTGGTGTTGGTTGTGATCTCTCCTCTTTCATTCATGATTTTATTTATTTGGGTCCTTTCTCTTTTCTTTTTGATAAGTGTGGTTAGGGGTTTATCAATCTTATTAATTCTTTCAACGAACCAACTCCTAGTTTTGTTGATTTGTTCTATTTTTTTTTGGCTTGTATTTCATTGATTTCTGCTCTGCTCTTTATTATTTCTCTTCTGCTGGGTTTAGGGTTTCTTTGCTGTTCTTTCTCCATCTCCTTTAGGTGTAGGGTTCGGTTGTGTACTGGAGACTTTTCTTGATTCTTGAGAAAGGCTTGTATTGCTATATACTTTCTTCTCAGGACTGCCTTTGCTGTGTCCCACAGATTTTGAACAGTTCTGTTTTCATTTTCATTTGTTTCCATGAATTTTTAAAATTCTTCTTTAATTTCCTTGTTGACCCATTCATTCTTTAGTAGGTTGCTCTTTAGCCTCCATGTATTTGAGTTCTTTCCAACTCTCCTCTTGTGATTGAGTTCTAGCTTCAGAGCACTGTGGTCTGAAAATATGCAGGGATGCAGGGAATGATCCCAATCTTTTGGTACCAGTTGTGACCTGATTTATGACCCAGGATGTGATCTATTCTGGAGAATGTTCCATGTGCACTAGAGAAGAATGTGTATTCTGTTGCTTTAGGATGGAATGTTCTGAATATATCTGTGATGTCCATCTGGTCCAGTGTGTCATTTAAGGCCTTTATTTCCTTGTTGATCTTTTGCTTGGATGATCTGTCCATTTCAGTGATAGGGGTGTTAAAGTCCCCTACTATTATTGTATTATTGTCAATGTGTTTCTTGGTTTTGTTATTAATTGGTTTATATAGTTGGCTGCTCCCATGTTAAGGGCAGAGATATTTAAAATTGTTGGAACTTCTTGTTGGACAGACCCTTTGAGTATGATATAGTGTCCTTCCTCATCTCTTATTATAGTCTTTGGCTTAAAATCTAATTGATCTGATATAAGGATTGCCACCCCAGCTTTCTTTTGATGTCCATTAGCATGGTAAATTGTTTTCCAACCCCTCACTTTAAATCTGGAGGTGTCTTTGGGTCTAAAATGAGTTTCTCGTAGACAGCAGGTTGATGGGTTTTGTTTTTTTTATCTCTTCTGAACCCCTGTGTCTTTTGATTGGGGCATTTAGCCCATTTACATTCAGGGTAACTACTGAAAGATGAATTTAGTGCCATTGTATTGTCTGTAAGGTGACTGTTACTGAATATTGTCTCTATTCCTTTCTGGCCTACTACTTTTAGGCTCTCTCTTTGCTTAGAGGACCCCTTTCAATATTTCCTGTAGGGCTGGTTGGGTATTTGCAAATTCTTTTGGTTTTTGTTTGTCCTGGAAGCTTTTTATTTCTCCTTCTATTTTCAATGATAGCCTAGCTGTATATACTATTCTTGGCTGCATGTTTTTTCTTATTTAGGGCTCTGAATATATCATGCCAGTTATTTCTGGCCTGCCAGGTCTCTGTGGATAAGTCTGCTGCCAGTCTAATATTTTTACCATTGTATGTTAGAGACTTCTTGTCCAGAGCTGCTTTCAGCATTTTCTCTTTGTCACTAAAACTTTTAAGTTTTACTATTAGATGATGGGGTGTGGATCTATTTTTATTGATTTTATCTGTGCCTCCTGGATTTTGATGCTTGTTCCCTTTGCCATATTAGGGAAATTCTCAACTATAATTCTCTCCAATATACCTTCTGCCTCCTCTCTTTCTTATTCTTCTGGAATCCCAATTATTCTAATATTGTTTCACCTTATGGTATCACTTATCTTTCAAATTCTCCCCTCGTGGTCCAGTAGTTATTTGTCTCTGTTTTGCTTATCTACTTTATTCTCCATCATTTGATCTTCTATATCACTAATTCTCTCTTCTGCCTCATTTATCCTAGCAGTAAGAGCCTCCATTTTTTATTGCACCTCATTAATAACTTTTTTGATTTCAGCTTGATTAGACTCTAGTTCTTTTATTTCTCCAGAAAGATTTTATTTCTCCAAAAGGCTTTCTCTAATATCTTCCATGACTTTTTTTGAGCCCAGCTAGCACCTTGAGAATCGTCATTCTGAACTCTCATTCTGACATATTACCAATGTGCATATTGATTAGGTCCTTAGCCATTGGTACCGGCTCTTTTCCTTTTCTTTTTTTGTTTCTTTCTTTCTTCTTCTTCTTCTTCTTTTTTTTTTTGGGGGGGTGAGCTTTTCTGCCTTGTCATTTTATCCAGATAAAAATATATGAATGAGAGAATATAATACTTAAAGTGTGGAAAAGACCCCAGAAAAATGTACTGTAACAAAATCAGAAGAGACCTAAAACTGGGGGGAAAAGATTGAGGGAAAAAAGAAATAAAAATAAAAAATTAAGAAAAAAAATATATATTAGACTGGTGAATAGAACAGAGCCACCAACTTGATTTTGGGTGTAATCTGCTCTCAGAAGATACTGCCTCACTAGGTTTTATTGATAGAAATACATATGTATATAAAAAATAAGGGTGAACATGAAGAAGGGATGGAATATGATTGTAAAGATGAAAATTTAAAAAAAATTCTAAAAAAGGAATTGATAAGTTGGTTCGTAGAAGAAAAGAGAGGAGAAAATATGCTCAGGCTGGAGACTAGAACAAAGCCATGTGCTAGATTTAGGGTATAATTTGATTAGAAGAAATTGTATCCCAAACTTTTAAAGAAAAAAAAAATCCTGTATATATACAAAAAGTAAGGTTAAATACAATGAAGGGATAAAATATGACTATAACAATGAAGATTTAGAAGGGTTTTTTTGTTTGTTTGTTTGTTTGTTTTTCAGGAAAGGTATTGTTAAGATAAACTAGGTAAAATGTTAAAAGAGGAAAGAGGAAATGTAAAAAAAATAGAATAAGAAAAAAATAAAATAAAATAAATTAACTTTGCAAGACTAAAGGATCATGGGGAAAGAGCCATGAATTCTATGCGCTGCTTTCCCCTAGCTCTGGAGTTCTGCTGCTCTCCTTGACTGGTGAACTTTGTCTTGGCTGGATGTTCTTGCTGATCTTCTGGGGAATGGGCCTGTTGTAGTGATTCTCAAATGTCTTTGCCTGAGGCAGAATTGCACTGCCCTTGCCAGGGGCCAGGCTAAATAATCTGCTTGGGTTTGCTCTTGGTAGCTTTTGTTCCCTGAATGCTTTCCGTAGAGCTCTGGAGGACAGGAATGAAGATGGCGGTTCCCCAATCTCTGGCCAGAGGAGCCAAGAGTTCAGGGCCCCACTCCTCAGTGCACCCTCAGAAACACCGTCAATCCCTCCCATCTCCTTGGTCTCTTGTTGTGCTCTGTGCTCAGCCAGCCTGTGACTGAGTATTTCTATCTCTGGTGTACAGCCCCGTTTGGAGTCTCCAAACCCAGCAGATTCCTGGGTCCCATGTAGATCTTGTGCCGCTCCTCCTGGTGGAGAAAGGAGGGAGTCTCCCGGGATCTGCCACTTGTGGGGTCCCTGCTTGAAGGGCAGTGGCTCAACTGTGCCTTGGATCATCGTTTAAGGTAACTCTGAGCTGATAACCCCCACCTTGGCTCCATCTCTGTATCCAGCTTCCCCACTCTGATACCTGGCAGCTCTGCCACACTCAGACACCCCCGAGTTTTCTGTCACCCCTCGTGTCCTGAGACCACACTGTCCCCACGAGGACTCCATCCCTGCTTAGCCTCTGGGGCAATGTCCCTCAGTGGAGCAGATTTCTAAAAGTTCTGTTTTTGTGCTCCGCTGCTCCACCACTTGCCAGTAGCCATCCCCTCCCCTTGCAGTCTGTCTTCCTTTCGCTTCAGATTCACTTCTCCGCACGTCCGACCTTTCAGAAAGTGGTCGATGTTCTCTTCCTAGAGTTGCTGCTCTTCTTCTCTTTGATCTCCTGTTGAGTCTGTAGGTGTTCAGAATGGTTTGATAACTATCTAGCTGAACTCCTGGGACCTGATTTCATTTCAGTCTGCTACTCCTCTGCCATCTTGGCCCCAGACTTATGATTTCTTTTTTTCTTTTTAAGATTTATTTATTTATTTATTTATTTATTTGAGACAGAGAGAGAACGAAAGGGGTGCATGGAGAGGGGCAGAGGGAGAGGGAGAGGAGAGGGAATCTCAAGCAGACTTCCTGCTAAGCATAGAGTCTGCTGTCAGGTGCCACCCCACCACACTGAGATCATGACCTAAGCCAAAATGAAGAGTTGGAAGCCCAATTGAATGAGCCACCCTGATGCCCCTTCTTTGATTTTTTTTAATGGCTTATTGTGGTTTATGGCAAAGTTGTCCTGTGCATGTTTTGATAAATTTACATCTAAGTATTTCAATTATTTTAGCAATTATGGATGATATTGCATTTTTAATTTTTTTTAAATTTTTATTTATTTATTTATTTATTTGACAGAGAGAGAGAGATCTCAAGTAGGCAGAGAGGCAGGCAGAGAGAGGAAGGCAAGCAGGCTCCCTGCTGAGCAGAGAGCCGGATGTGGGACTTGATCCCAGGACCCTGAGATCATGACCTGAGCCGAAGGCAGCGGCTTAACCCACTGAGCCACCCAGGCGCCCTGCATTTTTAATTTTGATCACATGTTCATTGCTGGTATATAGACATGTATTTGGTTTTTGAATATTGGTTTTATAGCCCTTGACTTTGTTTAACTCAGTTGTAGGAATTTTTATTTTTGTTTTTGTAGATTCCATTGCATTTTCTACATAGACAATCATGTTATCTGCAAATAAGGACAGTTTTATTCATTCCTTTTCTATCTATGAGCCTTTTATTTCCTTTTCTTTCTTTTTGCTCTAGTTAGTACTTCCAGCACTGTGCCGAATAAGATTGGTGGCATTCTTGTCTTGTTTCAGTCTTTTATCATTATGTATAATAGTAGGTACGGGTTTTTTGTTGATAACTCCATCAAGATGAGGAAATACCCCTCTATTTCTATATATTTTTTTTTTGAAGAATTTTTATTATGAATGAGTGCTGGATTTTGTTAAAAAATATATATTTTTTTAACTAGATCTGTTTATAAGACCATGAGATTTTTCTTCTTTATTCTGGTAATACAGTGGATTATATTGATTGTATTTTGAATATTGAAATAATCTTGTATCCTTGATATATACACCCTAAATGGCCATAGTATATAATACTTTTTATATATTTCTAAATTTTCTTTGCTGATATTTTGCTAAGTGTGTGTGTGTGTGTGTGTGTGTGTGTGTATACACATGGCCTGAATTTATAAGGGATTTTGGCCTACAGTTTTCTTTTGTTTTCTCCTGTGTGTCTGGTTTTGATATTGGGCAATGTTAACTTGATCAATATTGATATTAATTCATATTAGTTAATAAGAATTGATATCAATGTTAATATTAATAATAACTTGATTGAGAACTGGTTCTTCTGTATTTGGAAGATTTATTTATTTATTCATTTATTTGAGAGAGGGAGAGAGTACATGAGCAGGGAAAAGGGCAGAGAGAGGGGGAGAGGGAGAAAATCTCAAGCAGACTCCTCACTGAGCAGGGACCCTGATGTGGGGCTGGATCTCATGACTCTGAGATCATGACTGAGTCAAAATCATGAGTCGGGGGGTTCCTGGGTGGCTCAGTGGGTTAAAGCCTCAGCCTTTGGCTCAGGTCATGATCCCAGGGTCCTGGGATCGAGCCCTGCATTGGGCTCTCCGCTCAGCGGTGAGCCTGCTTCTCCCTCTCCCTCTGCCTGCCTCTCTGCCTACTTGTGATCACTGTCTGTCAAATAAATAAATAAAATCTTTAAAAAAAAAATCATGAGTCGAACATTCAACTGACTGACCCACTCAAGTGTCTCTGGTTCTTCTCTATTTTGAAAGAAATTGTGTAGAATTGGTGTTTGTTCTTTAAACATTTGTTGGAATTCTCCTGTGAAATAACTTGAGTCTGGAGATTTCATTTTAGAGAGTTTTTAATTATGAATTTAATTTCCTTGACTGTTTTAGGACTGTTCAAATTGTGTATTCATGTTGGTTGAGTTGTGGTAGGTTGTGTTTTGTGAGGAATTGGTTATTTCATCTAATTTGTCAAATTTATATGTGTACAGTTTTCGTAGTAATGTTCTCTTTTTATTCTTTTGATGTCTGTAGGGGTAACCTCAGGTTCATTTCTGATACTGGTAACTTATGCCTTCCCACTTTTTTCCTCTGTCAGTCTTGTTAGAGATATGTCAGTTTTATTGATCTTTTCCAAGAACCAACTTTTCAAAATGGATTTTTGATATTGGTTTTCTGTTTTCAGTTTCATGATTTCTGTTTTTATTTTTATTATTCCCTCCCCTCTGCTTAATTTGGGTTTATCTTGGTGTTTTTCTACGTCTTTGAGGTGGAAGCTTAATTATTGATTTGAAACTTTTACTCTTTCTAATGTATGTATTTAGTGCTATAAATCTCTCTCTAAGCATTGATTTAGTTGTATTCCACAAATTTTTGTATGTTATCATTTTATTTTCACTTAATGTATTGTATTTTATAAAATATTTACTTTGTACTTGAACTTTGGCTCATTGTTTAGAAGTGTGTTACTTAGATTTCAAGTGTTTGGAGGTTTTCCTGTTTTGTTTTTTGTTTGTTTGTTATTAACTTTTAGTTTGAATCCATTGTGATTGAGAAAACACTGTGTGTGACTTCAAATATAAATTCTTTTACATTTGTCAAGATTTGTTTTATGCCCCATGATATGGTCCATGTTGGTAGATGTTCTTTAGGCACTTGAAAAAATGCATATTCTGCTGTTTTGAGGTGATGTGTTCGTTCGATGTCAATTAGACTTTGTAGGTTGATGATATTGTTGAGTTCTGTATTCCTGCTGATTTTCTATCTAGTTGATTGATCAAACATGGAGTGGAAGGTGTTGAAATGTTCTATTATACTTGTGGATGTGTCTGTTTCTTTCAGTTCTATCAGCCTTTACTTCACATATTTTGTAGCTCTATTTTTTTTGGTGCATACACATTTAAGATTGTTATGTTTTCTTAGTTAATCAACTCCTTTATCATGATATGATGTCCTTGTCTATTTCATAATTGTTTCCTCTGAAGCCTGCTTTACCTAATATTGAGCGCTTCTTCTTTCTTTTGATTATTGTTTGCAAGATATATCTTATTCCATCATTTTATCTTTAACTTGCCTGTGTGGTTATATTTTAAGTGAATTTCTTGAATATTGAGTGTAAGTGGATCATACTCCCTTGCCTCCACAACCCCATTCTCCTAATCTCTGTCTTTTGATTTGTATATTTAGACTATTTATATTTAATGTAATTTATGATATGGTAGGGCTTAAGCCTGCCATTTTATTTGTTGGTTTCTTTTGGTTCTGTTTTTTAATTGTAATTGTAATTTTTTTTTTTTAAATTTTCTGTTTTCTTTTCTCTGCCTTTCTGTGGGTTACTTGAACAGTTTAAAAAATTTCATTTTGGTTTATCCTTGGTGTTTATTTTTGTACATCTTTTTAAAAGATTATTTAGATATTATGTTAAGTAAACATATAAAAATATTCTGGTGTCATCATTTTACCAGTTTGAGTGAAGGATAGAAAACTTACCTTCCTTTATCCTCCTCCATTTATAATCTAATTGTTTTAAATAGGTCTTTGCTGTGTATTAAGAGCCATATCAAGTGTTAGATTTTTGCTTCAATCATCAAACATAATTTAGAAAACTCAAAGAGGGTAGAAAAACTACTGTATTTACCATATTATTCTTATTGTGTATTTTCTTCCTAATCTTTCAAGATTCATTCGTTTATCATTTCCTTCTGTTTAGAGAAGTTCCTTCAGTCATTCTTTCAGGGAAGGTCTTGGTGACAAAGTCTTTTTAGTTTTTTTCATCTGAGGATGGGATGTTGTTTTCCTCTTCATTTCTGAGGGATATTTTCACTGGATTTAGGTTCTATGTTGCCAGTTCTTCCTTTTCATACTTATGCCACTTTCTTTTGGCCTCCATGGTTTCTGATGAGAAATCCACTGTCATTTGAATTTTTTCCCCCACTATGGTAAAGTACAATTTTTCTCTCACCACTCTCAGAAAGTTTCTTTTCCTTTTTGCTCATTCTTTCTTTCTTTCTTTCTTGGTAGTTTGTAGTCTGTCATCTTTCTTTTCTCCTTCCAGGACTCTTTAATCATATGAATGCTAGAGTCTCACCAGCCCCTGAGGTTCTTTTATAAATTCATTTTTATTATTTTTAAAATTTCATCTCTTTCTTTTCTTTTTTTCAGATTGGGTAATTTTTGTTGTTTTATCTTTCAGTGCACTGATTCCTCTGTCTCTTCTTTTCTGCTGTGGAGCCCATCATTGCTTATTTTAGCCGCCCCCCTCCAAGCCACCCAGGCACCCCCATCATTGCTTACTTAAAAAAAATTTTTTTAGGGGCACCTGGGTGGCTCAGTCAGTTAAGCATATGCCTTCAGCTCAGGTCATGATCCTGGGGTCCTGGGATCGAGCCCCAAGTTGGACTCCCTGCTCAGCAAGGAGTCTGCTTCTCCCACTCCCTCTGCCCCTCTCCCTGCTCGTGCTCTCTCTCTTACTCAAATAAATAAATAAAATCTTTAAAAGATTTTCTTTTTTATTTCTAAAATTTACACTTAGTGCTTTTTTAATGTCTTCTATTTCTTTGTTGCGATTTTCTATTTTTTCCATTTGTTTCACACATGGTCATGGTGGTTGAAGTGTTTTATGATGGCTCCTTTAGATCCTTTGACAGATAATTCTAACATCTCTGTTATCACAGCCTGGGCATGTATGGATTACCCTTTCCAATTCAATCTGAGATTTCTCTGGTTCTTGGTGGGATGAATGATTTTGGATTGAAGTGGGAAGAATTCCAGATTTTTCTCCCCTTACCCCCAAGTCTCCACTGATACCTCTCCCACTGGTGAGAGGGGTGTCTCATCTGCGCTCCCCACATGGCCTCAACTGACCCCAACAGAGGGGTAGGGACACCTTGCTACTGCTGGGTGAGAGTGGGAGGCCACCTTCCCAGATGGTCTCTCCTGATACTGTGGGGAGGACCGTGTTACTACTCAGCAAGTATGCAAGTCCTAACTCCCTACTACGCTTTCTCTGACACCACCTCACCGTGGGGTTTGGGAGTGGGTGTTTGGCGCCTTGTTACAGCCCAGGGAGCATGGAAGTCGAGGTGCCCCACTCAGCCTCTGCTGGTATGGGGGGCACAGCTTTTTTGGTGTGGTTGCCTTGAGGAGAGCTGTATTGTCTAAAGGTCTCCTCCCTTGCCAGGCTGTCCCTTTTCCTGTCCTTCGGCGGGAGGAAGCAGGCTTTCCTTGGGGCTTCTAAAATCTCACCTGTTGGCCTTTTCTGGTTGCCAGCTTCTTCAGCTCCAATCTGAGCTATAGGAGGGAGAAGAAAACCCAGAGTTCTCACAGGTGTGCCATTTCTTGGGTCCCGAGGTCCCTGGCCGTGCCGCCTTCTTCTCTTCACCTTTCAGAATCTTCTTATGTTTCTTTCATATATAATGTCCAGTGTTTTGAGTTGTACTTAGCTGGAGAAATAGGGAAAATTATGTCCCAGGGAGAAATCTGCAAGCTGAATAGGTATCTGAGGGTCTCAGGCACATGTAGAAAACATTGTTTTATTCTGTAGCCACTGCTGTGCTATTTGGGTTCAAGCGCTTGTGGGGAAATTGGAGCTTAGATTTGCAGCCCAGACCTGGTCCAGGCCCATTTAGAGGATGTCCTCCTTCCCTTCCCTCTTCTTCCTTTGCGAGGGGAGAGAACAGTGGTGGTGTGAGACCCTCAACACACCCGTTGGTGACAGTCATCTACCACGTCTGGCCACGAAGAAGTTCATACTAACGATGCCTTGGCCCTGCTTCTAGCATTGTTTCCTTCCCTCCAGTGATGCTTGTCGCTCTGATTTTATCCTCGTAGTACTGATGAGGTCAACAAGCCAGGGTGGGGGGTTCCTACCTGACTTATCAGCTGGGGCACTGATAGGGAAGACCAAGAGCAGGGCTCACGTGGGTCACATTGGGGCCTGGGTGTGGAGGAGAGACACCGAGGTCTGGTGTTGGAGAGTTACTCTGGGAGAATGATCTTAGATCAGCATTGCTAAGGGCCAGAAGCTGTCATGGGAGTTGGGAGGCGGCAGGCCAAGATACGACTGGCCACCTGATTGTCTTGTCCCTTCAGAGGAGGACAGCTTCTGCGCCAACCCCACTTTTCCCATGTGGGCCTTCTGAGTCCCCTATCTCATCGCCATGGCCAGGGGCTCGGGAAGCTGCAGTGGAATCATAACACTTGGATGGATACGGGAAAGTGGTGGTGTCTCTGGGATGAGGAGGTAAATAAAAACACGACAGATTGTTTTCGAAGCATCAAATAGAAATTGTCAACACAAACATGTTTCTGGACCTAGCAGCTGAAAGTGTGAATTAATTACAGACCTCTTAAGAAGCAGAATTAGTCTTCCTCTCAGCGACTAAAGCAGCTCTTCTGCCTAGCCCTTCTGCTCTGGGAAGTGGATTTCAGGGGCTGCTCTTTTAAAGTTTCAGGGGCTTGCGGAGAGGCGGGACACTGTAGTACAAACCCAGCTTGCCCGAAGCTACTTTGGTTTTGAGAAACTGTGCCCACGATCTTGGTTGGAGCTGGATTCCCATCCAATGTTAACATGTAACTGTCAAAGACCTGTAGCTTTAGAGGGGAGAAATGTTTCTATTGGTATTGGGAGTCTGTAAAGGATTCGGAGGTTGAGGTCCCCGGTCCATGTCAGGCCTGGTTTATCCTGCTTTGTGCACACACTCGGAGTTCTGTGGCCTGTTCACCACACGCGGGGCTGTGGTGAGCCATGAAAGGTCCCTTCCACGTGTACACGAGTGGCGAAAGCACTTCACCCGGTGAGCGTGAAAGATTTCTCATAAGGGTACCCTCCTTAACAAGCCCCACACAGACATGCACATACACCCCTCAGCTGTAGACTACACGAAGAACTCTGTGAGGGCCTTCAAGATCTGTTTTACAAGTAAGTAAAAACATAAAAAAAATTAACGTCTCAGTGTAAAACATTTTGGGAGGGGCGCCTGGGTGGCTCAGTTGATCAAGCCTCTGCCTTTGGCTCAGGTCATGATCCCAGGGTCCTGGGATCGAGTCCCGTATCGGGCTCCCTGCTCAGTGGGGAGCCTACTTCTCCTTCTTGCTCTGCAGCTCCCCCTGTTTGTGTTCTCTCTCTCTCTCTCTGAAAAATTAAATCTTAAAAAAATAAGTAAATAAAACATTTTGGGGCTTCTATCTGCAGTATCAGGATCAACGTCTGGTTTCTGAAGTCTGGGTCTGTCTCCTGCTCCTGGGGCAGTTCAGTGCTTTTTGCCCACGACTCTGAGCCCGTACTCCTTGCAGGACCCCCATGACCTGGATCCTGCTCGGGTTCGAATGGTGTGTGCAGAGTTTGCACACTCTCTACTTCTCCATTTCGAGGCTTAGGGAATCTTGTCTCTGGGATGGGGGCAGTGCGGCTCCTCAAAATAAACGAACAAATGAATAAAAGGGTAGTTAGAAGATATTCCTCACCCTTTCTCAACCTGGAAGCTTCTGGACCACCTGACCCATTTGGAAGCTGAGGCTCAGAGAGGGGCAGACACTTGCCTGGCATCACACAGACGGCCAGAAACTGGGGTGAACACAAGCCAGGCTGGTGCACACCCAAGTTCCATCTCCTTTCATTCCTCCACTCACCTGACACGTGGAGCCCCCTACCTGGCCCTGGAGTGAGGGTTTCCAGAGGAGGGGCCTGGAAGTCTGTGAAGTCGTGGAGTGCCTCTGCCCCCCGATATCTTTATCCACAGAGCAGTTTGGGAAATTCTGGTCTATGCTGCTTCTGCTGGTGGTGGGTCCAGGGGCCTGGCAAGAACCTCTGGGAGCCCGTGGCCTGGCCCCAGGGCCCTGGCTGTGTGTGGAACAGCCAGTCTGCTGGCACTGGGAGAGAAGGTGGGCTCCCATGGCACCGGGGGCCCATAAATGACCCTGTGTCCAGGCACTTGGTAGAGGGCAGATGCTTAGCTGTCATGTGCTAATACCGTAACTAGACTGTTTGGTAAAATACTGTGATGTTCCTAAGCCGCTGGCAAGTAGTTTCTGGCTTGAATTCCCTGCCCAGGGTTCCTCCCCCAGTACCTGGACCCTTCCCCTAGATCCAGTGCACAAGAAGAGAACTCCTGGTCCGTCAGGGGCCACCAGGTGACACTGGAAATGAAGCCGTTTGCTGAGGCCCCATACACCTGTCGTTAATACATTTTGCACAGCTCCTCTGCTTACTACTGAATTTTTTAGTCCTTTCCTTTCTACCCTGCGGCAAGTTTATGGGATTCTAGCCATGTGCTTGCCACCAGGCCGCTTCCTTCTGCTCTAGCCTGCTTCTCTTGGTTCATCTCATTTCTTCCTGATCAGTCCCCGGACCCAGGCCCCTTCTGTGCCTGTCCCCCTGCCTCCCACCACCCCCTCCCGCTGGACATGGTGTGGTTGAGTATCACTGCTGCTCCCTTCCTGCGCAAGACAGAATCCCAAAGAAGACCTTCTCTGGCTCTATTCTGACCCCCAAGGGAAGGGGGTGCCCTCCCTTGACCGTTGACCTCCCAGTTGACCGTTCACAGTCTGCGTCCTGTTTACAACTTGAGTAGGAGCTGCCTGGTTTCCCCTGCGACAACCGTGATGGTGTCCTGGCACCCAGGCCCGCGGCTGCGACAACAGCGCTCCATCTCCCGCATTCAGACCCCACTCGACCCCCACTCGCGTCCCTCATGGCGTGTGATGCCCCCAGCCCCAGGTTCTGCCTGTGTTTCTCTGAGCCGTCCTGTGACTAGCCCGAGGCCGAGAACGCACCTTTTGGGAGGGACTCTGCTGCTCCTCACGTTTGGGGTGCGAGGCAGTTTGGAAAGTTGGTTTATTAGCACTTCTCTGCTTTACTTCGCATCCAGGCAGGCCTGTGTGCAGTGGGGAGCTTAGCACAGACCCTTGCCCGTCACCCCGGGATCGGTTTCCACTGCCTCTCCGCAGCACCTGCCCTGGGCAGCCCCGCTGGCCCTAGCCGGAACTTTCTTCTGTAGGATATATGGCCATTTCTTAACAGACGAGTGTCGGCAGGAAGGCACTTGGCCCCTGCTCCCAGGCTCCTGGGCTCGGTGCTGAGCAGTGGACTTCAGTTATTTTAAAAATACCTTAATTATCCCAAGGGAGGGTCTGTGGTCCTGCCCCAGCCCACCATGTTCCAGAGGCGGGTCCGAGGGTATGTCCTGTCCCAGCCCGTGAGGGTCTGCTCTGGGACTGGGAGGAGATGGGACAGGCTCAGTTCTTTTTTAGGAACAGTGTTTTGGAGGAGCCCATTGCTCTGCAGAAGCCAAGACAGGGTCAGAGCTGGAAGCTTCTGGATAACCTGACACCGTGTCTGGGAGTTTGGGAAATTCTGGTCTATACTGCCTCTGCTGGTGGTGGGTCCAGGAGCTGGGCCTCTGGGAGCCTGTGGCCTGGTCCCAGGGCCAAAGCTATGTCTGGGACCCTCCAGTCTGCTGGCTCGTGGAGAGAAGAGTGGGCTGTTGTGGGCACTGGGGGCCCGTAAATCAAGCCAGGCAACAACCAGGGTAGAAACAATACATTTTTTGGGAAACTATTAATACTTTATCCCTGCTCTCCTTCGTGCAGTTTTGTTCAGCTTTATTTGTCATGGCTCTTTCATACTCAGATGGTGTCCTCCCTGGTGATGGTGATGCGGACCCGGGGTGCTGGGCGGACAATAGCGGGGGAGTGTCCTGCTGTGCTCACAGCAATGAGTGCAGTGGCCATGGGCGCCCAGCAAGCAGCCGGGCGGATGTGTGTGCTCAGTGGTGCTGGTGGTCAGATGCGGGGGAGTCTCTGCACAGTGTTCTGAGGCTTGAAGATGGAAGGGTCGGCTCTAATTGCTGCTGACTGTGGCCCTGTGTCCTTCAAAGGGGCCGCAGCCCTGCAGAAATTCGGGATGCTCCTTGCATGGATGGAGAGATGCAGTGAACTTTGGGGCCCCTCCAGGGCTGTCGTGGGCATTCACTATTGATGGAGGCCAGAAAAGAGGCCAATGCATCACTGGTCCTCAGAGAGCCTTCTGAGCAGCCTGGCCTCCCATGCAGGTGCCCCTGGGGGGCCTGAACCAGGGGGAGGCCCAGAGGGTAGGACGTGGGGCTAGGGAGGAGCTCTGCTGAGTTCTGCTCGGTATGGTGGTGTTTGTGTAAGATTTCATGGGGAAGGCAGAAGATGCTGTCCTGGTCCTGTCTGTCCTCACACTGTGTGCTGTTGCTGGAGTTAGGAGAACTGTGTTAGGCCTGTCTCCAGACCTCTGTGAACCCTGGGATCGTCTTCTAGATGGGGCAGATGCTCTGTCCCAGGTCGCTGACAGATCTCATGAGTGTCCCTGGCGATTGATTGGTGTCTCGGGTCGGGGTGGAGGGACAGCAGTGAGGGACCTGAGTGCCCAGTCCACGGGTGGCTGATGGTGGCCCTGTTTCCTTGCCTGCCTGCGTGTGTTCTCTGACCTGCTTTTTGTTACTCACCGTCTGCCAAAAATCAGGAGATTTTCTTGCAGCTCTGACATCAGTATAATATGAGAAAACCCAAGGGCCTTTAGTCTCCAATGGGTTTCTTGCTATCACTAGGGTACAAGCCTTGAGATTTCTGACAGCCCCTTACCCTGGCCCATCACTGGAACCCCTCTCGCCCTCCCTCTGCTCCTGAGAGGCCTGTGAAGTAGGCCCACATCTGGACCACTTGGAGGATGAGGAAGGATAGGGGCTGGACATTTTCTTACTTTTTTATATAAATTGTTCAGTGATGAATTCTCTGGATAATGGCTCATCTCTCCTATGTCCACACTGCCATGGTGCTCTCAAACATGGAGGGAAGACCAGGTGCATAATTTGTGTAAAGTGAAAATGCAGAGCCCATGTTAGGAAATTAACAATTTCAGCAACTGCGGGATACCAACCGAGTGCGGGCCCTTCTAAATTCAGGCCCTCAGACCACCACACAGGTTGCATGCCCATGAAACCAGCACTGGCTAGGGGCAAGGTGCTTTGAGGGGCAGAAACCCCATAAGACTCAGGTCCGCAGAGTATGGCTGTGCAGGTTGTAGACTGCACAACTCTAGGGGACACCACACACACTGTGACCTGGAGGGCAGCCCGGCAGAGGTCACTACAGCCAGCCCCTGGCAGTGGTAGTCATCTAGAACTTTGAGACAGAGGGGAGGCCCCTTGGCAGTGGGCAGCGTCCTCATGTCCCCATTCTTCCCTCTAGCCATGTTTCTGGAACCTCCCCCTTCCATCCTCCCTTTTTCCTTGGCATTTCAGGGACATGTTTCTCTGTGAAACCGAGGTGCCCGGGCTCCATGCGGGTGCTGCTGGGGAAGCTTCCGCTCCTCGGTGCTCATCGCCTGCCGGCAGCTCCGCTGTTAACCTTTGGGGTTTGCTCATAAAATAGAAACTCTCTTTGTAGGTCAGTTTGTCAGTAATTTTGGCAGCCGCGGGGCCACCGAGGGAATGAGGCTTGGTTCCCACTTGTCTCTCGTGCTCGGTTTGGAGACTTTTGCGGAGCCCTTCCCCGGGAGGAACGCTCACCCCTGCCGGAAACGAGAGACGGTTTTCTCTGACCTGGTTTTGAATCGGCAGGAGCAATTCCTGTATGCTAGAAATGTACGGCCGCTGAGGAGGAATTTGGTCCAAACCCAACCCGAGGAGCCTCCTGCTTGGGGCCTTGTTTTCCTGCGCAGGTGGCCCCTTGGGTGGGGCTGGGGCTTGGGGCTGCTTCCACGTAAGGTGAGGTGGAAGGTCCCGCTGAAACCAGCACCCACCTGAGCCTCTCAGGGCTCACTGTGGTCTGGAGACCTGCCAGCCCATCCAGCTGGTCCTGCACAACCGCCCCTGACCTCCGCCCCCTACCTGAGCTGGGCTGCTGTAGTTGTGGGCATTTAGGATTTTGATAACCTCCCAGGGCCCAGCTCTATACTCCAAGCCGGGGGGGGGGGGGGGGGGAAGGATGAGCAAGTCCTCATTGGACCCTGCCTTCAAGGGCCTGGCAGTGGGACTGCGGGTGAGGGTGGTTGGGACATGTGCTGGCTAGTGGGATTGGTGGTCAGAGATCAGTGTTCAAGGGGTGCTGAAGCAGGCGTCCTGGAGAAGTCAGGGAGGGCTTCCTGGCAGAGGCAGCGATGAACTGGACTCTAGCCCTTCTCTCTATTATTTTTGGGGCCTCTAGGGAGTAAGATTGAGAACAGAACATTTCTATTCCAGGACAGGAAGCTGGGAAAGCCGATGCTGGGATACATTATGGCCTGGAAATGTAATCCCACCCAAACAATAATTAAGCACCAATTGTGTGAGACCCACTGGCAGGATCAGAGTTGATTAAGAGCTAGCACAAGACTTCATGGCCAGAGCTGAGGTTTATGGAGTCATAACTCTAGATTAGCCGGAGAGGTGGGTTGGATGCCAGGGGAAGGGCTGCCAAGGAGGGAGAAGAGGGCAGGCCAGGTCTAGGGTAGCTCCCAGAGTCCAGGAGTAAGACTCCAGTTCCATCCTTCCCCAAGAAGGCGGACAGGCTGGAAGGATTCTCTCCAGATGCTTCTGTGATTCCAAGGGTCACCTTCAGTTCTCAAAGCCTGAGGGCAGACCCACAGGGCAGCTGGGTCCAGACAGAAGTCTGGAACATTCTCCGGGACTCAGAGGTCTGCTCACAGCTGCTCTGGACAGGTCCCCGTGTGGCTGATGTTTGCAGAGAGTGCTGCCTTTGAGGCTGTGGGGTAAGGGTCTTTGGGGGAAGGGATGCAGCCTGGGAGACAAGAGGCCTGGATTTCAGAGTGTTCTCCCCCACGTGCTTTGAGACTTGAGCAAACCATTTCCCCTTCCAGGAGTCACCGCCACTATAACATGCCTGAATGGGAGCAAGTGGACCTGTCACCATGTTAACTGGGTTTCCTCCTGTATGTCTTTATGGAGTTTGGACACTCTGTCGGTCACCGTGGGGATCACAGGGATCACTCACCTGTGTGCCGGGCCCTGTTCCAAGCAGCACCTCACTCCCACTTAATTCTCACATCAACCCCCCAAGGGATACCCTTATTTGCCCATTTTATGGATGGGGAAATTGAGGAACACAGAGACAGAGCAGCCTGCCCAAGGCCACATAGCCAGCAGGAGCCAGAGCCAGGGTGAGAGCCTGGCCGGTCTGGCTGTGGACCCCGGCTGCTCAGCCACCACACCAACTTGCCTGCACATGGTCATAGGGCACCTTATTCATGGATCATCTTTCTAGAGCATTCCCTGGAACATACCTTCCAGCTGCCTTTCATGGGCGCTTCTGGCTGCCAGGTCTGGACCATCACACTCTCGAGGGAAAGCCCAATGGAGGGGGACGGGTGGATTTTGCTCCCTTCTCCAAATTCTCACCAATGTGCAATGTCATTGCAAAGATTAATTACGCCCCCCCCCCCCCCCCCGCCATTTTCTTCCTTCTTTTCTTTATAAACACCGTGGCAGGGAAACGTGCTGATGGTGTGTCCACCTAAGAACCCCCTCGCCGAGGCAGCTGAGTATTAAGGGGGAAATTCGTGAAATGAAGTTTGGAAGCCGCCGGCCGGCCGGAGCCCCTTCTGAGCGATGATGATTTATTTCGGCAATGTGGTAGTCATTAGTATCTTTGGTGTCGGAGCCCTAGCGCTCGGGCCTGGGTCTGTGGCCGAGGGAGCCTTTGGGGCCATTACGAGCTAATGGCTCAGTGTGGGCAAAGGAGGCCTGCAGTCAATCTCGCGGCCGGCGGGTAATAAACGTCGGCCGGCTCCCTTCCTGCTCCCTGCGAGGGAGGGGGGCCTTGGCTCACGACTGCCTGCTGGGCCTCCGACCAGCCTGGCCTCGTCTCCACCGCCCTGGGGCTTCTCGTGCCACTTCTTGGCCTAGAGAACCGGGGGGCCAAGAAGTTGCCCAGAATTTTGTCCGTCTGACCCAGATTTTATAAACCTGAGTTTCATTTAGGGCGCTGTGGGTTCTGCTGGCCTTGCTTTGGGGTGTCTTCCTGCAGGGTTTCATGAACTCAGCATGTCCCCACAGGGAGGACTCGCGCGACCCAGGGACGGGGTGGGAGCCACCCCACCTGACGGGTGGGGATGATCTGCCCACCTTGCCTCCTGGAGAGTGAGGCTGAACTTGGACACCATAAGGGCCCCTGAGAGTGTGTGTGTGTGTGTGCGCGCACATAGGTCTGTCGGTGGATGGTGCTTGCACGTGTGTATGTCTGCCTAATGAGCACCCACGTCCACAAGCAGCCCATCCCCCCGCCCCTACGGACCCCCTCACGCTCCCTTCCAGCCAGCTCCCCGCCAAGGGCAGCCACACTTCCAACCTCTGCCGTCAGAGATTAGTGTGCCCTGCTTCTGGGTGTCGCATCGGGCAACCTTCCAGGCTGTCGCCTTTGTGTCTGACTTCTTTAGCTCCGTGCTGGGTCCGTGAGGTTCATTTCATTGTGTGCCGGGGTCCATTCCTCTCTGTTGCCGTGTTGCAGCCTCCTGGGTGTACGCGTCCCGGTTCGCTGTGGGCTCCCTGGCTGCTGGTTGTTTTGGGTGTTCCTGGCCTCGGGTTGTGGTGAACGGGGCTTTGGGGACCCTCTGGGGGAGGGTCTCGTCCGCCGCGGGGTCTGCGGTGGTCGTCTGCACGCCGTTGCTTGCAGAGCCAGGAGGGGAATTGTGGGCCCAGGAGGGAGGGATTTGTGCAGGGGGGGGGGGGGGGGGGGGGGAGGTAGCCTGGCAGTCCTTCTGGGTGGCTGTCCCACCTGCCCGCCCACCGGCTCATCTCGCAACCCCTCTGCCTGCCCCGCTCTAGCCGCACCTTTCTGCTGTGCTGGAACACTGAGTGCCTTTGCCCAGCCGTGCCCTCCGCGTGGAGTGTTCTCCAGGTCTCGTGTGACTGCCTTCATCCCATTCATGTGTCACCCCTCGCCGGGCCGACAAGCCCCCACTCCGACCTCCGCACTCCTTTCTGCCTTTCTGTTTTCCTTCCTTCATGGTGCTTCTCGCCCTCTGCCATCATCTCATTTACTTGCTTGTAGGTCTGCTTCGTGTTTGCCTTTACTGCTGGAGTAGACCAGGGCCATTTTCTGCCTCGTCCCGGCCTGTCCACCCAGGGCCTGGACCTGAGCCTGGCACTTAGTGGGTATTGGTAATGAGAAGAAGAATGAACGTGCGGGGGCAATTCAAGCCCGAATGTGCTATGTATCCAGTTTTTCCGCCCTAGCCACATCTCTGTATGGAAGATGAGGTCAGGATCGTGGTCATGAAGGCAGGGAGGCCTGAACGAGAGTTGAGTCCAGGACCCCAGACTCCAGGCCTGAGCCCAGCCTTCCACCGGGCCTATGGGCTTTGAGTCTTGGCTCAAAAGTTTCACAGTCTGGCTTCAGATCTGACCCCACCACTCCTTTGCTGTGTGACCTGGTGCAGGTTCAGCGCCCTCTCTGAGTCTTGATTGACTTATCTGTGGAAACAGGGGATTTGAGTGTCTGCTACGAACTGCTCAGCTCATCAAACAGCACTCCATGATTGGACCTTCTTCTATCAGTTGGTTTCCCCCGGACATGTACTTCTGTGCACCAAACACAGTGGGGACGTGCTCCCTTGATTTGTAAAGACTGCCTAGTGATCCTCAGCCTTTTTCTTTGAATCATTGAAGTTTGCCATTGCACAGGTCCAATGGGTGTGTGTTTCCATTTCTCTTCTCTCCTTCCTTCCTTTCCTCCCTCCTTCCTTTCTTGCTCTTTTTCTAATCTGTAAGCAAATTCAAAGGCAAACAAGCCCAAATGTGTGCAGGCCTGTGTGTGCACGTGCAATGTGCATGTCTGGGGAGGGGTTTCTTCTCAGCCTGAGGTGCCCAGGGTGGAGTCAGAAGCTGGGGCTTCCTTAACCACAGTGTAGCCTTGCTTCCAGGCAGGCGCCTGGACCTCTGGAGAGCATGGGCCCCGCTCCCTGGCTTACTGTGCAGTGAGATACACTGCCTAGCTCCGTGCCCGCGTCTGGGTGCTGCCTTGTCTATCATTAGTGGCGGGCTGGAACACCCTCTGGGCACTGCCCCTTGCACCTCTATGCAGCCCTACACTTTGGCTTTGAGATCGGCTCCCCTACCTTGCCTCTGCCCCAGGAATGCTGCTCCAGGCACCCCAGGACTTGGCTTTGAGTCATGGGACAACTCCAGAATGACAAAATGAAATGACCAAAATGACAATAATGGAAAAATCATGAGAACCTGGGGGTGCTTGAGTGTTGCAGTCCGTTAGGCATCTGACTCTTGATTTCGGCTCAGGTCATGCTCTTAGGTCATGGGATCAAGCCCCGCGTTGGGTTCCACACTCAGCGCCGGGTCTGCTGGAGATCCTCTCTGTCCTTCCTGCTCATGCTCCTGCTCTCTCTCTCTCAAATAAATAAATGAATCCTTAAAAAAAAAAAAAAAAGATAATAAGAGCTGCTGTTTACAATGTGTACTATATCCAGACATCTTACATGCGTGATTTCAACTTTCTCCCTAAATTGTATAAAGTCAGTGTTTTCGGTTCCATTTGACAGATGAGGAAATTGAGGCAAGGAGAGGCTCAGGAACCTACCTAAGCCTGCACAACTAGGAAGGGGCCCAGCCTGGAGTTACATCCAGGCTACCTGACTCTAACCAGGTCCTTCTCACCAGCCCCTCTGCTTCCTTGCTGTTTCTTTGAGTTTGAGAGGTTGAACAGTTTCTAGAAAGAAGGTAACACACAGAGAAAGGCTGTGCGTGATTGGCACACTTCCTCAACAGGCCCCTTCCGAATTCTGGGCAGGGGAGAGTCAGTGAGGGTGGGAGTCACTGGGGAGCCTCGTGGGGGTGGTGGGGTAGGGAGCCTTGAGCTGTGTTGGGCTCAGGAGCAGGTAGGGGAGGGGGGCTGTGATCGCCGAGTATTTGAGGTTGCTCTGATGGAGGAGCAGGCAAGACCAGGGCCAGAGGGTCACGACTGCCATCGTAAAGCCTTTGTTAAATGCTGGGAAGGAATAGTGTAGAATCTCTTTAGCATGCAGTGCTTTCTTAGAACTGTAGAGCTATGGATTTATGGAATCAGAGAGTCCCAGACTCTGAGGCCTGTAAGGTTCCGGGATCATAATATGGGGGACCTCCCATTTGTATGATTTCTAGGAGAGCCGTGTCCACACATGCTCACACAACCCAGGTTTTACGCAGCAAACCAGAGTGTTCTCTAGAGCATGCTGTCCGAGGGAGATCCGATTCGAGCCATGTGTGTAATTTTAAATGTGTTACCAGCTGCACTGAAAAAAAGTAAAAGGAAACAGAAGAAATATTTTTCATTTAACCCAATATATCCAAAATATTGTGATTGCACTCTACATTCAACTTAAAAAATAATTAATGAGCATTAAAAAAATTTTTTTAAAAGATTTTATTTATTTATTTGACAAAGATCACAAGTAGGCAGAAAGGCAGGCAGAGAAGGGTGGGGGGAAGCAAGCTCCCCGCTGAGCAGAGAGCCCGATGCGGGGCTCCATCCCAGGACCCTGAGATCATGACCTGAGCTGAAGGCAGAGGCTTTGACCCACTGAGCCACCCAGGTGCCCCAATGAGCATTTTTTACATTCTCAGTGTCACACCAAGCTTGTGGAATCTGCCGTGTGCTTTGCACTAACAGCACGTCTCCGTGAGGAGCAGCCACGTTTCAAGGGCTCAGCAGCCCTGATGGCGAGGACAGGACAGCTCTAGGTGGGAAAGCCCCTGCGTTGGGGGTGGGTGGGTGGGTTGTGGGTGGTTGAGGGAGCCGGGCTGCCCTTGCGGAAGGGCAGGCTCTTGGTAGCCTTGGCAGAGGCCTTCATCTCTCTTGGGAGTTTGGGAACAGGCATTCCCAACTTGGAGTGCTCCGGCCATCTTGCTAGTCACCTCTGTGCGTCCTGGCTGCTCTAGGGATGGCTGTTAGAGGAGTCTCCCCGCCCAGAGGGAGCACGGAGCCAAAACGGGCCCAACAGGGGAGGGAGGAGCTCCAGCCTTCATACTTGCTTCTGGCCATCAGGGGCACCGACACTGGACGGCCCTCGCCTGCCAGTACCCAGGGGGAGGGGAAGCTGGTAGAGGTGGGGGCACCCAGCTCTGTGCCTCATGTCCCCCCATCATCATCCGAGGCCGCCTTCCCAGGCTGATGCTGTGAAAGCGATTCTCCATCTCTCCTTCTGCAGCCACAGGGAGATAAAAGCCAGGGCTGTGGGGATGGTAAAGAGGGAGCCAAATTATATTTATAATATTAAAGTGAGTGCATTTGTGGCTTGCTGTTCTCCAGGGTGTTTTATAAGTAGAAAAACACAAATTAGCATTTTCCATTTCCATATATTGACTAGAAAAATCGCCTGCTCTCAATTAAGACCTATAGCTTTTGGGATGTATGCAACAATTTTATAAAATATTTACAGCGAGATTTGCATTTTACATGGTGTTACAGTTTTTCTTGTGTTTAGGAGACAGAGCCGAGGCCTGTAAGAGGAAATACATTCTCTGAAATTGAGGGGGAAGAAAGCTGCTGGCTGTTTTTCTTGCCTTCCCCACGTTTCTGACGTTGTCTCTGGTAATTACCTAAGGCTGATCGACCCCTGAGCTGTTTGTCTGTTTCTCAAAGCCCGTGCTCCTTTGACAAATCTATTACGTTCCCTTTAAAACTTGCCCGAGTGGAGCTGTCTGTGGCTTTGTGTGAGATGGAGAAGGAGAGCATTTTTTTTTTTTTTCCAAATGTAAAAGCATGCCGTAAAGAACATAGCTATTTCCTGGATAATTTGCAGTTGTATATTTTATGTTAATTTCACCGAAAATACCGCACCCCTGCCAGGTTTAGTAGCGACTCACTGTGATATGAATAATTTCTAGTGAATCATTTTTTTTTCTTCATTTAAGACTTGGCACCTTTTTAAGATTTTAATAATAGCAACAAGGAGGAAGATTTAGAACAACTGAAACATTAGTGCCAAAGAAATTCACGTTGAGCGCTAATGTAAAATAGCAAGAATAATTACATGGAAAGCAGTTTCTGCAGATGTTTTTCCTTGTAATGTAATAACTATTTACTAAACTGTTTATTTTAGGTCTTTGGTTTATAATAAAATATTTATACATTCTCTGCTGTAATAAAAAAAATATTGACAAAATACTATAGAGGTTTAAAAAGACAATTGATATGTTTATTTTCCAGGAAGCGAGCGGGCTGTAAAAAGTTTGGTGCTATTTTGGTGGATGTTTCAAGATGAGCGAAACTGGGTTTGGTTTTGGAGTTTATTCCCTAATTTACTGGCTGAGGACCGGAGAGGGGCAAAGATTAATATTTTGTTAGCCCATTGTTAGATAGGGGTATTGGTAGATCGGTATTTTTTCAGTAGGATTCTTGGCTGTGAATCGTGTCCAGCAGAGCGCTGAATATTAGAGTCTCTGCTCTGGGTATAAGTCAGACGGGCTGAGTGGGGGTCTGTGGCAGGAAGATGCTACCGAGTGCTTTTGCAGAATGCAGATTCCGGCAGGACCAAGGGGGCTGTCGGGAGGTCAGTTTAGTCCTGGGGTTTATAAAGATTTGATCTCTGCGCTCAACTTCTGTCTGCAGCCAGCGAGGCAAGTCCCGGTCTTGGCTGGTCCCTGTGAGATCCCATCTGTAGCCTGGGAGCAAGGAAACCCTAACTTCTTAAGTCCCTCTTTTGGACAGTCCTCATCTGGCAGGAAAATGAGATTTAGGAGACAGGAGAGAGCCCCCCTCAACTCCCACCCGCCCGGATCACTCCCTGCTCTCGGGCTGGCAGCAGGGAAGGGCAGGGTCCTCCTGTCCAGGCTACCGGAAATGGCCACGGTGGGGAGGGAGGGCCAGGTGTTTAAGGACCCCAACCAGAAAGAGGCCGCCAAGGAATTCTGGAAGAGCCTTTTCTGGCCTTGCCAGCACGCTTAGTCCAGTTTTGCCATAACCAGCCCGTTCTGCCCTCCTGGCTTTTCTGAGAAATCTGCTTGACAACCCTAACCGATGGTTTGTCCCCCAGCCTGGGGGCTGGGTTCTGGGGGCTGGATTTGTTGTTACTGTTGTTGTTCAGCAGAGGGTCCCCACACATGCATGCCTGTGGGGTTGTTGCTGAATCTTCCATTTACGTGTGTGTGTGTGTGTGTGTGTGTGTGTGTGTGGTTTTTGGGGCGGTCAGTGCCTGTGACGTGTGTGGGTGTGTTTCTGTGTTTTGGGTCTGGGTGTGTTCGTGGCCCTTGTATATTTGTTTGATGCTACGTATGTGGCTCTCCGGGGTTATTCCTCTGTTTTGTGCTGTCTGTGTATGTCTCTATGACTTGCATGGGTGTGTGAATGACAGGCAGCCCCTTCTGCTGTGTGTCTGTGTGTTTCTGAATCTGAGTGTATGGGTGTGTATGTGTGTGAGAGAGAGAAGCACCCCTCTGTAGAACTGGCCTCTTCATTGGGAGAGACCAGGGCACTCCCCCGAACCCAGCACAGAGATTGCTGGTTGTGCTGGTGCAGGTGTGTGTGGCCATTTCTTTCCACCAAACTTTCTGATGAAAGGGGAGGAGAGAAGAGGTAGGAAGGAAGTTCCAAAGGGAAGGGAAGTGTGGAATTTTTAATAAAGAAAGAGACAACTGGACCCTGGTCTCAGAACACCCAGAGCAATCTGTAAGAAGAAGTTTGCTTCTTTTGGTTCTTAAGCCAGAAAACATCCCTTTCTCATGGCTGGAAGAGGCCAGTGCCGGGGCCTCTGCCTAGAGGCCCCCTGTCCCTCTGCTGAGGGCCAGATGGTCTGCGGGGAGGGACGTGCCTTGCCCCGCTAGTGGTTTTGTTTTTGGGTTCTCTTCTGCTAGTTGGGCCCACCTCCAGTAATCTAGGACAGCATTTCATACCGATCTCCTGCAGGGGTGTGGGGAGCTGCGTCTTGGGGCCCCTTGGGCACTGTTGGGAGGCCTTCCTCTGCTGGGTTGACGATGAGCTCACCGCTCCTCCAGCAGGGAGCTGGGAGAGCACCACAGACAGAAACTGCCGTCTCTAAGCCCCTGGCAAAGTTCTTGGTCTCCCCTCTGGTAGGAAGTACTTTTTTTCCTGGTGCTTTGCTAAATAACCTCTATCCCCTTTTCAAAGGAAGCGGCCTTCCTCCAGGTGCCACACCAGCAGCCCGTGGTCTCAGGACCATCCTTCCCTCCTTGAACAGGCTAGGGCTCAGATGTAAATTTTCCACTTTTCAGAAAAGCCAAAGCACAGAGGGACGGTGACTTGGTTGCATTTGGGGGCACACCTTTGGGAGGTGCTACAATCCCACCGGAAGCATCTCCAGGCGAGACTTTTGGAAGGGAGGGTCCCCAGGAAGTCCCAGCAAGGGCAGGGCCCAGAGCTGATTGTCACCCTCTATGGTGGGGTCTGTGAACCGCAGGGCTTTTGTTCTGCTATATGAGGCGAGTCTGGGGTCTCCGAACTGGATTGCTGGGGTTAGAATCCAACTGGCTGCAGCCGCCACCAGGGGTCCTCCCTTCTACTCGCTACCCCTGACAACCTCCCTGTCTCCTCTAAATAAATCTTGGTTAGGTATTTAAAAGAAAAGGGTTTGGGCTGGGGTGGGGGGGGGCAGGTGAATAATTTGCCTGGCTGACCAGCTTCTTCCCCATGAGCTGTTTCTACTCTGACATCTTGCTTAACCTTTTATGTCTTCTCACCTGTTTTTTGAGCATCAGCGGGAAATTGCGCAAAGTAGGGAATGGAGGGGTTTAGAGGGATGTGTTACAAAGTGATCTGAAATGAGTAAGGAGGGGTGCGGGGGAGGGGAGGGGACCTCCACTGGCGGGTGGGCTCTGGCTGAGGTTGGTGGGGTAGGGGGCGGTGGTGGGTGGGCATCGCACACCTTTGTCCAGTGGGTCAGAACTTCCCGTGTGATTTTCTTTTGTCTAACTTTTCTCCAAGTGCACGTGGCCAGCTCCTGGCCGGTGTGGGTGACCAGCGTAAGCTCTGCAGTGATGAACTACTGTACACCGCTGTTTATTTACGTTTTGGTTCACACTACTCCTGGACCAGGATGGGGAAAAACAATTCACTCCACAAGGGACTTTTCTGCAGAGGAATTCTGCCTCCGTTTTTCTAGGAGAGCCACATCGAGAAGGCTCAGGCAGAGCGGGTCCCAAACTGCATTTTGAGCGATTTTATATGCTGACTAGATGGTGATATGGTGGTGGGTGTTATTATTTTTCTTGCTAATTGGTTGTGTTCCTTATAATTTCAGGAGAGTTGGCCCTCTCTGTTTAAAAAAATCTTTTTAAACTTTATGTAGTTTCCTTGCAAGAAAAAAAATGCTGATAAATAAAAAGAACAGAGAGAAATCACCCTTAATCTCATCTCCTGGGGAAAACTGCTGTTAACAATTTGGTGTTTACCTTACCCGACTCTGTGTGTTCATACACGTGTAAACACAGTTTTAAAAAACATTTTATTGAAGTCTGATATTTATACAGAAAAGTCCACATATCAATAAATATGGAACGACTTGCTATTGATGCATAACTTACATCCAGAAAAGCTCAAAAATCAGAAGCATAAACTGGCTGAGTTTTTCCGTACGGGACCCATCCATGCAGAGGGGGCTGGACCATGACCGGGCCTCGTCTCCATCCCAGAGGACCACCTTGGACCCCCCTCTGCTAGACCCACCCCAGACTAAACGTGATCTTGACCTTGGAGAGCAAAGACAGTGGTGCCTGTTTTGGTTGCTTCCTACACACATGCTGAGTTTTAAGTGGAGTTATCCTATCCATGCTATTTTGTGACCTCTCCCCTCCCTCAGTAGATGGAGACGGCTTCCCGTGTCAGCACACACACATCTACACCACTGTTTCCAGTGGCTTCTTGCTGTTTCATTCTCGAAGTGCCACCGTTTACGTTCCCCCTTGGAGCCTTTTAGCTTTTCACTGTGATAAACTGCTTCTTATCGAACATCCATGCTCGATGGGTGACTTTCGCCTTCTCCTCTGGGGACAGGGTGTCCAGAATGGCCGTGGTGGGAAGGGCCCTCGCTGGGCCCCGGCTGCCGGAGCCCAGGTTGTCAAGCGGAGGATGCTGGCATTGCTTCACTTTGCCAGCTGGACCTCATCAAGTACGGGTGTTAATTACTGGGAGGCCCCTGGTTCTGTGAGCAGGCGGGGGATGCTGGGGCTAACTCGCGAAACAGGGTCACCTTGAAACAGACGCTTCCAGGGGAAGCGAAACCGAGGAGAGGACCACAGGGAAGCACAGGGCCGGGGCACCGGCTTCCCACCTGTCTCCTCTAAGTCACCCCAGTGCTCTGAAGCCTCTGTAGGGGAAGTGCCTAGGATCCCTCCAGCCCCGCATAACAATGCTATGTGTGCCTTTGTCCCTGGCTTTCACTGGGGGGAACTGGGAGCAAGAATACCCATATCTGTTGTTCATCCCTTTCCAGAAGATCCTTGGACTCTGAGCCATCTTGGTGATCCCTACAATGTCCTGACAATGTGGCCTGAGTGAGGGCTGGAGCTCGGGAGTGGGACCGGGGTCGCGGTGGGGTCGGGGGGTGTGCAGCCTGGCGGTGACAAACGGGGGCCCAGCCATGCAGCACACCCAGGTCGGGGGGCACCGACCCCGTGGCCCCTGCCAGTTAAGCTCAGGGCAGCAGGCATGGCCGGGCCAGGCCGGAGGAGAATTAGGTTACTGCGTTTCCTCCGTAATTCTTCATCAGGGCTGTTGCCTGGGTCTGTTGCGGAAAAATCAATGTGTTCTGACTCCATAATTTCCCAGGTTGCTTTACTCCAAGTACATGGTGCAGGGAAAGGTGACATCTCCGGCCACGTCTGTGTGGACCCAGTATACCTATATAACTATATATTTATATTTCTGTTATACCCTTTCCTCCCTGCCCCTCCCCCTCCCTCCTCCCCGCCTCCCAGCACTGGATTCATGGGAATTTCACAACCTTTGCATGCTTTTGTGAAAACACTCATTTGTGTTTGCACCAGGCCGCTAATGGCGGACGCCCAGGTCTGCGGAGCTTACCTCTGTTCAGCTCTCGTTATGGCGAGGAATGTGCCGTTAATAATGCATCTATGGAACTCAGCTGTGTGGGAGCCAAGTAATTATCCCACTGTAGCGTTCCGGCTTCAGTGTCATCACAACTGGGGCTTCATTAAAAGTCCTACCAGAGACGGTGTTGTGTGCTGCAGCCTGTATATATATTTTTTCATTTAAATTATCAGCCTTGCTATGGCTCAGAGGTAATTTGACTTTTTGAAACCGCTGAGCCCCTGTGAATTCCCCTCCCCTTCTCCCTCTCGCTGCTCTACCAGCTGATCAGCCCCAGAAGAACAAAAGGTTTATCTGAAGCTATGAAGCATATATTCACCAGCTTCTGGCGTCTAGATAAAAAAAAAATCAAAGTACTCCATTGAACATGTTAATACTGAGCAAAATGCACACAGCCAGACACTAAACCTTTACAGGGATTTGGGCATTTGAAAAGTGATACCCCGATCAAGTCTTGAGCTACGTTTCTTAGCCCCGAGAAGAGTAAGTAGCAAAGGAGGAAGAAAGAATGTTTATAAAGCAATATGAAAAACAGCCAATGAACGGCATCCGGGCTGCCCACCTTTCGTCTTAGCCCTTTGTCTGGTTTTGGCGGGGTGGGCAACCAGAAGCCTGGAGAAGGGCATTGCATAGGGCGGTGGGCTCCTCTCCTTGGCTCTGGACTTTGGGCAGCTGGTGACTAGAGCCGTGAGTGGGAAGAGGGCTTGCCGTGACTCTTGGAAGAAACACAGAATTAGGATGGTGGCTCTCCTCTTTGTTTCTCCTGATTCTCTGTGACCTCTTCAGCTTTCCACAGCAGAGGGCTGGGAAGAGTCTCAGGAAGGGGCCCCAGCCAAGCACACTGTGTCTTGGGGCCTCCAGGAAGTTTTGCATTTCCCAGCTATTTCACTTCCCCCATGGGGAGCAGCCGCCAGATCCGACGGGCAGGAGCCATCAGGTTCCATGAGTGAATCCATCACAGAGCTAGCAGATAGGCACTTGATTGGCAATGTCTGCCATGGGTGGTGAAATGGTGAGTGGGTGCTTTGCCCGCACTTGTCTATCAAATAAGCTTACTGAGCTCGTGTACTTTGCTCTGGATTAAGGAAGATACAGAAAGGTATAGGATTTGTTTCTGCCCAGTAGAAGCTTTCTGCGTATTTGGGAGGCAGACATGGCTACGGAAAACATCTCATGTTATAAATATGATTAAATGCTGGAGTACACTTTCCCATCAGGAAAGAGATAGGGAGACTGGAATTGTTCAAAAAGATGTCCAGAAGGATATAGTGCGTTTGCGCACTGATGAGGCCAGCTTGGGTGGCGTTTAACCTGCTCCTGAAGCCAAGAAGGGTGTAGCACAATGTACAGCTGGTGCCCAGACGGAGAGAAGGGGAGAAGAGTCCGGCTTTCACTCTATGTGGCCCTCATGGATCCTAAGGGAGCTCTGTCCCTTGCAGATGGGGCTCAGGCTCCGTGTGTGTAAGATCAGAGCTGGCTGCAAGGCCGCAGGTGCACTGAGTACGAGAACAACATGCAGGACCCCCACGGCCTTCTGGTAACTGGTCTCTTTGGTTTGCAGAGTTGACGCCAGACACAACCTCCTGAAGCAGCCGCTCTGCTACAGGGAAGATGCACAGATCTCAGACTCTGCCCCAGAGTTGGCATAGATCCCCCTGTGTGCCTTCTAGTCTTTACCGGCCAGCTCTGTGCCTGGCCTTGCGTTGAGCGTTGCACATCCTGAACCAAGGCAGACAAAGCCCCTACTCCCCAGTCTGACGAGAGAGGTAGCCACGTGGATGTGCATATGCCTAATTCG
The DNA here is from genome assembly GCF_010015895.1 of Lontra canadensis. NCBI lineage: Eukaryota > Metazoa > Chordata > Mammalia > Carnivora > Mustelidae > Lontra > Lontra canadensis. The sequence continues at coordinate 32,819,392 of NW_022631002.1, forward strand.
TACAAATGGGTTAGGGCGTGACTGCCTCTCCTCATGATGTATACAGGAGGCTACAGAGTGGTCAATGGAGGTTTGAAAGTAGAAGGGCATTTGAGCTGGGCCTCTGAAGGATGAATAGGAGTTCATTAGAAAGAGTATGTTAGGTGGTAGGTTGCCTATCCTGGTTGAGTGTAGGTAGATACGGGAGGCTACAGAGTGGTCGATGGAGGTTTGACAGTAGAAGGGCATTTGAGCTGGGCCTCTGAAAGATAACTAGGAGTTCATTAGAGAGAAAGAGAATGCTAGGTGGTGGGCACAACAGAAACTCGGAGGCACTAAAAAGAGCATGATGCTCCTTGAAACTCTTCTTGCGAGGGTCACCAGTGACTCCTGAGTGTGGAAGCTGCTGGCTTTTGGGATCATTTCAGGCCCCTGGAGCCTGTGGAGCTCTCTCTGCATACTTGTTGTCAGGCTATCTGACCGCCCCTGAACTGGTGGTCCCCGGCCCTGGCTTCCTTCTCTGTCACAGTCACCCTCATGGCTAGCTGCCTACTAGCTGTCTAAGTCAGCATGCCCTGAGAATGTCTTCACCTTCCCCCGCAGCCCGGTGTCAGAGACCCCCAACCCCGTCCTCGGCCTCCGCGGCAGCCCCTGCCTCAGCTCCTCTCGCCCATCCCCATGACCCCCGCCCAGTTGCTGGACCCCCGTTGCTCCCCGTTGCTCCCCTGTTGCCTGTAAACTGACACCTCTGGCCAGCCGGCCTCCCGCTCCTGCCCACGCCCGTGGTGCCTCCGGCTCTGTTTGCCAAAGACGCTGCATCCTGGAGGCCTCGCGTGTTTGCCAACCTCAGGGCCAGTGGTATACTCCATTCTTCGCTTTTGTTCAGCCAGGGACCCTTTCCAGGGTCTGTCTGTCGTGGTCAGGGTCTTGGAAGCCTTGTGGGGGAGAAGTGTGTGGGATTCAGACTGAAAGGGACACGTCCAACGCTGTCTGTGATCCCTGAGACGCACACGCCCTTGGAGCCTGGGTCTGCTCCTCCCCATCCCCATTTCTGGGGAAATAGGTCTTTGCCTCCTTTTGAGACCATCAGTTTGTGCTTGTGGGAAGGATCTGGGGAATCATTTTGGCGTCTGAACCTCCGCCATGGCCACTCGTCCCCATCGAAGCCAAAGATGCCGTGCCTGGCGATGTGACGCCCGCCAGGAATGAGGTCGCCCCTCCTCCTGGGCAGCCGGGGCCCGGGTTTCAGCAAACAGAGTGCCTCGCCGCTGTCCTCGCCGGTCAGGACTCAGGGCGAGCAGGAAAACTCAGCCAAGCACGTCTCGGCGTCGGGGAGCAGCCCGGAGGCCCCGGGTCCTGGTTCTCCCTGGTCCGGAGCTGGAAAGAAAGAGGCAGAAGAAGTGTTTGAATACTGTGCTGTGAAGGGAACAGTCCTGCAGCGAGGCGGTTGTGCTATCAGAGCAGGCCTCCTAAGAGATCCCCTGGCTCTGAGCTGTGATCCGCACACCACATTCTCAGACAGCTGGTCGCCCAGCGTGGGCTGCGCCTGCCGCTCGGAGCTGGCACACTGGCGGGGACCAGGTAATGCTCTAATTTCCCTCGTGCAGATGCGGCCAGGAATATCTTAATTTATTGGTGTGCTGGCATGCAAGAGGGAATGCTGCCGGTGCAGCCTTGCATAACTATTAGCAAAAAATGGAGCTGAGAGGGGCTTGACTTTTCCTAAAGTGGGTTTGAAATAATCATCGCCTTTTGTTGTGTTTGGAAGGGCTTGAACAATTCTTAATTATTTAATTATAGATATGCAAGTAATACACTGGGAACGGCCCCGCCATTCCAGGGATACCGAGCAGAGGAAAATGTTTAGTTACCGGAGGTGGGGAGGGGGAAAGAAAAAAAAAAAAAGGTGGTAATTAAATCAAAGTGTCGTTTGTATCATGCCACGTGACTCCGTCAGCGACGCGGGCGGGAAGAAGTCTGCTGGGCCTCCCCTTGGAAATCCTTATGTAACCCCAGGACCTTTGACTATATTGCCCCCATCCTCTGGTCAAGGCCAGCAGAATTTGCAGAGCTCTTCGTCTGTCCCTCGCTCGCGTCATGCCACGTCAGGGCTCAGGGCGGTAGGCACTGTTGTTCCCATTTTACAGGTGAGGAAGTGGAGTCTCAGGGACTTGTGGACAGCCTCGCTTCACTCTGGGCCTGCCTCTGTCGCTGGAAGAGGCTGAGCCACACTCTGCTGCCTGGGGACTTCGCTCTCCAAATAGCCTGGGCCAGCCTCGACAGCGTCAGTGACTGTTTGCCTGAATTGTGTGTCTGACTTCATGGCACGCGTGTCGTGATGGACACCTTGTAATTATCCCATATAAGCACTCATTGTATTCATATCATTAATTTTGTTTGGGCTATTACATTTGATAGATACATTAAGCATTATATAGTTCTCTTTATACATGAAATTGAACTGCCTTTGAACAGTCAGCCGGCTAATTGCCCGTAATTTGTGTTGCTAACGAGAGGCAGAATAGTGGTATAACATTAGGCTCAACAGTCAGTTAACAAATTTGCCGATTCAGATCGCAAAGCATGCCCTCCGTGGCTGAGGCAGGCTGCACTTCACACGTGAATAGATTTTTTAAAACGCATTCAACTAAACAACAACAACAACAACAAATTCTCACCCCCAGCACTAGGCAGCCATGGCGGGCTGTTCAGGGCGACGGGCGGGTAGTGGGCTCGTGAGTCTGAAGGATAGGAGAAGGGGAGAAAATCCGGGAGTGGGAGGGAAGGTTGTTCCTCGTGTGGGGGCTGAGAGGCCGAGCTCTTGCCTATGTCCTGAGTGACCTTCCTCTCATCCCTTGTCTGTGGTCTGTGGTCTGTGGGGGGCCACCCGTGGTTCTGGCCTTTTGATCAGACTAGATTATTAGATTATTTCTGCACTGGGTCTTCTGTTTGGGCCTGGTCCCCTGGAGGGGTTCTTGGGAGAAGATGGGGTGAGGTCAGCTTCGAGTCTCTTCTGCCATAGCCAGAGGGTAATTTGGACATGGGCAGTGGGGGGGAAAGAGTGTCATTTTTCCCTGGAATTCCATGACCATTTCTGATCCCCCGCCTTGAGAAAGCCCAGCGCCCAGATAGGCCTGGGGAAGGGACGAACCACTAACGAAGTGATAATGGTGGAGTGTGGAGGGCCTTACATGGATGAGACAGATGAACTTCTTCCTTCTGGAAAGCCAGAGACCCTCGCATGCACACCCCCTCCATTTGTATGTTAAAGCCCCAACCCCGCAGGGCCTGAGAATGTGACTGTATTTGGAGGCTGGGCCGTCTTTGAAGAGGTGAGTGAATTGGAAGGAGGCCCTTAGGATGGGGGCACTAATTCGTGATAACCGGTGTCCTTCTGAGAAGAGGAAGTGTAGACACATGGACACCCCAGGTAGGCACGCCCACAGGAGGCGAGCCCACGTGGGACGTGGTGGGAAACAGGCTGTCTGTCTGTCAGGGAGGGAAGCCTCAGAAGAAAGCGATGGCGCCAACACCTCCATCGCAACCTCCTGGCTTCCGGAACCGTGCGAAGCTAGAGTTCTGTCATGTGAGCCACTCAGGCTGTGGTATTTTGTCATGGGGGCCCCCAGCAAACCAAGGAGAGGATCCCAGCCGTTCTGTCAGAATGAGGTGGGAATGGCATGGTACGGCCTTGTTGGAAATGTCCCCGAAAACCAAAGGTGAGCTGCCCTCTGTCAAGCCTGAAGAATAGTGTTAGGACAAAGAAAAGGATGCCCCAGGCGGGTGCTGCAGCTAGCGGCCAGAGTTCATGCCACAGTCGAGGCCCAGGTCCTAAGACGGCCCTGAGAGACCTCGTTCCGTATGCCCCCGCTTACTTGGGGACACAGGGGCTGCTGGGGGAGACGTCTCCTCTTGCCCTCTGGCACCAGCCTTCCTTAGCCCTCTCCCCGGCCCCCATTTCCATGGCAGGCACCGGGGAGGCTCTATTTGCCTCCCCTGAGCATCTGAGTGTTGGTACCTACAAACCAGCGTCAAAGAAAGGGACTCTTTAAGCCCGGAAGACAACGCCTGTGGGCATCTGAGTTCATTCCAACCTATTTCTAGGCCTTGCGTCTTCCCAGTGAACAACCCAGGTCTGCGGCCGACCCCGTGCTTAGCCCCGCAGGCTCCGACTTCCTCCTGCCTGTGACTCTAGTTTGTAACTTAAGGGAATTCCGTTTTGCTTTTAACTTTGAAGACAAAGTAGCAAAAATCATTTAGCTTGTCAACTTCTGGGCAAATCGTTGCTGTTTCCAGCGTTGGTTTACATAGTTCTGGGACAAATGACCTGAACATGACCAATAAATGTTATTGATTATTCACGGGTGCCGAGTCCCACTGTGCTGGGCAGCTTGGCGCTCCGGGCGTCCATTGGGCTCATTCTCCGCTCTCGCGGGCCTTACTCTCTGGGCGGCGGCCAGTCGTCTGATGATGGGGTTCGTGTGTGTGTAAAATATATATATAGTGTGCGAGCACTTCTGTGGGTGGCTCATGTATTTGTAAAGACAGTTATGTCACTAGAATAAAATGGAGAGGTGTGAATGTTTCTGTGCCTAAGTATATTTGTTTGCAAATAATTTTGGATCCATTGACATTTTGTACAGAATGGAAATGGTGTTGCCACCGTGACCTTTTTTCCCACTTGCCGGAGTTACTGGCTCATCACAGTATGTTTTTCTGATATCAAATAGCAGAACCCGATAGGAGCGTGTGTCAGTAGCCGTGGCCACATTGCTCTAGCTTTTCCTGCCTCCAAAGATGGGAACATACAGGAAATGAGAAAACCTATCACCTGGAGTAGGCTACAGCGTCCTCAAGACGTGACAGTTTGGCGCCCTCCACCAGTAAGGAGCTAAGTAAGGCTCTTTTGCTGTTGCCTGAGATCATAGCCCAGGGATGGCCTCTGAAATCGCATTGTAATTCCCCTCGGCTGGCCTCTCTTTCTGTTGTTCAGTTAGCCGAGGAGAGAAAGAGGAAGTAAGAGCTTAGTTTCGAGCAGGACACTAAGAGAATTTCCTCTTCAGAGGATTTCTCATTATACAGTAAATTGATGGATGAATGTTGGCAAGTCATTCAATACAGATCTAGATTTGGAGTGTGGATTATTGAGGAAGTTGTTTGATAAGACTGAAAATTAGTGATGGCGGTTGGCTCCTATGATGGCATTCTTTTCAGTGAGTTAATATAGAAATTCAAGATGGTGCTACTAAGTCTTTTTGATCAACATAAATGGATTTCAATATTTTAAAAAAAGATTTTATTTATTTATTTATTTGAGAACGAGAGAGAGAGAGAGAGAGAGATTGATTGAGAGCACAAGTAAAGAATGGGCAGAGGGTGAGAGAGAAGCAAGCTCCTCACTGAGCTGGGAGTCTGATGTGGGGCTCGATCCCAGGACCCTGAGATCATGACCTGAGCCAAAGGCCAATGCTTAACCCAGGCATCCATGGATTTCACTATTTTATTTTATTTTATTTTAAGATTTTATTTATTTATTTGACAGACAGAGATCACAAGTAGGCAGAGAGGCAGGCAGAGAGAGAGATGGGGAAGGAGGCTCCCTGCTGAGCAGAGAGCCCGATGCAGGGCTCCATCACAGGACCCTGGGATCATGACCTGGGCCGAAGGCAGAGGCTTAACCCACTGAGCCACCCAGGAGCCCCGGATTTCACTATTTTATTAATCAGAAAATTAATCCCTGGCATGCAGAAAAAATTCAAATAACATAGAAGCGTATACATTTTCCCTTCCTCTTGACTCCTCCCTTACTTTCCCAAGCAGAGCTCGGATACCTTGGGATGCTGGGGAGGGCTTCATAGAGGAGGTGATGTTTGTAATAGGTTTTGGAGAGTGGTTGGAGTTTTGTGTACGGCGACACTGTTTTTGTTGATGGCTGCACTAGGGAGGGGAAGTCGTGCAGGTTCAGAGGGGAAAGGGAGCCTCGGCGGGTTTGGGAAGGCGACAGATCGGGATCTTGCTGTGCCCCTCCCTGCTTGGAGGGGCCTGAAGACAGAGTAACATGCAGATGACCAAGTCTTGGAAGTAAGGACCCCAGTGCGTCAGCTGAGAAAGAAAGCGGGAGTGAGGGACCCGACCCACCCGGCTTGCTTCCCGGTTATTTCTCGGGCCGCGCTGCTGGGGACCCACGGCCGGTGACATGTCAACTCCTGACGGAAACCCGGTTTGGCAGGCCCCGTTTTTGAAGCCGAGTGCTTGGCTGCCAGATCGCATTTGGATCGAGTGGCTGGCATTCCTCGAGCCTTGCTTAATAGGATTGAAAGGAAAGAAATGTTACTTTTCATCACACAAGACAACAAAGAGAAACGGGGAAACGAAAATATTATTTCGTTTGAACAAATTACAGGGAGACTCTCTGGGGTGCTTTCAGGGAGTTAGATGAGGAAAAGCACTTAAATATCATTCCATCAAACTAAATTTTTAACTACAATTTTTTACAGATAAAATGTGTTGGGAGGATTCAAAGAAGATTAGAGCTCACCTAAGAAACAGTATTCAAATTTTACCAGCTAATGGAGGCCAGGCAAAAACTGCTAATGCCTCTAACTTCCCTCCAAGGGACAGAGATTTCAGTATTCTTATAAAAACACATTGAGCTGATTTCATTTCCGTGTCTCGGCAGACTTCATTCGTGTAATTTCAGTAAGTGTTATAAATGTTATTTTAAGTATTATAATGATAATCCCCACTGACAACGGAGCGGTGCATCTCGGCTTCCATTCCTAAGGTAATGTTTACCTCGGATAGCACATAATTGTTTGCTTTTTTCACGGTAAACTCTCTGTTCCCAACTGCTTAATCAGCCATGGAAAAGAGAAGAGACTTTAGAAATGTTTAATGTTCTTCTGATTACATTAGAGTCATGGCCAAGCCCACATCCGTGGGGCCGGAGGAGCAGACAGCCGTCCTTGCCTCTCCTTTTGTTTTGTGTGTGTGTGTTTTGGTGTATACGTGTTTGCTTTTTGTCCGCAGACCTTCCGGGGGGCTGCCGTGGGCCGGGGCGACCGGGGGAATCACTTGTTGGTATGACTCTCATGGCCGGGGCGGCAATCTGCCCTTTCTCGGGGTGTGCCCTCCTCCTGGTGGTCCCCCCCCACCGGCCCCCGCGTTGGCTGCTCGCAGGCTGGGTTTGCACGCAGTCCGGATCCCCGGGCCCCTGGAGGCTCTCTGAGCATGGGCTCCACGGCCTGCTCCCTGGAAGCGAGATTTTATGATGCTTTATGGAGGTGAAACTTCTCTAGCCCAGAACGCGGACCCTCAGGGGCTTTCTTAGGGCGTCGTGGAACATTTGTCTCTCTGGCCGCTTCCATATCCGAATCTGAAAGTGATCGGGAATTAAGAGGTAGCGGGGAAGATTGATGTTCATTGCAAGTTGGAAGAGTATTGGCTGCTGCTGGTCTTGAATGTGTGGACATGTCCTGTCTTCCTCTGTGACTATAGGGAAGTTCTGCTTCTGAGCTGACTGGCAGCCGTGTGTCCTTAATTTATTCAGCAGACGTCTGTAGAGAGACCGCTCTGTTCCAGGCACCGTGCTGGGCCCTGGTGAGTGACTCTCTGAGCAACAGCCTTCCCCCTGCCTTCATGTGGCTGACAGTCTAGAGGAGGAGGATGAGACTGAGCAGGTGAACAGGCCCATGGGTTATCACAGATGGAGAGAAGTGTTTCTAATGTGAGGACAGAGGAAGGAGGGGAGGATGTTGGTTAAGCTGAGCTTTGAAGGCCGAGGAGGAGCCAGGCCCGTGAAGAGGCTGGGGCCGAGCCAGCACTTGGAGGCCGGAAACGCTGCAGCCACCATCTGGGTGCTGAACGCCGGTGTGTGTGGGGCTGGGGCTGGGGTGTGGGAAGGACCCAGCACCGTGGCTCCGATGGAGCAAGAGAGGCCTGGCCGTGTCTGGTCTCGCAGGGTGGTGTCGAGAGCTGGGCTTTTATTCTCTGCAATAAGAAACCTGTGTGGAGCTTTAGGCTGCCCATGACATTGTCCTGTTGGAAGTCTGTAAGATCGCCCTTGCTACTGGGCAGATGTGATGCCATCGGGTAGCAGGAGTGGAAGCTAGGAGTCTGGTGGGGAGCCTTGGCTGTTTTCCTGGCTAGAGAGGGTGGTCCGTGGTGGGGGCAGTGGGCGAGGGGCACATTTTAGAAAGGAGAGGGACATCCCCGCCGGTCAAGTGCATGCCAGGCAGGAAGAAGGGTTGGGTTCCTACAGTGGGTCTGTTTGTATGTGGGTCCTCCTGTGGCGGAGGCCCTCTCTCGTCCCAGGACTAACCACCCCTAGGGTGTGTGTGTCTTCTCTCCCTTCAGGCTGTTGGGAACATGTCATGGCAGTCCCCTGTGGAATCCAGTGGGGATGGCTGCATTCCCTGCCTCCTCCACCGCCACGCATTATAGGACTCATTCTCCAGCCTCGGTTTCCCCAGCTCCTCCTGCAAAGGGGACTGGAGCGTGCTTGGCGTGCCTGACCCCTCCTCCCACGCCCACTGACAGCCCTTCCTCCAGCCACTGCTCCAGAGATCCCCAAGGTCTGTGGGATAATTGAGCTTGAGCTTTTACTTAAAGACCGGGGCCGGTAGGTAGCTGATTTCCCCAGTCCTCAGGGTGGACGCTTGACAGGTTTCCGTGATGGGGACAGAGGAGCAAAGGGAAAGGAGGTGGAGTGATAGATAATTAAAGCATCCTGAGGGCCCCGTGCTGGTCCAGTTGGCCCAAGAGGGGTCCTCCCCAGTGGGGCCTGGTCAGAAGGTGTGTGTGCACCCGGTCCATCTGGAAGGTAGGCAGGATTTTGGCTAATGCAGGGGTGGGGCCATGGGTAAGGAGGGGTGCAGGAACGAATCGCATGGAGGGAATATCCCTCGTGTGTCCAGCTTTGGATTGAATTAACATCCGAAAAAGCATCTCCTATCTCTCCTCTTTCCCTTGGAGAGGCAACAACTAGTTGGATCCATCCCTCTGTGTTTGTCCCTGGCTGTCTGCATTCTGGGGAACCATCAAGGAACATTTAAAAAAAAAAAAAAAAGTCACAAAAATCAAGGTAGAACCAGGCAGGTGTACCAGGGAGCAGAGGAAGAGGGGAAAGCCATGTACGTGTGTGCCTTCGACACACACACGCACACACCTCACCTCCATCCCAACCAAAACCAGATGAATATTTTAACACCCGAGGATTTTGTTCAAGCCAGGAGCACACTGCATTGCTGGCAAGGCCAGAATGACCTGAAAACCTGAATATTTCAGGGAACAAAAGGTCCTCAGGTCTGCTTTCCCGAGAAGGGCCTCAGTGCAGGGTTATTTGAAGGCCGCGTGGTCCAGGGGGCATGGCAGGCAGTGGGAAGGGCTTCTGCCGCTGCCCCCCCCCACCCCAGGGCTGTGTGCAGAGCGAGCGCGGGTCCTGCTCCCTGGTACCAGGCAGCCGCGTGGCACCGCAAGGGCCCAGCCTCCAGCTGCTCGCGCCAGGCATAAAGGAGGGAGAAGGCTAGAGGAGGGAGAGCGGGAGGAGGGAGAGCCAGCGAGAGGCTGGGGCAGGGGGGCTGGGAGATGGAGAAACAAACTCTATTTTCTGCTCGTCTGTGGTGGGAGGGCTCCTGCGGCCCACACGCTCGCAGAGTGAAGCAATTTCAGACAGGGATGAGTGTCTGTTTTTCCCTGGAGCGGAGACTAAAAACCCCGAAAGCCCTCGGTTTCTCTGCCCTTAATATCCTGTTCTGAAAAGTGCAGTTGCAAGAAGCGGAGGAAATGAAGATCGTAACAAGTGGAAGGAGGCCCTTCCCCAGCCGGAAGCAGTGGGATGGGGGAGCCTCAGTGGGTCTGGCTGGGGAGGCTGGAGAGAGGACCTTGCTGCCCAAGGGCGTCCCAGGCTGGCTGCCGCTTGAGGACAAAGATTCAGGCTCCTGTCCTCTCTCTGGGTGTTTGCTGGGACAGTGCCCCCTGGGTGGCGTTGAAGGCCATGGACAATGGCAAGGCTGGGGTTTTGGAATTCTGTTGTAACGTCTCTGCAGTTCCTGCCCTCCCAGAGCTCCCTGAGCTGTGGCCTTTCCTCCAAATGCAGGCTCTGGCCGCCTCTCCCCTCCTGTTCTCTGCCCCTGATGGTGTGGGTGGCTGCCACGTGCCCAGGCCAAGCAGGGACAGATCCTAACTGCAAAGTGAGCACAGTGTTTGAGAACCAGCCTTGGTCCAGGAAAGCCGGGGGCTGGGTCTCTAGAAACCAGAGGCGTCATTGTACCTTAGAGGGGCCTCTTGTGTCTGCATGGTGGAAGGAAAATGTGGTTTTAGGGGGACAGTAGGGCAGAAAGAGAGCCTCCTCCCCAAGCAAGGAGGGTCAGGGACTGCCCGGGAGGCGGCTGACAAGGCTTTCTGCTGGGCTTCCGAATTACTCTGGGGACTTGGCCCCTCTGCACTGGCTCGCTCCCTGTTCTAGCAGCAACTGGACCGGCCAACCAGGACCTCTCCTATATTTCTAATATTGGCCCCTACCTCACTTTGCTCTCTACGTGTGATGTCCCATGTAGGGTACCGACCTCTCTGCCCCTGTGCGGGGAGATGCTGGCCCCAACTGGCCTCCCCGGAGTCCTGGCCTGCGTAGAACAAAGTGGTCCAGAATCCGGACTCTAGGCTAGCATCTCGCTCCCCAGGAGCTGAGGGACTGTGGGCAAGTCATGGATCCTCTGCATCTGTTTCCTCCTCGGTGAAATGGTGCTGACCACAATAGTGGTTGTGAGAATAAAATGACCTTAGAACAACATGGGCACAGAGTAGTAATGAGTGGGTACAGGTTTGAGATTATTATTGCTGTGGTTATTGTTTTTCTTCTACAAATCTTCCCCGTTCCTGGGGACAGCTCCCAGCGCGCCTCCTGCAGACAGAGCCTTCCCAGCTTGCCTGTCCCTGGGTCTCTCACGGGCCGCCCTGAGTCATGTGACCCACCTAATCACTTACTCCCATATTGTCCGTCCTCCATCTCTAATGCATGACACCATATGCATTCGGCACACCTTCTCAGGTAAGTTCTGAATTCTCTGAGAAGAGGGCTTGCCCACCTCCTAATCTGTGCCGCCCCCCACGTCCCACCCCCGTTCTGGCCTTAGCAAATGCTTAGGACGTGTTCACTTAGTTGAAGGATATGAAACTATATTAAAAAACGAGTTTAAGGCCTTTTACTTCAATGAAGAAAATAGATAATAAAATATGTATACATACATGGTCTGCTCTGTTTGACCCCTCGAAGCCCGTCACATGCTGTGTTAGGTTTGTATTCCTGATGCAAATGTCAGGCTCAGAGAAGAAAACTGACTCGCTCAGGGTTACACAGCCTGAAGGGCAGAGGCTGGACTTGAATTCAGGACTCTTGAGTACACTAGCAAGGGCCTGTGGCCAGTGGGATGTGTGGTCTCTGGGCATTCTCCAAACAGGACTGATTTTCTGATGGGCGGCTGTTGGTTTACTTAAGGGTCGGGCTGTGCCCAAGCCCCTTTTTCCCAAACCTGGGTGGGCTAATGAGTCCTCAAGTCTAGCACACAGTGCCTGCCCTCAGCCAGTGTGCAGAGGTGGCTTGAGGACCTGCTTTTTTATTGTTGGTCGCTTTAGTTGCATTTGGATTAGTATCAAATAGACTTGAATTCCCCAGGGCTTGGGGGAACTACAGAGCCCAGCCCAGCTCAGCTTCTGCTCCCACCCGGGTGTCCCCACCGTTCCACCATGAGCTGCCTTAGATGGAAGCACGTCTTTCTTGTCTGCTTGTCGTGTGCCGGAGGACAGGCATGTCGTCTGTTGCGTGTGCTCATAGTTCCGTCTTAGACCATAGTAGCTGCTCAGTGCGGGCAGCAGGGAAGACAACGAAGGCCAAAGGGATTTGCTCGGTTCTGGTGATTTCCTCCAGACTGCAAAGGCAACTTCTTCTTCCGTGGCTGGGCATGGAGTTGGAGAAACCACATGAACAAGGAGGCTGGGGATATAGGTGTCTGAAAGAGCCTCCTTCCTATTCCTTTACCTGGGCTGATGGCGAGCTGGCCAACAGAGGGCCACCAGCCTGAGACTGAGCTGCAGTCTAATTATGCTGGGGGTGCTGGCCTTGGCCTTCTCCAGGCGTGCCTCCTAGAGCATCGCTCCCCAAAGTTGCGGCCCCGTGACTGACCCTGTGTATCCCCATCACCTGGGAATGCACTAAAAACATGGACTACCAGGCCTCACCCTAGTCCTGCTGAACCACAATCCACATTTTATTTTATTTTGCACAAAGATTTTATTTATTTATTTATTTATTTGAGAGAGAGCGTGCCGGGGTTGGGGGTGGGGCAGAGGGAGAGGGACAAGCAGACTCTGCGCTGAGCGTGAGCCAGACGTGGGCTTGATCCCGTGACCCTGAGATCCGGACCTGAGCCGAAACTGTGAGTGGAGACACTTAACTGACATGAGCCACCCAGGTGCCCCCATAATCTGCATTTTAAAGACAGCCCTGGGGGATTCACGCGCTTGTTGAAGTTTGAGAAGTGGTTGCCTAAAAGATAGTTTCCCCCGGAGGGCAAACACCAAGGAAGGTAGGCTAGTGCCCTTGCTGAAAACACAGCAGCCTGGGTTCCCATCTCAGCTTCCACCACAGGTAACACTTTAGGGCGGGTGTAGCCTGTCTGGCTTGAGTCTCCTCCTGGGTGAAGCGGGATCCCGGAAACAGTCGGGCCTTTCTCCTTGGGCTGCCGAACGAGGATTAGATGGACTAACGTAGAACAGATGTTCCGCACTTAGCGCACGGCCCAGGCAGAGTGAGCCCCATTTGCTCGCTTTAAGAACGGCAGAGTGAAGGGGGCTTCAGCGAGTGGGAGGGAAGAACACTGATTTGTGCAGCTAGTTTTGTACGCAGCTCGTTTAGTGGAGCTTAACTCAGGAGCTAAATACCAGCTAGGACTCCCTGTAGAATTATTACATGGAGTAGTAGGGGAAGGGGGAGCCAGAGTTAATGCATGTGATAGCAATTTTTTTTTAAATTAGAAAAAAAAAAAACGTGTTAAAAGCAAGTAAAACCCCTGGTGATCGCAAATGAATTGCCTAAGTTCTCTTAGCAGATCCACTTTCCGGAGCGATGACAGGGTTTGCAGGAATGAATGGCTTCTCCTTCTGTGAGGAGGGGGCGCTGGGTCCCCCATGGTGATCCCGGGCTCTGGCTCAGGTCCTGCCACTCCTCGTGGGGAAGCTGCGGACACGGAGGGTGGGAGGAGGTACTCCGTGGGCAGGGCTGGGCGTCGGGGCCTCCTGGCAGCTTAAATGCCTCCGATTAGCACGTCGGGCGGGAAGAGGTGCTAAAAAGAATCCTTCCTGCCTCCTCCGCTGGCATGTTTTGAAGGGAGTTCAGTTATGAGACTATTAAAATGTTATTTTGATAATTAAGCCCACAGCTGTTCCGAGGGCGGCGGGCGGCAGAAGGCACGGTGCTCTCACAGGCTCCGGGAGGAAGAAAGCAGGCAGGGAGCGCCCCGTGCAGGGAGGGTGGACAATGGGCTGCAGAGCAGGGCTGGTGGCAGGGGCATGAAGGTCCCGCTCTAGCCAGGTCTGGGGTTGCCCCTGAGTGACCACAGAGGACAGCAGCTCCGGGGACTCCCTGTCTGGGACGGGGTGAGCTGCCGCCCACACGCGGGGGACCCTTTACAGGTGTGGGCACAAACGGTCAGAGAAATAGCAGACCGGGATTCCCTGTGTCTCTGGTTCTCAAAGTGGGGTCCCAGGACCAGCAGCATTTTCATCAGCTGGGAATTTGTTAGAGATTCCAGTTCTTGGTCCCAACCTAACCTACTGAATCGGAAACTCTCATGGTGAGGGCCAGCAAGCAGTCTGTGTTCTGATGGATCGTCTAGCTGATTCTGATGCTTGCTAAACTGCAGAACTACCGTCCTTTCAGGTCACCTGGAAAATGAACCCTCAGACATCGATAAAGCTTGGCTAGTAAGGCGTGGGTGAGGATGTGGGGATGAACAGCACTTCAATATCCCCGATCTAGTCCTATTCTGTCATTGTGATGGATGGCAAAGAGAGGCCCAGAGAGGGAAAGTAGCTTAGCTAAGGCCACACAGCAAATGAGAGCAAAACTAGAATTAGAATCAGCCAGCTCTCCTGACTGCAGATCTTTCTGTAAGACAATCTTTCTGAATACTAAAGGCAAGCCTGGGAAAGAAGAGGTTTCAGTTGGAAGTGATGAGGTAAGCCAAGGAAAAGGCCAACAGTATATCAACTCAGAATATATTTACCTGCACAGAATCAGCCAGCATTCTCTAGTCATGTTCTGCTGGGAGATATTGCCAATGCACGTAACCATCTACCCACTCATCCACTCACCCACATATCTGTCCATCCATCCTTCCACCCACCCAGCCATCCACCCATCATCCATCCATCCAACCATCCACCCACTCATCCACTTATCTACCCAACTCTCCACCCAACCATCCAGCCATCCACCCACCTATCCACCTACTTATCCATCCATCCATCCACCCCTCCACCCACTCATCCACTTATCTACCCACCTCCCCACCCAACCATCCATCCATCCATCCATCCATCCATCCATCCTTGTATCCTTCTATTGCTCACTCCTACCTTCCATCAGTCACTCACCCTTACTCCCCTTTTTGCCCACATCGTTGTGTATCCATCCAAATATTTAAGTGGCCATTACTAACTATCTGCTCACCCCCCCAACCCATGCATCCATCTACCTATTTCTTGACTCATTTTCCCCTCCAACTTGTTAACAAAACCTTACCCCTTTCCCTCCCACCCCTATGAACAACTTACTACATACCAGGCATTTTTACATCCTTCTCAACGGACAGGAGCTTAAGCTACCCAGGTCACGTGAGCTGGCCCTGCCTGTGCTCTGGCTAGGCCCTCCTGCCTCCCCCCACTCCCACCCCCAGCACCAGGCTCCCTCCCCAGTGTGCCTGCAGCCACACTTTCATCCCTGTTCCTCCCAGCTATGATAGTGGCCTATCACTTGGCCGCACCCCACCCCCCCACCAGCCTCCCCCAGGCGGGGGGTCGTAATTCACATTCTGGAAGTGAGTAGGGCTTGAGCGTGCCATTTCACGGCTTAAACTCCGGTGGCTCCTCATTGCCTTCAGGACAAAGCCTGCAATTTTGTTCTGCCATCTGAGGCAGTCCGGGCTCGTTCCCAGCCTATTTATCAACCCTCATGACCCTGTGGCTCCTAGCCGAAGCGTCAGCCTGAGCAGGTGATTTGCTGTTCCCAGATGTTTTTGCTTGTTCCTTGCACGTGTGGTCCTCCTGTCCCAAATGCCTTCCCTCTACCCTCCTCACTCTTCCAGCTGAAAGCCTGCTCCATGGGTCTGTTCCAGCACCCCAACCTTATGCGTGACCTCTGCTTTTGTCTCCCACTGGGATGGGACGTCCCCCTGCAGAAGCCTGTGACATCTCGGGTTCCACGGTATTGTGCGTCTGGCTCTTGTGTGCAAGGCTTATGCTCACGTTGTAGACAGCGGCAGTTCCGTGCCCGCTGCAGGGTAGCTCACTACACGGCGCCTGGCGCACAGTAGGTGCTGCTCTTGAAGTGGGCAAGTTCAGGGCTTGGTTACACGTGTCTAACACGCATGCCACAAGCGAGCCACCGAGAAAGGCCTGTTGGGCTCTGACCTTGCGCGTTGTTGTTTCCTCCTCGGAACACACAGGACCTGGCGCATAGCAGGTGGTTAACGAGTCTTTTGTGGATGAAAGAGTGAAGGATAAAACTCACCCTCCCCTTTAACGTTCTTTATACTTTCATAAAAATATTGACTAAATAAAACAGGAATGATATTAAAAATTCAAAAATCAACTTGCCCCACGAGGTGCTGGTCACCTAGGATCGCAGCTACCTGCTCATTTTTATGCCTTTGGAGTGAACTATGGATTCTGCTGGGCAGGGCTGTGTCTTACTCATTCCTGAACCCCCAGGGTCCGGTGCAGAACCTGGCATCCTTCCTGCTTTTCCAGAACCTACTCTGTTCCCTTCCTCCCTAATTTGCTGTCTATGCGGGACTCCCAAGTGCCTTTCTGAATGTGTCTCCCCCATTCAGAACCCCAGTGGCTCCCCATCAACCTTAGGGAGGAACCCTCAGTGCAGCCCAGAGGGCCTGCAAAGTCAGGGGTGTGGCCCCACCACCCCATCCCCCACTCCTCCCCACTGGCTTTGTCTCCAGCATTTGCCCTTCACCTTCTGAGTTCCAGCCATACTGGCCTCTTTCCTCTCCCAGGCCCACACCTCAGGTCCTGCTGCTCCCTCTGCCCCGGGCACCTGCCCTCCATGTGACGTTTGCCCTCCCTGTTCTGACGACGTGAGCTCGATGCCCTTTCTCTGCCCTGATGTGCCTGCGCCCCCCCTCCCCCGGGCTGGGCCCAGCGGTGAACATCTTCTTCCTCCCAGTTCTGGGCTGCAAGCTCCAGGTGGGTGAGCATCGCAAAAGCCCGGGGCTCTGCACATGGCAGTTTTTCCATACATGTTTTTTGAGTAAATGAATGAATGAATAAATTAAAAAGATACATGGTAGGTACTTAGTATATTTTATTGAATGAATACACGAAGGGCACAGGGTCGGGGCCTGGCAAATATCTGTTGAATAACCCAACAAATGAAGGAATAGGGAAGGGTGTTTAGGGCTTTTTGGGAAGAGCTCTGGCCAGTTCCTTCAGACCAGGGAGACTCTCTGTCCATCCATCCCTTCAGGCCCCGTGCTCACCCCATCAGCCGCAGGAGACCCGGCTCTTCCAGACCTCTCTCCCCTGTGCCTGCCTCTCACACACATTCACAAGCAGGCAGTGAGTGAGAGTGAGACAGTGACCCGAGAAGCCTGTGCTCGAGGCAGCTGTGCCAGGGTCACGTGTGGGCGCTGGGGTCGGGGCGGCCTTTCGGTGGGGAGCAGGATGGAGCCTGTCCTGGCCTCTGGCTCCTGGTGTCACAACTGTCTACATAATTCTTTCAACTCCGCAGCCATCCGGTCCAGCCCTGATCTGGAAACCTCTTCCAGAACATCTGTTTTCCTCCTCAATCAATACGCTCCCCAAAGAGGGCCAACTTGCAAAATATTATATATAACATCAAACATGCTATCCGAATTCAATTAAGTGATTTGGTTAGGGAAGGGTTTGTGGTAATTAAACATACTGTTTTGGGGCAAATTGTAGCAAACTAGTTCATTCTTCATTAATAGGCACCTCTCTTGACTCCCCATGAGCTGATAGAGAGAGAGGGAGGGAGAGTAGGAAGGGACGAGGGAGGGGGAAGTAGTTGAATACCCCCCACTCAGCGTGATTTACGCCCACCATCATGGGCGTGGATTTCCAGCTCTCTCATGCTATGTGACCACAGTGAAGTCACTTAACCTCTCTGAGCCTCAGCCATCTGGCCTGTAAAATGGGGAGCATAGTCCCCATCTCACAGCACTGCCGTGAAGACTGATGCAGTGAATGAACACGCACAGCTTCTGGCACACGGAGGCCCATCATGGAAGGGCCATGACGGTACCGAGGTCCATTGAGACTGTATGACTTCTGTCCCGTCGGTCAGGGCCCAATCAGAAGTCCTCTTTCCAGTGAGCCAGGGCCTGAAATGCATCTCAGAGTGTTCTTTCTCCCTAGGATGTTTGTCCAGTTCTGGGCGCAGGGTTGAGGCGCCTCCTGCCTTATTTCACTTCCTTATCCGTTATGCATGGCTCAGGGCCGCTCTGGAGGAGAGAAGGGCCAGCGTGTGCGGACTCTGGCTACGGTTCCTGGCCTGCCCCTCCACGGTGCTGGGTCCCTGGGGCAGTTGTTGAAGCTCTTGCCGCACAGATTTTTGTTCTGTAAAATGGGGATGGTAAGAATTACTGCAGACCTCCTAGTGTTAAATGAGTTTCATTGACGGCGAGCTCTTCCACAGGGCCTGGCCCACAGTGAGCTCCTGCTATGCATTCTGTTATTCATTTATTTGCATTTTCAATTCAGAACGGCCCATTTCAGTGGCCAATGGTTTTCTGCGGGCGCTGGACTCCTCGGGCCAGGGCTGGTCACGGCCAGCATCTGTGGTAGCGGGTGCCACTCAATCAGGTGCTCCGTGTGGATCTGTTCCAGCACCCCCAACCTTATGCGTGACCTCTGCTTTTGTCTCCCACTGGGATGGGACGTCCCCCTGCAGAAGCCTGGGACATCTCGGGTTCCACGTTATCGTGCGTCTGGCTCTCATGTGCAAGGCTTATGCTCACGTTGTAGACAGCGGTAGTCACCAAAGACCTGGCGGAGGTGCTTCACAGCCCGGGTTTAGGATTTGTCGATGAGCTTGCTGTCCCTTTCATCTTCAGGCGAAGATACTGAGGCTCTTAAAATCACCTTGCAGGAGCCGTATGGGCCACTAGACAGCTGGAGGGCTGGGCTTGGTCCCCAAGACTGTGGGATTCCAAAGCAACACTCTTCTCCTTGCCGTGCCACCACCCAGGGAGACACAGCTTGTGAACTGGGCCCTCATTGGGTGTCTGCTCTGTGTAGACCATTTCCTATCCTCGGCCTCTACTGGATTATCTACAAGTCTTAGAGTGCCTCTATGGGTCCCCCCAGTGGACCAGTCTGATCCTTACCTCCCTTTTCCTGGGCATCCAGAAAAGGCTCACTCAGGACATACTCCCCAGAAGACAGGAAGCTCATTGGGAAGTTGTTTTCATGTGGACAAGAAAAGATGGCGGCCTGAGGGGAGGTGCTAGGGGCATAGGTGGAAAGCAGTGGGTGCATCCTGGAGAACTCAGGAACACCAGTGGTCTACACAGTAGGTGCCGGAGGAGTAGGGTATAGTCTTTGGCGGAATAATGTTCTGAAAACTTCCTAGGAGGGGCTGCTGGGGCTTGATTTGATTCCCTAAGAAAGGCCAGGTCGTTTCAGACAGAAGGGACATGGAGAGCAAAGGTTTGGAGGTGAGAAGTGCTGTGACCAGCTCTGGAGACTATACGAGGAGGCTGTGATGAGGCCCCTACCTTTAAGGGGTGTGTGTTTTGGGGACTGTGGCCCAGAGTGGCTCAGGCAGAGTGACATTCAGCATCGAGCTATTCCGCAGAGTTGGGCGGGCTGTGAATTGTAATGCTCAGGAGAGGGTGCCAGAAACCCGAGTGGGGGTGGGAGGTGATGGGCAACCCTCTCAGGACCCTGGCCTAAGTAGGGGTCATTTGTCATTCATTCATGCATTTGCAGTACTGTAGGGCAGGAGAGCAGGGGGAGGGAGAGAGGGAGAAAGAGAGACTGACAGATGGACAGTAAGGGGCAAAACCATCCCATCCCTGGGAGGAGCCAAAGATTTAGGAGGGACTCCGTTGTCAAAATGTTTGGAGTTCCAGGAGCTCAGACTCTGCCTCAATCAGGTTCACCAGGCCTGAAATGGACGTTGTCAAGGCCCAGGTGGGCACAGCATTAGGACATGGCCTCCCCTCTGGAAAATGGCCACCAGCCCCTCCAGGCTCACATTCCCTCAAGCTCAACAAACCTGGGGGAAGAGTCTTTTATCTCCAGTCTGGAGATGGGCTCCGAGTGGCTAGGCCTGGGTCACATGTTCACCTGGAGCAAGGCAGGGAGGGGTGTCCACCTATGGAAGTCCTCCAAAGGACATCTGCGTGGTTGGCCCCCGAAGAAGGGAGACTAGATGCCCGCAAGAATGAACCCCAGTGAAGGAGAATGAAAGCCTCAGGAGTAAGGCTGGCCTCCACAGAGAGGTGGATCCGTGGGGAGAGGAGCTCTTCGAGGCCAAGAGATGATGAATCCTGGTGGAGGCTGGACCAGGCAAAGGGGGGCCCTCGTCCTCTCTGGTTTCCTGACCTCTCCTGCGCTTGATTTTCTTACCCCTGGACTGGATGTTTGCTCTTTGCACCCTCCCCAGCTGTCCCCGTGGAGAACATTCCAGGATGGGAATGGGCCCTTTTTGCTTCAGGCCCCCCGTGGTTCGATTCCTGTTCGGCCTCCACAAATGATGATGGAGATGGCGGCTCTTGCTTTTCCTTTTGAACCCTCCTGGCATCTGTCTGGCCTGCCTCTGTCTGGTTAGCGTGTGGTGTTTTCTGGGCAGAAACCCAAAGCTCACCCTCGTTCCTGCTTTGTGGAGCCACTTGTCGGCATCGCGGGGGATCGCTCTGGGAGCTGTGTACCTCCCTTTTGTCCCAAGAGGGAGACAGGTTGGTTTGGGAGATGAAAGGCTCGGCTAATAGCGGTCTGGGTCGCATCAAAGCCAGCCCCAGCCAGGTGAGCTGGCGCACCACAGCGGCCCCGGCGTGGGAAGTCCAGGTTGTGGGAGGCCTTGGCCCTAGTCCCAGCTCTGCTTCAACTTGCTGCTGTGAGTTTGCTGGCCTCTCTGTGCCTCGGTTTCCTCATTTGTCACAGGAACGTGAATGCCTCCCAAAGGGTCAAAGTGTGTGCAGAGTGCTGTTATCGGCTTTAGCGCTATTCTGTCTGGTCCCTAGAGCCTCGAAACAGCCTGGGAAGTTTCCCAGGGAGCTGACTCTGTCTCTGCCCCTTTCTGTCCCCTTGTTGGGGTGGGTGGCACTTGGAACACGTGGCCCTCATTCTGGGATGTACACCACTCCTCTGGGAGAGTCTGCTGGGGGACCCGTCGACCGGCTGCCTCCCTCAAGGTTGCTGCCCCCTCCGCGCCCCCCACAGCCCTCCCCTCACCCTCCCTGCCTTGTGAGGTGACGCTGGTCCCCGCTGCCACCTCCCCACGCTGGCCGCCGAGCCATTAGCCTCACTTCTCACTGGCTGCACATCAGCACAGTAATCATTTTCAGATTTACAAGCATTAAATATTTTAATTTAATGCCTTGGCTCTCTTGTAATTCATGCACTTAATTATATGATAATTACTCAAATGAAAGAGATACAGCTGCTGTCAGATCAATGCCGAGGGAAGACTGGGTGTGGAGTTGCACTGGTTTTGGGGAGGCGCCCCCCGCCTTTGCTCTGGGCTGCGCAGCCCCTCCTCCCCGAAGCAGTGCTGAGGCCAGGAACGTGCTCCTGTCTGAGCAGCAGCAGGGTGTGGGGGCTGCCCTGGCTGGTGACCCCGAGTCCTGGCAGACTGGAATCTGCTGACCGGTGGGCAGGGAGGGAGGACTCTAAGGCCTCCTTGGGTGGTCCAGAGCAAGCGCCTTCTCTGTGCCCACTCTAGGGGGCACCGGAGGCTGGGAATGTAGTCTGGGCCGCCGTGGCAGGTGGAGAGCCGAACCTCTCTCCCCCAAGGATGGATGTCTGGGGGCGAGGCGTGGGGAGAGACTTCTTTGAGCATCTCCGCTAAGGATGGAGGGAGGCCTGGGCCCCATCCCACGGACCACCAAGGGGTTTGCAGGTCCAGATCAGGGAGGGGTGGGTGCGTGGTGCTTTCTGGTTCCTGTCTTTCCTCCCCTTCCCGCCTCTGCCTTTCCTTTCCCCTCTCTTCTTCCATCCATTTCCTTTCGTTTTTGTTTCCTTGTTATTCTCCCTTTTTCTCTCTTTCCCCATTGACATCTAAACTTGGGTTTAATGCCTGAAGGGTACTGGTTATTTTGTAAGAACTGGGGACTGTTCCTCTTTCGCCCGAGTTTCAGCTCTCCCCTCCCCACCATGTTGGAGGAGCCCTGTTGGGGCGGACACTGGGGCGTGAGTCCCCTGGAGGCCTCTTCCGGTTGATGGCACCGGCCAACATTCAAGGCAGGTGGCATTGCCTTGGGCCCGGCCTTCCTCCGGTCTGGGGCTGGCAGCCCTTGGGAGGTACTCTGCAAACCTGAGCCCGCTTCCTCGGGGAGTAAGGTCCCCCTCTCTCAAGAATCGAAGCGAAGAGCCAGGTAGCGGGGTCCTGGGGCCAAGCCCTAGTGACGGGCCTGCCGTGTTGTGGTGTGAAGAAGTTGTCAGGAGGGCAGAATTTGCAAGCCATCGAGCAGTTTAGGCTTCTCAAAGTGTTTGGGAGTGGGGAGCCCCCTGGTGCAGGGGACAGCCCCGGCTGCTCCTGGCCCGCACGTTTCCCGGGCATGGGCAGAAGCGCCCGTTTGCACTGAAAAGGGTTACAAACGGTTTGCCCCGTATGCACACAATTTTCAGCTAGCTTACAGCAGCTGCGGCGCCGTGCTGATAGATTAAAAGCAGCAACCAGCCCCAGAATGGAGTGTATTAGAACTCCTGCTGGGCAGAGCTGGGGAGAGGCCCACACAGCTGTCATCTAGGCCAAGTTTCCAACCGAAACCTCAAGAACAGGCTGGAACTCAGAAAAGTTAGCTTTCTAAATGAGGTGGCCGGCTGTTCATCGGGAGGGAGGTGGGCAGAGGGACCGGGGGAATGCGGGGGATTTAGAAGGTGAGGAGGAGGAGGGAGGAGATTGGTTGGGGGTGTCCCGCCTGGACTGGGAACTTTGTACTGAACTGGGGCCTCTGAGGCCGGGAAAAAGGAGGCTACTGCCGGCGTGGGCCCCGCGGCAGGCATGGTGTCCTGGCCTCTCCCAGTGCTTTGCTCTAGACAGCTGACCTGGGAATCAGGTAAGTAAGAAAGACATCTAGGTGTTTCCACATCCTCTCCACAGGGCCCCAAGCGCTCAGGGCTCCCAGACTAAAATAACAGGGTGGCCCCTAGATTTGGGGGACTGCCCAGGTCTACCTGTGCCCAGGAAAAATTAGCTGTCCGTCACCTGCCACCAGCTGACCTTAATTTCCCACTGGCTGTAGCACAGAGGTCCAGGCTTTTCAACTTCAATTTTGAGGGTTTTTTTTTTTGTTTTTTTTTTTTAAAGGGATGTCGTTTCCTCTCATGATGAGAAAGGCACTTGGCAGGGGTCTGGCTTTGGCCCATGAGTCTGACTTGAGGATGAGGTGAGGGTACTTCTCATTGTCATAGATGCCACCTGAGAGCCCATCTACACCTCCCCATTCTTAGAAAAACCGCAATGCCAAGGGAGAAATCTGGGTGTGGCTTTTTGGGGAGATATATTGTTAGTTTTGCAAAAATCAAAACGCTTCCCACCGGAAGGGCCAGGTGAGTCTTTACTGGGGGGAGGGGAGAGGACTCAAGTCAACTAACTTAGTACTATTATCATGATTATAAATAGTAGAGGGGCGCCTGGGTGGCTCAGTGGGTTAAAGCCTCTGCCTTCGGCTCAGGTCATGATCCCAGTGTCCTGGGATCGAGCCCCGCATCGGGCTCTCTGCTCTGCGGAGAGCCTGCTTCCTCCTCTCTCTCTCTGCTTGCCTCCCTGCCTGCTTGTGATCTCTCTCTCTGTCAAATAAATAAATAAAATCTTTAAAAAAAAATAGTAGAGCATAGGCCCCAAATTTAGTAGTAATTGTGTATGTGGATGGCCGTGAATTCATTTCATGAGCGTGGGTTGTGCTAGTCTTCGGGCAAGCCCATCAGCCACACGTGCGGGAGATCTGTAAGGATCAGAGTCACTTGGTCTTTGAGGAGGCACGAGCCCAGGCAAAGAGCCCACAGATAAATGCTTCTGGTGGCACACATCTACCGGGACACACTCATGTCAGGAAGAGGTCTGCTTTCCAAAGCCACCATGCATGCCCTCTGCCCATCAGATGGCAGGAAATGAGCTTAGCTTGTCAGTGGCATGATTTGAGGCTTCTGAGCAAATGTAGGGGTGATGGCGTGTTTCCTGATGTGCAGTCAGATTGGAGGCATTGGAGGTGTTTGCTTGGATTCCTGAGCTGGCCCTGCTGGTGGGATGGCTGGAAGCTCGTGGCAGGCTTGGGGGGAGGCAATGGCCACAGACCAGTGTGATTGGCTTGGGCCACCGTGGCCCAAGGATGTGGGTGAGAGCATTCAGATGGGTGTAAGCGGCCAAGCACAGAGCTCTGGGAAGCAGGTTGTAGACCTACCTTGGAGTCCTAGCTCTGCCTCTGGTGGTCTGCATGACCTTGGGCAGGCTGTGTAACCTCCCTGTGCCCATTTCCTCCTCTATAAACTTAGGGTAAGGATAGCAACGGTCTTGTAGGGCTGTCGCAAACATTAAAAGAGGTAACATGTAGAATGCTTGTCACTTCATCTGGGCGTTATTAAGTACCCAGTGAATGTGAGCAGTTTGGTCACAGTCCTGTTTAAACTAGACGAGTTTGATAAGAAATTTAGAACCTTAATGCATCTGGAGTCCATTTACCAGTCTCTTCCACAAATACCCAGATTTCCTTGCATGCCTGCCATGATGGGAAGCTCACCCCCAGACTGCCATTACAATCATAGACAAATTTCTTGGACCCAGTTTCCAAACTCTGTACTTTTTTTTTTTTTTTTCCCCAGTTCTCACCTGCTACAAAGACTTTCCTGACTTTCAGGTATATGCCCAAGCTGTCACCCACTGAGTGCTTACTAGGGGCCAAGTGCCATGCCACACACTGTCCATACATTACCTCAGTCATCTTAGGGGAAGGTATTATTTCACCTCCATTTTACTGATAAGCAGACGGTCAGAGAGTTGACTTGTACAAGGGTCACATGGATCTAGGTGGGCTAGCTGGGACTGAGATCGGGTCTGTCTGATGTCCAAACCCTTGTTCTTAACCATTATCCTTTCCAAGCAAGCTCAAAACCCACCAACACTCCTTTGATCTTTTTCTCTGCATCTTCCCTCTCAAGCCCAGTGAGCCTACCTTCCCACAGTGGTCTCTTCTCATTGCTGTTTTCATTGCGTGATTTGGGGAAAGTGTGTACTGCTGTTACCTTGAGCAAGATGCTCTCTATCCGGCATCTCACAGCATCATGAAGCTGGTCGGATAACTTCTGTCTGCAGGAGACAGAAGCCACTCACCACTGTTATATAGTCTCTTAAATTAATAAAAGCAATAATCTGATAAACTGGTTATTATAATTTATCCACATAAAGCAGAGCCATGTGCCTGAATTGTCAGACGGGCCTCAAACTGGTAGAAAATAGCCAGCAATTACCAGAGGCTCAGCGAGCAGGGCTGCTGCAGTCCTGTGGTCTTCAAATTAGGAGAAATAATGAATGCATCCAGAACACATCCATTTTCAGCAAGTGCTGCATGGATTATAAAATTTATTATCAATAAAATTATTCATTTGTGCCTTATACCGCACTTAATGCACCTGAAGTGAGAAATTAGAAGTGTGTTTAATTCTGGGGTTGGAAGAAAATACAAGTGCAGCAAATTTACAGTAATAGGAGAAAGTTAATGCCTGGCAAAAAGAAATCAATTTAGCTATTGCTATTATATTTGGGGACAGGAGGTTGGTTTTTCTTCCTTTTTTTTTTTTTTTTTAAATTATAAAAGCATACAGGTTCACTTGGATCCCTGCTTCTAGTCTTGCTTTCAAAGACATATTTAATGCAAAGGTATGAATTAGGGGGAATGTATAAATATGAATAACTTGTGTGTGTAACATCTGTGTATACCTAGACATACAATATACGTGTTATCTGTAAGATTTGTATATAAACTGACATTTTTATTTCTCCGTACGTTGGTAACGCAGACATCATTTCTCCATGCATCGGTAACACACACATAAACACACGCATGCAGAGTGATGCACGTGCTGGTAAATATTTATTTATTTATTAAAGATTTTATTGATTTACTTTGAGAGAGAGAGAGAGTGTATGCACTTGCAAGTGGGGTGGTGGGGGGAGGGAGAGGGAGAGGGAGAGAGAGAATCTCAAGGCACCCAGACATCCCACTTGTAGATATTTAACAACTAGCTGTCTGGGGGAGGAAAAAAAAAGAAAGAATTCTGATTTGCAGCATTTGCCGATTTCTGTGGTGTAAATATTCCCACCGTGGCCGATGTTGAGCTCTTAGTGTGACTTCATGGAGCGTGAGGCTCGGATGGGAGGCACGCCGCCTGCTCTCGGGAGCCCGTCCTCGCTGCACCGCGATTTCGTACGCCTACAGAGCCAACAGCGCATGGGTGGTGAAGGCAAAAAAGAAAGGAGGTGTGACTCGCCTCCATCCGCTGGGGCCCTGAGTGTCATCTGTGTGTTTTTGCTGAGCGTCAACCTCCTTTGGTGAATTTGCACGGATACGTGATGCGAGGGAAAGAGCCGGCCTCCTCCCCTGGAAGCATGGTGACTTTATGTTCATGAGGTTCCTGAGGAGAAAGAGAGGACGGAGGGAGAGCGGAGGTGAAGGAGGAGGGGGGCGGGCTCCGGGCCCCGCTTCCCCTCGCATTAGCAGCGCTGTGCATCTTCAGGTCGCCCGGCGGACCGGCCTCGGTTTCTATCCAGCCATTGTTCTTTTCTGCACCGCGTTTGCACACTGTGGCGCGTCGGGGGAATTTCAGCAGTTGGAATATACATGAAAAGAGTTCCGCTCCACTTTCATAAGGTCCCTGGACGGCTCGGACGAGGCCTCAAGGCCCCATGGTAGAGCCGGTACCGCATTCATATTCCTTCCCAGCACCGCACACATGATAGCACAGAGCCCAGACCAATCGAAAACTTGACAGTAAGCCTTTTGATTTTGCGGGGAAACCTTCATCACGCTGGGAGAGGGAAGGGAATATAACCCAAACTGGACTTCATACTGTGGCAAGCTTGAAATCCCAGCCCCACCGCAGAGCCGGCTGATTGGAATAGTTGGAAACTGTGTCCAGGAATTCGGCTGCAAGAACTTGGCTCGCAGCAACTTCTGCCTTTTTGAAAGAAAAATTGTCCACTGGGAGAGCCACTTGGGGCCTGGGTTTAATCTGTCCAGGCAGTGAAGATTCGCGGAAATGATAGGCCAAGTTTCCCTAAAATGTTCAGAGCTCCTGCCTACGTGGGGACCCTCGTGGGGCGAGAGAAGCAGGCTTGACGGCTCCCGGTGACGGCTACTGTCACTGTCACGACTGTGGCATTGTCACTGGCTCTGACGCTATTGCTGTTTTGCTAATCGCCAACCTGCTGCTCGTGAGCTAGCGGAGTTTGAGAAGCACACACAGCTGCACAGAGCATGCGCTCTTCTGGGAACCCCAGCCTGCTGTGACGGGGAGGTGTGTTTTTGGGTATGCCTCTCACCCCCAGCGAAGCCGTCATGCCATTTAGGGGCCCCAAGGGCCGAAGAGAGGCTGACCTTGAAATCGTGGCCATGCACTTGGCAAACCCACAGCGACGCTGCCTCTGCTGGGGGAGAGTCCGCTGCTTTGCTGAACTGGGATGGTGCTGGATGGCACTCATCTTTGTCTGAAGATGTTCTGGAATGAGGGACCCTGACATGACGCACCTATGAAAGTCAACGATCTCCACTGTCATTGCCCGGGACATTGTGATGATGCAGGCTCTTGGGAGAGAGACAGAGACGTCAGAGATATTGAGACAGGGTTGGGTTGGAGTAATTTCTGCCAGTAATACTGGGGTGGAGGGGAGGGCCAGCTCTTGCCATTTGTCCCCAGGCTGATAATTGCACCCACCTTCCCTTACTTACCAAAAGAGCCTCTCTTTTCCTTTTTTCTTTTTATTTCCCATGCTCTGCTTGGTCCCCTGACCTCATCTGGCCTAGTTTTCTCAGGTGACTGGACAGAGTGTGGCGGCTCTGTGCGCCAAGTGGGGAGGACCGAAGCTGGAAGTGGCAACACCCAGACGTGCAGCCCTGGCTTTGGCTGTTTTGCATTGTGAGGTTACAGGTGAGGTCGGTAGATCTCACTTTCCCGATGTGTGGGCCTCAGTTTCCCTATGTGTGAGATAGAAAGCAGGCTCACTCAAATGCGCTCCAGCCTCCCCCAGTGGCACTTGGGAGCTGAGCAACATAGAGGGGGATGGACAGTGGGAGGTGTGCTTAGAGCACAGAATTCTCCACCATGGGGGCAGTCTGGGCTGGGAGGGACTTCCGGAGGCTCCTTGGCAGCCCAGGGTGTGACCCCACTTTGAACAGCCCCCACTTCTGAGACCCACTTTCCAAGTGGTCATGACAGGCATTGCGGGGCCTGGCCAAGGGGGTCCCCCTTCCTCAATCCTAGATACACCTTGGTGCTTCCCGATGCCAAGACGATTCAGGGAACGTCAGGAACCTAGTAATTTCTCAGCTGGGGATCGTTGTAAAAATAAATGTCTTTTGGAGGTTGAAAGGTTGTCAAATACACACTGAGCCTAATTGGGTCCTCAAAATGTGCAGTTCCTGCTGATTTTCATGGAAGGTGTGTGTGTGTATGTGTATATGTGTGTGTGTGTGTGTGTGTATCTTTGGGAGAATTGGGCAAATGATAACTTTTGAGGTGTGTAGATGTGCTCATTGCCTGGATCTATGGATAGGTCCCTGGTTGAGCAAAGGGCATGATTTCCCCTCCATATGGGGCGGTCTCCTCAGCCACTTCTGGGCTGACTCCCCTTATCCTGGATCATCCAAGTTGGGAAGTGACTTGGGACTTCTGCTAGGCCAGCCTGGAGTGATGACTATGAACCTTTGCTCACGCCGTGGGACTTTCTCCCCCACCAGAGTAAGCACCATGACACTAGTTAATACTGCTTGAGTGATGGGCCTAGAACAGTTTTGGTGCTTTACATATTTATCAGCTCATTTAAATCACCCCTTAGCGCTACTCAGAGTTTACAGGGCTCAAATGCTATGCGGCTGTGCGCTTTGCCCACTATTCCAGGGGCCCTCAGGATCTATCCATGAGCCCAAGTTAGGAACATCTGCCTTAGAACGTTGACCGTGGGGGCTCCGAATTGATTTAAAAAACAATCCTTGTTTCCACTTTACGGAAGGCAAACCTGACTTCAGAGACCCTGGGCTAGGAGCGACACCGTGACTCTGGTCCCACAGCTGGTCTATTTCGCTTTCTCTGCAGCCGGACGCGCATCCCTTCCCTCCTTGGTCCTTGGGCTGGTTCCCATCACTCCACTGCTTCAGGGCCCCCGGGGTTCCCAGCCTCAGGCCCTCTCCTCAAACCTAGCTTCCAGCCATCGGCTGCCTTGCTAGCACAGTCTGGGAGGTAATGAGGAGCTGGGGCTCTCCTGAGAAATGGCAGGGTAGAACCTCTTCCCTCCTGATCTTCCCTGCTTGCTGGACTCCGTTCGTCCCATGGGTGGAGAGGAGCCCCTCTGACACTGTGTGCCTGCCTGGGAGAGGAGCTGCGTCCCGTGCCAGGCGTCGCAAAGGACTGGATGCCTGCCCAGCCGCCCCATCGCCATACAGCTCACCCGATCCTGCAACAGACATGCCTCCCGTGGCCCTTAGGTGAAGGAATATCTCATTCCCTCACCAGATCCAGCCTCTGGCCATGCCGCCCTTGGCTTCCTGGGCTCCCGTGAACCCATTGCAGGACTATGGGGTCCGAGGGCCAGGGCGGGGCCTGAGGGCTGGAGCACTGCCCCGGCACTGCCCGCCCCAGCCCCTGGGTGCTTCCGCCTCCTTCCGCCCTGGCCCCGCAGCCCTCTCCTCTGTCACTGATTGTTTGTGCAGTGAAGACAGCCAACCCGGGGAGGAGGAGCAGGCACTGGGCTGCAGCGTCTGGCCCCCATCCTCCTGCCAGGCGCTCATTTGTATGCAGAAGGGATTAGGCGGAATTTACCGTGGCCTCACCCTGGGGAGCTGCTTGCGCCCTAGGAATGCTCTCCGAGGCGGTGTGCAGTTGGTAAGATTAGAACGGGCCCTTCTGCCGCCGCACACGCCCTGGTCACTCTCCAGGCCGCCGACATCGAAATCATTCTCATTTATAACCTTTTTGATCATCCAGCCTCAAAGAGGGCCCGCCTTGTATGACAGCGGGCACCAAAATGGCCCAATTATTTGGAGGAGGAGGGAGCAGCTGAAAACAGTCAGATGTGAGAGACAGGGCACTTGATCTGGGCTCCTGGCTTTTTTTCCCTGGCTTCTCCCACCAATATTTTTACAGCTGTTGACATATATTGAGTTGCATGTGCCTGGGCTAGATCCCCGCGGTACTGTTTCAAAGATCTGTTCACCATAAAGTGTGCTGTTCTCAAGTAAATGACTGACTTCAAGAAAGCACAGTAGTTTAAATGTTACTATAAATACAGGAGCTAAGACATTTTAATTATAATTTTTGAGTTATACAGTGTTCTGTAAGTACACCAGGCATTTACAAAAGGACTTGTGTGGTGCTCCAAGACATGGTGCTCTCTTGTGGATAAAGAAGTAACTGCATGCGGACGGTGTCTGCAGGTCGGGGGTGGGAATGGCTAGACCCCTGTTTGCTCCTGGCCAGGAGGGGTCGGGGAGGAGTCCTTGGAGTCTGTGTTCTGGGCTTTGGGATCCATTGCACACGTATGGATGGAGCGCCTGGGGTGCAGAGTCCTGCACCGAGGGCTCTGGGGGCCTCAGTGGATGGGCCAAAACCTGCACCCTCACGTTGATCAGCCTGTAGGAGAGGACAAGCCAGCAAAGCAATGTGAGAGCCGCCAGGGTAAGAAGATGGGTACGCGAGTGCTAAAGAAGGGCCATCCGGTTCTGCTGACAGCGAATGGACAGAAGGTTCTAGGGGAAGGGCAGGGCTTTGCAGAAGGGGGGATGCCTCGCTCTGCCTTGAAGGGTGAGAAGAGCCACAGGGAATGAAGCGAACAAAAGCCAAGTCTGTCTTCGGTGTGCAAGCAGATGCTCTGAGCAGCCTTCACCCGCCGCCGTGACTCTGTCTCTGAGGCCCCAGAAGTCCCCCACACTCCACAACTCAGAAGCTCCAAGGGGCCAGGGAGATGCTCCTGCCTGGTGGGCTTGAAAACTCAGCCCTCGGGAGAGTCGGGTGAAGAGAATTCGTAGATGAGAGGAGAGAGGAGTCAGCCTGCGGCCGTCATGTTGTTGTAGTTTTGATGGGTGTGACCTTTGGGCCATCCCCTTGGTTATGCCCCAGTGCTAAGGCACTGGGTTAAGGGACAGGTGCATGACCATGATCCATCAGCCATCAACCCGTGATGCATTCCTCCACTACCCCATCCGTTCATTATCATCCTTCTCTTCTCATGCATCCATCCCTCCACCCACCAGCCCATCTAGTCACCTCGACACTCATTGTCCGTCTGCTCGTTCATCTTTGCAGATATCTACCGTCCATGTTACCCTCACCCACCATCCTTTCCGTCCACCCATCCGTCTGTAATCCCTGAAACATTATAGCTCAGGAATTAAAACCAGAAGTTCTGCAATCTGGTTTCTTGAATTCAAATCCAATCCCTGTCACTTCTAGTATTATGTCCTTGGGCAAGCAAGCTACTTAACCTGTGAGTTAACCTTTTTTAGTCTGTACCACGGGGGAAAATAATGGAGGCTAGCACAAGTGTGTTGCAGAAATTAAATGAGATACTACTTACAAGGTGCTTGGCACAGTGCCCGGCACAAAGTAAGACCTCCGTTAAGTGCTGGTTTTGTTTGCCGAGTGACACCAAGTGCCAGGCGGTGTTCCACAGCCTGGAGTGAACTCCTTAGTGCTCCAGGCATAGACTGGAGTGGTTCCCCCTGGGAACCAGGGGCTTCTGCCTCATAGTAAGGGCTGGCATTCAAGCAGGAGGGACCTGTGACACGAACATGAAGGACTGTTCAGGAATGGCCAGTATATTTTATTTTTATTGCTGTTTATATCCAACCCTACCCTGTGTTTAGTGTAGGTGTGTTTGCCCCCATCCATGAGATGTCTTAAAAATTTTTTTAGCAATTAATTATGAAATAAACATACAAAATGCCAAAGAAAGGAAACTCCTTGGCGAGGTGTCTAAGATCCCAACCGCCATCTTGACAAAGCCCTTAATTTGAAGATGCCATTTGGACTGCATGGACTCGATACCCCTACGTTCTAATTCACTTATTCTTAGACTGTTGTCTCACATCGTTCTTCAACGTATACATGTTGAGCACCAACTGTATACCAGGCATCGTGCCAGGTGGTTTTGTCTTTAAGATCTCATGTAACTTCACGTAAGATTTATGTCTCAAGAGCGAAATAGAACAAAACCTTGACAGTAGCTTTCAAAGAGAGGGGAATCGAGGGTGATCTTCATCTGTTTTAGTACTTTGCGAATTTTCTAGAAAAACCACACTGTGCAGAAAGTCCAAGTAAAAACAATCCGGTAAAGTCTGAGCCCCTAGCCTCACAGAGCTGACGGCAAAGCAGGAAAACAACCATTTATGCCAAAGTGGTGACATAGGATTGTAGGATTATACTAATGTGACTGCGCTCTCTGAAAACAAGTGGAATTCTTCTGAATGGCTGGCCCTCGGGGCACCTGGGCACACATCAGCCATTGCCTAGTTGATTCCTGGCGCTTAGAGCACCCCATCCAAATTTAGTTAAATTGTCTAGGACCAGGCAGGGAGAGGGGGTTCAGCCAGCCTGTTTGGGAAGTAACTGGGATTTGGGGAGCTCTGCCCTCTGTCACCTGTTTGAAGATGTTGAGTGAGCATGGCCATCAAGGCAGGCTGTGGGGGTTGGCGGTAGCAGGAGTCCTGCCTTTCGGGTCTGGTGGATATACGGAAGACGATGCTTGCTGGTTGCTGAGGGGCACTGCTATGCTGGGCTTCATCACCTGAGGGGGTCTAAGAGTGCGGAAGGGGGGGGGTGTTCTAGCAAGCCCTAGAACTTCCTGTCCTTCCGCTGAGAATCTGGAGGCAGCAGCTATGGTGATATGTGTCCTGCTCACTTGTGACCTTGGGTTTGGGAGACACATAGGATGGTCTTTGGTGCTCTGTCAGTGTGGACATGCCATAGTCTCAGTCCTTACAGAGGAGAGAAAAGAAGTCATCATTTTGGGGGGACCAGGAAGCCCAGAAACAGAATGGGTGCTAGGGATAGGGTGTGGGTTGTCCTGCCCCCAGGGAGGGACTGTGCTAGGAGGAGACGCACCCTTCCCCTGTCATTGTTGGGAACACGGCTTTGAGCTTTGGTCCCATCATATCACCCTTGGGGGCTTCCGTTTTCTGTCAAATGGGGAATCTTTCCCTCACGTCATCTTGTGAGTGTTGTCACTCAAGAAAAAGGCTATGGAAGCATTTTGGAAACTGGAGAGCTTTGTACCCGCGAAAAACCATAATTCACGAAGACTTTTAAAACCATCAGCTGATTTAAGAGTGATTGTTATGAGGAAATATGTATCAGATTGAAGGCCATAATACCTTCTATTTGTTTGTATTTTTAATGACCATGATCTTGAAGCTGCTGTCCATTATCGAGACGCAGTATTGGTCCAGACACCAGGCACATGTCACCCCTAACCCTTATAATGTCCCTGCAAGGTAAGGTAAGTGTCACTGTTGTCATTTTCCCGCGGTGGAGTCGGAATTTGAGCCCAGCTCCTTCGGCCTTCAGAGCTCATGCCCTTTGTGTTTGGTCTTCATGCTCCTGAAAGCACCTCTGGTTTTGTAAAATGAATTTCAGTCGTCATAACAATCTCGAGAGAGCCACTGTTTTGTACCCATTTTAGAGCCGGGGATAGACCTAACAGTGTTTGAGATCTAGGGACTGTATGTTCTAGCTCACCCTGTCAACACTGATCTCCAGGTCACAGTGGGTCCCGGAGTGGCCAGGGAAATGGGTTCTCCTGCATCCTTATTCCCTCCTAGATGGGTCAGAGGGAACCCTGGCAGGGGGGTGCCCCGAGGGTCTCTTTCACCTTGAGGGCTCCCAGCCTGGCTTCCAGATGAGAGGCTGCGAGGTGCCATCCATCACCTGGGATCACGCATGTGGTTTTCTTTTTCTTCCTGCCCTTCTGGAATGACACACTTGCGCTTGTCCCTTTGGTTTAGCCAGAAACAGAAAGTGTGTCTTCTCAAATGCAGACTGACGTGCTTCTTTTATAAATTCTTGGGCATTACTATTGATTTTTGGCTGAGGGTTTCGAAATCCTGTGTCTAGGACTCAGGAGATTTCCCTGCTGCAGTAATAATGCATTGTCATTCTTAATATCTCTAGTCTCTGACACAATATTCATATCAGGCTGCCGAGGAGTGGCGTCAGCATGGCCTTGGGGACGGCAGCGGGGCTGGCGATAGGGGCACACAGGCACCTCCCTCTCGCTCCAGCCCGTCTTCTCACCATTTGAAGGAGCCCAAGGTGAAAGCATGGGGGCGCCGTGTGCGTGAGTGGTGGACTTTTACCCACTTCCCTGCGTGGCTTTCTCTGAGGCCCAGAGAGGGGCAGGGGCTTGTCCAAGGACACACAGTGAGTCGGAGCTGGAACTTGGGCCTCCTTTGCCTTTCTTCTACCTGGTTATTCAGGTTCCGCCGACTCTGTGTCTATGAGGGGCGAGGCATGAACGACAGCAAGTGAGGTGGCCTGCCTGGGGACAGTGGGAGCTCCTGTGTCCTAGCAGAGAGCCCGGGTCTCACCACTGTAGTCCTGGGGGGTCGCGTCTTGGAGAGTCCAGATGTTCTGGGTTTTCGACAGACGCCTCCAATCCAGATTTTAATATAGGGGCACCTGGGTGGCTCAGAGGGTTAAGCCTTTGCCTTCAGCTCAGGTCATGATCTCAGGGTCCTGGGATCGAGCCCCACGTTGGGTTCTCTGCTCAGCGGGGAACCTGCTTCCCCATTTCTATCTGCCTACCTCTCTGCCTACTTGTGATCTCTCTGTCAAATAAATAAAAAATCTTAAAAAAAAAAATTTCTGGCTGTTTTAAATGTTGGGAACTCATTACCAACCACCCCCCATACTCACAGAATGTGACCCGCAGAGAAAACCACAGCTGTGGGTTGAGGGCTGGAATGGCCATGCCCTGTGTCCCAGCCAGAGTCGGGGGCTGCTTGGTTGATCTGCTTGTGAGAACACGTTGCCGGTCCAGAATTGGGGAGCACAACCCCATCTTCCCTCCGGGTCCTTGTGTTCAGGCCCCTTCCCCTACCTGAGCCACCTGCACTCCTGAGGGCTTTCTTACTCTTCCGGTGGGGAAAGAGCCAGCGCTCTGGGATCCAGGCTCGTTGCACCCTGCGTGTTTTGAAGTGTGTGCAGGCTTGACCCCGCCCTTCAGGCCTGGCTGTCCTTTGTCCCCGCGCTGTGAAGAAGACAGAGCTACTAGCCTGGCCTCCAGGACCTTCCGGGCGAGCCACTGAATAGGTTCCCACGGAGGGATTGTTTTTCTAGTTCTTGGAATTGATGCCGCTTAGACCATAAAAATAAAAGGCCCGTGTCCTTGATACTTTGAGCTGTCTTGTGAATGAGCGGATGTGCTGGGGGACGGAGGGGGTTGTGTTTTGAGGTCCTGAGAGGAACCGAGGCCCTGCAGCTTGCCGGAGTGACTGAGGCGACTGGACTTGAAGGGAGAGGCCTGTGACGGGGGAAAGCGGACGGCTGGACATTTGAACCGGTGCTGTCGGAGATATGGGAAAATTGGAGCAGCCAAGAAATGTCATTTTCTTAGTTGCAAAATCATTTAGCCAAAATGGTAGGAAGTTGTGAGCAGGAAGGAGGGTGGCAGGAAGCATGCCTCTCACACATCATCCCGGTGGATGGGCCTTCCTTGTGGGGACCCACCTGGACATGGGCCTGGGATGGCCAGTCTGTTGGGTACGTAAAGATGTCAAGGGGGAGCCCAAGCCTTGGGGAGGCTGTGCTGATTCTGCCCGGGGCATGGTGAGAAGCACCCTGCGCTGTCCTCCCTGTGTGTCTGTGACGGTGTGTCGAGTCCCCACATTGCCCGCCATGGAGGGCTCCCTGCAGGAGCCAGGAGGAGCGCTGACCATCGTGGGGGACATGCCCTGCCCGTCGGTGTGTTCAGCTCTGCCTGTGGACTGTCATGTGGACTCTTGCCAGCTGGCTGTGGGCAGGGGTTGGTGGCCCTCACAGGGAGATGGGTTGGGTCAAGCTCGCTCCAAAATTGTTGACCAAATGGGAGCTTTACTGGGGCCCTGTCCTGTCCCTGTGTCTTTGTTGTCCCCGTGCCTCACCTCATCCACACACAGTGCCCTTTCCTGTGCCCAGCTACGAAGAAGGGGCCAGCGACCCTCTTGTCCTTGGTGTGCTCGGCAGTGAGTGCTGGCAAGCCCAGGGAGGGCTTAAGGATGAGGGGCACTGCAAGGTTTGGTGGAGAGGGGGCCGGAGGCCTGGGCTTGGCTTCTGGAAGGCCTACAAACCTATGTGATCTTTGCAAAATGGGCTGCGTTCTCTGAGCTCAGCTTCTGTTCTATAAAATGAGAGAGTTGAAGCAGCCAACGTTTTTCCCGTGGTGGGGTTTAACCCGTTAGCAAATCATGAAATCAACTTGGGACGGTCACACTCAATGAAATGAAAAAGGAATTAGTAAGGCAGAGCAGAGCATGGGATGGGACAGAATGGAATGAAAGAGAGGGTAGGGAAGGCGAGGGAAGGGAAGGGAAGGGAAGAGAAGGGAGAAGGAAAAGTACAAACAAAAGTACAAGCAAAAGGAGGGGCGCCTGGGTGGCTCAGTGGGTTAAAGCCTCTGCCTTCGGCTCAGGTCATGATCCCAGGGTCCTGGGATCGAGCCCCGCATGGGGCTCTCTGCTCAGCAGGGAGCCTGCTTTCTCCTTTCTCTCTCTCTGCCTGCCTCTCTGCCTACTTGTGATCTCTGTCTGTCAAATAAATAAATAAAATCTTTAAAAAAAAAAAGTACAAGCAAAAGGAAAGAAAATGCCAGAAGACATCACACTTAGGAAGCTAACATGCGTTACATTAAATTTTTTTAAATTTTTTTTTTTTTTTTATTTCGTGTATGTCTGTTAGTGTGTGACTAGGTCATGCGTAGCTATTTCTTTGCTATAGGTCACAGTTTAAAAATGTGAAAAAACACGCATTAGTTGGCCTAAAAACATTCTTCTAAACCTTATGGTTTAAAAGCGTGGTTCACTACCTGCGTTGACCTTGGGCAAGTTCTAATTATCTCTCCATGACTCAGTTTTCTCATCTATAAAGTGAGAGTCATTCAATGTCCAACACAAAGGGTTGTTAGGAGGATTCAATGAGGGCGCTGTGTGATGTGGTCAGCCCACGAGTGCCCAGTACAAGCTTTTGCTAGCTGGTATGCACATACAGGTGTATATCCACTCTTAGACATGGGGGTGGGGGTGAGGTGCCAGATCTATCACCTTTTAGGTCTTCCTCCTCTGGACGGGAGGAGAGAAAACAGCCTGCAGGGCCTTTGATCTCCTGCACAGCCCAAGGACCGTCCCAAGGACCTTGGGGGTTGATGTGGGGTTGACGGGGAGATGCATCCCTGAGCAGAACCCTGAGCCCGTCTTGGGGAGAGATCTTCTATGCCCTCTCGGGGGAGGGCCCTGGCAGGGTCAGACATGGGCCGAACAGCCTTCCGTCACCCATGGAACCACCTCTGTGGCATGCCACTCCCTGGGCAGAGCTGAAAGCCATGGAGCCCCAGCAGCTGGGAACCCGGCTGACGGTCCCGGGGCACTGGACTTGTCACCTGCAGCCGTCTGAGCATTTCTGTCTTTGCTTAGTGCGGACCTTTAGTACGGACCCCCAGCTCCATTTTGAACCTCGTGAAGTGGGCACACATCTATGACAATTAGGACTTTTTCTCCTGCCACCCTCCCCCACCCCACCTTTCCTTAACAATGCAAAATGGGTCCGTGAAGGCGTGTTTAAAAAAAAAAAAAAAGGAAGAAAAGGGCAAGGAATGAAATAAGTTGTCCAGGAAGCTGCCTGGTGATGTTCTTGCTGCCGGAAGTAGGCACTCAGGGGCGGAGGCCCAGCGTCCTGAAAGGGCAGGGAAAGGAAGGATGACATCAGAGTCGTATTTTTGGCGAGGGGACGAGAGCGTGTGAAGCCGGGTGTGAGGGTCAGAGGCACAGCGGAGAGGGGTCCCTCTGCTCTTCGGGAACTTTTCCCCATCTGGGTGCAGTCGGCGTGTGGAGAGGAGCAAGGTCATTGGTTGAATGTCGGGGGAAAGCTTTGTGCTTCCAGAAGGCGGCTTCTTCCCTCTCTCCCTTTGCACCGCTCTGCCTTCCCGTCTCTTTCCCCTTCTCTTTCTCCCGAGGTGCAGATGGCCACATTTGCAGGTTAACTGGAACAGCTGGAGATGCATTATTAGTTTCCCGCTGCTCCTTCATATTTGCTTGGATTTTTTTTTTTTAACGGCAACATAATTTACAACTAGTACACTGGTGTCAGGGCTGGCATGTTCTAAATCCGCATCAGATTTATGCAATGCCGTTGCTTATCAGTGAATGAAGTCATAATTATTGCTTTGTACCATTAAATAGCATAAATATATAAACTGTTATACAAATTGCAGCAAACGTTTCCTCTGGGGAGCTCTAGACCAAATTTTAATGTCGTGCATTTGTCTGGGATGGCAGTTTCTATGGTATATAATAATGTTGATAAATTTTACTGTAGCAAGTGACATTTTAAAGCATTAATTTTGGTTGCTAAAAAAATTCTGAAGAATGCTCAGACCAATCTGGGAGGTACTCTGAGAACCAGCTGGGTGAGGCTGGGTGAGGTGAGGTTTCTCTTTAAGAGTGCAACGGTCATAGTGGTGGTGGGGGGAACCATGTGTCACCTCCCAGGGCTCCTCTCCACAGGAGATCGCCCCCCTCCTCTCTCAACTCCCGGAGGAAGGCAGCGGATACGTTTTCCATGGCGATGATGATAATTAATTTCAAAAAATTCAAATCGATTCATTTCTCCCTTAAATTTGAAGTGTGTAAGGGGAAGTGGAAGGAGGGCCTGGAAAAACGCACCATCAGTGGGGAGGGTCCTCCTCGTAACCTCCTTCCCAATTATGTAAATTCTGTGTGGGGTGAAAAAAAAATCCCCGTCCTAATTAGAGATGCAGCACCTGGCCTCTGACGACGTTTCAGATGCCAGGCGTGCGGTTGCATAGCCTCCGAAAGCCATTATCGTCGAGAGCGACTTTTGCAGGAAGCCCCAGGACAACACATGGCATTTACCTGGCGGGCTCTTCAGAGAGCCGGGTGGCCGGGAGGAGAGCGTCACCTCCGCCTTCAGGAGAGGGTGCAGGGACTGGAGATGCTCTGTGGGGGTCCACTCGCCACGCTGGAGCAGCCCCGGGGAGACAGAAAGTGCCGTGTGGGCTTCTCGCCCCTCCAGACTCTGGGCCTGGGTGTGCTGGAACGTTCTCTGAGTGGCTCTGTCACTATCGGGGGTGCTCAGGTGGCATTTTCTTTCCTATACTCCCTACTGACACCTGCCTGTCTCGAGATTCTTGGAGGTCCCGGTGAGCCTCAGCGCTCTTGTGAATGTGGCCCTGTGGCTTATCATGTTACCACATGCTTGTTACCACATGCTTCCCTCCCTACGCTGACTGATACAGGTGTCCGCTGGTTCCCCTGCCCTTCATGATTTTCCTCAGGGTGCTGCAAGGGCCAGGAGGCTGGTCGATATCGTCCCCCCTCCCCCAGAAAGAACATCAAGTAGATACAGATGTGTGCCCACTATTGGTAGGGAGGAAACTGAGGCTCAGAGAAGTTAGATGACTTTCCCAAGGTCACCCAGCTTTAGAGGCATCAGGCATCCATGCCTCCCTGTTAAAAATATGCTCTTTCCTCCCTCTTGCCTTGCTTCAGAAGAACAAGTTTTCTTCAACAAAGGTCAAAAACTCAGTTGCCTTTGAGGATCAGGCAGCTAGGGTGGGGGTATGCATATAATCAATAGGAAGGGGTAGGGATTGCATGGAATATTCCAAAAGCATTAAAATTCAGCCTATCAGCTGTGGCATTTACTGCTGTATCCCATCGACGTCTTGAGTGTCCAGAGAAACATTTCTTTAGCTGCTACTGGGTGCTGTCTATGACCATCTCTTTCTGAGGTCTGGCCCTTAAGTTTGAACCTTGAAATTTCCAATGAAATTCTCGCATACTTATTCCTTTGTATCCTCCAGCTATCTGTCAAAGCATTTTACAATTAAGATGGGGACTTGCCCTTCCCCTGATCCTCTAGTCCCCGAGGAACCTTGTGAGTTCTCTGTTCCCACCTTCTCCTTTCACAAATGAGGACTGAGCTCAGAGAGGGAAAGCAACCCAAGGACACGCTTCTCTGTTTTTTTTCATTAAAGGGTCACTGTTTGGAAGTGGGGAAGTAACTATTTGAATATGTGTGTGTGTGTGTGTGTTGATGGCCATGGTTTGAAATGGAGTGGAGTAGGGAAGGAAAATATGATCTCCTTTAAAAAAAATTACTTTTTGGGCGCCTGGGTGGCTCAGTGGGTTAAGCCGCTGCCTTCGGCTCAGGTCATGATCTCAGGGTCCTGGGATCAAGTCCCACATCGGGCTCTCTGCTCAGCGGGGAGCCTGCTTCCCTCTCTCTCTCTCTCTCTCTCTCTGCCTGCCTCTCCATCTACTTGTGATCTCTCTCTGTCAAATAAATAAATAAAATCTTTAAAAAAAAAATTACTTTTTTTTTTTTTTCTTAGTCAAAAGGCACACACGGTGGACTCACTATGTGCTGGTCATGTGCTTAATTGTTAAAGATAGTCTCAGTGATAAGACTACTGCCTTTGCAGGTATAATCATGTGGGACTTCTTGCAGATAATTTAGTTCTTAGTTGTGCTTATATTCCTAACACCTGGCTCTGTGCTTGGCAAATAACAGAAATTAGGTATTGACTCTAATTGCCTTTATCCCTCTCCTACCAATGGTCATAATTAATAATGCTCAGGAAGTTAGTGCGGCCCAGGGGTTAAGAGCACAGCTCTGTGGCTGGAATGTTGGGCTCCATTGCTTACTGTTACCTCCTCATAGAGATTTTATGAGCTCATCCCAGATAGAAAGCATTTAGCATAATGTGGGGCACATAGTCAGCACTTAGTAAATGGTAATAATTATTAGTCCTATCTCAGAGCTGTATCGGCTGAGGCTCCGCGAGCCCAGTCGTGGCCAGCGTCTGCGTGGGTTTGCTTGGGATGCAGGACCTCAGCTCAGCACCGGCAAATCCATTCTGCCCACTCCCCATGTGCCATGGAAAATAATTTTGCACCCCAAACTGCAAAATCGCCATTTAAAGCAGTGATGTCTGCTCACAGGCAGCTTCAGAGAATTGTTTCAGCATGAGCCATTGCTCCAGCTGTGATTGCTTTTCTCACTGGGGCTGCAGGCAGTGAGTGGGTGGAGTTGGGGGGGGTCCCCCTGGCTGATGCAAGGTGGGCAGGGCTGGGAAGGATGCCCACGGAGTTTGTGGGCTCTGAGCAGGGTCGACGAGATGGGGTGGTCCTGTGGGGTCAGGGCCCCGGGCTTGCACATGTTGGGTCCCAGCATGCTGGATGTGCCCCTGCCAAGCCTGCCCGGCCCCTCCTCTTCGGGACAGCCTCCACTGGCCTGCCCAACAGCATCGGACTGGAGTGCAAGGACAAGGAATCGAGTCCCTGGGGTTCATTTCCATTGTCACTTACCACCTTTTGGGGCCCAGTGCTTAGAAAACCAGGGTTCGCATCTGCAAAATGGGTCTAAGAACCCATTTTGGGTGCTTCCGTCTGGCTCTCTCCCAAGGCTGTGAAAGAGACATGGGTGGAAAATGTTCTACAGAGTCCAAAGAACCATCTTTGGTCCCTTGACCAGCAGAGACAGCGCAGAGGGTAAGAGCCATGTCTCAGTCCTGAGGCAACCTCGTCAGAAAGCGCTGTGACCTTGGATCAGTTGCATAACTTCACTTAGTGTCAGTATCAGCCTCTGTAAAATGGGAATAAAAATAGTGCCAGCCTCATAGCACCACTGTGATAATTAGTAACTAACTCCATGCAAAGCTGGACTAGCTTCAAGTTTGTTGTGTTGTTCACACTGGATTTTTAAAAAAAGCAATTACTTGTGAGAGGCAGTGAGGGCTGTGACGTCAGGGGCCCTGCCGTCCTGTTCACCTGCGTGTCCCCAGCCCCCAGCACTGTCCTCTGCATTTAGACACTCAGGCAGTATCTCTAGAATGAGGGAAGGATCTGATCTCCCCTGAAATTGCTTCTTGGATGTCTGGCTCCACTCAGACTGTGAGCCCAGCAAAGGCAGACACCCCACCCCTGGGATCACTGCTGCAGGTGGCACCTGGCCCAGGGAGCATTTGTCATTAGAGCAAAGCCGCTCCAGGGCCTTTTTTTTTTTTTTAATATTTTATTTATTTGTTTGACAGAGAGAGAGAGAGATCACAAGTGGGCAGAGAGACAGGCAGAGAGAGGAGAAAGCAGGCTCCCCGCTGAGCAGAGAGCCTGATGAAGGGCTCGATCCAGGACCCTGAGATCATGACTTGAGCCGAAGGCAGAGACTCAACCCACTGAGCCACCCAGGGGCCCCCGCTCCAGGGCTTTGCCCCTGCAGACAGTCCCCTGCTAAATGCCCTCCCTGCTTTTTCATCCAAACCTGTTCCTCCAAGACCGCCTCCTCCAGGAAGCCATTTGTCACTCACTCGCTCATTTAACAGATATCTACCGAGCACCCATTATGTACCAGACACGTGCTGAAGTGATCCCCACCCTGCACATAGAAGGAATTTCTTCCCTCTTCGTCTTGCCCAGTTCCTATCCCTAATATTTTATCTTTCTTTCTTAAATTTATTTTATTTTTATTTTTTATTTTTGCTTTTTACTTTATTATTATTTTTTTAAATCCACCCTTCTTAAGGATTTTCCTGCCTGGTGTTATGTACCCACCTGGCTGATCTCTCTCCTTGAGTAGATGAGAGGTTTTCCTGCAAACTTTATTGAAGTCTGACGTATGTCCAGAAAAATGCACAAATCATAAATGTTCAGTCGGATGAATTTGCAGAACTGAACACATCCAGACTGAGAAGCAGAACCTGACGGCCCTCCAGTGGCTCCCACACGCCCCCTTTCCACACTGCCTCCCCTCAAGGGCAAGTGCAGCCCTCACCTTTGCACCTGTGCAATGGTCTTGTCACCAGAGGTGATTTAGAGGCAGGATACGTGTCCCCGAGTCTCCGACTCTCCAGCACAATCCCTGGCATTTGTGGAATAAACAAATGGACGGATGACAATGTCACCGTGATAATGGCCAGCGTTTCCTGCATTCTGTCTGTGCTTTGGAAGCAGTTCTTTGTGGGCTGCCTTGTCCGGCCCTACTGAGATCGGAGAGGTCAGTGGCTCACTCAAGGTCAGCTGGCCAGTGAGTGGCGGTCGCTATGACCTGGGTCTGTCCAGCCTGAGTCTGGAGCTGGCACTCTGAGCCTTCTTCCTGCTGGTTTACAGCCCTGGGCAGCGCTTCCTTTGCTGGGCCAGCTGGACACGGGCTCAGCGGGCGACAGAGCTGAGCTGTCCTTGGCGGGCGAGCTGCCGGTTCCTCACCGCGTCCGCCCACCCGCCAGGCGCCCCATTCCTCCCGGGCTGCACCAAGCCTCTGTGTGCCTCTCCAAAGGACAGGGCATATTTCTTCCCAACCCTCCTAAGACCCAGCCCGCACTGGAGGGCTTCATCATTATGCAAATTAGCTGGATTGGATCTGCTCCCGCAGAGGACTCCGGGGGCGGCAGAAGGACAGAGCTGCCTCCGGAGTGCCGGGTTGAGTCTCCGATTAGGCCAGTTGATGGGTGGGGGGCGGGGAGACATGGAGCTGGGGCTGGTGCCAATGATTTGCCCCCGGGGAGGCTGCTGGGAGTGGGGGGGCGCTGGGGACAGGTGCTGTGGGGGCGGCACAGTGGGCTTGGGCTCCCAACATTCTTGCCGAAGATGGGCCTGGAGAAAGACATTCTTTTTGGATGTATTCTTTGTGGATTGAGCCCTTTTATGATTCATCAGTAAGTAAATATCAGCTGAGGGGTGATTTGTCTCTAACAAGCTTATAAAATACTGGCGTCATTTGTGGGCTTATTGGAGTGCTGATTATAAACACTCCCCCATGCCCACTCCTCTATGTCAAATTAGCATTCGAAATACAAATATTGGGTCTTTGGACCACTTTCTACTGTCTCTTTGGAAGCCGGTGGCGTGGGAAGGGGCAGTGGTCGGACCCCAGCCTTGGCCTGGGAGCACTTAGAACTCCTTTAAAGACTTGAAGGGGTGAGGGGGGAAAGCCCTTCGCTGGGCCCTCCGAGGGGGGGGGCCTTCA
Organism: Lontra canadensis; assembly: GCF_010015895.1. NCBI lineage: Eukaryota > Metazoa > Chordata > Mammalia > Carnivora > Mustelidae > Lontra > Lontra canadensis. Next base: position 32,863,279 of record NW_022631002.1, read on the forward strand.
GGTCCTGCAAGCCCAGCTGTTGCCCCTGCTCGTCTCGTTGCCAAGTTTCCTGTGACCCAGCTCCTCCCGGCCCCTGGAGCCTGTCATCTTCAATCTCACGGAGGGCGCAGATCTGGGCAGGCTGCATCTGGCCTGCCGAGCCGTTGGAGCCGTCGCCTCCCCCGCGAGGAGGGAGAGAGATGGGGAGAGCCAGAGCCAGCGCTGGGCCTAGCACGGCTGGACCGGGTCGTGGGGCCTCCAGCCTCCTCAGGAGGGGTCATGGCCTCCCTGACGTCTCTCGCCCACTTGGAACCCCATATCCCACCTCCCTGCTGCTTTGGGCCTCTGCTCTTGAGGCCATGAGTCGTACCAGCCATGCTCCACTGGCCTCTGAATCCTGAGTCTGCAGCAAAGCCCGTCGGCTCCCGGGCAGCCCAGCGTGGGGAGGGATGGCCACGTGTGCTTCCCCAGAGCGCCTTCCCAGCCATGCTTGGGAGCCAGTGAGGGCCCGGCCGGTGTACTCCAAGCTGTATGCGTGCCTCTGCATTGCACCCCTATCCCCATTTTACAGATGGGGAGACTGGGGCACAGAGAGCTGACTTTCCCGGACACACAGTGGCAGAATCCAGACCTGGAAAGTGACCTGCCCACCCCACTGGACAGGTGATAGAACTGAGCCTCGTTGACAGGGACTGAGGTAGGGGACAGGCAGGGACCGTCAGGGACTGGCAGGCAACGAGAAGCTGAGTATGGCCTGCTGCCATCACCCAGAGGCTCTGATGGGGAGAACCACAGGGCAGGGGCTGAGCCAGGCCATGGAGGGCTCTGTCCAACCACCTTGCCTTTCAGATGGGGACACCAGAGAGGGGACGCCGTTGTTGCTGTCGTCTTCGTCATTAATCAGGACATTAATTTTTTCAAAATTAAAGCTGTTATTCTATTTATTACAAAAGCTGCCCATGCTCCTTGCAGGAAATCTAGAAAATGCAGCCGAGTCACAAGGAGAGTGACCTCAGGTTAATGCTGAGATGATTGTACTTAGAGCTGATGGTTGCGTTCAAATCAGTGCTTTGCAGGCTGCCTTGTCTGGTCCTCCTGAGGTTCAGAGAGGTCTGTGGCTTGCCTGCCAGCCAGAGGTGACCCTCTAATGCCTTCGTGTGTGTCCATTCACTGATTCTTTCAAAAAGCACACACACATAGTGACACACACTCCTCTTTAAAAAAACAACACGACAATAGGATTGTGTTGAGTACCTGGTTTTATTTCCGCCTTCATTCGTGTGAGGTGGGAGACTAATGGGAAAAAGCTGTATGTGTTGTCTTAGAGAAGGTGTTTGTCCCTGATGCCTGGTCCTGTGAGCAGGGAGTAAATGTTGTTTCTCTCTAGAGAGCCCCCTCCCCCGAAGCAAGCCTTGATTCCCACTTTGTCCACCTTGCTGGGCGCTGGGCAATGCCCGGGCTGGGGGAGAGAGAGTTGCTGAGCAGGTGTGAGCGTGCTAGGCGTGGGGAGGAGAGTTTCTGGGTGCAAAAGAGCCGAGGTCCCCCAGTGGGGCTGGAGATGAGGGGCAGGAAGGCAGGACGTGCTTCTCTTGAGACGGGAGTTTGAGCTGTACTCTGAAGACGTGAGACTGTTGGCAGAAAAGCCCTGTGGGGACTTCCGGGGAGGCCTCGGCCTGCGGGGAGGCACCGGTGTCCTCCGTTGTGAGGCTGGCAGAAGGCTACCCCGCCTCCCATTTTCATGCGGGATCCCAGTCCCATGAACATGTACACGGCTCTCTGCAGCTGCATGGGATTTCTGCCTTTCTCAGCTCTGGACAAGGAGAAGGGATTGGAGGCTAGGATAGGGCGGAGCACTGTCCCTGCCCAGGGAAGCCAAGACATGCTCTTGAGTTTGGAACTGGAATTCAAGGTAATTCGCTAGGATCTGGTTTTTGGTTCCCGAATGACCATTCATGTCGGCCCCTTGTGTGTTCAGGGTGTGATGAAAATATAAAGAGGAGGCAGAAAAAATGTCTTGGGGGTGCCCCCCTGCCCAGAATCTAAGATTAACTTTATAGCTGGGGTTGGGGGCCACGGTCTTTGCTGTAATGGGAGATTCTGTATTGAGAAACTCTGTTATTTGCAGGACTTCAAAATGGGTTCTAGAGGAGTGTGTGTGTGTGTGTGTGTGTGTGTGTGTGTGTGTGTGTGTCCATCTCCTGCTCATGCCCCGTGGGATTAGAGGTCATCCTGTCAGACCAAGCCTTCCAATGACAGCATGGACCCTGAGTCCTCACACCAGGCCTTGGCCCTTTTGCTTGCCCTCCAGGGGAGTGGCTCCCGGGTCCTGGGCCAGCAAGTCTGTGATGTGGCATGCCAGGAGGACCGGGGGCTCTCACATGGGCCTGGTGGGGCTGCTGGGCATCCGGCTCCCATCGCCTCCTTCATCCACAAGGGCCCCCAAATCTGTCTTCCCTAGAGCTTTGCCACCCCAATGCTGGGTGTTCTTATGGGCCTGGTTTGGGGGATTGGCAAGGCTTCTGGGTGACTGCGTTTTCACACAAGTCATGTCCCTTCCCCTGGCCTCTCAGGTTTCTCACCTCTAGACAACTTGGGGGCGACAGCCAGTGTCTTATTAGCTTGTACACCCAGTGCCTTGTCCTGTGCCTGACACAGAGCCAGTAACATGACGGACATTACCAGCATGGAGGGTGGGAGGCCCGTTCACCCACAGCAGGCTGATGGCCCAGGTGCTGTGACCCTCCTCATTTTACCTGCTGGGGAACAGCCCCTGACCCAAGATCCCACAGCTGGTAGCTGGCAGGAGGGGGATTTGAACCCCGACTTGAAAGCTCTGCTTCTCTCCTTGTGCTGTACTCACTGAAGGCAGTGATCACACGAGCAGGGGTCTGTGTCCAGCCCTGAGAAGAACGTTTTGCTTGGGGAGCAGGGTCCCAGGGCTGACTCAGTCCTGTTCTGTCACCATGCGACCTGTGAGGGGAACTGTGGACCCAGAGCCATGTGTCTGAGCTCCTGCATCTGGGATAGCATCGAGACCGGACACTCACCTCCTGAATGCCCAGGGTGGGGTCCAGAGCCCTGGGGGTGAGGCTGTGCATCTAGGAACCCACCAAACTGTTAGCATTTACCGAGCCCCTCGTGTTTGTCTGGCCCTATTAGTAACGCCGCAAATGAAAGAACTGCTTTTATGTTTCCTCAGAGAACTTATTAGGCAGGACTGCTTGGGCTGCCAGGGAGAGAAAGTCAAGTTAGCTTAAGCAAAGGAATTTTTGAAAGGTACCTTTTATTTCACATAACTCTGGAGAGCGTTAGGTGCAGCTGGAACCAGAGCCTTGAAGGTCCATGTAGGACCATCTCTCAGAACATCGTGGTTGGAAGGACCCAGGCTAAGCACACAGAATTGTTCAAATCAAGGGGCAGAGTCAGGAATAAGGCCCTGGGGCTAAGGGAGGGAGTGGGTGTGACTGAAAGCAGGGGTGTCCGTCACTGTGGCAGAAGGATGTAGCTTTTGCTCTAGGAGTGCGAGAGTCGTCCTTGAGGAGCAGAACGAAGGGATGGGCACAGAACCCGGGCGCACCCTCTGGTCAGTGTGCGCTCTAGGGAGTGAAGACCGGAGATGGGAGCATGCGTGGAGAGGAGGGGCCCGGAAGGTGGGGAGCGATGGACGAAGGGCTAGGCGTAAGATGTACTTTTTGATGAAGGTATATGAAGCTTCCTCTTCCAAGAAGGTAAAAGGCAGGTGCCAGCCACAGCGGTACGGAGGGGCCTTCCTCTGCCACAATGCATGGGTCTCGAGCTGCATGCGTTTCCCCCCAGCTGATGGCAGCTGTTCTGCTCACTGAGCCAGCAGGGAGAGTGGAGGGCTACACGGGGGCAGCTCCGTCCCCTCCCAGCCTCTCCCCCGTCAGCCTGCCCCATCCTCTGGACTCAGGCTGCTAGTCCCCTACTCCTCTGGGGACACAGGAAGGGGCGCTGTCCACAGCTGTCTGTGAACTACCTTCTTGGGCTAGGAATGATGGGTGGAGTGGTAGTGGGCCCCAGATTTGGGGGGACTGGTGGCAGGTGATGAATGGAGCTGGCCGTGGACAGAGGCAGACTGGCCAGCCTCTGGGAGCCGGGCCGTGGGGCCTCAGCTGCCCCAAGTTGGCAGACCCCCGCATCTGGTCTCTGGGTGCTGGGTCCAAATGATTCCAGACTACCATCTGGGAGAACATAGATCTGGAAGCTGACCATATCAGTAAATGCATGCTACTGCGAGCTCGAGGCATCCAGCAGGCCTGTTAGGCTCGGTCCTGGGTCTGTTGGAGGATGAAAGAAGACCGGGACCCTCTGCCCTCAGGCAGGTGATATTTTCAATGGGTGGTTGCGGGGAGGGAGTGGAGACCAGAGTGGACGAGAGGACGTCTGACCCCAGAGACCACCTCGGAGGGCCGTGCGTGTGACTCTAAGCTGTGCTCTGTCTCGTGGCTTTTGAGCCGAACTGAAGGACGAGCTTCTCCCTCGGAGTAGGCTCAGTGTGGGCGTGATGGTCGGGGTCGGATGGCGACTGGAAGGATGTAACATTGCTTTGAGTGTGTCCATGTATTCCATGTTGCGTTTGCATTTCCAATTTGAAATCCATTTTCATTTAACTTGGGTCACGGCAAAGCCCCAGTTCTTGGAGGTGTGGATAGCAGAAGCGGAGTAGGAAACCCCACAAACAACTTAGCTAAGCGTTAGGAATGCAAGCATTTGCTTCCTTCATCAGCATCTGGGCTAAGGCAGTTTAAAGGGGCATTCTTTAATCTCTCTCCGGGCCTTGACCGCCAGCAGGTGTCCTGTTTGCTGACATTCCATACTTCTCAGGGAGCAGAGGACACAGGCTGCTTCGTGAGAGGAAGTTCAGGGGTATGGCAGGTGGGCTTCCAAACTAGCTAGGGACCCAGTTGTTATCCCTCGACTTCAGAACCTATTGGTCCAAAGTTACCCATTTCCTTGGGTTATGCCTTTCAGAGAAGCTTTACTACTCTTGAATGTTCCTGAATTCCTCCATATTCTTATCTGCCCTGGGCAGAGTGGCCACATAATGATTAGGGTAGACGTTTAAGTTGAAGGTCAGAGAGGCTCACAGTTGGGCAGTTTTCCACAAAGGGGAATCCCGACAAGAGCTAACAAGTAAAAGGGATGAGAAGTTCCTTAAAACATTTTGGAACACATACACTCCAAATCAGTGACTATCTTTAAAACACTGCTGCGTACCACACACCATTGTAGGGTTGGGAGTACAGTGTTGGTCCGGACAGGGAGAGCCCGGCCCTCACGCTGCCGGCATTCTAGCCCAGCGCCGTCCCCTAGAACTTTCTGCCGTGACGGAAATGTTGCGAGCTGTCCAAATCAGTAGCCGCTAGCCACGTTGCTGTTGAGCACTTGAAACGTAGAGCTGAAGTTTTACTTTTATTTAACGTTCATCAGTTGAGATTTAAAGAGTGGCTAGGAAGGATGGTAGGAAGGACGGTACTGGACCATGTGGATCCAGCAGAGGCATGTGGTTTTGAAAATGTTATGATAGAACCCAGCCCAGTCTTGTGACTTAACATTGCCCAGAATGTTGCTGAGGAGTGGGAATGCCAGGGTCCAATTAGTGTGGCCAGAGCAGAGGAAGGGGCGGATTGGCCGCCTCCCGTCTGAGCTTCCGCCGTTAGGAACGGCGGAGAGGGCTCTGTGTCTCTCTGGTTGGGAAACTTTTTGGAAAACCGGGCACTGCCTGCCTTCTTCGTGGGCGCGCTGCGTTTGTGCACGTGGAGAGCTCCGGGTTTTTGATGCATTGCCGCGCTCCTTTTAAAAACAGGCTCTTGGTACGGGAAAATGATGTCAGAGGCAGAGAAAGCCCTTGTAGGGGAAGCGGGCCTCATTCACGTGTCCCCGGCAGGGTTGGTGACAATCAGGGTTTGGCGGTCTGCCTGTCACGTTAATTGTATATTATTAGAGGGGCATTAATCTGATGATTATTAACATGATGGATTTTTAAGCAGTTGCCTTGTTGGGGAAAACTGGAACCTGAAGATCAGGGATCTCCGTCCGTAGGTGTTCGGTGTGTTAAGCAAGAATTTGCTGCTTGTTTGGCCTTGGGGACCCCTGGGGGATGCCGTAAGGTCTTCATTTCCTGAGGGCCTTTTTCTCTGTCAGGTGGAAGGGGGTGTGTGTGAGGAGGGCAGTGGAATGTCTTCATCAGCAAGATGCGTCGAGCCCCTAAAGGGTCAAGTTCCAGAAGTTTGGGTTCGGGAGCATTCTCTCTCCTTCGTGTGGGTGAGTTGGTCAGTCACCCATGCATTTACTTTTTCCATCAAGCGGCTCCGAGAGGCCCCTCTCATCTCTTAGTGACCTATCCGGGGCCTGGTCGGTGACTTTGTCTTCACCAAGGACAGCCAGTCAGCACGTCCTAATGCTTATGCCCAGCTCAGACTGCTGAGAGGCCCCTGTCTTTGTCAGCCACCACACCCTGCTGGCAAGCAGAGGCCTGTGCGAAAGGCCTGTGCATTTCCTCATGAATCACCCAGGACCATGCGGAAGCAGGCCGTGCACTTGGAAGCACTCCATTGTGGATCTCTGCCCCGGGCCAGCGTCTCTGTCTGAGACTCTCAGAGCCCTGGTGCCCTTGGGGAATGCCCTGCATGGGCCAAGCTAGCAGGAAGGGCAGGCCCAGGCCGGACAGGTGCCGTTTGAGTCCGAGACACGCCCTTGTCCCCCGGCCCTGGTTTGGACCTCCATGGAAATCCCACTGAGTTTTAGTGGGATTTAGAACCGTGAAGAAAGAAGAAGGGTTGGCTTCAGGTGCATCTGAGGGGCGGTGGAGTCGGCTGCCGTGGTTGGAAGTAGGAAGCTAGGTGAGCCACGGTTGAACAAAGGGTCTGAAATCCAGAGACCACTTTTGCCATGACAAATATGGGGAGTGGTGTGGAGGTGGAGGAGGAGAGAGACCAGGGAAGCCGACACAGAAGCCTTGGCCAGATGGGCATAACATAGATCGAGTACCTACAGGTGCCAGGTGCCATGTCAGAGCTCCTTAAACATTTCCCGGGATGGAGGGCTCTGCTGGTGACCCCCACAGTGCCCACCGTGTTCCAGGCCTTGGGCGTGGAGTTTCAGGGCAGAATCAGGCCCGAAATCACGGCAGCTTGGTAGTAATACTGTGGTCAGCATTCTTTACCTCGTTCTCACTCCCTCTTCTTCACAGCCCTGTCAGGGAGATGGCATTCTCCCCATTTCACAGGCGAGAAGACTGAGCTCACAGCACCGTGCTCAGCGCAGTCACCCTGCGCATCTGAGGCGGAGCCAGGAACGGCCTCCACGCTGCCTGGTTTTCAGCCCTGTTTCCCCCTCCGCTCCCAGACGACGCTCATCTTGATGGAACAGGGGTGAGTGGGGGGCAGTCAGTTGAGCTGTCCTGTTTGCAGTGATGGGAAATCTCCAGGGGAGTTTCCCTGGAATCATCCTCAAACTTAACTGACCCCTCGCTAACATTCGTGTGACGTGGCTCTTGGGAGCAGCCGGTCAGTGGAACCATCTGGAGTCTTCTGACTTGAGTTTCAGAGGAAAAGAGAATGCTCGAGTCCTTCTAACTCAGGGTAGCAGGGTCCTGGAGACGCGCCTTGGCCAGATGGCTGTCTTGCCATGGGAACCCCAGGGTGAGCGGGAGGGGTGGCTGAGCCAGCCAGGCCTTCCCTGGGGGTAGGGGGGGTGGGACCAGGACGGAGGGCCTGCAGGTGTCCCTCTGCTCAGCCTGCCTCCCTCAGACTCCATGGGGACCCCTCCCCCAGGTGCAGAGATGCGCATCTGCCTGGCATCCCGGTCCAGCCTCTTGGCTGGGGACACGCCTCTGGCAGAGGGGAGCCTCCCCCCCACCCTGGAATAAAGCCAAGCAGCCTCGCGATGAGGCCAGGCTGGACCGACACGCCTGAGCAGCAGAGGAGAGGAGACATCGGAGGCCAGCTCCTCCAATGGATTCCTACCGGATGCTGGCCTGCGAGAGGGCCCAGTGCTTCCGGCAGGAAAGATGCCAGGGGTGTGGTGGGGGAGGGGCGCCCTTTCCATCCGAGCACCTGCCCACAGGCCAGAGCAGAGTGGCACTCTGCAGAGGTGGGGGATTCCGTCTCCCCCTCTCTTCTGTGGGCCGGTAGCCTCTGTTTGGACGGGCCACACTGGTTTATTGTGGCGGCCTCGTCAGTGCCGAATGGGGATGTTGGTGGATACCTGGGTAAATAAGTATAAATAGTTTTCTTTCTGATATGTGACCGGATTATTTTCCAGTTGATTTCAAGCCTTGGCCCCAAGTGGCCCACAGATCAAAAAAAGATAAGGGTCAGTTACAAGGTTGAGCTCATTCTCCGTTGCCATGGCAACTGACCTCAGGCAACCCTCAGAGGACTACACCCAGCTCCCCAGGTGATATTTTTACTGTCCACGCCATCAATCCCAAGCCTTTCAAAACTCAGACTGCCTAATTGTCAGGGCTCTGTTTTGAAGAGGCTCCGGGTCCCCCATGGGGCCCTGGTTCAGGCTGCCAGAGCTCATTTATAAGCCTTTCTGAAACACGGGGGACCAGAAGATGGGTCCCTCACAGCCAGAGAGGCCTGGGAAGGTGCCCCCACGGGGAGGAGGAAGGGCACAGCCCATCCTCCAGGATTAATTAGGAAAACGGGAGCCCAGAATGGGGGGGCAGTGGTGGTGGGGTGTGCCTTCAAGCAATGTGTTCTTGAGTGAGGGGAGGCCCTGATTGGCCCCGAGCACGCCAGCATTTGGGGTCTGAGGCAGCGGGGATGCCAGGAAGCTCGAAACACTGTCAGCCACTGCCCCTAGAGTGTCCAGCAGCCCCTCGAAAGAGACCCCAGGTCATTCTCATTCCAGTTGTGATAAGAGGAGAGTATTTCTCAGTCTTCTGTAAAATGTCGACAACAAGTGACTGTAGAAAACTTTTCTCTCTTTTAGAGATAGAAGCATACAATCCTGGGAAAGATTACTGCTATGAACGCGCGTCTTCATGGCTTCCGATAAGATGGGCATCCCCAGAGGCCTTTTATAGGACTCAGGACTCCTCGAACTTGAAGGCATTCCTGAATCACAGGGCACTTTAAAAATGCAGATTCTCATTCTGTGGGTCTGGGATGGGGCCTGAGATTCCACATTTCTCACCAGCTTCTGGAGGTGTGGGGGCTTCGGGTCTGGGGACCAAAACCTGCCTAGCTGGGCTGTAGTTACTCAGAGCCATCAGGGCCTAAGGTGTTGGGGTTCCCAAGATCAGCCCTTGCCCCTACTTCCATGTTCCCCCAGTTCCTGCCTGGCCTCTGGGGAAGGGCTCACCCACAGACCCTGTTTTCTTCCTTTGTCCCTTGTCAGCTCCCAGGTCAAATGTCACATACCCCGCCCCACTTCCCTTGCAGCCTGCCTTGGTTCATTTCCTTGTGGTATTTAATAACGAATCAATAGATAAACAGCCCGATCTGGCTGTCCAGATACTAGTATCTGCCCTCTTCTCTTCCACCCAAAGGTCTTTGTTCCTTACAGAGAACAAAGGACTGTGTCCCCCATTGGCCTATGTTTCTATTTCCTGTTTGGTGCTTGTTTACCGTGGTTGCTTTCTTACTAGGACAGCATCGGAGGGGTCCTCTCCTGGGGTCCCCCTCTTGCCTGCTCATTTACCTGGATGGATGCTGGGCTGCTTGTTCTCCTTATCTCTGTGTGCCCCATGTGCATCTGAGCCCGGGCCCCGGGATCTCAGGGGTTTTTACTTGACCTGAGGCTTGGGGTGGGCTGTGGAATTGAAGGCTGGTGAATTTATCACCCGAGTGGGGAGCAGAGATTTTCAGCTCGATGAGGCAGCCTGTGCGTCCCCTGCCTCCCTCCATTCCCAGAAATGCCGTTGCAAGGACAGTGCCACAGCCCGGGGCTGGCCCACGCCAGTCACTGTGTGGGCTCCTCCCTGCTTACCTGGGGACAGTTCCTAGCCCTCCTGCCAGCTGGAGCTGGTGCTGGCAAGGGGACCTCCAGGCTCAAATGGGGAAGCCAGGAGGGTACTTCTCTCCGTCCTCCTTCTCACCCCCAAATTCTGGATGATCAAGGAACAGAGGGTGGCTTGCTGGGTCCCAGGTCTCAAGTCCTGGGCCTATTTTGGTATTTTCTGAAGGTATAGAGGGCTGCTTAGGGTGACCGTGTGCCCCCACCCTGGCCTTGGCCACCTTGCTGACATAGGACATGGGTGCTGCCCCTTTAAGGCTTTTTTTCCTTTTTGCTCCACTGAGGGGGACCCTCCAGGTCTGTACTCCTGAGGCAGGCCATTCTACTAGGATCTGATTAGCAAGTTTCTGAAGGCAGCTACACATTTTGGAAGCCACCAGTCCTTATAGTTTGGGCGGAGAGAACATCGGTGTGTGGTAACCAGCATTTCCCAGCAACCATACCCCATGTTCCAAGCACTGTACTAAGTGCTTTGCATGAGTTGCTCATTCACTATTTATTGAGCACCTACTATGTGCCAGGTCCTATTCTAGGCACTGGTGACATAGCATGAGCAAAATACCTCTCAGGGAGCTTACATTACTCTGTGCTGGGGTATGTGTGTGTGTGTGTGTGTGTGTGTGTGTGAGAGAGAGAGAGAGAGAGAGAGAGAGAGAGAGAGATGTGCGAGAGAGGAAGTCAGTTAAAGAAAACAAAATAGTCAACTCTGTAATACTCCAGGTGGTGATAAGCACTATAAAGGAAATTAAAGGTGGGTAAGGAGCTAGAAAGGGTGGGGTGTGTGCTGCTTTAGCAGGGGGCATCCAGAAAGGCCTGTCAGAGGAGGTAGCATTTAGGCAGACTCCTGAATGAAATGAGGGAAGGAGGACAAGGAGGTGGTCTGGGGGAAGAGAGTTTCATTGAGGGCAGACATCCTGCGCCAGAAGCTGCCCTCTTGGCAGCCTTACAAAAACCCTGTGATGATGCTTCCCATTTTCTAGCAGAAGGAGCTGAGGCTCAGAGAGGTTCAGTAACTACCCAAGTACACACAGCAAATGACTGGAACTGGGACTCAAACTTAAGCGTTTCTCGTTCTCCCTTCTGTGTCCTTAATTGCTGCTCCCCAAGTGGAGGTGGCTAATTACGCCCGCCGTCAACGGAGGTGCCAGTCACTGGTCCTCTCCCCTGGGAGGGGTCTGTGCCATAATGACACCACTCCCGGGTCAGCTTCCCCGAGTGGGGTCCCTGCTCAGAGAAGGGCCTGGCCCAGCGATATGGCGGGAGCAGGTCGCGCTCAGTGCACGAGAGCCCGAGAACAATGCGCCGTCCACTCCCCGCCGCAGCCGCCTGCCCCTCCCTCCCAGGCAGCAAATTATGGCCTCCGAATGTGTGCCCAGGCCTGCCTTTGACATCAGTGGGGCCCACCTGAGCTTCACCTTCAGGATTCTGATAATCAGCTCTCTCTCCTCCTGGCTTCCCCCAAGACCTGTATGGAAATAAGTATGTGTCTGCCAGGATCAAATGCTTTTGGAGACAAAAGTCGGTACCGAGGACATTACAGGGAGCTATCATCTCGGCACGACACTCTTCCACAAAGCCCTCTGCCCCTCTTTTGGGCTGACACAGTTTCAGCCTGAAAGGTTCCAGCAGGATGACTTGGTTTTAAGCAAAAGCACATCCTATTATTTTTTTGAGAAATGAAGTGTAAAATTAACACTTATTATTCCTGAGCAGAGGCAAAAAAAAAAAAAGAGAGAGGGAGGGGGGGGGGGGGGGTTTTGGGGGGGGGGGTACTCTGGGATATTCATGCTTGCTGGGTTGTTTCTTTGGCAGTTATGGTTTTTATTTATTTTTATTTAAAAAAAAAAATCATAAGAAATCAATGGATTCCCCATGCCAGCCCCGACTTACGGGGACTGGGAGGAAAGATCTGGCACAGTGAGCAGGCAAAAATCTGCATTTCACTTTACAAATGAGCAGGGCTGTATAATTCACTGGAGTTGTGTGGGTCTCTCTTATGGATGCCTGTCATGTGCTACGAAAAAAAAAAAAAAGAAAGAAAGAAAGAAAAGAATAAAAAGGAGAGGAAGTGATTTTGCGTCTTAACTCACAAAATCCTCCAGCCCCCCCGTGCCGGGGCGCAGGGGCCTGCGGGCTCCCAGACAGCTTTGTCATTCTGCTCCAAGGTGTCTGCCGAGGCTGTGCGATCTTACATAATTCGGGAAAGTTACTCTCAGAGGGTGCTGCTCTCCGAGGAGCCCGCGGCTTGGGACGGACGAGAGGTCGTCCGTGTCGGTGGGGTAAGGAACCACGGGTGGTGATGGACTCGGTCCGTATCCGTGGGCTGGCTGCTACCGGGTCACCGGCGTGCACAGGAGTGTTGGCACACTAACTAGGGCAGTGCCCCCCCCCATTTTCCTGGATGGCTGGATAGGGAGAGGTACACAGGGGACACCCCAGGGAGCTCCTCCCACTACCTCGGGTGGGGAGAGGGCATGTCCTTCAGAAAGAAGGTTTGCAGACCTGAGGTCCAGCCCGAGTGGGAGAGATTCTTGGGTCTGCGGGAGCCCCTCTGGCTTTCTTATTTTTTGCTCCGTGTTCACTTAGCGCTTGTTTTATGTTCCCTCCCCCGTCTCACCAGGTTTGAGTCTCTTTAACATGTTGGGGGGCCCGGAGGCAAGGAAAGGGAGCAGGGACACGCGGTTGTGTACCAGGCTCTCAATCTAATTAGCCCACAACCTCGCATCGACACTGGTTTGGGGGTGTGAAGTGCTGAAATGGTAGCTGTTTGGGGCCCCGGACCCGGCTAGCGGCACCAGGGCTGCCTGACTGTGCACACATTCCTGAATGCGGGTGCGGGGTGTAGCGGCGTCTGTGAATCAGGGGGGACTGGCTGATGAATGGCTTGGCACTCGGAGAACGGAAAGCGACTGTCAGACATGATTTCTCTGATTTATAAGTTGCGGGAGCCTTCTTTGTCCTCTCGGTGTTTGTGCATCAGACGGCATGTCTCCATTCACAGCCAAGTGGATCAAGGCCCCGCTCGGCAGAGAGCAGTAAATCCTCCTTTGCCATCCCTGCCCGGGGAGCTGGCTCTGGCTGGGCAGGGGGAGAGGGCCCAGCCGGGGGCGTCTTTCCTCTGTGAGTATTTCCCGAGCTCCTTCTGCGGGTCCAGGTGGGGCCTGATGCTCTGGGGGCTGGAGGAGGGAGAGCCATTATCTGTACCCATCACCTAGTTGCCAGGCTCAGAAAGACTCCTAGGATATGGCTAGAGGAATCCAGGGTCACCGTGTCCAGCCAGGTGCAGCCGTGCACGCTGGCGTAGTCAGGGGAGGCTGCCTGGAGGTGGTGTGCAGGTGGGATCCACATGGATGAGAAGGGCTTTGAATCCTGTTCAGAGCACTGCCCCCAGTTGGCTGTTAACCTTAGCAAGTGTTCGAATTCTCTTTCCTAGAAATGGGGTTTTACCGGCCAGCAGGGTTAATTCTGATATTTAATTTATGTTCTCAGCTTAAAATCATCATTGCACATCCCGTCTGCCTTGTTAATGCCCAAGAGGTGTCCACATTCTACCAGGGAGGCCATCCATAATGATGGTACTTCTCTGCCTTTCGTTCTTCCATTCCTTACTTTGTGCCAGGCACCGAGAAGCATTGTTTGTGTGGGGGGCGGGGGTGTGTTGGGGGGTCTTCTGAGGCAGCCCCCACACAGGAGGCCATCTCTAATTATGATGAGAGTCTCCCCAAGGGAAGCGGAGGACGTGAGTAGGGCCTGTGTGGCAAGCGTGCTGAGCCTGCCCCGCGTCCCCAAACTTGTCAATGAATTCCTTTTCTGCCTGAGTCTCTGCCGGGTGCATGTGGCCTAGTTGCCAGGGCTCCAGGGGCACGACAAACACCCGGTAGATTCCAGCCAGTGGGCTATGTGGGGCAGGCCCACCGGCACGTGCACGTGTGTGTGTGCGCCTCTGCGGGGGTGCCTGGGGAGGGGGGCTGGGGGATGGCTGGGCCAGGGGGAGGCATGCTGTCCCTGTCAGCCCCTGCCAGGGCCTGGGGACCCAGGGACTCGCCAGGAGCCTCAGCCCATCTGTGTGCATGTCTTGCCACTGGCAGAGCCCCTCTGCTACCGAATTCTTGCCTTTGAGGGCAAATCAGAGCACCTGGCACCTTCGGGGCGGCTGGTTCCCTGGGGGAGCCCGAGAGGGAGCCTGTGTCCTTGGCTGTCCCAGATAATACTCTCACTGATACTGGCATGCTTGACAACAAACACTAACTGAGCACTTGCTGTGTGCCGGGGCTGCTTAAAACCCTCTTTAGGTATTAACCCATTTACCTTTTTGGGGGGAAAGATTATTTACTTGAGAGAGAAAGAGCCCAGGGTGGGGCAAAGGAAGAAGGAGAGAGGAATTTTAGCAGACTCCTCACTGAGCTCAGAGCCTGCTGCAGGGCTTGAACCTATCACCCTGAGCTCAGAACCTGAGCCGAAACCAAGGGTCGGACGCTCAACGGACTGTGCTGTCCAGGGGCCCCTGTGTTAACTCATTGAATTGTCACATCACTATAAAAGGAGGGCTACTGGAGAGGGGTGGCATTTTTTGAAGACTTTTTAAAATTATTTTTAAAAGATTTAATTAAGTATTTGAGAGAAAGAGAGAGTACGTGCATGTGGGGTGGGGAGGGGCAGCTGGGGGAGGGGGGAGAGGGACAAGCAGACACCCCACTGAGCACGGAGCCTGATGCGGGTCTCTATCCTAGGACTCTGAGATTATGACCCGAGCCGACATCCAGAGTCAGATGCTCAACCGACTGAGCCACCAAGGCACCCCAACTTTTATTACTTTTTTACAGCAGTTTTAGATTTATGATAAAATCGAGAGGTCAGATACAAATTTCCCTTCTAGGCCCTGCCCCACAGGTGCATAGCCTCCCTCACCCAGGCCACTCACCAGAAGGACCGCGTCCCTGTATTTTGCAAAGACGAACCTACAGCGACACACCGTAATCGCCTGAAGTCCGTAGTTTGCCTTGGAGTTGCCCCTCGGTGTCGTACCTTCTGGGGGTGTGGACAAATGTGTCATGACGTACATCCGTCATTGTAATACGCTAGAGAGTGTGCTTTGACCTCACAGTTCACTTCAGCGCGAATAATACTCCGTCCTCCGGATAGACCACAGTTTGGGTATATCCGTTCACACACGGAAGGGCGTCCTGGTTGCTTCTGAGGCTCGGAAAGTATGAATAAAGTTGCTATAACCATCCGTGTGCAGCTTTTTGTGTGACAGAAATTTTCAGCTCCTTTGGGTGGGAGGGAGATCTCCAGGGAGGGAGATGGCTGGATCCTATAGTGAGAGTGTGTTTCACTTTGTGACAAGCCGCCGAACCGTCTTCCACGGCGGCTCTGCCGTTTTGCGTTCCCAGCAGCAGGGGGTGGGAATTGCTGTTGTTCCACATCTTTGTCAGGACTTGCTGTCATCGGGGTTCTGGATTTTGGCCCTTCTTGTGGGTGTGTATGTGAAGGAAGGCAGTTACCGTGTATTTGAGAAAAGAGGAAACCGAGGCACACAGAGGTTACGTAACTTGCCTAAAATCATGCAGCGAGTGGCAGCACGGGTTTCCAAGCCTGGATGAGGTGACCCTCACGCCAGGATGACTCCCCGCCATGCCGCCTGCCGAGCCACGGGCCACACTGGTGGCAGACGCTGGCCCCTTCCATCCTCACACAGCCTCATGGGACAGGGGATCGGGGACACTCATTTACTCTAAGTGAACTGATGCCTGGGCCCCACCGTGTGGAGAAGCAGCCAGGATTCGAACTCTGACTTGCTGACTCTGGGCTGGGGCGCCAGACCTTGGCTCTGCTCCCCTGGGTGCTGGCGAGAGGCCAGTTCCCCGGGACACACTCTCTTCCCTGGGCCCCTTTGAGTGAAGGTTTGAGGTCATCGCAGCTCCCAGGTGGGTAGATGGAGCCACGTTCTGATCTGAAAGGACAGGGTGTCTGCCCTTTGTCCATCAGATGCTGTCCATAGGCCATCTGTTCTAAAATTTTTAAAAAGATCATTTTGTTGTTGTTTTAGTGATATCTACTGATGGCGGCTCAAGTGGCCAGCATGCCCTGGGCGATGGGCATCCCTTCTTCACCTCTGATCTCACCACCCCCAACCCGGCCCCCAGGCTTCAGGCATTCTGCCTTCCTGCTACCAGCAAGCTAGCGCATCATGGGCTCACCTCAGGGCCTTTGCCCTTGACTGTCACCTAGGGAGTCCCCATGTTCTCTTGTCACCTACTGACACTGTGTTATGTGTTGGTCATCTTTATTATGTGTCTCTCTCACCCCTAGAATGGGGACAAGCACGTTCTCTGTTTAGGTCTCCACAGAATCCCCAGCTCAAAGTGCCTGGCACATAGCATGTGCTCAGTAAATATGCTCCTGGATTTTTAAAAATTCTGGTTGTTCTCCTTCCTCTGTGCAGACCCCATCCTGGGCTCCTCTCCACCGTGACGTGGTCTCAGATTCAAGCTGTTGATCATGGCCTGCACACATTCTTGCTTGACCAGCAAGAGAGATCACAGCAAATGATGCCTTCACGAACCAGAAATGTGGGGCCAGCCTCTGGGGTCTGTCGGCCTCTGGGGGCAGGGCCATCTGGAGCTGGGTTGGGTCTCGGCATCTGTGGCCCCTGCACCAGCCCTAGTTCTGGGGACCAGGGAGAGGCTGGCTTGGGCTATGCTGGGGGCCCCTGGGCTCCTGCCCAGAGGACACAGTTTACAGGGTCACTGATGGCCGCCATTTTCCTTGCAGAGGAAGGCATCAACCACGAGTGTAAGCTGTGTAACCAGATGTTCGACTCCCCAGCCAAGCTCTTGTGTCACCTCATTGAGCACAGCTTCGAGGGCATGGGTGGTACCTTCAAGTGCCCCGTGTGCTTCACAGGTGAGTGTGCTTGGGGTGGGGGAGGGGATGCAGGGCCTAACCCTTTAATTATTGGACCTCAGCCTACGCTCGTGCCCTGACATGGACTTGGAGTCCCCAAGGGACCCACTGCCCATCACCATGCCTGCCCCATGCAGAGCTGGCCTGCCCCCCCACCTCTGGCCCCTACTCTTAGGCAGGTTGAGGGCCTTCTTTCCTAGCTCACCCCTCACTGCTCTGCATAACTGCTTTTTCCAGCCCAGCCTCACCCCTCTGTTGCCTTCCGTGGGCTCCAGTCTCCTCTCCCTGAGCTGCGAGCTCTGTCCAGCAATAGTGGGGTGCTTTCTATACACATCTCCTGGCTTCTCCACCTCCTGGGCCTGCCTGGGCCCCTGCTCCATCCATGCTCCAGAATGGAGGGGTCAAGGGTAGCTCTCCTGGCCAAGTCCCCAGCCCCTGGCCCCCACCCCCAGCCTGGCTGCCCGCCCAGGCGAGCGGCTGTCCCGGCCCGAGGCGAGTCTCAGGGGCTCTGCCATCCCCCCCTCCTGCTGCCCAGATGGCAGCCGGTGTGCGTGGGGGAGCCCTGGCCTTCCCCCTGCCTCCCCCGACATCTGTCGTCTGCCATGGCAGGAAGCCCACCCCGGGGAGGGTGCCTGGCGGGAGAGGATTTCTGAAGTGCTCACCTCCCAGACACACAGCTGCCTCGGGGCCACCTCCTGTGTGCGCCCAGGGCCGGGGCTGCCTCGTGGACAGTTGCCACCAGGAAGCCAGGGCTGTGACCCACTCCACGACGGGCCTAAGGAAGGGGCTGTGCTACGGGGAGAGTCCCTGCACACTCACACGCCTCTGGGGTGCATGGGAGTCTTGGAACATGCTGGGGCCACTTCCCCCTCAGTCTCGGGTGCTCCCCCCCATCTGCTAACCATCATACCCTATGGGCCAGGCGGAGACTGGCACCAAGGGGCTTTGGCTGCCAGGTCTGCTGACCCAGGACACGGGGCCTCTGCATGGAGATCGGAGGAATATAACCTCAACAAGAATAGTAATTCGTGTTTATCGAGCATCTTCTTGTACCAGACAATGTGTTACATTTATTTAATTCAACCCACAGCTCTACCGCCTGTTAGCAGTGGGACCTAGGACGGGTCATTTAACGTTCCCAGTGCCTCAGTTTCCTCGTCCATAAAATGAGGGTAACAATAGTGCTCGCCTTACAGGCCGGTGCTAGAGTTAGGAGCCCACATGCAGACAGTGTCTGGCAAGGGGTGATGGTGATGGCGATGACATTTCCTCCACGAATCATGTGCCAGGCCATCTTCTAAGCATTTTGCAAGTATTAACCCATTTGATCCTCCCAGTCACCCAATGAGCTACATACTTTAATGATCCTCATTTTTTTCAGGAGAAGAAATGAAGCCCAGAGAGGCTCAGTGACTTACCCAGCGTTGCACAGCCCCTTGGTGGCAGAGCTCAGCTCCACTGGCTCTGCTCCCTCTAGTAGCTGCCGGTGGTCTCCTAGTAGCCCCATATTTGGCTGACTATGTCCGTGGTTGTGTGATTCCCTACTTGTGAATGGGGTGGGGGTGGCCAGGCTGGTGTCTCCAGAGTCTGGCCCTGACAGCTGTGTCCGTGTCCAGTCTTTGTCCAGGCCAACAAGTTACAGCAGCACATCTTTGCCGTGCACGGGCAGGAGGACAAGATCTACGACTGCTCGCAATGCCCACAGAAGTTCTTCTTCCAGACCGAGCTGCAGGTGAGTACCTTTGTCCATTGCATGCCCCTCCTGGGACTCTTCGGGGCCCCTGTGGGCACGGAGGGTCGTGGGGTGAAGCCAGGATGGTGGGGTCTTGTACTTAGCCTCACCCCCACCCAAAGAGGAACAGGTGCTTGTTGTGGCACCAGTGGATGTCCTCGTGGAGGCTCACGTGTGGTGGCCTCCCGGCCTCTGTTGCCCAGCACTCTTGGACGAGCAGACCCGGAGCAGCAGACCTGCTGAGGAGTCAGAGGCTCTCAGTGCTGGGGTCTCCGCGCTGGCCCCTGCCCGTCTTAGGGATCCTATTTCTTCCCCAGTCCTTCACCATGATGATGTTCAGCCGAGCTTTGGATCTGTGGCTGGTGGTCTCTGCAGCTTGTGTGGCTGAATCCTGGGGCTGTGTACGGCCAAAAAGTGGGTCTCGGGTCTTGGGGCCTCTAGCTCCTCCCGGGAAAGCCAGAAAAGTGAGAGCAGTCGGGTTGGGCCCCAGCTCCGAGGAAGGGGTGCCCGACCTGGGTCCTGAGGTGGATGGGGCACTCAGGGGCAGCACAGCGGCCCCGGCCAGCTTCCTCCAATCCTCATGCAGCACCTGCAGCGGCCGAGAGGGCCCTGGTGAGGCGATGCTGCGTGGATCGTCCTCCCCAGGCCCCTGGAGCCACTCCTCTTGGTGTCCTACCTATTACTGGTTTCTCAGGACTCCTCTGTGTCCAGGTGAAGCTGCCTTTTTGGCTACTGGCTTTTGCATGAAATTCTTGCAACCTTGGATTGGTCGCATGTCCACCCAGAAATACTGTGCACACACACACACACACACACACACACACACACCCAGAATACCACTCACACAGCATAACACTGCACCCGAGAAAGAAGTACCACATGGACGTGCCCAGAAATGCCACATAGACGTGCCCAGAAATGCCACATATCCTCACAGGCATGCCTCGATACCATACACTGAGAATAACACCACTTTCCACACACAGAGCGAGGGAGGAGACGAGTCACACACCAGCTCTCGAAGCTTCTTCTAGACAGTGACACACATCTCCCTCTCTCGGGGTGGCTTGGCCAGATCCAGTCATGTGGCTGTGCCCAGTTTCAAAGGGGAGGAGGAAGTTAATGCTGTCCTGTGCCCAGAGGGAAAGGAGAGCTGGCGTTAGTCACAGCTCCCAAGCACTATGCACACCGTGACCCCCATCCCGCCCCCCGCCCCAGGAGAGTGCTGACCTGGCACTCAGAAGTCATGCCCTTCCCTGAGGCTGAGGCTGAGGCCACAGTGGCAGGGCTGAGTCTTAACTTCACTGAGGGGCAGCAGTGGAGGGCCCCTTTTCTGGGGTTGAAGGGGTAAAGCAGCCCAGCGACGTGGCCTGCCCTGGGTGGTTCCCCAGAGGAAACACAAACAGGCCGCTGGAGGGCTCAGTGAAGATTCACCCTCCGACGGTCAAGGTCCCTTCCTGTGGGCTGGCCCCAGGTCAGGGCCGCGCAGGCAGAGCTGACTCCATCCTGTCACACTGTGGGACAGAGTTAAGGACCTAACTCTATGGACCCAGGCCCAGAGACAGGCTTCCACTGCCAGGTGCTACCAGCAAGGTGGTGACACTGGCCAGGGCTCACCGCGGTCCCCACCTCGATCCACAGCCTGAGCTAAACCTGCTAGCAGCTCGTCTCCCAGCTGACTGAGGGAGATATGTGCTGGCCCCTTGTTGGCCTGAAGGTTTTTCCCAGGGAAGTCGCTCAGTCCTGCCTTTTGTGAGCATCCTGGGTGTCCCAGCACCGCAGACCAGCCTCCTGATGCCGAGGCCCAGGGAGCTGTGGTTTCAAGCTGGACCTGCTTCGGCTGCCTTCACCTGGGGCCGCAGAAGGTCCCAGACATCAGAGTGGTTCCTGTGAGCTGGTGGTTTCCTGGGTCATCCAGTCAACCTTTCCGGCAGATCCTCAAATGCCGAGAACCTTGCTAAATTATAGCCTTAACGAGTGACTATTTTCTGCAATTAATGATTTTAATTACAGACCATTTAAATGTGGAAGTGTTGTAGCAACACCAGATCTAGGCAAATAATGGCTTTCCTTAAGTAACTTGAGTAGCAATTTTCTGGTTTTTAGAGAGGAGGGTTTTTCAGGCATTGAAGTTTTCCTCATCATTACGTAGAACCTGGGGCTGGTGGGCAGGTGTGTTATTTTCCAGGGCTGACCTGTGGGGGTCTGTGTGTACAGCGGGAAGCAGGGTTTTTGCCAGAGCCTTGACTGGCTCTCCTGGCTATATGTCATTTGAGGTCCCGTGGGGAGACTCAGGGAAACTAATGGTTGTTGGCACAAGTGACTCTGAGCCAAGAGGTCTTAAGATACAGGGCTTAGGGTTTTTCTCATTGTAGAACTGGAAATTCCTGCTGTGGCTACAGAGGTAACAGAGGTAGGATTTGACCCTGGCAGTCTTGGTCTGTGTCCCAGTGATGTGTCTACCTCCAAAAAGAATGTTCTCTTAGGATACATTAACAGGAGCACCATTGCCAGGATGAGGGAGGGGGATGTCCTGTCTGATTCTGAGCTCTTCTGGCTCTGCCCAAAGACTGACATTGATTTAAAGGACTTCGGACAGACTGGAGCACATTCATATCAGAGTGATTAGGAGCAGGAGAGGGGACTAAGCTTTTCTCTGCATTTGTTCAGAGCATGTACATGGAGGGCCCCCTGTGTGCCAGGCACTAGATCTAGGAACTGACAAGACTTTGCTGAATGAGACAGAGAAACACCCACAGGGCCTACATTCGAGAGGGATTGATAGACAGTGTCCTGTCATGGTCACCACAAAGAAAATAAAACCGGGTGATAGGCTAGAGTGTGATGGGGGTGAGGTTGGGTAATCCTTGGTGGGTGTGGTCAGGGAGGGCCTCTCTGAGGAGGTGGCATCTGAGTGAAGACCTGGCTGGTTAGAAGGAAATTGTGTAGGGGGCAGCTATGAGTGCAAAGGCCCTGTGGCCATGTCAGCTGGGTGTGCTGCTGGGACGATAGAAGGCAAAAGGCGGCTAAAGCCCAGTGAGTAGAGAGGAGGGGTATGGAAAGGGCTGGCAGGTGGATACCAAGTCATGGCGGGATTTATAGGACAGCGAAGGAGCTTGGATTTTATCCCCATTGTGCTGGGAATCCAAATAAGGAAGAAGTATTATCCAATTTCCACCCTGAATCAAAATATAAGACATCTGGTCTTTGAAAGACACTGTTAAGAAAACAAAAAGTCACAAGACAGGAAGAAAATATGTGCAAATCACCTATTTGATGAAGGACTTGTATCCAGGACATGTTAAAAAAAAAAAAACAACAAAACCCTCACCACTTAATAATGAAGGGGAAAATCCACTGTAAGACAAGTGAAGCATTTCAGCACTTCACCGAGGATATGGGACGCTCAACGTGATTATAATTAGGGAATCGCAAACGAAAACCACAGTGCAACCCCACCATACACCCACCAGAACGATCAAAACAGAAGCAAAGAGCTGGCCCTCCCGAACTCCGTCCAGGGTGCAGAGGAGAGCTGGGACTCTGCGCACTGCTGGCAGGAGCCTGGAGTGTGGGGCCAGCAGGCAAAGCAGTTCGTGGGTTCCTATCAATTAAACATACACTTGCCATTTGACTAAGCAGTCCTCCTGCTCCGTGTTTATGCTGGAGAATGAGAAACACGCTCACACCAAAATCTCCATCCCCAACTAGAAGCCCCTTAACTGTCCCTTACCTGGGAATGGACGGACAGGTGTGGTACATTGCTGCTGTGGCTCAGTCCTTGGCAATAAAAAGCAGCCACTGGTAAACATGCAGCCACTTGGATGATTCTGTGAGTGCCAAGAGAACAAAGCCAGATTTGAAAGGTTCCATGCTACAGGGCTCTATTTACCTGGCATTCCAGAACAAGGCAAGACTATTGGAACAGAAAACACCAATGATTGCCAGGCGCTGGAAGTGGGGGAGGAGATGGGGAGACTCAGCAAGGTCTGCGTGTACACCCATGCAGGCACACGCACATGCACACACACCCACGCACACAGGTTCGCCCAGGGAGCTCAGGCAGACTGCTAGGCTGTGAGGGTCCAGCCTGACCCTAGAGAACTTTTGGGGGACCATTTGCCAGGAGACGATGCAGGCAGATTGCTGTGGTAGTGTGGGGACAGCTGTCTTCAAGCATTTTAAGCTCTGTGCGCTTGCTTCCCGAGGCCCCAAGACTTGCGGCAGTGGGCAAACCCTCAGGGTGTGCAAAGGCATTGCTCTCTGGGCTTAGCAGGACGGGGAATGGAGTTGTCACGACACAGGGTGGCTTTTCGTTGCCAAGAGCAGGCAGTGGTGCTTCAGAATGTTTTCTCAAACACCAGGGGTGTTTCTGGTGTTTGAGAATCTAGGGCCCCTTTCTTGAGGTGCTGACACTCTGCCTTCTGCCTCCTCCTGGTTCCTACTGTGTTCTCCTCCTGCAGCCTGACTTTCTGGGCTCGTCTCTGCCAGGAGAAAGGTGCCCAGTCTGCCATGGCTTCTGTCATTTCTGCTGTGACAGACACACCTGGATATTTCAGCAGAGGGGACTAGTGTGGGGATTTGGTGATGCAAGCAGCCAGATGGAACCCCCTGGCCGACCTGGAAATAGTGACTGCTGCAAAGAGGCAGCACACAGGCGTCGGGTTCTAGATGCCTGCAGAGGGAATCTGATGGTTGAGTTCTGACGGTTGATGGTCGGTGGTCCAGCCCTGCTCCACTGAACTGTGGCCCAAGTCAGGGAAGGGAGCCCAGGGGGTAGACACCGCAAACACCCACTGGGCGGGCGAGCTTGGTGTTTGCAGCTGGCTCCCTCCCTTATCAGCTCGAGGCCAAAGTTTTCATATCTATAAAATGGGATTATTAGCAGTTCCCACCTATAGTTGGGTTGCAGGTGCCCTTGGTGTGGTGACTGGCCCTTAGGACACCTGGGCCCGCAGTACTGGCATTACTGGGACTGTGGTTATTAGCATATGATTAGCATGAGGTCCGATGGCTTTGCGGGGGGGCCCCCCCTCCGCTAGGGCTTTGCTGTGATTTTGTGATTTCTAGCTTGAGTGTGAACAGTGAGACGCTGAGTCCTTCCATCCGGGGCGCCCAGCCACGTGGGAAGGCCATGGGCATGGGACACCCACACTGGGGCTCATGCAGGAGCTGGGTGTGCAGAGAGGTGAGGAGAGGTGGGAAGGCCGCAGAGGCCAGGGCTTCAAGACTCCTTACCTTTGGCTGCCTCTGGCCCCGGGTTTTCCTCTGCACTGTTTCTCTTGGCCTTGCCCGTGGTTCAGTGGAGGGCAGTATGCCAATTTGGTGGGGGGCCTGTGAGACAACCCTGTAAACCACAGACCCCGAAAATGTCAGGGCTGTTGGCCTTGTATTTCCAGCCTCGGGCCTCAGCAGATGAAGGCCTGGGGCCCTCTGGGCCCCTTGCCAGGGGTTAGCTGACCTGAGGGAAGGGGCCTACTCAGCTGCCCAGCCCAGCTGTCTCGGAATCCCTGTGGACACCTCTGTGCCACAGACACCGAGCAGGATGGCACATCCTTCTGTCCTTCCTGAGGCTCACAGTGTCCCGTTCTTGGCTGTCGCTGAGGGAATGCATGCAGGGCTGGCCTCTGACAGGGTAGACAAACTCCCATGAAGCTGGACAGCAAGTGGTCTGAACAGTCACCTGCCCTGGGCGGTTCCCTGCTGGGGACCACGCTCCGACCTGAGCATTTTGTATGGGGATTGTCTCAGCCCAACCCCCTGAAGTGGGTCCTCTCATGCTCATTTACAGATATGGAAACCGAGACTCCAGGAGCTTAAGTGGTGTGTCCGGGGGTCACGAGCGAAAGGCAGAGCCACCCGCATTGCCAAATTGTCTCTGCCACTGAGGCGAACAGAAAACCTCCAAAGTTTAAATGAATTGCCATTTATATGAGCTAATAGATTTAAATGAGGCCTGCAGTGCTGAACTATAAAAAGCCTTCATGTCAGGGGACCCAGAAACTATTTTAGTAGTTGGGCCAAGCAGGTAGCACAAGTGGCAGGAACAGGGGAGGCAAAGGAGCCTGCTCGAGGGTGGGCCCGGGCGGAAGCGTGCTGGGGCCCGAGCTGCGGTGCCAAGCCCGAGCCCAGCGTTTGCTAGGCTGGAGCTCGGGCCCCGGAGCCTGCAAACCTTGCGACGAGCAAGGGGGTGAGTTCAGCTCAGGCGAGGCTTGGGCAGAGGACGGGCTAAGTCTGGGCATGGAGTCAGGGGCCTCAGAAGACCACAAGCTTCCTGGTATTGCCACTTGCCCCGGTGACGGCAGCCTCACTGGGTGCTGTTGCAGGGAGCCTCGAGTCTGAGGACGTGGCTCTCTGATGGGGGACGTTCTGGCATTCCTCGGAGCTCTGGGAGAGGGCTGGGCTGGGGACAGCGGTGGGTCGGCCCTGTGCCCTGGAATCTAGACTCCCTTATTGACAAAGTGAGGGGCCGCGGGAAGCGCTTCCCGAGCCGGGCCTGCAGCGGCAAAGCAGCCAGCCCTGCGTTGAGCGGGCGCATTTAAAGGATTAGCTCACGCTGTTTGCTTGTGTGTGCCTAATCATGCCGCTTCCAGCTAAATGATTACAATTGATTAAAAGCAGAGCTAGGTATTCTAACAAGCAACCTGGAGCCCTTCCAATGGGGTGAGCTGGACCCTGCCAGGCTGAATCCTGGTACCCAGCCAGGGGGAGGTGTCTGTGAGCCAGGGGTGTGGCCCGAGCTCCATGGGGACCCTTCCTTCTGAGCTCTTAAGAACATTTGGGTTGACCCTTCCCCTCACTCCATTTTCATTTAAGAAAATTTACTGAGTAGCTATTATAGGTGGGCGCCATCGCTGGGGCCCCAGGCTCAACTGTGAACAGGTCGACACAGTCCCTGTTCTCACCCAGCTGTCATTCTTTGCGAGATATGAGCGTAAGTCAGTAAATACATGAACTAGGTCATTTCAGACTGTAGAATTTTGAGGACAGTAAAACACTGTTTGGTGGTGGAAAATGATGTGTGTGTGAGAGAAAGAGAGAGAGAGTGTGTGTGTGTGTGTGTGTGTGTGTGTGTCACGGCAAGGGTGAGGGGATGTTGAGGATGAAAAATTGGGTTGGGTAGTCAAGGAAGGCTAGCATTTCAACAGAGCCCTGAAAGTTGAGAAGGAGCCCGTGTAGGGAAGAGCTAGGGGAACCTTCTGGGAGAGGGAACAGCCAATACAGAGACTCAGAGATATGAACGGATTTGGGGGGTCCAAGGTCCAGAGAAAAGGGCAGTGGGGCTGGCGGGGGGTGAACACCGTCTTGCTTCATTGATCGGGTCGATTCGGTGAGGTGGGTGCTTCCTGGCTGCTCTGTTCTTGCTGATCCCTCTGCTCCAAAGCCCTTCCTTTCTTCTCCAGCTTCAGGGCTCAGGCTCAAGCGGTCCCTTCTTCGAGAAGCTCTCCCGGATTTTCCCTCCTTTGGTTTCTCTGGCCCTGGTCTTAACCCCTCGATTCCTTTGCCAGTGCAGATTGTAATAACTGTGTCTACACCTGACTTCCCAACCAAATGTGCGTTTGGGGCCAGTGAAGCCCCCTTCTGCCATCCATCCAACCATCCCCACATGTTTTACCACATTTCTTGAGCTTCTAGAAAGGAGGAAAATAAGGGAAAGAACACAACCAGGAAGGGAGACAAAGAGGGAGGGTTGCAGATTCTAGGGGCCCCGTTTTTAAGTTCCTCGTCCTTAGAAGATGGGTAACCGAGGAGCCAGTTTCCTTGCCTGCGCGCTTCTGCCGTCAGATCCAGCCAGATAATTATAACTAATAATAATTAAAAATTAAAAGTGCTCTAGGCACATACTTAGCATTTGACTCTTTGGCTGAGTTTTCTGTGAGTAGGAGCCTCTCCCTCCATTCCACTTTAAAGACAGGCCTGTCCCTGCTACCCCACTGCTGCAGGGAGAGCTGGGACAGGCCGGGCTGTGCCGGGCCGGGCCGGGCCAGGGGAAGTGACAGAGAGGTGTCTGGTGACACCCGGCCGTGATTCCAGGGACTGAGAACCTGTTGCTTCCTTGAAGTTGCCCCCAGTCTGTTCCATTCTTTTCCATCTTAGACATCAGATCATTATTTCCATTCCATGATTTCCGTCTTAGACATTTCCATCTTAAACAGAGATCCTTCTCTGGCCTCAGTTTCCTCGTCTGTAAAATGGGATGAGACGCACTGCCTCAGTGGGGCGTGAAGGTGGAGAGCCTGTGTGTGAAAAGCACTTAGCAACTAAGGCTTCCTGCGGGTAACCCATGGCCCATTCCAGGCTAGGATGGCTTTGTGGAAGGACACCAGCACTTTTCTCAGACCGGATTCTAGTCTGTGTGACGGACAACACAGCGTGGCAGTGCCCAGCCCACTCTATGGACCGGCAGCAGCTCTGTGACCTTGAGCAAGTCACTGATGTTCGATGGGCCCTGGTAAATAGGGGGTCATGACAACCCCTTCCTGAGGGTATCGGGGAGACGAAAGGCACTGATCCCCAAAGAGCCTCCAGCACCGGGTGGAGGTTTGGTCAGGCCTAGCTACTGCCATCGTCAGTGTCACAACCGCGGTGCCCGTGGTTCACACGTTCGTTCACTCACTCATTCAGTCCAGGGAGCCCACGGGTGTTCACCGAGCACCATCTCTGTGCAGAGGTGTGCAGGTGCTGGGGACGCACGGAGGCCCAAATCCCTCAAATGTTGCGGGGAGAGGGACGGTAAGCCGGTGGGAACACACAGAATGAATGCTTATTGTATGTTTGTGACGTAACACAGTGTAATGTAGAGCAAGTTCCCCAACTGTGTCGTATACCACACATAGCCTGCCAGAACCCTGCATGACCGTGCGATGTCACAGGAGGCCAGGGGGAGGCGGACCTCCCCTCCTCCTTGCTGTGTCCCCAGATGCCATCTAGCTGGGTCTCTCCATCTGTGGGGCACGGCCTTCCCCGCTCACCCTAAAGTGTATCACTGATGTCATCGTCTTGTACCTCTGTGACCGCTGGGTGACTGAGTCGGCTGAGGGGCCATGTGTGGCTGTTTTGGGTCCGCATCTGGAGGAGACTGAGGGGGGGTCATACAGGGCCCCTCATCGTCCTGAGCCCAGGGCCCAGGCCTGGGCCACTCACCCCAACACAGTAAAAATGAGACAGCATTTCCTGAGTGCTTACTGGGAGACTGACTGCCTCCTTCACTTGTGTAGGGTTTGGAGGCCTCATGTTGACCCCACAGGTGTGGCCTCCTGAGATCTCCATATCACAGCGGGGTAAACTGAGGCTCCCCAGGGTCACACAGCTACTAGAGCTGCAGAGGTGTGAACAAGGAGGCCTGACACGAAGTCTGTGTTCCTTTTTTTTTTTTTTTAAAGAGATTTTATTTATTTACTTGACAGAGATCTCAAGTAGGCAGAGAGGCAGGCAGAGAGAGAGGGAGAAGCAGGCTCCCCGCCAAGCAGAGAGCTTGATGTGGGGCTTGATCCCAGGACCCTGAGATGATGACCTGAGCCTAAGGCAGAAGCTTAACCCACTGAGCCACCCAGGAGCCCCTAAGTCTGTGTTCTTAGCCCCGAGGGCTGAGGCAGTGGGACTCTCAATCCCTTAGGAGCCAAGGACAGGCCTCTGGGTGCTGGGGGCCGCGTGCTGGGGACAAGTGGGTCTTCCCTCCCGGGAGAGTGACACAGCTTCAAGGCATGGGACTGTCCCACTCTGGGCAGGCAGGGCAAGCAGTGGCTGCTGTGGTCACCACAAGAGGAGCAAGGGAGGAACAGGCCCCGGAGGAGCCTCTGCCTGGATGTGCCCAGATGCCCTCACGAGGCCCAGGGCTCTGCCCGCTTGAGCAATGAAGTGTGTGGAGGCCCAGGTGGGGACTGGGGGGGCTCCCCCCACGGCCCAGCTCCGGGCAGAGATGGCACTTGGAATCAGCCTCGGGCTGCCTGTCTGCCCATCAGAGCCTGTCATTCATGCCCTGGGGCGGGGGGCCAACCGACTTAAGAGGGGCACCATGCCATTGTGACAGATGGGCACGGGGGAGCTGCCAGGAGCCTCCAGCCAGCGGCCATTGTGTGTGCTGGGAGTCCAGCCCCTTGCGGGCGCTGTCCCAGCCCAGACCAAATGCCTTCAGTTTCTTGGAAACAATAATACTACATAATCAATGGGTGCCTGGTTGTTCCAAGGCTCCCAGGGGCTGACACTGTGCAAAGCCCTGCCTCGACCCTCTCCAACCCCCACTGACCTAGACAAAGAGACAGCTGGATGGACAGGAAAGACATACACAGGCCTTGGGGGCTGGAGGGGACAAATCTCAGAGTTGCTTCTTGCTGTCACTCTGACCTTGGGCATGTGACCTCCCTTCTGAGACCATCGTCTCCTGGCTGTTGGGCCAGTGCTGTCTCTCCCAGAGGCTCCCCGTGGGGGTGCCACATAGCGTTTGTGAAACATGAACATAGTGCCCAGCCCATGGGGGAGCGTACAGTGGCACTGGGGTAGAGTTGATGTGATGTGGTTGTCCCACTGTCAGAGGTGGGAGACTTGCTATCACGCCATGCCACACAGCTAGTAAGAGCGGACCTCACCCCAGCATGGGGAGAAGGGTAACAGAAACAAACCTCCAGGCACCATGGGGGGTCCTCAGCATCGATTATCCTGATTCATCCTCAGGATAATCCTGTGAAGCCCATGCCTTCATTCTCCCCATTTTGCAGAGGGGGAGCCTAAGGCACAGTTGGGCAGTGGCAGAGGTGGGACTCGAACCCGGACAGCCTGGTTGTCTGCAGAGCAGGAGCACTGAACCACACTGCTAACGGCGTGGGCAGGCTTTTTTCTGTCGGTGAGCCCATTCACGGGAAGCACGAGGCCTGCTTTGTCTCTCGATGCAGCCGTCTGCCTCCCCAACTTGTTGGGAGCGAGGCTGGCTGCTTCCCGCAAGGGTGCAGGGTCTGGCATGGCTGCGGGGCAGGGGGGTGCTTCTCCCCCGCCAGCTGAGAGACGAGACCCGGGCGCTCTTGGCGGAAGCCTGCGCTGCACTCTTTGGTTGAGCAGGAACAATTACTAATGACATTTAGAAAGAAATTAATGATGAGAAATGCAAGTTGGCATTTCAGGAGCACCAGTCAGCAGCCGTGCGTCCGCACTCACAGGAGAGGCGAGGGGTGGGGGCCGGGCACGGGGTGGGGAGAGGGAGGAGATGGCAGAAATTAATTTTGCTGTGTCAATAATGAACATGGCCCCACTCGCTCTGCTTCTGGAGTTCAGACAAAATCAAACACGGGGGGCTGGGGCTGGTCCAGCGTTGCAATGAGATTCCCTGTGTACTGGGATCTGGGCAGAGGCGGGTGACAGGTTTGGTTTGGTGACACCAGGAGGCGGAGGGGTGGGCAGGGGACAGCCAGAGGGGAAGAAGCAGCCTGAAGACTGGGCCATTTGGGTGCAGATCCAAGTACCACCTCTCACCAGTCGCAGGACGTATCAAGCTGCTTCTCCTTTCTTGACTCAGTTGCTTTGTCAGTAAAATGGGGACAAGGGGGTGATGTAAAGATGATGTAGGAGGAACCGTCCGCCCAGTGTGAGCACCGAGTAGGAGCTCAATATATTAGGTGTTTCCTCGTTGCCCTGATACACAACTCCTCATTGTAACATCTCGTGAATAGGAATAGCTCACGTGAGTTACACTGTAACTGGTCATTTCTTTTGTTCCCCCGATACATCAAATGTTGGAGCTTCTTATATTCTTTGGGTCTGGGATAAAATATGGCATCGATAGGAGGTATGGGAGAAGGTGAGGGGGACACAAGATGCTGAAATTGTCTGGGGCAGGGACTAGGGCTCCCAGGGGGGGCTGGAGGGGTGTGGTGACTCTTTTCCTCCTGTCAGGTGCTCCAGAGTGATGGAGAAGGCCCCCTTGCCAGTCTCCTCTCACGTTGGGAGGGAGGAGAGACACACAAGGAAAAGTTATTATCATAGTAACAATGAACATTTTTGCCACGTGGAGGGTGAAAATTTACAGTGTGTGACCGGGGATATTGGACTCTTTAAATGGTGATCTTTGTTTCAAAATGGAGATTTCCTATAATTATAGGGGCTAACATATAGTGCTTATTTTTTTTTTTAAGATTTATTTATTTATTTGACAGAGACAGAGAGAGATCACAAGTAGGCAGAGAGGCAGGCAGAGAGAGGAGGAAGCAGGCTCCCCACTGAGCCAAGAGCCTGATGCGGGGCTCGATCCCAGGGCCCTAGGATCATGACCTGAGCCGAAGGCAGAGGCTTTAACCCACTGAGCCACCCAGGCGCCCCACATACAGTGCTTATTGAGCATCAGACAGTGTTCTTAGCACTTTTAAACATTCAAGATATTCATTCTCATAATGCCTGTATTATGAAAGTAAGGAAACTGAGGCACAGGGAGGCTAACTATATCCCTAGGCCACAGAGCTGGTTAGTGCTGGACCCAGGCACCCGGCACCAGATTCCATCCTCTTGACCACCACACTAACTGGCTGGAGTTCTTGATTTTTTGGCAAATCAGACCTAGAAATCCCTGGACCATCCTTCTGTGTGGCAGCCATCCGCTGCCCCCTTTAGACACAAGGATGTGCTCCCTGGTTCAGCACAACCCCAGCTGGTCTGCCCCGACGGTTCCTTACCCACCTGAGCTCTGAGTCTCAGGCCTCTCCTGCAACACGTCACAGTTTGCAAAGACTATCGTTTTGGTGCCTCAACAACTTCAGACCACTTGAAGTGCCATTTACTCTCATGATTTTTGCAGACCAGAAAGCTGAGGCTGGGAAAAAATGATGAAGTTGGATGCTTGCAGGAGGAGAGGGCCCCGGGGGGAAATGGGGAGTCTTTTCCATCCACATGGTTTGTGTGTCTGAGCAGGGGAGGCAAGTGTGCCTCAATGGCTGGTCCCCCCCCCCGCCCCCATCCTGAAGCCAGACCTGGATGCCCAGTCCAACAGCGGCATCCCTGACCCGGGGCACTGCCTTAGTCTCCCCCGTCCTTCCTTCTGAAGGTGCCACATTGAAAGTGTGAGCTTTCCAGTTGACAGTGATGGCGGAACCTCATGGTTGGTATTCGTTAGGTCAATATGAAATGTCAGTATGTCATTGTACATGTTGTGAAAACTTTTACATGTGTTATCTAATTTGGGGCTCCTGACAAGACTTTGAGGTAGGCATTATTTACCCCACTTTTCAGGCAAGGAAACAGGAGCTTAGAGAAGTGAAGTGACTTATCCTAGGGTTACAGATACAGTAAGTGACTAAAGTAGGATTTGGACTTCAGAGCCCATTGTCTTTCCACCAATCTACCTTCCTACCTACTTGTAGATTCACGCTCTCCTTTTTCCTACCAATCATCCATCTGCTACACGTCTACTCATCTATCCATCCGTCTGTCCTTCCATCCATCCGTCATCTACCTATCCATCCATTCAGCTGGCCAGACAGCTAGCTACACATCCATTAGTGTCAAGTACCAAGAAAGTGCCAGGAACGATACTGTTCTCATGACCCCTTCCTCATATACTCTTAATTCCATGCTTACCTGCTACCCACGTCTCCCTCCACCTTAAAACTGCATATGAGTCCACACGCGCGCGCGCGCGCGCACACACACACACACACACACACACACACACCCTTCCAGGGAATGGAGAGGGATGGGACCGACTGGGGATATAGATGATCTAGATGATTCTTGATTTGCCTCCCAGAAGCCAGTGAGCTCTGCCTGGTGGTGGGAGGGAAGGGACAGAGCAGACCCATGTGGCCCTGGTGGGGCAGGTGTGTGGGCAGTGAGGAGGCCCCCACAGTTTGGAAGCTGAGCGCAGACGAGAAGGGCAGACAAGACATGGCAGGCTGGGCCCCCCTGTTCTTCTGCCCCCTCAGTGGGCCCAGCTCCTGAGGAGTGGGCAGCCCCTGCATTCTGCGTGCCAGGGATCACATTTGCCCCTTGCTTGGTGCCAGGCTGGACTTCTTCGAGCGGGCAAAGGTATACACCCACGTGTTTCCACAAGAACCGTCGCAATCATTAAATGTAATCGGTCTCAGCTGCAGTTTTGATCGCTGGGGCATGCACACAATTCATCACAGCAAATTAGGTCCACCTTCAGAACTGCTGGCCCCACAGCCTGGGGGGTCTGTCAGCGAGGGGAGCTGGGCCATGTGGGCTCTGGAAAGCCATTTTTGGGGGTGGTGATGGGCCATGTTTTCTGAGGGGGGCCTCAGGATACCTGCCAGAACAGCTTTCCATCCCCGGCGGTTAATTTTCTAGAAATTTTGATGATGCAGGAAAGTTTCCCTTGTAGCAAAAATTTAGAGGAAAGTAGAAATGGATATGATCAAAGTCCTAAAATATCATTTATAAAACCTAAAAGCACTGGGTTAGTTTAGGGACCTGAACATATGTGTTCTGTATAATTAGTGACCGTGTGACCTAGATCTTCCAGGACAGCTTTGATGTTCAAGTAGTCTGTCGCAGCTATTGGCTATTTGTCCTGATTTTTGGCTTGTGAAATACGATGACTATATGTAGAGCTGGATTTTCTCATCCAATTTTAATGAATAAAAATTTCAAGATGCAAAGGCCTGGAAAGATTTCAGTAACATTCAAGAGAACAATTGTCTCCCCCCGCTTTTTTTCCCCAACATGGCAAAATATTTAATGCCCTTAGGTGTGCCTCATGCTCACCTTCCCATCTCCCCAAGCACAGGGCAGCAGAGTTTGAAAGCTGTCGGAGCTCCAGTCCTCTTGAGATGATTTCAGGGGAGATCTCAGACCCCTGAGCTCAGGGGCAAGAGCCCCATTGTGCAGTCTCCTGAAGCCCTCCGTCCTAATGCAGCCGGGCCCTGGAAGCCGTGCCATTGACTGCCACATTGGCTCAGTCACTGCAGGGGAAGCCTGGTACAGCACAGAGGCAGAAAAGGCAACCACTGCCAGCCAGCTTGCCAGGCGATGTGTCCCCTGGATGCTGCCGTAGCTTCCAGCCCCCTCCGTCCAGCCGAGGCCCTGCAGGCTGCGTCTCACTACTAAGGTCTCTGCAACTTCCGACTTCCAAGCCTCCAGCCAGAGCTGTGGGGGAAACACAGGATCGGCCCTGGGCACCTTGGCTGTCTCTTTAGAGTGTGACCTCTCTCCTGCCCACCTGCCCACCTGCCCACCAAGCCTGTAGGATCCCAATCAGTTTTGGTTTTTTTAATTGTGGTAAAATACACAGAAGGAAAAATTTGTGATTGAAAGCATTTCGAGTGAACACATCAGTGGCTCTAAGTCCATTTGCACCCTTAGGCAGCCATCCCCACCATCCAGGAAAGTGTTGTGCAGAACTGCGACTCTGTCCCCACTGAACACTTAACTCCCCCTTCCCCTCAGCTCCTGGAAACCACCAGTCTACTTTCTGTCTCTCCGGATTTGACTACTCTAGGAACCTCACAGAACTGGAATTATACAGTATTAGTCCTTCTGTGACTGGCTCGGTGCACTTAGCATAATGTCTTCAAAGGATCTCCCGGCTTTTAAGAAAAAAGCGTAACCTGCCCTGGGCAGGGCGGGGCAAGGGACGCAGAGGAGGGGGCAGCTCTGTTTCTTCTTCTCTCTCTGACCCTGTCAGGGGAGGCTTTGCTTCGCCACCGTTGCTTGCTGGCTGTTATCTCAGAAATGCTCGCGGAGTTTGCAAGCGCAGGCTCTGAGCCGACGTGGGGGCATCGGCAGAGAACTGAGAGATGGGGTCTCTGCCTGCCGCGCACAGCTGCCTGGCGAGGGCATTACCATGGCCGGGAGACATAGCCGGGACCTTGCAGGTGGAGGAAAGTGCTAGAAGGACAGCTGTGCAGACGGGGAGCTGCGCTGTGATGGGGGGCCCCTTGTTGAGTAAGCGGGAAGGCCTTTCTGAGGGGATGGAGATCAGATGGGGAGGGGCCTGGGAAATTTGAGGGGGGCATGCCAGGCGGCAAGAATAGCCACGAGAGGCTGAGGAAGTGTCTGGAGCATCTGGGGAGCTGGAAGAAGGAGGTCTGGGGAACTCTGGCAGGGCTGTGGCTTTGGTCCAGGGTTCTGGGTTTGGTGGGGACCCTCTAGGGGGTTGAACAGAACTCTCCCTCATCCCTGCCCCTTGAGGAGAGAACCGGGCTTTGCCTCTCAGGAGAATTTAGTTTCTCAGCTCCCACAACCAGGGAGAGGGAGCCCTGGAAGGAACCCGTGTCATGGGCAGGTGGGGTTTCTGGAGGGGTCCTGGTGACGGTGTGAGTGCAGACAGGCCCGCTGCACACCGAGGAGAGACAGAACGCCAAAAATAACAGCCAACCCTGAACCATTTTGTAGCACGTTGTCAGTATAAGGTCTGTGTGTGTGTATGTCTGTGAGTGTGTGTGTGTACAGGTATGCGTCTGGGCTTGTGGGGTATCTGTTAGTGTGTATGAACATGTGATTGTGGAGTATCTGTGAGCTAGTGAGTCTGTACCTGGGATATCCATGAGTGTGTGCGTGTGTATGCATTGTATACGTGTGTGGGATTGTGAGTTATCCCTGAGTGTGTGCATGTGTGTACATGTGGTTGTGGGGTATCTGTGAGTGAGTGAGTGTGCGTGCTGTGTGTATGTGCAACTGTTGGAAGTAAGAGGGGCTTCTGTCTATCATGTGGCATTCACAAGCTCCCCAAGGGGCAGTCCCCCCACGATGCCTGAGATATGGTCTGTGGGTGATGGGTGGGAGGCTTCCTCAGTTCTTTGGGAGAAAGGAAGGCATGAGGGGATAATGATCTAGACCCTTCAGTGGGTAGGGAGGCACTTGGCCTGGCCTCTCGGCGTGCCTGAGGGAGGGCTCCCTGGTCCCTGTCTGAGCTCGCCATTTTGAGGGCTCGTGTGTGGCTCTGGGGAGGGAGATTTTTCCCTGGCTGGCTCACACCTGACTCACCGGGGAGCGTTCGGCTGGCTGCGTGCGGGGACCCACCCAGGACATGCCATGCAGGGTGGCCTCAACTTCATCGTCTACTATCCTTCCTCTTCTTCGGAATGTAACCATGTAAGACCCCCCAGCCCTGTCCCTGGGGTGAGGACCCCACACAGTGGTCCGTGTGATGTCACTGCCCCTACCTCCACGCCTGCGCTGGGCGTCAGCCTGGTCGCTGTGCTGGAAGGTGTTTGGGGCATCTCGCGGGCCTCACAAAATAGGAGAGGCCTTCAGCTGGCGGCCTGTGGGCAGACTCAACCTGCAAACATTTGTTGATTGGCCTGCATTGTGCTTTAAACATGGAGACATTATATATTTTTGTTTTAAAGAAGGAGGGGGTGGGGCAGAGGGAGAGGGAGAGAGAGAATCTCAAGCTGACTCCATGCTCAGCGCAGAGCCCGACTCAGGCCTCGATCCCATGACCCTGAGCCACCCGGGAGATACATCTATCTATCTATCTTTAGATGTATAGATATATATAAAAATACATATATTTATATAATATTTATAATTTATAAATTGTATATTTATAAATATAAAGTATTTATAATTAATATATTATATATATTTATAAAATATAAAAAATAAATTAAATATATATATATTTTAATCTAGTTTTCTAGACCGGATATGAGGACGCCTGCCCCTTTCTGACAAGGCTTGGGTTCGTGGGATGACACAGTCCCCACCTCGCCTTACTGCCTTGCCACCAGCCTGGGCCACACTGGCTTGCAGGGCAGACTGACAGTGCGGCCCCCTGAGTGGGAGGCCTCTATCAGGACAGGCCGCACACCGTCGGAGGAGCCCTGTCCACCGCAGCCAGGTCTCCTGGATGTCACCTGCTCTTTTTCCATACAGCTACCTTTGCTGTGAGCTTAGTGTCTCCACGGATGGGATGCGTCACTCTTGCCAGACTGTTCTGTGTGTGGTCTTTGATTCACAGGTGCACTGTGAGGTGGGGGGAAAGACCCCTCTCTGGCCCAGGTGTGGGGAAAGACCCCTCTCTGGCTCAGGGGCCATTTCAGTGGAGTCTCAGGATGTCGGGTTGATCTCTCCTCAGGCTCCCAGGTGGTGCGCACCCTGGATTCCTCCCCCGCTGCCTCAGGCTGCAATCATATCTCTAAGGGGTCTGACTCGGGCTCTTTGAGGCCATACTGAAATTCCTATTTGAGATGAATTATATCCCAGGGGACTGGTTCTGAGCAGGCGCTTGGCTGTTGTGGTTGGAATGGACCTTCCAGTGACACAGGAGGTGTCTCCACTGGGAAGGAACCAAGGACCAGAGACTGGGGCTTACGGTCACCTCGCACACCACGGCCAGAATCCTTGAGTCCCGAGTGTGCTAGGCACCCAGACCTAGAGGGGTCCGGCCACTGGGGACCCCCGCCTCCCTTTGGAGAAATGGCAAGGGTGGCAGCAAATTAATGCAGGACTCGGTGACGGTCAGGGTGCCTCTGTTGCCCAGATGGGGCAAATCTCTCAGCGGCCCTGGTGTGACACAGCCGCAAAATTCCCGCTCTCTTTCATGCGGCGGCTACCTGTAGTCACCCGTTTGCTGGCCTGTGTTGCTGTCCACCCAGAAAGCGACCGGGCGCATTTGTATTCTGAAGTGTGCCCCCACCCCGGGGGGTCCGCTGTCCCTCCAGACAGGTATTATTCGTTTCCTTTTCTTGTTGGGTGACTCCGAATAGTAGCCTGTTTACGGCCTGGGCTCCCAGTGGAAGGCTGCAGGTTCCCTCCTTATTATCTATTCTCGGGTGGCTTTTATTTCCAAAGCACAGCCGTACAAAACCGGCCCCTTTGGGAATTCTTTGGGCTTTTTTTTTTTTCCCCACGACAAATTTTCTCTTGAAGGAAGATGTTTTTGCACTCATGGAACAGGTCGTTTGGCCAGGCCACCTGCTGGGGTCTTTTGTGTCCTGGGTGCCTCAGGGCACTGGCGAGAGAGGTGTTGGAGAGGGGCCCCAGAAACCCAGTGGTCATCCCCTCTGGGGACACCTGCGTCAGAGGCAGTCTGGGTCCTCCAGCTCTTCCTCACGTGCCCCCAGGGGACTCCGAGGTTCCTGAGTCTGCT
The DNA here is from genome assembly GCF_010015895.1 of Lontra canadensis. NCBI lineage: Eukaryota > Metazoa > Chordata > Mammalia > Carnivora > Mustelidae > Lontra > Lontra canadensis. The sequence continues at coordinate 32,900,919 of NW_022631002.1, forward strand.
CCTGCTCTCGGTTCTGCAAGAAAGCAGCGAATCCCCCCAAAGCCAACCCTGGAAGTTGGAATCTCCCTGCAGGCCAGGGGATCCGGATGAATGGAGGCTCTCACCCGAGAGACAGACTTCCCCGGCTAAGCGGGTGCGACGCTCACTTCCCGCTGCTCGAGAGTGGCAGACGACAGCCTGTCTCGCTGTCTGGGAGACGGGACTGGGGAAGCCTTGCACACATCCTGGAGCACGGAAGGAGTTGCTTTTGACTCCGAGAACATTCCAGGGCTGTGTCCCAGGCCAGTGGGTGGCTAGCATCACCCAGGACCCCGATGCCAAGGAGAGGTATCACTCCACACGGCCCAGCTTTCCGTGCCGTCTGTGTCCATGCTGGCTCGCTGGGGGGGAGGGGTCGCCGTGGGGGGGACACAGGGTGCATACACGTCATCGCCTCGGCCCCCAGGGGAGCGGCTGCATCACTGGGCAGGCATTTAGAGGAAACCTTGGCCATCACTCACTCCTAATTTTAATGACGTGCATTAGCTAAATTGTGTTCTGAGTATTCATTCAGTGCTGTTTATGGCGTGCTCTCGAGTGCGCTTACCGTTTGTCAGAAGTGCAAACTAGCGAACATACGAGCCTTTAAGACAGGCCATCTGTTCGTCTTAGACCTTTGGACGATTGTCAAACGCTTCTAAAAATAAGTGCTCACTAGCAGAGAGGGGCTGCCCAGGTGATACGCAGCCGGGAGGGAAGCAGGGCTGCCTGCGTCTGTACCCTCCCCAAAGGGAAATGTATAACTTGAGTATTGGGGGGCACAAGGGAGGCGGAACGCAAGAAGGGAGCCGAAGGAGGTGGGGAGCCTGAAGGCCCTGCTGGTACAACTTCTTGGCTGGAGGTGCGAGCGTCTCCCCGTCCCTTGCCTTTCGTGTAACTCCACAGCTCAAATACCTTCGATGGCTCCCCACGGCCCAGATTTAAGGGCGAGCTGCTGCGTCTCGCATCACGGAGTCTCATCAATAAGGCCCCCACCTTCCTTTCCAGGCTTGTCTCCATGGCACATACCCTGTGCTTCTGCCAAGCTGAATTATTCATTGTTCCCCCAGCATATGCTGTGCTCTCCGCATTTCACAAGTAGAACGGCGCCGTGGGTTAAGAGTGTGCTCTACACACAGGCTGCATGGGTGCGGGCCCAGCGCAGCCGTCAGCAGCTGCAGGACCCCAACACTCTGCACTGGCCTGCCTCACTTTTCTCATCTGTAAAATGGGGATAACCATCGTTCTTCACTCCTGGAGTGGTTGTGGGGTTTCGGTGAGTTGGTGTAATTAAGGGTTGAGAATAGTGCCTGGCGTACAGTGATCACAGGAGAAGTGGTAGCTCTGATCATTTTCAGTGTCATTGACACCTCCGTGCCATTTGCTGGGGCGGAGGGGGAGGGTGGTTGTCCTCCTTGGAGAACTTTCTCTGTGTTCATGTGTATGCACATGTGCGTACACACACACACACACACACACACACACTCTCTCTCTCTCTCTCTCTCTCTTTCTCTCTCTCCAGGGCACACCCTAACCAACCCATCCCCCATGGGCAGCTAGAAGGCCAACTTCTTCCTTAAACACCTGCCAGTCAAAAGTCCTCTCTCTATAGTCCCTTTCTATAAAATGTCACCCCCTCCTATGGCCAGGAGCTTGTAAATGGCCAGGATGGGCCTTATTCTATCCCTGTCTGATGCCCACTGCGTTACACAGGGCCAGGCTCTGTGTCTGTTAAATGGTCAAACAACAGAACTGCGCTTAGCTGGGATGTGGCTGCATTTAGCCTGAGTGTCTACCTTTTCCCCTAGAAGCAGAGGGAACATCTTCCTGTGGTTAAGGCGCGTTCTTGGACTTGGTCCCTGCTCCTGGAGACAGCTCTTTGTAAAGCCAGCCTCGCGAGAGCCGCCAAGGCTGTAGCCCACCCGGGAGTGGCCTAGTGGTGGGCGGTGAGGAGAAAGGGCATTGGCCGCAGCCTCCTTCCCCACCTTGAACCAGAGGGAGGTGACGGGTGGAACGTTCCAGGCGGTGGGGGGCTAAATGTTCCTGCATCCTTAACTTGCCAGGGATGCAAGGGCCAAACCCTGGGACCAGCCCTTCTCTGGTGCCCCTTGAGAGTGAGGGTCTCCCCTTGGAACTGTGAGCTCCTCTAGAGAGAGGGCTGGAGCCGCAAACTTTGCGTTCCAGGGCCCACCGGGGCCTGCATCTGGTGACTCGGTGAACAGCCGTGGAAGGAAGAGGTGAATGCGTGGGTGAACACAAGGGTGAGTGCGTACCTCCCTTCCCCACGGAGTCTCCACCTGCCTCCCCTCCTCATGAGACACCCGACTCTGTCCCCTGGGGGCAGGGAGAGCAGTGCCTTATGGGTACCGAGGCTGTGGCCTGGGGCTTATGGGGAGGCGATAACATCCGGACCACTCCTGAGATCTCACCGGCCCTTGGAGGAGTAGCTGGTAAAAGGTGCAGTACTCAGAGCATCAGACCTCCGTGCGGCCCCCACTGCCAGCCCAGAACCATGTGTGGTGCCAAGGGGGTCCCAGACCCAAGATGGGGACAAACAGCCCTTCCCTCACAGAGCTCCCCGTCTGCTCAGGAAGACTCTTGGGGACGCCATTTATGGAGCACTTTCTCTTGGCCAGGCCGGGAGGAGTCCATGCACACTGTTTCCTGAGCCCTCAGGGCCTCTGAGGAAGAGGGCTCTGTTATTACCACCCCTCCCCTCAGCCCCCAGAGGGGAAGGCACTTGCTCAAGGCCCCGTGGCCATTCAGCAGCAGAGTCGGGATTCACACCCAGGACTCCACTCGTCCCAGCCCGCTGAGGCTTTCTGCTTCCCTGTGATCACCCCAGGCAGTGGTGACCAGGCTCAGGGCCAGGGGCCATGCTAGGGACTTTACAGGCATTTTGTCCTCAAAGGAGCTGGAGCCCAGGAGGGGCAGCTAAGTGTGCTCTCCATGAGGGGCGTGCAGTGCAGGCAAGCCCCCTCTCCAGTCTGGCTCTATGCCTCTTGGCGTGTGCAGAGAAGCCTCCTGTTGCTTCACAGGCCATATCTGCCAGGCCGACAGGTTCCAGCACCTCTGGTCTCCTCTTCTTGACACTGGTGGGTGGTGTCAAAGGGAGAGTGAGCAGGGTCCTGGATCAAGGGACGGAACACAGAGCCAGGACCTCAAGAAGAAAGCCCTGTAGGGGACGTGGGAGGGGTGCCCTGGTGTGCATGTTGGCACGTGATGGGTCGAGGCACAGACTGGGTTGAGCCAGGGATGGTCCTGGTTTGGGTGAAGAGTGGGACCAGGCCAGAACCTCTGGCAGGCCCGTTCAAGCGTGTGTCTGTGAATCGGGAAGGAAGGTCCAGCACCAAGCTGCCTGCTCCTTGCGTATTTCCTCTGTGCCCAGCCCACCCCTGGCTTGGGCTCTAGATCAGGGTCACGTTGCTGCTGCGTGCCCAGCGACAAGCATGGTGGCTGTCACCTAGCAGGGATGCAGTGAAGGTTTGTTGAATGAATGGTCACGTGAATGAATGCAGACCTGCCACAAAGGGCTCCTTGGCTTGGGCGCTCTGCTGACAACTTGCACAGAGAGAGGTCTCCACAGGACTCCTGACCACCCCCCCCCCCCCCCCCCCCCCCCCCCCCCCCCCACCTTTGGCCCCGGGGCAGGGGGCCCAGCACGCCAGGACTAGGGCCCTGAAACAGATCCTAGTGGAAACCTCTCTCCACAAGAGCCGTGTGCACTCTGTTGAGTGGGTGCAGCTCAGCCACAAACCAGTGCCCAACCCCCTTTGTCCCCTCCCTCCCTTCCCCCCCACCACCCCATTTTATTTTTCTCACCTGCTTCTCGGCCCACACCTGCGTCTCCCTGGCAGGCAGAGAGGCCCTTGCGGATGCCAGACCTCCCCTCTGGGTGCCTTCCAGGCCTTCCTGGCTCCCACCCCCACCCCAGCCCCAGCCTTTATGGTGCTGGGAAGTGTTTATCTGCAGGGTTGGTAGTATCTTTAAAAAACGATTTTCTTCCTTCTCCGAAGGGGCTAAATATAGCACAGGCACAAATAGAGAACTAGACATTAAGCCAAATGCCCTTGTGAGAGCCGTGCTGGTGGACAGGGCTCTTGCCGACGGCTCGACGAAGCCCCCGGCCCCTCCAGCGGCAGCTCTGAGCTGCGGGTCTCCGGCTTTATTCAACTGTGCCGGTCGGCGGTGGCTCTGCCAGGAGCCACTCAGCGCACAGGTGAGTGGGGTGATGGGTGAGCCCTGGTGACGGGTCCCTGCCACCCGCTCTGTCCTTCCAGCGCCTGTGCCGTCAGCCTGTGGAGGAGCTGAGGCCAGCCCCGCACCGAACACCTGGCCTCCTCAGCGCCCCCTGCCACACACACACTTACTGGGTGGCACAGACCCTTCTCTCTCGCTGAGCCGCCATCTGCACCACTAATCCTGCACACACGTTTGGGTGTCTGTGTGTCTTGAGTTCCCCCTGCCCCCCCTCCCATCGGGCCCCTTGAGGGGGAGGGCCCAGCCGGAGTCCTCCCCTACCCCTCACTGTGCCCGGCCCAGAGCAGGGCATCCAGCAGGTAGTTAATAACGCAGTGCCGAATGCATCCTGGTGCCCGGGCCCCTCGGGGCATCAAGTTTTGACATTCCCATCTGCTGTGACATCCTGGGCTTTTGTTCTTATAGAACTTCAGGGAAGGAAATTTTAGCCTTCTGTCTCAGAGCTCTCTTTGGGGAGGTTCTTTCTTGAGTCTAACTGAAGAGCTACCTGCTGCTCCGTGAGAGGAAAGGCCCGCTGTGGTTTCCACCAGAGAAGTGGCACTTATTCTCCTATTTTCCTGACCAGTGGTCCTAAGCATAGGTTCCTGCCTCCTGGGTTTCTGTGCCAGCAGCCCATGGAAGAGCCAGTGTGAACCGCGTGTTATACTGGCCCTGTTCTTGGTGTCCTGGCAAGAGGCTGTTTCATTATCCAGAGATCCCTGGATCCCCCCACTGCCTTTACCCACATTGGCGGTGGGTGGTCCTTGAGGGTTTTTTGGAGATCAAATGTCATCTCTGGCCTTCTGCTGCTTGGGGAACGGTCCACACTCAGGGGCACCCAGAGCTTCTGCGGGCCAGGTGGAACCCCTTCCCAGTCTGCCATGTGACCCCTGCTGAGATCATCCCATGGGGGCCTGCCTTTGCCCGGCTCATCCGAGCCTCCATACCTTTGTGCTGGGCCTTCCTCTCAGAACGCCCCCTCCCCTTGCCCCACAGCCCACCCGTACACAGAGTCGCTTATTTACCCTTCCACTGATTCACTAAAAAATATTTACCAGGTGTCTATGTTGTGCCAGGAACCATCATTTGAGGACAGAAAAAGAACTGTACATGTTTATCCTCCTAACCTCCCTCTTCCCCATTCCCCCCTGCATAAAGATGGACCTGACCACACTCAGAGAGCACCGGCCACGTGGCACTGTTAATTGACCAGCTGTTGGCAGGGTGGCAGAGTGAGACCCCCAGTCATTCCCGGGCAGCTGTGCCTGCCATGTCACCGCAGGGCGTCATGGGCCTAGCCCGGGGCCAAGCGCTGTGGGGCTGAGAAAGGAGGTGATGTCCTCCTGTCTGCATCGCAGCAGAGGACACTCATCTTGCACTTGGGAGGCACATAGATGTGTGGGAGGGGGGTCGGACATGCCTCGAGGGGCTGCGGGGAGGGATGGCAAGGAACAGGGAGGCCCCTTGGACTTCAGGCGTGGCTCAGTTGGGAGGGAGGTGAGAGGAGGTGAGAACTGACTCACCAAAGGCTTGGAAGCTAGGTGGATGCTTGGCTGCAGGGTGGGTCTGGCTCCCCACAGGCCTGGCTGCCTGTGCTCGCACAAGTGCAGGGAGAGGTGCCTCGGCTGGAGGGTGGGTGTTCCCATGGAAACCGCCGCATCCCATCTGTGGCCTCAGACAACCTGCCTTGTGCCTCTGGGTCCATGGCACCCCCACCGAGGTGCCAGGCCACGCTGGCAGAGTTTGTCCTCATGCCTGGTGTGGAGTGTGGATGATCTGTGGACTGGGATGCCCATGAGTTGCAGGGTGCTGGGAAGCCTGCCTTCTCGCCTGAGGCCCTGGCTTTCTTGGATTCCAGTTGCCTGGTTCCGCCCCACCTGGTTCCCAGCTGGATGACCTTGAACCAGAATCCAGCCTCCCTGAGCCTCATTTCTTCATCTTCCCGTGGCCTACCTTGTAAGGCTATTGTGGGGATTGAAAGAGATGTCCCTCTAACAGCACACAGCGCATGTGCTGGCCAAGCCCCAGCTGTGGGGGCTTGTACCCAGGAGCCCAAGGAAAGGGGACAGCGGTGGTTGGCTGTCTGTGCTGCGGGCATCAGCAGGCATCTGCTATGTGGGGACAGGTGATGAGCTTGCCGCAGGGGGTGGTGACATCACCACGGAGGCGGCAGCAGTGCCCACAGTGGGAAGAGGCTGCCACTGGGGCCCTGGGCCACGGAGTGGGGGTGGCTCCAGTCTTGGGCATCCTCTGAGAGCCCAGGAGAGAGACACAGCGCCACGTCTGACCTCTGGTGGTCATGGGCAGAGCTGCAGGCCGGCTGCTCCCAGCCCCCGAGGAGTCACTGCCCTAGCTGGGGCACCCAGGGTGTTGTGGGGACGGCCAGAGCACCCCGGGGACCTCACTCCTCATGACTGGAGGTTCTGTGCTGCTTCCAAGCAGGGCTTCTCTACCCTGGGTGGATTTTGCTTCCTTTCTCCAGGTGGCATGAGGCTGAATGTTACCTGAGGCTTTGATGAGATGGGTCCAGATTTAGAACAGGGACCACTGAAAAGAAACAGAGTCACTCTTGGAGGCCAAATCCCACCTCCAGCCCCAGGCCACTGGCTCATCTAAAAACAGATCAGCCCTGCTGGCCTGCTCAGGCTGGCACGAGGGAAGAGATGCCGTGGGCTGTGGTGAGAGGAAAGTGCTTGGCCAGGGGGTTCCACCTGGACCCCGGCTGCCTGGGTGGATTCAGGAGGAACCACACGGTCCTCTGGCCAGAGCACAGTCACGTGACTGGACTGGCAGGCCTCCTCCTTCAGCGCCCTCCCCGTTGGGTGACCCGTCCTCGGCCGCAGGCCCCTGCTGCCGCCCACTGCATCCGCACGTCTGTGCCGCTCGGGTGTTTCTTGGCCGGAGAGCTGCATAGCACATCTGCTGTCTCCTCCACGAGGCTCAGAGCAGCTCCCGGGAAGGACCAAGAGGGGGGTCTGGGGAGAGCCCGCAGGCGATCGGATATAATTTTCTCCTAATCATCAGAGCGAAAGGGGGACGGGAGAGGTGAGCAAGGATGTTTTTAATTCCTGCCACCCTCCCCTCCCCTCGCCCACCTCCTGGCATGTCCCCCTTGCTTTCCCAATAGCCAGTCCCCGTGATAAGACCTGAACAGTCTTCAAAAACACAATTTCTAGAGAGCCCAGGTTGGCGGCAACAGGAACCCATCCCCAAACCCAGATCAACGTGGCGTCTTGGCAGCTCTGTCCCCCGAGCACTTTTTCCTGGTTGCATTTTGTGTTGAAATAATCGAGATGCTTTTCTGTGGCTCCCGGCGTAAATGCACTGAGTGGGAGGGGACGGGCCTGCTCTCCATTCTTCTGCCCTCATGCGTGTCTCCTTTCTTCGCCTTTGCAGAACCACACGATGAGCCAGCACGCACAGTGAGGGACCGCTCGACAGGACACCTCTCCGCAGAAGGCTTGCCGGAGACGCCGTGGGGAGGGCCATTTGAACATTACATCCAATCAAAGTGTCATTTGCAACCCAGATGTAAAACTCTAATGATTTGGCCATGAGGCGCTGCTATTATAAGCAGCTGGAAATGAATATTAATGGGAGAGATTAAAAGTATTCCATGCTCAGTATTTTTTATTGTCCTGCTACAGCTAGTGTGCTTTTAGAGTTTCTGCCGAAGACTACATTTCTAGAGTTAGAGAAACCCGCTTTTTGAGGCTATTGTCCTTTGTTCCTTCATGTATTATATTGATAGTTTTTAAAAAAGGATTAGTGTGATTTTTTTTTCCTTTGCTTCTTTTTTTTTTTTTTTCTTTCTTGTTTTTCTCCTCCCCCCCTTTGGTTAACTACTTTTTAATTGCAATTCTAGGTAATTGTGCATCGTGATGTGATTGCTTGGCTATTGTCTGAATATTTCCTTTTAATTTTTTAATTAAAGACTAATGCTTTGATTGGATTTGCCAGTTCACCGGACAGTGATTAAAACTATGTAATGAATATAATCGGTTTCAGTGCAACTGGATGGTCTGCTTTTAAATGTGACTTAATCTGACTGCAGTTACTAGTACAGTTCAATAAAGGGAATCCATGCGATTAGGATCGGCTGCCTGGTTCTCTCCTCCCCAGCCTGGGGCTCTGTGGGGGGCTGTCGTCACCCATAGGGTGGGGACCTGCACAGGACAGACCCAGCCTCCCTTGGGAAAGAGGACACATAGTAGCCTAACGTACCCAGTCTGGATCAGGTGGGCGGTGGCCACAGAAGTCAAAACAGAAGGAACCTTTAATGATGAAATGCTCTGATCATTTCTTTTGTGGATGGGGGACCCTGAAGCTCCAGGGTAAGCGGGCTTATCCATGATGATTCCTTGTTTCTCCCCTTGGGGATGGCTTTCCCACGTTCTGGATGCAGATGGTTGAGTGGTTAACCCTTACCTGGCCAGGACGTCTGGTAGGAGTTGGATTCTAGTTGTGGCGGAGGCAAGAGGACATGACAGGAACTGGGGCTAACTCCCCACCCCGTGAGGTCCAGGGCTGGGGGAGCTGCAGAGTGGAGCCAGGTGGGAGCAGTACGTTCCCAATCACAGAGATCAGTGGGACGTGGGCATGCTGAGACCCGTGGCCAGGGTCACACTCTAGTGGGGCAAGCAAGGTGCCTACAGCACAGCCCCCATCCCCCCACACACACCTGTAAACGCCAAGAAGAGGTTTCCTGACATTTCACATCCTAGTTGCCTTGCTTTCCTCACCCTGCCCCCAGCCTTGCTGGCACCCCAGGGCCGACTCAGCAAACTTAGTCTCACAAGTCCTCCCACCCTGCTGTCATGCTGGTGCCTGGGTGACTCGCCAATCCAAGGCCAGGGCTTCAGAACCTACTTGGGGAAACCCTTCCTTGTTAACTTTTCACAAGGGGCAAGAAAATTGGTTATTACCCTCTGCAGAGCGGAAATGAAACAGGCAGACAGATTGTGCCTAATTACAATGTAATACTAAGTCACGGGCATGGAATTTGTAGCAATTATACCCAGCATCTTCTGACTCCCATATCGAGGGGCTGATGGCGACCTGTCAGAGTTCCCCTTTGGGCCACCTCATGTAAGGGTCTTACGTGGGTGGGGCATTTAGTTTTATAAAACACACATCACCCCTGCAAATCAGAGCAGACCCTAGCCAGGGCTGGGCAAAATGGAGCCATTACCCTTAGAATTCAGGGTTCTTGCCTCCAAGAAGTCGAAGGCAGTGAACTTCGATTTTTAGTCCCCTGGAGACTTGGCCATTTACGGGGGGAGACCTCATGGTAGGCATCCGTGTTCCCAAAGCGTGGCCAGCCACAGTCCGCCCCACATCCACAGCCAGGCTTGCCTTCTAGACGGCACCAAAGGCTGTGGGCAGGACCAGCATGTCCCGGGGCTTGCCACATCACCGTCTCTGGGCCCTCTCCAGCTCCAGATTTATCTTGAACCCCATGGAGCCCAGGTGAGTCCTCTGTAAGTACCAACAGAAGATTTGATTTGACGGTTGGTGGCGTAGGGCTAAATTAGTCACTGCCCCCATTAAAAATACAGCGGGGGGTTTAAGAGCTTTTCACGCCATGTGGGAATCAGCAGCGAAGCCGGCGGATGCCTTGGGTAAGGAGAGAGGCGGCCTAGGGGACCGCGAGGTAATGAGGTTTATGGCGATGACAAGGCAGCCAGGGAACCCCACCGACTCCCCCCTCGCCTGGGCCCATTGTTCTCTGGCTGCCTCTGCCCCAGCCCTTATGCTCAGAACCCCTCGTGCCTTCATGTGGGGAGGGGGGCTCTATGGGGGACACGGGGGCCCTTATAAGGACTGGTGTGTGTCTGCATCAGACAGTATTGGGGTGGGGATGGTGCAGGGCCATATGCCTGTGCTTTGGGGACCAGCCAGCACCCCCCTCCAGTCAGAGGATCTGATGCTGGGATGAGCCACTTTACCCCTGAGCCCTGAGGGACCTTGCAGGGTCACTGGGGGGGCTTCGAAGCCATGCTGCCCGCTGAAGGGCTGGGGACTGAAGTGGCATGGTGCTTATTAGGAAGATGATGAAGCCAGGCCTCTGGCACAGGAGGGGTCCCTTTTCAGCCTGGAAGGTACAATGGAATCAGTGTCTAGTAGTTTGGATGCTGGAGTGGGCAAAGTGACTAGAAGCCTAGGGTTCACCGCTGCTGTGTTTGCATGTACAAATGATCAGTTTCTAGTGACTCTGTGGGTGCAGGAATTTTGCCCAGGCTAAAAAAATGGACTCGGACACCTGGGCCATAGACTCCTGTCATTGGAAGCAGGTGGATAAGGGTTTTGGTCTCAACGGAGAAGCTGCCATAGGAAGAACCTTCTCAAAGTCCCCCAGCCACAGACAGTGCTCCTCCTAAGCTCACAGTATGTTTAATATTTAACTTTCCACCTTTTTCTTTTTATTCCCTTCTAGAATGTGCATTCTTAGGGGTGCTTTCTGCACTTAATAAACATTTCATAGGTAGGACCGAGACCTCAAGCCGTCAGCCATCCAACCCAGCAGATATCTACTGGGGATCACTGGGGTTATTGAGATGGACAGGCAATGTGGCCCCTGCCCTCATGGGAGCTCACAGTCACATGACACCTCTCTAACAGACAAGCCTGTCAGTAAATACCCAGTCATGCATGGTCCCAAACGTTATGGTGGACAAGGAGCTGTGTGAGATGGGTGGGGACTATGTCAGAGGTGGGGGTGCAGGGAGCAAGGCCTTGCTGAGGAAGTGACATCAGCTGAGACTGAGAAGGAAGGGCACTAGGGAGAAGTTTTGTGTTGAAAACAAACTGGAAGTATCCTAGGGGTCTCTATTTTACTGGGTTTCCATTTCAGATAGTTTGAAACAAGCCCAGAGAAATTCAGAGTCTTTTCCAAGGTCATACAATTCAGGATAGAATTGAGACTATAATCTGGGTGTCCTGCCTTCTAGCCTCGGTGTCTGATTTCCTCTGTGGCCACCTTCTATTTGTTGAAGGGCAAAGTGAATAATAACTATTATTATTATGAATAAAATGGCATACTGTGTGGGAAAGACTGCTAGCTCTCTTCCTTTTCCTTAATAAATTAACTGATTTTTTATCTGAGCAAATGTTACCTTGGAGAGGGTCAGATTATATACCCTACCACTCCTAGAAGTTAGGTGTGTCCATATTGCTGTTGGAAGCTATACTCGTTCTGACAGTGGGATATAAATAGAAGCAGTATGTGTAAATTCTAAGAAGTTTCCTTAAGCAAAATGAGCTCATCCCTTTCCCTTCCTGATGGCTGGAATGTAGACGCAATAGCTGGAGTTCCAGCAGCCACTTTGAACCACAAGGTAACCTGGAAACAGAAGACACATGGGTTGAGGAACAGTTTAGCAGGACCCTGGGTCTCCAACAGTGCCAAATGCCCACTAGCTCCATCTTGCTTCCCAACAGGTTTCTTGAACCTGAAAGAGAAATGAACTTTCTTGTTTAAGCCATTATTATTTGGATTTTTTTCTATTATAACTGAATCAGTTCTTATCTACTACAAATTAAAATATATACATATATGGCTTCCAAATAAGAGCAAATTTACAAGGTTTAAAGAATTGGTATGGGATAGTTAAAAATACCTAAAGGTTAAGAGATGTACTTTAATGACATCCTGTGATTGATATCTATTTGGCCAATAAGTACATTGCGTTGGGCTAATCTGGGCTGATCTAGGCTTAGCATGGCTGATCTGAGCAGGGTTGGTTGGCTGTTGGTTACTGTAGGATGGCCTTGACTGGGATGACTGGGACACATTTAGGGCAGGCAGAGCCATGTTCTCATGGCATTGGCCAAGGGCAAGAACAGAACAAGGAGTGGTCTTCAAGCTTCTGCTTGTGTGCATCATGTTTGCTCATGTCCCATTGACAAAAGGAAGTCACATGGCCAAACTTAGACTCAAGGTCAGGGAAATACACTTCATTTTCTCATGGGAGGAGCTGCAAAAACTCAGGAGAAAGAGCTAGACTCGGGGAAGGATGGAGAATTAGGGTCATTACTATAAGTACTGATGACCACGGAGCTGAAAGGCCTCCTTGACTTCCTCCCAAGGCAAAGCCTTGTGATTCATGGGTGTCATCTGTGACCATAGTTTTGGAAATGGGCAAATCGTGGTGGTTCAACGTAGCCTTGATGGGTTGGCCCTGGCTTTCGGAGAAGAGAGGCACCCTCAAAAGATGGGTTTCCCAAATGCTTGTTGGCTGTCAAAGCATTCAAAGGTTCACAGGGCCACTGTTCTTACAATCTACAGTTGAATTTGGTTCACTTAGGCTTCCTAGGAGACTGACCAAGGATTATACACTCTGCATGGCACTCTCCATTTCATGGAATGGAAGAAAACGCACAACATTCAACAGAGACTGAACA